>NC_137930.1:60268698-60868698 GCF_963969265.1 Rhamphochromis sp. 'chilingali' | reverse complement strand
TGTTTTGCCTACCGTCGCACCAGCGTCCTCCATGGCTCTGACGAATGCAACCGCCTCAGAAGTGCAGGAGCGCACTGTCTCTGTCCGCCCATCTCTGAACATACGTGTCATCGATGATTCGTACGTCAGACAGAACACACGCTGGTCCTATAAAGCAAAGAGTTATCTATTAGTTGATGGTTGTAGATACATTTAAAGAAATGTCAGTGATTCTATGAACTATGGCAGGCCTACCCTAAACTGGGCCAGCTGCAAGGCCAGCTGAATAAAGGCATCAGGGCTTGTTCTGCACTTCTTGATCAGGCCTTTTCCAAACTCAGCAAACAGATAGCCATGGAAGTCCACATCATCAGCTATCTGCTTGGCTGAGAGGTATGACGTTTCAATGACATTTTGGCACTTAGAGAGGGTAAAAGAATATCCTAATTAGTTTGTGTACAGATCTAAAACACCATTAAATTAAAAGAAAAAACTAAAAACAATACTGGATATAAGAAATAAATACAAATTTTTCTATACCTCATTTGGAATCTGCCATTGTAGTCGAGTGGGATGAGGCAGGTTTTTGTTCACATCCCCTTTACAATGTCCCTCCTCAGTGTATCCAAGATGGAAGCAGTCTGTTGATAGAATATACTTAAAAGAAAAAAAAATGCAGCTGAAGAAAATTTGCATTCTTTGAATCATTATTTGAGGATATTTTCAGAACACTTTTCCTACCTCCCACATGTGTCCTACAATTGGTGCATCAGCCCAAGAATGTTCAACATTTACACCCATTTTTCCATTTGGATAAGAGATCAATGTAAAAGATTTGTCAAACCACCTGCAAGAAAAACCCCAACTTCTTTTAGGGAATCAGTTTGGTCAAAGTCAATAAAAGGCTTGGTCTTCTTTGCCTACCTGTCATAACATTTTCCATGCAGCAGGGACTTGGCGTAGCTATCAAGTGAGTTGGTCTTTGCAGGATCGTAACCCTGCGGCTCATCATCCAATGTCAGGAAGAAGGCAGCTGACTCGATTGCATCCAGGGATACTTTGTTTATGCCCTGGCTAAAATATTTTATCCGAGCCTGAGCCCATGGAACCCTAAGGGTGAGAGTGAGACTGTTTCCCTTTTCTGCTGAAAGTGTTTGAACATTTAACCTGCTTACCTGCTTTTTTAAGGTGTTTTTTGTTTGTATATACCTGTATCCTGCTGTCAGGGCAGCTAGTTTGAGCTCTCCTGGTTGAGGTTCTGATGTATCATTGAGAATCCTTTGAAACTGTGTTTCAAGTTCACTGGGCAAAAGGTGACGGCCTCCAGTGTAAAGCCACACCTGGAAGAACCGACCCTTGTGGAAGACAACCAGGTGTTTCCGATCAGTCAGGTGCTGCACAAAATCTGTAAAGATTGTTAAGCCAGTAAAAAATTCGATTTAATTTAAGTTACACACAGTGACTTACTGAAAGCACAGCATCAAAGATATGTCCCAGTAGCTTTACAGAGCGATGGAACCTATTTGCTGTGAAATCATTAATAGAGATGTACCCACTAGTGCTGCATACTGGACAATGGGAAGTATCTTATCTGTGACTGATGATTGAGCACTCATACAGTACAGATCTAAACATTTGCTCACCTGTTTCAATGCCAGGAATGCGAGTGGTGTTAAACATCCTCTCCATCTGAGTAGAACACATAGGAACAGTCCCCAAAGCCCTCAGCTGAGCAGAAAAAGTTAAATAGAAGTCAACACAGAGTTTAACCTTGCAATAAAACGAGAGAAAAGAGTAATTGTAATGGCAAGCTATACCGGTGCAAGTTCACCACGTTCCAGTTTGCGTCTGTATTGCAACATGGCATGTACCACATTTCCTGCTCTTGCAGCCTGACGGTGTGTTGGGGTCACGTACAAGAGGTCCTTCACACAATAAATGGAATGACCAAACACAACAAAGTGACAACACAAAACAGAGAACAAACACAGATAACAGACACATTTATTTGAAAAGTTAAAGATGACGTGTTTAAATTATTTAAAATAAATTATTACCTCATTCCCATTACTAACAGAAAAATGAAAAAACGCTCAACTGATGTACTGACAGTTTTACATACCATTATATAGAAGTTACTGTTGACCATGATAGGACTCCTGCCCCTGAGGTAAATGTACTCCTCCCACCAGTCACTTACCTGGAGAAAATTACAGGTTTTTATTGTCTATCATTACAATTCAAGACAATTTCAGTAGCATGTTAGACAGAAAACACTACTCACATAATTTGTTGCCCACCATGATTTTAAGATTAGGCATCTCTGCAGTTGAGCTGCTTTGTTTTCTTTAAAATCACTGGCCAAAAGCTCCATTTTATTGTACTGCTCATTGTCCAGCAGAGGTCGAACTGACTCAAGGTACTGTGAAAAGAATATCATACGCAGGGAGTAGTGTTACATAGAAGCAGACGTCACGTAATAAAATGACTTCTATTTGCCCAACATCTCTAAAATTAGAAATATCCTGTCTCAGAGTGATGCAGAAAAACTAGTACATGCATTTATTACTCCTAGGCTGGACTACTTTTTACTATCAGGAAGTCCTAAAAACTCCCTGAAAAGCCTTCAATTAATCCAAAATGCTGCAGCAAGACTGACAGGGACTAGAAAGAGAGAGCATATTTCTCCTGTTTTGGCTTCCCTTCATTGGCTTCCTGTTAAATCCAGAATTGAATTCAAAATCCTGCTCCTCACATAAAGGTCTTAAATAATCAGGCCCCATCTTATCTTAATGACCTTGTAGTACCATATCAACCCATTAGAGCACTTTGCTATCGGACTACTTGTTGTTCCTAAAGTGTTTAAAAGTAGAATGGGGGCCTTCAGTTTTCAGGCCCCTCCCTCTGTTGAACCAGCTTTCAGTTTGGATTCGGGAGACAGACACTACCTTTACTTTTAAGATTAAGCTTAAAACTTTCCTTTTTGCTAAAGCATATAGTTAGGGCTGGGTCGGGTGGTCCTGAATCCTCTCTTAGTTATGCTGCAATAGGTGTAGGCTGCTGGGGGATTCCCATGATGCACTGAGTATTTCTTCTTCAGTTACATTTGTCACTCACTATGTGTTAATAGACTTCTCTACATTGAATCATTAATTGTTATTAATCTCTATCTCTCTTCCACAGCATGTCTTTTATCCTGTCTTCCTTCTCTCTCCCCAACTGGTCGCAGCAGATGGCCGCCCCTCTATGGTTCTGCCGGAGGTTTCTTCCTGTTAAAACAGAGTTTTTCCTTCCCAATGTTGCCAAAGTGCTTGCTCAGGGGGTCATTTGATTGTTGGGGTTCTCTCTGTACGTATTATTGTAGGGCCCCACCTTATAATATAAAGTGCCTTGAGGCAACTGTTGGTGTGATTTGGTGCTGTATAAATAAAATTTAATTTAATTTAATTAACAAAACATTGACATATCAGTTGAAAGGTATAACCAGAAATTCTGGAAGACATCCAAGACAGCTTTTCTGCAAGAGGACGTGCCAAGTTCTTCCCAAAAACCTACTGAAAAACTGTACACAATTTGAGCAGGGTGCAGGAAGGCTGCTGGAGCAGCATAGGTAGTATTTTTATACCTGTGCTTGGTTAGTCTAATAGGTTTTTGTATATCAACTGAATTATTGACAAGAACTTCAGCTGGTATAGATTGAGTTCAGTGTGAGTTTAGATTCAGGAACTGATGGAACAACAATAACTAAAAGCTTCTATGCATAAAAATCTCAACTACTTGTAATGATGTCCAGACCACGTTTCTATGTTTTTAGAAAACTATGGGAGCACAAATAAGATATGTGTTTCTGATCATGCAAATCCATTACTGTAACTACATACCCTGTGAATTGTATCATCCACACTGGGCACAGGAAGCCTGGGTAAGGAGGCCTGGAAACTGTAGAGCAAGGGTCTGCGTCCAGAAAACATCTTTACCAGGCACTGGTAACAAAAAAACAAACAGAAAAAGAAAAAAATCAGTGAAGATCCCTTCTCTTTAATGACAGAACCAAAAAGTCCCAAATGAAATAAGAGTCATGCCATGAATGAAAGTGAGACGAACATACCAGCCACACTTTAGTTGATGTACTCATTTTTCCATGGGACTCAAAAATCCATCCATGATAGGACAGAAGAGCTTTAAGAGTGTATCTCAGGAGGTAGATGAGGAACAGCCACAGTCCTGTGGCAAACAGGATGGCACTCAGCACTGCTCGTGTCTGTACTGACATACAGTCTCTGCTCAGAAAATGCAAAACACCGCCTTTGTCAATAACGACATAAAAACAGATAAATGACTCAAAATAACCGCATCGCTTGTCCAGTAAAGTCTAAAGGTCAAGTGAAATACTTCAAAACTGGGCTTTGTGGGATTACTGACCGATATGGTAGGTTTTCCTTGATGGTATCCATCATTCCCATAGACAGGTCTATGTGGATATATAAAGAGCTCATCATGGCAATTACAACTATTAGCCAACTGGAGGGACTGGCAGGGTAGACTCCTGCCAATACACCATTCTGTGGATATAAAATACCACTATTGGTTAGTAACAAAAGGTCTCTCCTTTCAGTTTGGATATTACCATATTAAGTGCCAGTTTTTGTACCTTGAATTGAATGGCTTTCTTCTTCCATGCTGTCACTCCTGATAGGTAGATATTTTTGATGACTTCTTGGCTCAGTTTAAAGTCCACACCATCTGGGCGCACAGTGAACTGGAAGCCTACCGCCTGATGTGCCTCAGCCATCTCTGTGTTCTGCTAACATGAACAGCATTGAGAACTTATTACATTTAAAAAAAAATAAAAAATACAGTGGTCTATAATATTTTATAATATCTCCTAATAAAAAATACACATAATAAATTAATGTTAATTCATTCAGGATTACAGAGACCAAAGTGGTGCCCAGAAAACAAATTTATTTACAATAAAATGTATCCATCCATTCATCCATCCATCCATTAAGTTTCTTACCCAGTATAACTGAAAATGAATATAAAAATTACTGTACTTAGAACTACGACCCTCAACTGTTTTGCTGGCCAGCTGTCCCTGTTTTTAAAAGGGGCTATTGGGGAGACGTTGGTAGGAAGTAAAACACTCCCAAACAATTAAAAAATAAAAATAAAAGAAGAAAAATAAAGAAGGAAAATTTAAAAAATAAATAAATAAATCAGCAAAAACCACACCATAAAATTATTTAAAAAATGTAAAATACTCCTACTGGTGATGTAATGCCTTAACTAATAGTTTATCCACTAAAATGTTATGTTTTTTGGGTTTTTTTTTTTTAATGACAGCTACAAATGTTTGTCCTACCAAGATCTTAATGTCCAAAATGCATACCTTTTGTTGTTTAAAGTCCCACACAGGCCTAGAGGGTGTCGGCACCTGTCTTAACCACTGGATGCCAGGTAAAAAATGAAAATCTGAATAGTGGTTGTTAAAGGTTTCAGAGATTTACGACTTCATGGTGATAACACACTCTAAATTATTTTCCACAGAAAAAAGAAGCTATATCTGTAAAGATCCCAATTTTGAATCATGCCTACTTATTACTAGTCCATTGAAAGGTCGTCACTGAGAGACTTACAGACTGATTTTCAGCACTTGCCACTGAACTCCCTCATCATTTCCCTCATTTCTTTCCCCATTGGGCCATGCCCAGGTTTGACTAAACATTGGGTATTTCATTAACTGTTGTCATACCACAGTTAACCTCAAGAAAAAAAAAACAATCTTTCACAGATGTGACTGACGGCAGTTTTAAAGAAAGCGGCTCTATTTGTCCTGTTTGCTCATAATGTGATAAGGTGGGTCACTGGCAGAAGTTTAACAGGTGTCTAAATGCAAAATAAATACACTGAAGGTTGAAAGGGTTCAGTCTTTGTCTGAGAAATACGATGACCTTCCTTAATTCTTAACAAAAATATCAGGACTTCCCATAGCAGTCCATATAATGGTTGGGGGCAGCAGGTCTAGTATTTCTTTTTCCATGTCATATGACTGAACAGTCACCAAGTGGGACAAAGTTCAGTGGCCAGATATAGTGGTACACCGGCTGAGCATGTGTGCAATCCGCAGACGGGCATGGAAATATAAACACAGAATACAACACGCAAATGTGTGCAAACCTACTGGTATAATTTAAGATTTAGAAAAGCTCTGCAGCTTTGTTAATATAGAAACATTTCAAAATCTCGCAGATATCTAAAGATTTTTGTCTGTTATTGAAAACCCTCTTATAATATTCCAATTTTAATGCCCAAGCAAAATTTTAGCATTACACTTAGAAGCAATCAGAAGAAAAAAAAAAGCAAACATGCAGAAATGAGCAAAAATAACTTTACCTTTTTAGGGCAGTGTGAGCCTAAACCAATGGAGCAAAGGAAAGCTATGACTTTGGTTTGTGTCAGTGAGGCAATGAATTTCTTCTGAGCTCAGGCTTATGTGCTCTGTGCCCTTGGAGTGGCTTTCGTCAGGTTGTGGTCAAGTTTGTCCTTTCCTGTGCTTTACACACCTCCCTACCACCATCCTCGGTTTCTCTCTCTCTCTCTCTCTCTCTCTCCCATGTCATTGTAACAAGACACCAAACAGAGACAGAGCCTAACTGGCTACGTAACTGAATCCGCTGTAGCGCTGTGTTGAGAAGTAACAGAGAGCCATGTGACATTTCACCTACTTAGAAGTACATCTCTGCTATGGCACCAATAAATAAATAAATAAAACACTGTAATACCAGTTTTATATTTGACACCGATGAGAATGGTTAAAATGGTAAATGGCCTGTATTTATGTAGTGCCTTACTAGTCCCTAAGGACCCCAAAGCGCTTTACATATCCAGTCATCCACCCATTCACACACACATTCACACACTGGTGATGGCAAGGTGGTGATGGTTAGTAGGACTTGAAGGTGTTAATCAAGGCAAGAAAGGTATTGCATTGTATATACTGCATTATTTTAATGTAAACAAATCAAACATTCAACATAGCGGGGTAAACTGGTCTTACATTTTAGGAAATATGAACACTGGACAACATAAGGACTGGGAAGTGATCTAGAAGTACTTGGGCTATTGCAAACTACATTCAGCTCAAAAGAACCTGCACACAACATATGTGTGCAAAGATGCTAACCATAGCATTAGAAATGAAGATAAAAGGTAGCTTCATAGCGAGTGAAGATGGGTAGAGGAGGGAAAGCTTTGAGGGAGAGTGTTTGGAGGTCCATGCTAACAACAGTGTTGTGCTCAACACTTGGCATCATCAGGATCTGATCACCAGCCACTGTCCCCTGACCTGCAAATGCCACTTTCTCAGCGCTGTAAACCTGGGGGGAAAAAAGAGCATTATCAACAATTTAAATGGAGTGAAAAATTACTTTGAATGAATATGTTATTTAGGCATCCAGATAATCCAGTGCTCTTCTAATATGAGTGTGGGTTTGTTGATTGTTTACCGGCCCCCATTTCTGTGACTCCGCACAGAACGAGGTTACCACATTCTCTGAGTTGTTGCCACCAATCACAAGCAGCCTGTCCGTGGCCCCCAGGAAGTAAAGTGTAGGGAGATCTACGCTGGCTCTGGTAAGGGTGGGAAGCAGTTCAGACCATACATCTAATAGAGAAAGAAAGAATTCAAAAGAACCATTTATGAATCAGTGTACAGCTTGTAAATGTACATCTAGAGCCGGTGAACTATACCGAAGGCATTTTCCAGACAGCAGCACACATAAGAGTGAGCTTTCTGTGCTGGAAATAAAACCAGGTTTCTTTTGCTGAGCTTGGTTGCTTTTTTCCAGATGTATGCACCTTTCTTTGTGTTGTACTGCAGTAACAACTTCTCTCCAGTCCTCTGGATGCTCCCCAGCACATAGATACACTGTCCAAGGGTCGTAGCAAGAGGAACATCATGGGACAAAGACATGGTGAACTGGAAGTCAGTGAGTGGCAATGAGGACACAAACCTGAGGCAGAGATTATACCAATAACTAAAGGAAGCTTTTTTTTTTGGAAGAGAAACAATTAGAAAGCATCAAGTGCTGCAGAAAGCTGTTAGCTGTTTTGAACTAACAAAGAGGAAACAAACCTCCACTTATCTTTCCATGGGTCATAGCACTCTACAGCTGTGTAGAGAGCTGTGCTGGAGTCTGGAGTTACTAGAGAGTCCAAGTACCAGCCTCCCACTGCGTAAATACAGCCTTCACAGGCCACTGCACTGAAGTGCCTTCTGTGCTGTGGATATGACAGATGGCGACACTTTTCATTAGTGTTATATAAACGATGGAAAAAGACAAGGCAAGAGGAATTCGCTGGGGCTAAGACAAACAGGCAGACTGGCCACCTGCTTGAGACTCAAACTGGGAGACTGCTTACTTTTATCAGAGGAGATGTGGTGACCCACGTATGAGTAAAGGGATTGTATCGAAAGGAAGCCATGCTGAACTCCCAGCCTCTCTTCATACGCTCCCTGTAACCTCCTATGACATACAAGTAGTTGTAAAGCACCACTGTTGTAATACACCACTTATCAGCCCGAAAGGGAAGCTCTGTAAGTGGACACCAATCTCCACTGTCCTCTGATCCTTGCAGGGTGAATATGTGTCGTGCATGTTCTGTTTCTGGATCCTTCCAAGAACTCAGGTTCTCTTTCCGTAGGGTGCAGAGGTGTCGGTCTCCTCGAGTCCTCAAGTGGACAGCTTCTTCCCTCTCCTCTTCATTCAGGCACCTGAGGTATAAATCGATTTTAGTGAAAGACAAACATTTAAAATTGGGGAATTGAAACTTTGCTTACCTGATGATGTCTGGGAGCTCCAGCAGGTTTCTACTCAAGTAAGTCAGTACTGTCATCTTCAGTTCCACACAAAAGATCTCATGAGCAAGACTCAGGTACGACAAACAGTTAGATGGGCTGAGCTCATCTGTCAGGACTGACAGGCACTTTGAGAGGAAGGCATCTGCTAGAAGATAGTTGCTTACCTCCAGAGACAGAAAGAGAAATATAAGAAATCATGATGTCACTCCTAGGAATTTGAATTACTAGCCAAGGAGGTTTATATATGAAGCTGTACCTTTATATGTGCTCCCAACTCATTTTGGGGAACTTTGAAATTATTATTGAAGGAAAACTCAAGCAGATTGCGGAAGATGGAAGAGGACACGTGATCCATGTGGATGAGGCTCTCAGAGGTCTCTCTCATGCTGGACTGGGACAAAGCTCGGAAGTACTCACTGCACTCTGAAAGTCTTTGTAGGTTCACCTTTGAAATAAATTATTAAACCAAGTTTTTTAAACGGCCTTTTGTTAACCAGTATGACTGGAAATCTCACACGTTGCTTAATACTCACAAGAAAGGCATGTGGGCTGGTTTGGACTGTAACCTTGGTTTCATCACCATCTCCAAGGAGATATGTGCGGAGCGCTTCATTAGTCTTCCATTCCTCTGAGTCTGTTTGGCATAATGCTCTGTCTGTGACAGCTGAGGACGCTATCCAGTTGTTGACTATTGGAAAAGCATCCAAAATCCTTCTAAGAATGCATTTCAGCCAAAAGCTTACCCACTCAAAAAGTATCATAACGTATTGCCTGAGATTATTCATCTGAATCACAGAGCGCTGTCTGGATCAAAGTTGCACCTCACTGTAATTCAGAAATGAAATGCAGGTCCTCCATATAAGGTAAGCCAGGCCCGCTGAAGAATTCCAACAACCTCTGCACAATGGAAAAATAGAAGCATTTTAGTCCATGTGCTGTCAGCTGCTCTCCATTTCCCTGCCTCAGCTCTCACAGTCACGTGACCTTTAACGACGTAAACGCCAAAACGTCAGGGTCCGATTTCGTACTGCTTGGCGCTCTAATAAGCACGGCGAATAAAATGCTAGAAAACGTTTCTTGCCCTGCAGCAGACCAGGTGGACTCAGAAGGGTCTCTTAATCTTAGAGCAGTGCAAGTCTTTCTGCCTGATCTATTCTTGGATCACAGAGGTGGGATAGTGTTCAGTCTGAACATCATCGGTCACTCAAATTACTTTGTAGTTAGCTTACCTTCACATCTCTGTAAAACTTATCTAGACATGAAATAAAGCTTTAGCAGCTGAAAGATGTAAGACGAGCTTTTAAGCACATGTGTTTATTCGCATTTAAACTGAATTTGTTTAACAGAATAAAATTACAGAAAAGATGTTCCTTAAAAACAAAAACAGTCACAGGTAGTTAATGAGTAAACTTTCAAGTTTCGTCTTTGTGTAAAACATTGTTTTGGAAACTTTGATGTCAAATTGATGTACATTTATTCAAATATAGAACAAAGTCAAAATAAATAAAAGCATGTCAAAAAAAGCACTTCACATTCAAATGGGCTACAGTAATTGACTGTAACACGTTTTTATTATTGGTGAAACGTGCACAAATATTCCAATTTTTTTTAAATATTTTCTAAAAGATTGGTATATTTGGTAAGAATGTCACATATTTGAAGCAGCAGGTATAGAAGCAATTTTAAAGAAGTGGAAACAAAACAGTCAAATGGGCAGGTAGTTAGTGCAGCAGAAATGCACTGTAATAACAGTTATCTTAATTAGTGACAAGGACAAAAAAAAAAGAAAAAAAAAGACTGACATAAATGCTGTAAGCCATTTTTCATACATGAACTCTGCATGTTGCTTTAAGTTGCAAAATGCTGATGCAGTACATAAGAGAGCCTGTTTCAGATGTGTTCTCATTATGGGAAAAGCTTTGTGCAAGTAAGGAGAGGGTGCTGTCTGGATAAAGCATGCAGGAGTTGCTATACACCACTACCACTTGCGCAATTCTCACATCAGTGCGATAGGACACAAAGTAAACTTTCTGCTTTGAATGTCCAAAACAGATCAGCGCTCCAGTTCATGTGTGAAAACAGCTTTACACTTTCTAATAGTTAAACTGACAGTATTTTTTTCTACAGTGATGAAAATTTATGCAAACTGTATATTTTTTAAAAAGTCCTTACATAATAATTTGCTAAATGTAGGCAAGTTTGTAATGTAACAGTTAAAGAATAACTGGTGTGGAATATTTTTAAATTGTTTAAGGAAAAGGTTATGAAGCATGGAGTGATTAGGTAATAAGGGTCTCAGTTATTCCCTCACTGAATAGTCAGAATCAGCCCTTTACGATGAAAACTATGCACCCTATGAACATCACAAGGGTGAGGTAGATCTTTTACACAAATGCATCCCATGATAAAAGTGTCTAATAATGGTCCAAGGAAGTGAAGTGCATCTAACAAGTGTTTATATGAAAGAAAACCAGTTGTGAATCAACTGTGGCCCCCAAAATGATGACAACATTTCACAATAAGGGTATTCATGAGTAAAATAGAATGCCTGAGGTGCAGAGGCTCTTTTTTGTCATTTCAGCTTAAGCAGACAGGCATAGTTCCAACACAATGCAGGGGGCAAGCTTGAAGAATGATAACGACAAACAAATGAGACAGTACATTTTGATTAACAAGCTGGATCTCAGCTGAAGAGCTTCTTTTGCTTGAAGTAGGCATCAAAACGACACTGGGCGTAGTCCTGCAAGACAATGTGGTTTATTACAAAAAATATAAATGTGTGACTTGCGCTACACTAAAAGAGAATAATAACAACAGTAATAAGAATCAAACACTCCTTACCATGTATCCAAACTCAATCTTGGATAGCTTAGCTTGTATGATGGACCAGACCCCCCAGAGGAAGTGTGATGCTAATGCATATCTACAATTAAAAAAAACAAACAAACAGAAAATCCAGTGATCTGTTGATCTGCTGTAACTTGTTCTAATTGATCGTCAGCACTGCTGTAAAATCTATTTAAGGCTGTTTTACCTGTTTGCTTCAATTATTAAATCTTCTTCAATTTGTGTCTGGTCCACAGCAACGTTAGTGTCTTTGTGCTGTTCTGCCAAATAACTTCTAATAAAAAGAAGCTGAAATTTAAAAAAAAGTTACAAGTTAGTGAGTGTGGCTAAACTTCCAGCTGTTTCTGATTTAACTGATTTGATTTGACTGCATGTGCAGCATTTGATCTCGCTATTAAACATAAAAATGTATGAAGTTTCACCATTAGATGGCACTGCATAACCAGTCTATCCCATCAAGGGAGATGACTTCAAAGTTTTGGTTTGAACATCAGCCCAGTTTTATTTTTCCAAGGAAAGATTAGTAGAAAATTTTCTAACTAGCTTTATATCAAAACAATAAATAAGGAATCAGATCCTAAATGTACTGAAGAGAAAGAAAAACAAATATAGTGAAGCTGTGCGAGTATTAAATCAAGACAAAACACAGCACAATATTTGTGTCATTAATTGAATGCATCTATTAAAAGTGAATCCAGGAGTTACTGTCAAAAATCAACCAGTGTGCGTATACATATCTCCAAGTAAATGTTTCAAATCCAAGTTTTCTGCACGGTTTTCCTTGACAGTACATCAACTTACCTTCTATATTATTACAACTTCTATATTCATAATTACAATGCAGCATGTCAGGAGTAACTAATTTAAGCAGTGTTAAAAATGCAGCTCAATTTGAATACTCTTTATTTGGCGCTAGTGTTTTTTCGGACTGACCTGCTGCTCTCTGGTTGGATAGTTCTCTGGTGTGGCTTTGTAGAAAGGCCACTCATTGTAGGTGTAGTCGTACATCCACTCACAGAAATGGTTGCCAAAGTCAAAACCCCTACAAAAAGGAACACATTGTGTTATTTACCTTCACGTACAGGTGGCACAATTATTTGATTGCTAAATCAAGACAACATTCCCCTTACACATTACCTGTAGTTGTAACTGCTGTATTCAAAGTCTATGAGCATGAGTTTTTCCGCTGAGGAATGCTTTCCGTCTTCCAGCATGAGGATGTTGCCTGCAGCAACAAAACAAGAAGTGAGGCTTTAGCTTAACAAAATGAAGTAGTAGCATTTACTACCAGACTGGTCTTCCAATATTACATTTCTTTTGACATTATAAAAAACTTTAATGTGAAATAACTTATAGTTTGAATCATAATTAAATGATAAATCTTCATTGTATAATGCAAAAAAAAAAAAAAGAATCCAAATGTCCTTTTTGCCCTTAATTCTAATACTGAAAACATTAAAGCATACATTGATAATTTACAGTAAATTGTGCCTTTAGCATCTTGGCACAAGCTTTTTTTGTTGGCTTTGCAAAGACTGTCCTAAAGAGATGAACTGAAATTTTCACAGTTTGGTGTAGAAGAACTCAACTGGTCTGCACAGAGTGCCGATGTCACACCTTTAAGATGACATGGAACAGTTTTTGTGAAGCAAGTTTATCAGCTGTCAGCTTATGTGTATCAAACCCTGAAAATGCTTTTATAGCTGCAGAGCTATGACTATAGCTGAACATGAGCTGTCCCTATTAAAAACTACAACCCAGCTTGCTCTTGACTTATATAATGCACAGCTTTCGTAAGAATTGTGACAGTGAAACCAGAGGGTGGGATCTATCGGACCACACCAGAGGCGTAATGATAGGCGGAGCTATGACTGGATGGATGGATGGAAGATTTTACCTTCTTGGACGTCATTGTGGCAAAACACCACTGGTGAGGGAGTTGCTGCGAGCAAAGCACTGTTGTGGAGACATGGGGCAAGAAAAACCAAGTAGGTGATGAAAGAAAAAGAGAGAAACTTGAACACACAAATCTTAGTGATGGATATGCAGCTAGTGCATTTTATGCAATATAACACTACAATTTAGAACTTCCATGAGAAAAGTGTAGACATCCTAATCTACCAGAATTAAACTTAAGCAATAGCACACAATAAGTGAATAAACTGTGTCAATATTGCACCGTAAGATAAACTGAACTAATCAACAGTTATTACAGGTCCACTCTTATTTGTTGACAGCATGGATAGAGCACTGTACAAAAGTCAGGGGTTACTAATACTACGATTTAGCACAATTATTTCTGCTATTCAGCCACGATATGTAAAGATATTAAATGTGATAAACACTAAGCCATTCAAACCAAGTAAAAATTTACAAATCAATACTCTTGTACAAAAGCGAAAACTCCAAAATAACGTCAGTGACAACAGCAGTCGATTATATAACTGACACTTTGATCACTAGTAATTCCTGACCATAGAGAGAAGGCCAAACTGCCTAGAACAAGCTAAGATAACAGTACCCTGCAGTCACATACGCAACATGCTGTGACAGATACGCTTTCAACTCAGATAAATCTGAAGGCTCAAGTTCCTTGCAGCAGACAGCAACTACATATGTGAAACCAGTACATATAAACAAGACAATAAACACTGGTCTGATTCTCTAGCTGTTCTAAGGTCAGACTACCCAGACAACTCAGCAAGTGAACTTGTGGAAGCACTGGGACAAAGGTCACCTATCAGATGGAAGAATGAATTCCAAAGATTACATTTATGTAAGTAACGTAAGCAGAGCTACAATCCTTCCAGCTTTGAATAATGCAGCAAACCTTTTCACATAAAGACTCATTTTAGTGTAGGGCTGTGCGATATGACCAAAATCTCATATCCCGATATAAGAATTCTATCGTTCCGATAACGATATAAATCACAAAAATGTAACATTTTCTGTAAATTCTGTGAATCTCGGGCAGCTCGACTTGCAGGAAGTGTTTCCAGCTGCGCATGTAGCTGGAGTCGAGTGTTTTAACCGATGCATGAAACTATACATTTTTAGACATAAGTTGTAACGGCCGCCGTTTTCTTTGTGAGTATTTATTACACGGCGTGCTGCGGGGAAAAGCCTGTTCTAACGTTTGAGTCTAAGGTTTATTTTTTCGCACCTGACGGCTCTTTTTTACTTCTCATCTGTAAACACTCTGCATCTTTCACGTGATTCAGGTTTTTTTTGAAAAGTCTCAACAGGATCTTGAGCTTTATTGTGAAAGGTTTATGTGGAAAATAAACAAGTGGACACACGATGCTGTTACCTTCGTTGTTGCTAACAACAACGCATGAAAACAGGCGCTTGTCTGTCCGTAGTGTGGTTATATTAAATATAAGAGAAAGAGAGAACTTTAAGAAATTAATATAGCCACTACAGTGACCGTCAAAACGATGAAAAAATATTGCCGTAAAGAGTTTATTTTGCGACACCACGAAACAAACAATAGCGTAAAATGAAACGATAGACGTTTTTATATCATCATCCGATATATATCGTTATATCGAACAGCCCTATTTTAGTGGTAACCTTACTTGTCTGGTGGTGAGGATACATGACAGTTTTCTAAATGTCTCTAACAACACTGACAATCATTGATTTATACAATGACCTAAAACTTTATTGATTTAACAAAACTCATTTTCAAAGTCTTGATGTTGGCATGGTTACCTTATGGCCTCACCAGCAAACAGAAAGTCAGCACAAACTGTTTAGCTGCTAAATCTCTCTCCAATGCGTGACTCATACCCACTTTGTGAAGTTTTTGTTTGCGTTCCTGTATGAAAATTCGAGCATGTAATATGAGACGGCTCTGATAAGAGATCTAGCAGTTGGCTAGAGCAATGCAAATTACATCATTGTTCACATAAACATATTAAAGCAGGAGCTTTGTACTGTTTGTACTCTCTTCCTGACACTAGTGTGAGAGTCAGGAGGGGACTCACTGATTTGTCTTCTTCTCAATCTAAAGCTTTGTTTAAACTGTGTCCAAAAAGACAGTATACAGAATCTAGAGCCTGCGTTCCAACTCACCGGAGGCTTCTCAGTTCAGCAGGAAGGTCCAGTTTCATCAGCTTGTTGTACTTCTTCACATGTGCCTCACGAACAAAACTAATATTCATCACTTGTTCCATGTATCTAAAAACACCACAGACAGAGTATCTTTAACTGTGACTAAGTTACAGTTTGAGCAGTAGAGAGATAACATTCACATGTACTTACTTATCGATGGTCCCAAACAGCCACTTAGGCTTTTTGTTAAAGGGCATAACCATGTTATGGAAACGGGCCAGCTTCGTGGCAATCTCAGCGGAGATGGCTGGGTCCGAAAGCTGACTGGTGCGCATGCGAGTATTCTTGGAAAACAGAAACACAGCAAAATCTCTTATCACATGGTTTAAAAGACAAACAAAACAAACTGATGGGAATGACTCCAGCAGAAAGCAGCATAAACTCACTGTGTGTATGAATATACTGTGTGTAAACACTGGGGTACATCATACCGGAAGGTACTGTTCCAAGCGTCCCTGGGGGAAGATGCCATAAAGTTTTGGGCCTAAAGCTCGTTCAGCCAGGATGGCAAACATCACACTCTCTAGTACCAAAGAGTCCACTCCCTATACCACAGAGACACATGTGATGGAAGACACACTTACATGAGAATTAATGGCATTTATAGCATATACTGACATCAATAAAGGGGTGCAATCTTCTCTTTAAAATACCCGAATGATACTCTCAGCCACAGACATTAGATGCAACTTCTTGACATACGCGACAGACTAACCTGTAAGATGGCACCATAAACCCTGAGGAGCACCTGGCGAGGTTCGTCTTCCACACATTGCACGTGGTCGGGCAAACTACACAGGTACAGCAGATTACTCAGTCCACCGCTGCAAACAAAAACAACAGTGTTATAACAGCTAGGCCAAGCTAGAAATATCTCTCTCTAATCGAGATTGGAAACCATAAAAAATGTAAGCCAAAAGACAAGGCCACTCAAAGATACTCTTAAGGGTAAATCGATGATTGTTGGGTGCAAATTTACGATGAAATCACTGTATGACTCGTTTTAAGTAGGCGTCTTTTTATTATATCTTAAGCCTTAAAAACAGTAAACAGCACAAGCTTCTTTAGATCAGCCGGAGAGACTCCCTACTGTAGTTGGTTGGTGTTGGCACATGACCCTTCAAATTTGGACTGTTTCAGTCAGTGTAAACCTCTCACACTGAGAATAGTCTTAATTTTTAAATAAAATCACATGAAAAGATGACCCAGGTTCATTTTCCTTTTGTTTCTTCTTCACTCACGATGAGCTTACACACCACTCCACATAGTTAAGTTACTGTGTCTAAAGTCCCATCTTTACCACCAACGGGTCGCAGCAAATGGCTGCTGGAGGTTTCTTCCTCTTAAAAGGGAGGTTTTCCTTCCCACTGTTGCCAAGTGCTTGCTCAAAGGGGATCGTTCTGATTATTGGGGTTTCTTCAGTATTATTGTAGTGTCTTGACCTTACAATATAAAGCACCTTGAGCCTGTATAAAAAAAAAACTGAAGTGAATTACAGTAATGTTGATAATTTGGAGGTCAAGACTGTTGGATGAACGTAGAAAACACTGGGTATGCTATCATTTTGAACCTGCAAACCAGTGTGGGAGGAAAACAAACAAACAAATGTCAGCTCAGAATAAGCCCACAGCTGACCTGCCACTTTTCCAACACTCACAGCGTCATAAGTTGTCTGACAGCGAGATAAGTAAACACTAAGGAGAGGTGGGTGTCCCTGCAGCTGACCCAACGTAGCAGAAACCATCAAGGATCTTGGATCTTATCGTCGCTTTACTTGAAACCATGAATACAAACATACTGGTTCCTACAGATTAGTATGTTTTAAAAAACGACTAATAATAATAATACCCTATCATTTAAATGAAGACATTATTGTGTTTTATTATCCACCGTACTGCTATAACTTTTAAGAATTTTACCTGACAATGCTGATTTGAAAATCAGCATCTTCAATGGTCTTCCACGACCCCGACAGAAAGTCTCGGCACCAATTTATGGCCCTATCCCTGGTGTCCCGGTCGACCTCTTCGCTTCTCCCATCCCGGAAGGACTCTGCCTCCGAGTCGTCATCACAGTTGGCCCCTAATAGCGGACTATGAGTCCTTAGGTGTCTCTGGTTTAGAACAAGCGTGCTCTCCACTTGCTTCTTCACAACCGGAGTATCTGTTTCTTCTGTAGTGACTGTGGCAATGCTGGTGCTGTAATTCTCCGGCCCTGAACTATTTTCTTTGCCTAAACCCGCTTCGCCGCAACTGCTTGCTACACTTCGGCTGGGCTGCATGTTGAATTTCCGGGCGGACAGTGAAGGAATAGCAGGGTGAAATGTCGGTCTGAGGCGACAGGAGGGGCTCGCTGACACACGCAGTCCGCCTGTAAAGCTGCTTAACCGGAAGAGCCGACCATAACTGGATATTATGAACCGCATGGGAGGCGGCTGACAGCGTAACCGTAATATATTCAGATTGCTGTAAACTCATTACGCAGACAACGTACCAGTGGATCGATGAGCCGAGATGAAGAATTCGACGTCCAATCAAAATTCGAGAGCGAGTTCACACACAAATCTCATTGGTCGTTGCTGGCAGTAGCTTCCTACGTCACGTTCGCTGAAGGTTTCTGGGAAATGAAGTTTTTATTTGTAATTGACTGTGGCGCATATCTTTGAATTCATTGAGTGCAATGAATAATATGATTTCAGAGTGTATTCGCTGATATTATTTGGCAGGAATGTGGGAGAAAAAGGTCTAGTTACTCTTTGCTTGCGTCTTATTCAACATAA
This sequence comes from Rhamphochromis sp. 'chilingali', assembly GCF_963969265.1. NCBI lineage: Eukaryota > Metazoa > Chordata > Actinopteri > Cichliformes > Cichlidae > Rhamphochromis > Rhamphochromis sp. 'chilingali'. Next base: position 60,850,114 of record NC_137930.1, on the reverse strand, counting down.
AACTGAGTTTTAAAACTTTTTCAAGTGTGGGTTGTTTTCAATTGCCCACAGTAGTACGATGAAGCTTATTCTTTATTGCAATCCCTTAAAATGAATATACTCTGTCTATTGTGAGCAGGTAAGTTAAAGAGCCGGTATCTAACTTTTCATTTAGTTGAAAGCAAAATTTTTATTTGCAGACGCCCAAACAGAAAGGGCTATGCATTATTACACTTACCTTATAATTAAAGTAGGAACATTTATGTTTACACTTTCTTAATTTTACTTGAAGTACTTTATATTGATTACACTAAAATGAGGAGGCTATTCTAACTAACTGACTATGCCACTGTTTATTTGTTTGTTGGATTTGAGAAAAACAAATTTTAACAGAGGTGCAGTGGGAGTTTGTGTTTTCTCTTTGCCAGTGAATTAGCCAAGTGCATAGAAATGAACACTTTCAGTGTCACTGAAAATCATTCATAGAAGCCATGTAATCGTACAGCAAGCATTAGGACATCTACTAAACTGAACAACTTTTTGTTGTTCCTTTATATCCTTCACTGTTAGACTTTTCATCGCCACTTTACGGTAACATACTGGCGTCACTGTTGCCAGCGTCATACCGTGACGCCGTGTTACGGTAGCTTACTGTTCTGCAGGATGATACCGTTTTTTGCTGGTGTGGTATAATACTCTTGGACAAATTATGGTAACGCACCGTAGCCTTTTTTACGGTATCTCACTGGCGCCAGTGAGATACCGTTATGTCGTTATGTCGTAAATTACGTCAACAAAGTAACATCATACTGTGATTAAAAAATTGGTATACTACCGTTTATTCCCGGTATGTCACTGTAAGCCCACTGCAAGGTAATAAACTGCAATATATTAACCAGTAACTTACCGTCATCACGCATCATCAGTACCAAAAATATTCATCTTTGCTAGAGGATACTGTGTCCCAACAGGTGGTCATACTGTTTAACAGGTCGTAATTTTACCGTAATTTCAGTTAACAGTAACATACTGTAAGAGACTGGAGGGTTCCAAAAAAATTGGATAGATAGATAGATAGATAGATACACACACACAAATATATAATTTATGTGCTTTACACCACTTTATTTATTATCACTGATTTTTCCCTGCTGAAATACACATTTCCAAAATCAAAAACTGAAAAGAACTGGAAACATTTTCATTGAGGAAGCACTTGTTTTTACTAAACCATGTAATACATTATTTTCTCAGATGGTTGTACAAACAATAACGATATTATGTCATATCCATATCATGGCAGACAACATATGCTCAAGTGATGAGTTTTCTTAGTTATATTTTGTAGGGTCTTAAACCTACAGTGTGAAGTGCCTTGGCAATCATTTTGTTGCCACCATACAAATAAACTGAATTGTAATGAATATAATATCAAGCCCCACACTTCTGCCTTTGTCCAAAATACTGGCTCACACCACCAAATCAATGTACAAAGCCAGGTCCACAAGGACATGGATGATCGTGTGTGGTGTGAATGAACTTGACTGACCTGCACTGAACCCTGATCTTGCTTTGTGGACTGAGTTCATTGATTTGTAGGGTGAGCCAATACGTGTGACAATAAAAGTGTAAGTAGCTGAAATAATTTTTAACAAACGGGTAAAAGAAGGAAAAAATATCAAAACTGTTGCACTCAAAAAACCTATTGGACAGAGACAGCGTCTTGCAAGATGGCAAGAGAGCTTGTCTTCATTGTTGTTCGTCTTGTGTAAATGTCCAGAAAGCATGGGCCATGGATCATCTGTGGAGACACGGGTAACAACACATTGGTCACTTAAATTATACAAGAAATTCACTAAAAATGGCAAAAACAGTTACCTAATTTGAAGTTCTCCACTCAAATTCCGTAAGCCGCTGGAGGAAAGTTCTGACATGAGGGTTAATGTGAACAACCTTTCGCTTCACAGTGGTCCCAGTCTTTCTGCTTGTCCCAACCTTGGAGGTACATTTTGTTCCCTCTTCAGGGTTTATCCTTACAAAAAACCTTGCACACGCTGACTCCTGGTATTCCAGGTTCAATACATAGAATGAACCAAAGAAGACTGACATTGCATCAGCAAAGGTGTTCTCTTTGTCCAGCTCAACAATTACACGCCCCTCTGCACTCACCATCCAGCAGGTGGCAATTACAGAAATTTGAGCTAGCAAAACAGAGACTGGATACCTGTGTCCACGAAAAGCTCCTGTGCCAAACAGAAATTGTAATATGGTCTAATCAGCTCTATTTCATAAATGACTTCTTACCAAGCATAATCAGCCTTGGAGTGCCTGGCAGGTTGCTCTCTGCTTCAAGGGACATCCTGGTAGATGTTTCCTGCCAGAAAAAGGACCAAGACATTTTATGTAACAAATAAAAAAATATAACAGGACAGCAAGCAACAGCATTAAACCTAGAGCTGTATGAAAAAAGCTTACATCTGCTAAGACAAAGAGGGAGTCTTCATCTTCCTTGTAATACTTCATCATGAGAAGTATGGCTGCTGTGCCAACCTTGTTGTTGGTCAAAACTCCCTCACTTTCTATCTGCTGGATGAGTGTCCTTATACCAAGGTTCAATCTGAGCTTCTGGGTGGAGAAATAGTTAACAATCCTTCTGCCTTTGGTTATGAGGGCCTGACCTAAGCGCTCACTGATATCAATACCTGTGAGTTTGTGAAAGTGGTTTGAAAGACCTTTCTGAGTAAACAAGAATGGCCACTGCTCCTGAATTTCAGCTACTGAAAGTGAGGGACAACTGTTGATAAGCTGCCGCTGAGAAATATATGTGAGGCACATGAAGTCATCCACATCAGGTCTCTCCAAAGCTCCAGGTCCTTCTGAATTAAAAATTGTTAACAAGATGTCTTTCTTTTCCTCTAAAGAAGCTGACGTTTCCCCCTCAGGAAGTTCAACTGGCTGCCAATGAATACAGCCATAGCTATCCACAAGGCATATAACTTTTTTTTGTGAGGTTGCATTACTGTTGGGACTGCAGTCTTCCTCATTCCTGGTTCTCTTTGTTTGACGAAGTCTATGTGTTGTATTATCTCGATTAACATGTTCAACTCTAGATTTGATGCTTCTTAGTAGTGAATAATGTCCACAACCCAGTCTTTCTCCCTTTTCAGTAAAATCTGCAAATGTTTGAGGGTATCTGTTTACAATGATCTTAGCAACCTCTTCACAAGATGCACGTTTAGGTGTTTCTGCAGTTAACTTGCATGGCCTCCACAACAATTCTAACCATACTTCTGTCCTCTGGATGACCTCTGTCTCCTCTTGTGATTGCATGCGACAGTTGGAGTGGAAATCATTCCCAAGCTCCAGAGTAATGGTGTCATTCAAATTCTTTGGTCTGCCATCTAAAAAAAAGAGAGATGGTGTTAGATTCAGTGTCTACTTTTGTTACAGCTGCAAAGATGCTGAAATTCCTCTATGATGCTCTGTATAGTGCTGGTTGGCAAGAGCATTTTAGCCTGCATTTTTAAATGACATAAAGTCAACTGTCTTCTAATAGATTAACTATGTCCTGTCCTTGCATTATGGCAAATCCCCCAATTTCTTGTTGCCTTGACTGCTGAAGTGTCTACTTATGTTTTTGAGAAATATGGCTGGAAAATGATGTTCGGACACTGAAGTATTTAGAGCAACCTTCAAATGGACATAATACTTCCCCCCCATCTTTGATATGAAATCTGAGAGAGGCACAAAGAGCTGTGAAGTTTTGTGCAGCATACCCACATCCAGGAACATGAACACACCAGTGAACTTATAAAACTCCTCCTTAGTCGTCTCCCTTCTTGTTCTGTGATTCCTAGGCATATGTGAATGAAGGCAGAAAATGTTCTGAAAGTGGCAGGACAGTTCTCAGCTCCACAAGAAAACCTATAGTTACCTACATGTTTGTGGCTTTTAACATGCAAACTGAACAATATATATTTGCGTGCACTGAAGCCACAAAATTTAGAAATACACATAGTTGCAAAAAGTTCAGTGACCAATTACCTTTCCTAAATGACATATGCAATGCAAATAGTAAGAGTATTGTCAATAGGGACCAATTCCCAGTTTTTACATGATCAAAATTATTCACAAAAGGCTTCAATAAACAGAAAATGTGTGCCGACAAGAGAGCAGTGCACAAAAATGAAAAGATATTTGAGCTCGACTCTTTAATGGGTTTAACATGACTTAGTCAGCACCCCGCACCGTACAGGTAGTACAAGCACACCTGAAAACACTGACCATCTAACAGCTTTAAACATTTGGGCGCAACCTCGGTAGTTCACCGATTCACCTGTTGCAAACGTCCAAGTTTTTATCAAGTCTCATAAATCCATTGGCAACTATTACCTAACTAGTCTTTTGAGTCTCCACATTCATAGATATAGACATTTTGTCTTAGCATTTGAATGAAAATATCCTGGTAGGGTAGCTTGAAAGTCAAAACAAACAGTACTAAGAACGCATTTCTGACTTCTCTCGAATAAGTGAAAAAAAATCCAACTTTAATGTGTCCCATGTCAGTCCGTTTTAGGGAAAAAGTGTTAAGTGGTTTCATTTAATTTTGAGATACTCCCGCATGGACGAGCAATTTGGAGTCTAGCAGAGTTATCACTAATTGCATACGATCTTCAGATATAATCCAATCAACCTTGCATTTAACCCGATTGAACATCCAGTAACCTCTGACTACTTCTAAGTTGCACATGTTAACGGTCTATTCATCAATAGTTGATGGTCATGTTGTTCTCCTGCTTTGCAGCTTTGTTTGAGTCTGAATTGCGGCTTAAACGTGCAAAACTTGAGAAGCAGATCAATATTTTCTTCTTGTTGTTATTTAATGGTGGTTGGCAACCAGCGAAAGGAGCATTAACCACCTCGAGCAATATTTTCTATCCTCATTGTTGTTCTGAAAGTGAATACCCGACGTGTGTGTCATACATCACGTTGTGCGTCAGGTGAAGGTGTGGTGTCGGCTATCGCACCTGTCGCATTACAAAGCTTTAAAAACGTAACAATCGCTTTAAAAACACAATCCAACGCGCTAAACATGAACAAACATAAACACCCGTGTTACATTATCACGTATATCCAGGACATCTCTTCTGAACCAAGATGAAGTGGTGCTACAAAGGAATTATTTCTTTAGGAGAGTGCATTTAATAGCAGTCTGGCCTGCCACAAAAGGCACCGCTAAAAATACAGTTTCTGCTTGTCCCAGAATTGATCAATTTTGAGAGTGAAGTTGTAGGACTGATGCTGGTTAGTGGATATGACACCTGAACTTGAGTAAAATGACGACCAGAGCATATTATTAGGTTAGTTCACTGTAGTTAGGCAGAGGTGTCTTAAAAAGTACCACCTTATACAAACCAAATGAAGGTCCAGTATAAGAAAGAATAAGAAGAGAAAAAAGGAACACCCTGCTAAATGAAGTCATTTTTAAACATTACTCTAAATGTAGCCATTAGTTTTTGTTGCTGGCCATACAAAAAATAAGTATACTTCAAGTATATTTCCCAAGTATACCTTACCTAGTACGTGTACTAATAATGCTTCTTGGGATTATATTGGCCCCCGTTTTAGTACATAACAGTATTCTTGAAATGAACTTTTAGATGTACTTTTTGTTCACCATAATTGTACTAGCATAATGTCATAATGTCTACAAGAGTATAATTAAATATACTCGACTCTATCACAATACTAACCTTACAGTATTAATAATGTTTCACATTGTTTGAATAAACAAATACATTTATTAATATATGAGGTTCCATTCAGTTCAAGGAATTAAATTTTAGTGTGGCTGCAACTTACTCCTTAATTTAAAAATTATGCTGTATATTGTAGTTTATATTTTATACTACTTTCACAGTGAATCGCATTTTATAGTAATACACTCTGAATGAGGATTTAAGTAATTACTCTTAGATCTACAGTAGAAAACAACAGAAATCCAGATGGTGTAATAGTATAATCTCAGTAACATCACCAATTGTTACATTTGCTGTATTTTACAGCTGTTTCCATGAGTACGGTGAGTTATCGTAAAAATAATGTAATCTCATGGAATTTTCCCACAATTACATGCAAATTACAGTACTAAACTGCTAACATCCTTTAGAGTTTTTTACTGTTGATTTTGCAGTACTACGCTATGGAAATTACTGCAAAGGCTAACAGTGTTGTGATAAAACTTTGCAGTGCCTGATTTTATGCACTGAAAGTCAATTGACTTCATACTAAAGCGTATTTGTATTTTGCCTTTTATTCTGACATTTTATCTCCAGACAGGACCATTATAAGAGTGTTGCCTCCCAAATTTGCTGTTTTGAGGTGTACTGCTCAACTGATTAACTTTCTCTAACCCTCCTCAGTAATGCTTTACTTTTCATATCATTTTAACAGGTTTTTTTTTACAGCAATCTTTACATCAAATAGAGACATTGTTGGTGGTTGCAACAAGAGCAATAACAATATAAAACATACAAACAAAAACTTTTCATATCATTACTGTAAATGGTCAATGAATTTGTAGTGAATAGTGAACAGCCATACAGGATATGAAAAGTTTTGGAGTTATCAGATAATTTAAAAAAAAGTGAAAGTTTGCCTTTGCTGTGAAAGTATGCATGAAACTTAATGATCCACTTCCATGCACTGAAGGAGTAGTTTCAAATAAGATGTGTTTAGATGTGTTTTTGATGCTGTTATTTTAAAGAAAGTTTTCTTCACAAGACTTTATTTGACTAAGTTTGTCTTTGTTCTGAGTTACTAACATACCTTTTGTTTACAATCGATACAAGCAATATTAAAATATGAGAACTGACATACAATATGTATAATAACTTAAAACTAAGCTAAATCCCACTGAAATGTCATATGGAAAATAATTTGAGGGCTGCATAAATAATAAACCTGAGTAATGCTTTGTGAGGGAATGAAAGGATCAGGCAATGCTTTTATAACACTGAATATTTATTTGAAACACAGTCAATTCAAAGATTTCATCATTACTATGATCTGTTAGGATATTCTGTACTTCTTTGCACAAAGATAAGCTCTGGGCTGCTAACCACAGTGGTTTCTTCTCTTGTGACTTTCTTGACAGAACCAGCAATTTCTCTCCCTGTGGACATGGCAAGTGTCAGTTTCTATCAGACTTGCACTAAGTAGATCATAAAATGATGGGAAATGTACTATTTCTTTTTCAGATGAACCTTTTCAGCGGAGACCTTTTATGGTATGGCCACTGTTTAGCTTCGTTAATCATCTTACTCAAAAACAAGGGGGATCAAACTCCAGGAAACACTGTACTGATGGTGTCAGTGTACAACTTACTTTTTCTGAAGCACCTGGGTTCACAGTTATTTCCAAGAGTAGGTTGGCAAATAGCTACATCACAGTGGATGTACAGCTGGTCAAAAACAGAAAAAAAGCACATCTTTGAAAATATGTTACAACAAAAAGTAAGCATGAAATGAAAATAAAGATATTTTTCGCTTAGTATTGGGATGCTATACCTTTTCCTGTAAAGGAGGCATAATGTTTGGCTTTGTAGCTGCTGACTGGGTTGAACTACCATCGCCTACAAAATGGAACATTTTGAAAACAAAGCGGTTGTGGTGGCTTGGAAACTTGAATCCAAATGAGGGTCTGGGAAGCAGGGTTGTTAGGTAGCGGTCATCACGATAGGGGCAGCTATGTTAAAAGCAAAGTGTGTACAGTAAACATCAAAAATATAATACAAATGCCTCCAAATTAAGAGCACCACCTACTCTTACCCATCAATCAGCAAGTCCCACTGAGGAAGACTATGAAGATAGGAATCAGAGGTTGCCCAACATCTTTCAAGAGTTAAGACAAAGTTGGGATCGGTCCTCTCCATCAGGTAGACCTCAACGTAAACAGGATCCCTCAAAACCTTTCTGACAGGGTATTCGACAGCGGTGTAAAAAGAGGTGTAGACTTCCTCTTCTGTCCAAAAAATGAGAATAGTTGTAGTTGTTGACACATTCCCTACTAAAAGAGACTATCTTTGCAGATTTAGCTCTCCAAGACTAACCTTCAACACAACCCTTGGCAACACATTGTCCATTGGCCAGCTTGAGTTCCACACGCACAGGTCCAGCAGCTGCAACTGAGTTTGGCGGAGGAACCGGACCAACATCAATAACCAAAGCCTCAACTGTGGTGCCAACATATCTGCACTGGAACAACAACCTGGCACAAGAAATACAGTTTATCTTAGTCACTCATGAAGTAATTTAGCTATAAACTTTGAATAACAATTTCTTTCTCACTGAACGTTTTCGATCTTCTAGTTTCTGCCCATGCGTGGTAACATTTTTGCCTATGCTGTATCTACTTTCTGATAAAGATATTAAAATATTTACTCATTGTAGGTGTCCCTGGTAATGGATCCATGGGGTCCAGTAATCACCTGGTATACGGAAGACATCCTGTTCTCGTAAATTAGAATACCAGGCTCCTCCTACAGTATAATGACAGGATTTCAGTCTTTAACATTGCCTGTAAAAACTTAAACTTAAAACTTAAATTGTTAACTGAGATTCTAGTGCATCGGCCCAGACAGTTTCTCCAGGAAAGTTAGTCAGTGCATAGGCCCCCTCGCCAATAACTTCAAATCATCTGCTAAAAACCTTGGTATTACTTGTGATCAGCACCTGAATTTTGAAACTCAAATCTCAAAGGTTACCCAATATTGTTTCCTTCATCTCAGAAATGTTGCGAAAATCAAACCTTAAATGTCAGTGAATCCTCTTGAACTTTTAGTACACACTTTAAGTTTCTGTCAGTCCTCAGATCGTCTCCAATTAGTTCCGAATGCAGCAGCAAGGCGGCTAATGAAAATTACAGTGGTCACATATTACACCTGTCCTTGCATCCCTTCACTGGCTTTCAGTGAAATTCAGAATCCACTTTAAAATTCTGTTATTGACATATAAGGCTCTACATGTACAGGCCCCTGGTTATTTAGCTGAGTTTCTAACACCTCAATGCAGCTGGCCTCTCCAATTGTCTGACCAGGGTCTTCTAACTGTCCCTAGCTCTGATTTTAAAACCAGAGGTGTTGTAGCACCCAAACTGTGGAACAGCTTTGCTCAGTCAATGAGGTTGGCTCACTCTTTTATTTGTTTTAAGCAACTACTGAAAATAAAATAACAGTTTGCGGCTTTTATGTGAACTGTGCAGTAAACTCTGTGTTTTGAAAAGTGCTATATAAATAAGTTTTTCATGATTACTATTAGTAGTAGGAGGAGGAGTATTAAAAGTATCATTATTATTAATTCAGTTACAACACTTACTTTTACAACTGTACCACAGGCAGTGACAGGGAACTCATAGATGGCAAAAGCTGAAGTGCTGCCAACTGGATTGCAGCTGTGACCATTCTCATAGAAAGAAATTGTCTCCAAGTCAGTGTTGGGCAGAGTTGCATCTCTGGCCACCACCACGATGAACAGGCCTTCCTTGGTGCACTGAAGTGTCACTGAGGCAACAATAATAATAAAGTACAACAAAAAGAAAGACAAATGCAAATGCTTTTACCCTTTCACCATAATGTATCAGTGGTGTAGTTTATCTATAAAGCAGAACTTCTTACCAGATTTGCCATATTAGCACATGAGTCCATCAAAACAACAGTTTATAGCGTCACATTCAGAAGCAGAGATTTCATTAGTGCCACACGGTATCCTGTAGTTTTCCGCAACTTCACAAGTGTGAAATGACTCTAAAGGCTTTTGAGGGTTCAGAGGTCTTTTGGGCTGCTGAGGCTGCTGAGGGTATTCAGGGTTATTGATTTGCTTCTGCCCCTGTGGAGATGGTGGGTATCTAGGATTCTGAGGGTTCTGAGACCCTTGCCCATAATTTTGGGCATTCGATCTATAGCCCAGCAGGGCAAATAATAAAAGACGACAACAAATCAGCTTTAGTACCATTACGTCACATAAAAGAACAGCAAATTCTGTGAAATGTATCCTGCAAATATGTTGACTTTTATAAGGTATGGTTAATGATGGCCTGTTAGGATCTCACATCTGAACAGTTTCATAACAAGAACCTTCACAGGGTCTGTCTGACCAACACTGTGCCTTCACAGTGTAAACAAAAACTTTTATTTATCTTTCATTTTGACATCGTTGCAAATCGTTGCAACAGGATGAAGTGTTCTTTGTCTGTGATTTAAAAAAAAAAAGAAGGTATAATTAGACGTAAGCAGGTCATCTGTGGACAGAAGGCAAGAGCTTTCAGTATTATGTATTTTGGCTGCATGAGCTATTCAGTCATTTTATTTGTGACAGGTTAAAATGTTAGTTTTAAAACTCCTGAGAGGCATTTTGTAAATCTATACTGTGCATGCATCTCAAACAAAATATACAGTTTCCTCCTCTTCGGTAACCTCTTCGGAGTCAAAGTCTTGTTTAGGATGAATTTTTATTTATTTAAGTCACTCCTCATAAAAATAAACAGTTTATTTTACGTGATAACCCAATAAAGTCATGAATTTGTAATAATGTAATAGCATCTAGAGAGGTAATTCTGAGTAAATTAAAAAGTGATATAAACAAATTAAACCAGAGAAGAAGTATTGTGCAAATTGTACAGCTACTATTGTTTATCTGATGCACAAAAAAACTTGTGCCTCCACAATTAAACTTTTTGTCACTGTTGTCTATATACCTGCACCCATTACTCACATGAAAACAGACTTTTTTTTTTTTTAATGTTCTTTTATATAATTTTTTCTTCTCTTGCAAAACTGTGTACTGCAAAGCTCTGAGTGAATGTCTTTATAGTTTTGGCCAAAGTGATAGCAAAAGTCTATGAATCTCTCTGGTGGGTGTGTCACTCCTATCACTATGGCTGTTTAGCAGCTGGTGGTGGACTTCAGAAGGGGTCAGCACAGAGACTACAAGCCCATTATCATCAATGGAGCTCCAGTGGAGAGGGTGCAGTCCTTCAAGTATCTTGGTGTTCACATCTCCTCAGACCCGACATGGGCTGCCCACATTCAGGTCCAGACCAAAAAGGCTAGGCAGCGCCTGTATCACCTACGACAACTGAGGAAGTTCAGGGTCTCTCCAAAGATCCTCAGGATTTTCTATACAGGCGCTGTGGAGAGCATCCTCACACAGAACATGACATCGTGGTTTGGGAACAGCTGTGTGAAGGACCAAAAAGATCTCCAGAGAGTGATCCGTACAGCAAAACGCTGCTGCAGGATTGCTCTCCCCCCGCTTCAGGACACCTACACCAGGAGATGCCGGACTACAGCAGCGCAGATACTGAAGGACCCGTCCCATCCTGGCAACAAACTGTTCCAACTTCTGAATACTGGTAGAAGGTTCCGCATCTTCCGGGCAAGGATAGAGAGACTCAAGAGGAGCTTCTATCCCCAAGCCATCCGTGCCCTAAACACACACACCCGCCCTCTCACATCATCTATAATTGACTGAGACAGGACTCTCTTCCAGACACTCTAAACCAAGGCACAATGTACATTTCAATTCCTTTAATTTTAAATATGTTTATATTGTCTATCCTGTAAAATAGTCAGATGTCTATTCATATTAATGTACAAAATTCACCTGCTTGCTGCTACTACTGCACATTCACCCAATGTATATACTATGTATATGTATATATATATATATATATATATATATATATATATATATAATGTTCCTCCTCTACCCCCCCCCCCCCCCCTCCCCCCCACAATTTTTGCACATGTCGAGGAGCGTGTCAGGCTACATTTCACTGTGTGTTATACTTGTATAACTATGCATGTGACAAATAAAGAACCTTGAACCTTGAACCTTGAACCAGATCTCAGTACTGACTTGAAAGTGCATGGACTGCATGGCAAAAATCCTTCTTCAATTTTTTTTCTCCAATGTCCCTTACTGGGATCCATACTTTCACATGTTCTTTAAAGGAAACTGGATTTAAATACAATAACAACAACAACTCCCACCCACCTGCCCACTGTTATTAAAAAATATATAAAGGCCTTTTGATTTTAGACTTCCCTTGTGTTAGAATGGCTCAATAACATTTTCTTTCTCATATCTCATATATCTTCTTTTATTTTGTGGTTGGTGGTTAATCTGTTATGAATTAGAGCCATATTGATCTGCAGACCTTTACATAAGGTGCTTTGGCAAAATATTGATTTTGATCTACTATGTTAAGGGCACCTAAACCAGGGTCAACATAACCTTTTGTGTCCTGTTTTTCTGCTGCATCTTTGTCACCTGTTTGAATATCTTTTCTCACTTGTTTGAAGAAACCATGATTGAAGAAGATTTGCCTGTGTGCTCCACAGTCACATTTTATGACTAAGAAACTGAAGAATCTGAATCCAGATGTATAAAAAAGTTGCTAGTTAGCAAGTGCAGTCATTTCAGTAGCTAAAATTGATGTTCATCAACCCTGAGGCCAGCTGAAGGGGAGGGAATGTAGTGGAAGTAAACAAGTTCACTGTGTTATAAAAGCAGATGGGCATTTCCAGCTCCCTTACAGCACCCAGTGAACTACCGTGGGCACCATGCTACTGAAGTGTGCCACTGTTTGCCTTGTGGCACTGGCCTTGCTTGGACTCTGTGATGCTCAGGGTGGTTTTGTGCCTGGGGTGTGGGCTCCAGACCACCAACAACAAAAACAAACATTTGAAAAACCACTCACATGGAAATACCCTGAAGATCCTAAGCCCAAGCCTAAGCCTGATGTGCCGTTCCAGCTGAGATATCCTGTTTCTGCTGCATCTGTTGCTGTTGAATGCAGGGAGGACATTGTTCGTGTGGAAGTCAAAAAGGATTTCTTTGGAGTTGGCCAGCTGATAAATTCGGCTGACCTTACCCTGGGTTCATGCGCTGTTGTCGGAGAGGATACGCCAGCTCAAGTGCTGATTTATCAAGCTCAGCTGCAGAATTGTGGGAGCACATTAAAAGTATGAAGAATAAATATTACATTATTTTGAAATTTAATTCAAGAGCTGGAAAACAGGTTTATGTATAATTTGACTTGTTTTGTATATATATTTTTGCTAGATGACTGGAGATTCCTTCATCTACACCTTCACACTGAACTACAACCCCCAGCCTGTGGGTGATTCTCCTGTGATTAGGACCAACAAAGCAGCTGTAATTGTTGAATGTCACTACCAAAGGTACGTAAACATTGGGAAGATTTGTTAAGATAAAGACATCAAAACAATAGAATTATATTAGTATTTAATGTGCTCTATAGTACGACCTAAATATTTTTAGTAATCTAGAATTTACCAAATGTAATCTGGATATTTCAGTGATATATTATTCTTGCTTTAGTTTTTTGCATTCTCGTAAAACATGTCCTGTCACTTAGAAAGCACAATGTAAGCAGTCTCGCTCTTGAACCCCTCTGGGTCCCATTATCTGTGGCTAAGATGGCACAAGAGTTTCTGTACTTCACCCTGACACTCATGACTGGTGCGTTTAAGATCAGTTTCTCAGTGTGTTTTATATTGTATGCGACCTTGATTCAAAATACATACTTGTTTGAATTATAGAATTGTCATGTCTTGTTTCACAGATGACTGGAAAAATGAGAGGCCAAGCAACCAGTATTTCCTGGGTGACGAGATTAATTTTGAGGTCTCTGTCATGCAGTACCACCATGTGCAGCTCCGTGTTTATGTGGACAAATGTGTAGCTACCCTTTCAGCTGATGCATCTTCTAGCCCCAGATATGCATTCATAGAGCAAGGGTAATGTAGTTTGATGAGATTGTTGAAGTTGTTTTGTATATTAAGACCTGATTATCACAGATGCCTATGCTACTGGTTACTATGGTCATTTCACATTGTTTTCTTGTGTGCAGGTGTATGATTGATGGTAGGCTCACTGGATCTGTTTCGAGGTTCCTGGATCGCACTGCAGAGAACAAGCTTCAGTTCCAGCTTGAATCCTTCAAGTTCCAGAATGCTAACAGTGGAAAAGTATGCAATTCCAAATTTGAGTTACTAAGTGCATTGTGTTATATTTTCAACAACATTACTAATGTAGAACTATTACATAGAATAATAACATAAATTCTCTCCTGTTCTTAGCTGTACATTACCTGCAACTTGAGAGCAACATCTGTTGCCCAAGTCATTGACAGTAACCACAGAGCTTGTTCCTACATCCGTGGGTGAGTCTACCTTTGTACACATGTATCAATGATCATTAGACCAGAACTGATGTGGCGATACTGCTTACATTTCCATTTCTCCCAAGGTGGAAAGAAGCTGCTGGATATGATGGTGCTTGTGGCTCCTGTGAGTCTTTAACAGGTGGGCAAACTAGTATTGGAATTATTAGTGGCACTACTGGAGGTGGACTTGGTAATACAGGCACGGGAAATACAGGAACAGGGACTACAGGCACTGGAACTGGAAATATTGGTGGCGGAACCCCGGGTTCTACAAGCCCAATTAAACAGGTCCCTTGGTTTAGGGGGAGACGGGACGTGTCTCAGCAGGAAGGTATGTGTTTTAAAAAAAATATAAGTATTGCAACATTTTAGTAGAGGGAAAGTTTCATTTCAGTTGGTCCTACAAAAAGATAATTGTTTTATGCTTTCTATTTTTTAAGTAAAAAAAAAAACCCCACAATGATGCATACTGCAACAATTCTTCTTTCTTTTCTCAGTTTTGGAATGGGAAGGAGAAGTCACCTTGGGTCCCATCTCCATTGAAGAGAAGAAGATAGCTTAAAACAATTTCCTGCTATAAACACGGCCATTAAAATGAACTTCATCTGTGGTTCATGCCTGAACATATGTTAATTTCATTCTTCTTATTCATAGCTCACAACAATATAATAAGACATTGAGGAATGAAAAGGTCCTTCACTGAAACGTAACTCCTTTTACATGCCCCCTCTCTGTAATTACAAATGTTTTATATAGAGCTTGTGTATCCATGAATTGGAACTATTCACATGTAATGGAAATAAAAACGCAACTGTTTGAATTTATTGTGTAATTCACTCAGAACTTTCTTAAGCTTTGCATTGGATCTATTGTAAATTGAAACAAAAAAATAAAATCTAGAAATTAAGAAACATTGAATAGATATAATAACAAATATAATGAGTTAAAAGAGCAATCAGGGGTTGAGCAAAAATGACTCAATAGCACATGTTAGACAATATAGTCACCTGTCTTGTTGTATTTCTGTCAATATGCATGCTTTTAGGGTAAAACAAACAAACAAACAAAAAGGTAAAACAAATCAATATCAATATCATATCACTCAGAAATCATAAGTGGATGAAGGAAGAAGCCATTCACAATCAGCCCCAGGCCATATCCTCATAGTGCCTCCTGATTGGTGCCCTCAGCCTGTCATCACAGACAGCACCCAGAACTCAAACACAACCAGCAAAAACATACAAGTAGCACAGAGTAATAGAAACATGTTTGCTAAATATGAGAAATATACACCTAACAGTGAAAGAAGAAGAAGCCACTTAAAGAGGCCTAACTCTCATCTTCTCAGATGCCCTCTCAGTCAGTCAGCATCTACACCTCAAAGAGCAAAAACACAGGAAATCCGGGCTCTAATCATGGCTCTTATTGTGCTTCCAGGTAATCCCTGTTTTCATTCAGCAATGAGCTTTTGCTGTCACCGTGTGGTATAAATGCTAAACTTCAGTTTACCGAGAGAGAGTTTCAGCACCACATGCAGTGAACAGCTACGCGGGAGGTCTGATCATAAAGCAGTATAGCCAAACACTTCAAAGTGTGGTTTTATGGAAGTTCACTGAAACACAAACCTATGTTCTCTGTTTTATTAAACTCATTTTTATTTGGGTCACGATGGAAATCCGGTAAGTTATGGACCCGAAATTAAAATTCATATAATTACATTTAATGTGTTCACCCACACTGCAGAGGCACCAAATGACTATTTCTGGGAGACGTTACAGTATATAGGCCTTGTAAACCTTGCAATTAAAAAGCGTCCTCCAGTCCATTCTAAGGCACGGTTACAAAACGAGGACTTAGAATTGAAGTCCCTGCCTTTTCCCGGGGAATCCTCGGATCTCCCCAAGGCTGGTCCACACGGATGTTGGCACGAAAAGCACGTTTGCTTTGCCTGCAAATTTTACTCACTGTAATTTCATCTTAACAACTTTATGGCCGCTGTTTTATCTGTTTTGCTCCGTGTGACCCTCTAGGCTCTGACTACATCCACTCAGCACAGCCTGCTCATATGGTATCAGCACTGACGTTATACCGTCTCCGCTTTACACCCCCTCCTCCTCCGTCTCTGCCTGTCTCCGCACTGCTGGCCCGTATCTGTTGTGTGTCACGGGCAGCATCACAGCGGCAGACATTTGGAGAGAAAAACACCGACTGCGGATACAAATTGCCCGCTTCATGTTTCGCAAGGACCTAACCGGGGAACACAGAGATTTCCGCGTTATTGCGCGCTGCCGCTGAAGCTCTTTTTTTTTGTCTTATTTGCCTTGACACCCCTCCTTATCCTGCCTGTGTGGATGGTTGACTGCAGATTTCATGGTGCTGAGCAGGCTTGTCTGATTGAAGGCTTGCGGCCAGGGGGGCATCTGTGGGGCCGCAGATAGAGAAACCTCTGTCCACTGTCCCGTCCCGTGCACTGTAATTGTGAATGGACTGCGCTCCCTCCGTGATTTTCTGCAATCGCTCTGAGTCATTTGTGGAAGAAGATGGCGGACAGGGCTGAGATGTTTTCCCTATCCACCTTCCATTCTCTCTCGCCTCCTGGATGCAGGTAAGAGCTCGTATGTAAAGTGACAGTGAGGGGTCGATGGAGGATGCGCTGGGCTGATATGAAAAGGCGCCGTGCATGTCGGTCTGTGCTGCTTTGATGACTGCAGTAAAAACGCACATCCCCAGCCTAGGTTGTAATAGATACTGTGAATAACCTGCTCGGCCTTCTGCTGCCTCACTGCGCGCATGTAGGTGCTGCAGCTGAACATTGCTGGTTGTTTATGTTTTTGGGAGAGACGACTTGGTGAAGAGGGAATAAAAGACTCGCGTTTTAGAAATTTCTGAAAATTGCAAAGAATGGCAAATTGTAAAACATATTGCATATGACTGATCTCTAGCTGTGGCGACAGTCACCCGCTTTGCGCAATCTCTGTGTGAGGCCCACGCCCTGTTGAGTCCAACCCAGGCAAGGGCACGTTGCTGAACAATGATTTACGGAAGTCCTACTGATATTGATGTTGTGTCAAACGCCTCTAATGTGACCTCTGCGACAATCAGTATGACAAATCAGCCCCGGTTTCTTCTTGTAGAAGCATATTTGTGGGTGGGTTACTCTTGCAGAGGCAACTTATTTCACACGTAGCGTTAAATCAGTGCTCTCTACAAGGGTGTTGTTGTTTAAAATATACAGTTTAGCTTGTTATAGTGTAATTGGCGGTAAGATGAGAAACACAGAGACATCTTGTAGTAAATTTAATGAACTGTGTGAAGAGAGTGCAGTAAACCTACTTTTGATGCTGGATGTGTATTGGTAACAATGTAACATAACAAATAATAATAATGTGTTTTAACAATGTGATCAGCATAAACAGACTTGTAAGACATCACTAACAAAGGCCAGAGTTAAGTAAACCAATTGGTACCTTTTCCGAGCTTTAGACAAGAAATTTCTATATATGAAATTTCTATATATATATATTTTTTTTAAAAATTAAGCTTCTTACTAAATGTAAACATTCTTAAATCATAAAATGTACAATAGATAAAAAATTCATTTTGATTTTCTCCTAATTTACATAATTTGTACAGCCTGTCATGGTCCTGGATGTATTTCTTTAGTGCTATCATCAAAGAAGTTTGCAGGAATGAAAGTGTCCGGTTCACAGTCCTTTGACTTCTTGATAAGTTGCAATAATGGGGGCGTCAAGGTTGTAGTTTTTCTTAGAGTGGAGACATATTTGCAATTTCAGCTATTGCAAAAAGTGCACAGCTCTAATCTGTATAGTCAATCATTTTACATCTTTAAATTCCTGTATTCCTGCAGCATAATTTAACACAAGACTTTGGATTTGTTGATAATAGACCCCACTGGCTCTTACAGCTTACAATTTGAATTCTAACCTCATAGTTCATAAATTCATCAACAGTAAATCCTATATATTGATGTATGTACACTTCCAAAGGCCAAAGTTCTTATACTACTTGGATTATCTTTTTCCTGGAATGGTTACAAATACAAATCTGGGTGTATTTCTACTTTTCATATGATTTTCATATGTTATGATATATAACCTTCAGTGGCTGCTGTAAGGCTTTACTATGTGTCACCAAACATAGCAGGAATAATAAAGAAAACACTGTTATTTCTAACTGGGTTGCACGACTACAACATACAGCTACTATAAAATACTAGCCCAGAGTAGCAGAGAGAAACTGGATAAACTACAACACTAAAAAGACTTTATCTGGCGTGTTTATCAGGATAACATAAGCCCTGTGCTCTAATGTGCATGAAGTAAACACATTTCATTTCAACGTGCCTGCTTCTGCCTCCAACATGGCTCATATCCTACAGAGGCAATCACATTAACAAACCAGTCCTGGTAGATTTTTTATCCACAGCATGTAGTCATGTGGGATTTCAACTGCACTGCTGGATCATGTCAAATCAATAGACCAGATCGTTTGCATGACTACCGTTGACCTGTTCAGCTCACTCAGCCAAGCTCTGACCATGGTATTAATGTTTTAAATTCACAGCACTACAGCCAAATCTAACGAATCTTAATTATATTAGAGGAATCATGTGAGGAGTAGTTTATTGCATTACTCCTTTGTGGAGGCTAATTGGTTTGTTTCTGTTGTTTTCAGTTAGTTTTTTTATACATTCGAGAGGGAACAAGTGGTTTGTGTTTATTTTTGGTTGGCTCTTCACTTTTTGATTATGAAATATCAGTAAGTAGGGATGTAGAAAGAGTCTTTCTGTAAATGTCTGTGCGTTTGATTGTGTCACAGCTTTTGTGTATGTGTGTGTGTGTTGTCTCTTTCTCTGTGCATCTGTGTGTGACAGATTCATGAGTGAAGCCACCAGTTGTGTGATGGTGTGGTCTGGTAATCTGCCTTACATAACCCTAACACTGTTTCCAGTAGGCAACAAAATCCACGAGAGGCAGCACCTCTCTCCCTGGAGCACCAGAAAATTTTTACAGGTTACAATTTCCCCTTTGCGGATGGAAAACGTCCTCAGCTGGAAATCTAAACTTTAAAAGAAGCATATGAATATGCTTCAGTGAGCAATTGATGGGAGATTTTAATTAATTTCTGCTAATAAGAGAAAACATGGTAGCACTTTCTTCCAGGCACAGAGAGCTTTATACCTTATATATACCTTATATAAAAGTATAAAGCTCATATATAGGAGTAGAACTTCATGGTGATTAAACTTATCCAAAGCATCATCTTACAGTAATGTACATAGAAGCTGTTCCACTGAGCTGTGCTTTGTTTCTTCATCATAAATATTCCCTGCAGTGGATGAAGGCTGTTTTGGATTATTACAATGCAAAGCCTTGTCCAATGCCGGGAACCCACACCTTGAAGTTCATTGATCACATTTTGCCCAAGGGTTTGGTCGGTCTTTCTTAGACTTGCTGAGGCAGCAGTCGTACTGTGCGCAGTCATTTGTTTGTTTTTAGTTCATGAGCGTGAACTGCTCTGTTTCCAGTTGTGCTACCTTTTTAAGGATGCCATTTTTAGGCTCCAAATTTATCAAAGGTCCTATTGACTCATTATCTTTTTTGACCTTATTCACATAATACACAAGTAAATCTACACAAAGCGGAGCCTTGGTTATTTGAATGCCATTCTTATTTTTGTTCTTATTTCATCCCTGTATATAACACATTTGCGAATCACAAGTTTGGGAAAATTAATTACATTTGTTTGTCTCTAAATAAAACCTAAAACAACTGTTATTTTTTCATTGCTAATTTTGGGAACAAAGATACAAACAGTGTATTTTTCACGGCCTAGAATTTAACCAGTAATAGAAATAGTGATTTGCTTCAACCTCTAGTTTAATATATAGAAGTTTTATGAACATTTCGTGAACATGATTATTTTATGAAGTATGCAACCCCACCTCTCCACCCCCATGAATCCCATGTTTTCCTGTTAATGTTCTACTTTTGCCTTCCAACTCTTTGAAGTCATTTGGAGAAAAACAGAGGGGGAGGGGGTAATGGTGGGTATGGTTACCATGGCGTAAGAGGCTTAAATCAAATACAAATGCATTTTAGCTTAAGCGTTCCATCCTCACTCTTTTTGCAGATTTTAGCTTCAGTCTCTTTCCCACTGTCTTACATTTTCTGTGCAACTATCACTTGCCATGCCTTCACCTGTCAGTCTTTGCAGCTTGCTATTTTTTTTCATTTAACAGCAACAAAATAATGAGTCATATTTACACATTTTCCTCGCGTCTAATGGCTTCATTAATCCAAATCCAGACCAATCTGCATGAGATCATGTGCTCACAGCAAGATGATGTATCATCAGTGCCTTTGACTCAAACATGGCATGATCTTTGCATTTGGAGCTGAGGAAGACATCACAGAGTCCTTCGTTAGGATAAATGTGTGACTCGTGCGCGTGTGTGCATGCAAGCTTGAGTATTTGTGTGTGTGGGGGAGGGGCATGCATACATGTGTTTGTCTCTCTAATGGTGGCTGAAAAACCTGGAAAATTATCTTGCTAATGAGTCACTACCAACTACAGCATGTCCTTGGCTTTTAAAGATGATGTCACTGTGAAGCAGGTGTTCATGGTTAAAAGGCAGCTTAATCACGCCACCACTTCAACCCCCGCCACCATTACCACTGCCACCACACCCACATCTGTATCTACTCTAATATTGTTATCAGAGTGTCATCAGACTTCCTCTCAAGCTTCTATTTTTGTCCAATTTCATTCTTGGATTGTGAGCGTATACTGATATATATTTGCATATTTCCTGGCATGTAGCCTACTAAATATTCATTCAGTGTGATTAGGGTTATTTAAAAATAACTAAATACCATCTGATAGTAAAGGGTAAGTGAATTGTCAAAACACTACCACCCCATTTCATCCATTAACGAAGATATTCATGCAGCAGATATATTGATGGGCGTATCCGGAAGATTTGGGGGTTCAGTGTTTTGGCCAAGGAGACACGGCCTCCCCGTAATCTAAATTAGGACTGCCCCCAAACATTTACATCCGTAATACATTTTCAGAAAAGCTTTATTGCATGTTTGAAAGAGTGTGGAGGCTAATTCTAAAATAAATTACAGAAGTATTAAAAGTCGAAGTCAGTCTGATAACCATGCAATCTTTCATTTTTCACAAGACAAAGGAAGCTTTGAATGTGTGGATGTGGAGACATTAAATACAAAGATGACAGTTCGCAGCTTTGAGAAATTCCGTTCTGGACATGACGGTGTCAGAGATGATGGAAAATAACTGTTAGAACAAATGCGGGCTGGAGCAATTAACTGAACTGAAGCTAAATCTCACGACACAGAGACGAGATGGGAGGAAAACCTTTATGTGGCAGTCAATCTGGGTGTGCCATTGCAGCAGCATGACCAGCGTCGGCAATGGTAATTTTTTGCTGACTTGAGTTTTGGGAGGTAGGATTCTCATCTTGCTCTGAATGTCACAATGTTGAATATCTGGGGATGGATCAGATGTTGGAGACTGGTATTGTATATAGATGATTCTTGCTATGTAGCCCTGAAGCCTCAGCTTGAAGTCCTAACTATTAAGACAAACAACCGACATCAAGCGTAGTAATCGATAAACCACGCAATGTGACAGACACTGCCCGCTCGCTAAGACACTGTAAGCAGTAGTGTCAGCACTGCAGTGGTATGGCTCAGCTTACAATCTCATATGTATCCTCAAAATATAAAGCTATTTAATACAAAATGCTTTAGAAAAAGACAAAATTGTGTCTGTGTTTGGTCTTTTCTTCATCTGAGTGGAGGAGACATGAGGTCACATTTTACTGTGCAAACTGATAAGCACACCAAGAAAATGGCACCGGGTAACATAGTGGATTAGGTAGCAGCAGAGGAGACAAGGAATAAGAGACTGTGAAATCTATTACAGAGATGTGTCCTGAGACAATGGAAGAAAATGAACATTTGTGGTGCTTGGCATTAAAATGTTTTTAAAATCTGTATTTATATATGCTTGTGAAAGCAAAGCAAAGATTTTAATTTCTCTTCGTCTTTTTCTTCCTTTGTATTCACCGTTTCTTCGTTGATACAGCGTTTTCATCTTACTCCTTGTCTGCCTTAGCATCTTATATCATTGGTTCATCTGTTGTGTCCATCAGTTTCACTAAAATGTCACCTAAAAATCAAACATGGGACTTTCTCCTTGTATGCTGGTGGTGACTTGCTTGCATACAGCTTCACAGATGCTGTGTGTTTCTTTTCCCATTGTGAATTCCACACCCACAAACACCTACGCTTGCAAACACAGGTTCCCTGGAGAGCTCATTAATGAGCTCCTTTCTGACGTTTGGTTGCTTATAGTACTTATTGTACATATAGTACTTATTTTTCTATTTTTGTTTAACCTTTATTTATACAGGTAATCCCACTGAGACTCAGTGTCTCTCTAACCCTAACCCTACCTGTTTCAGACAAGTAGAATTAATAGATTTTGTAATAGAATTACAAAATCGAAAGAATAAAATAGCAAAAACTGTCTAATGTTGAAACAATAGACACTTTTATTTGATGAGGACAGATGATGACAGTCATGTCACAACAACAGATCAGTCTGACTGATACTGTGATGAAAATGTATAATTTTGTGCAAAATGAGCTTTTGCCTCACAAGTTCAGTCCAGTTGTTACATTTCAGTTTCACAAATTTTAGCCTAAATAAAAGTAGTTTTTCCCACACAGACACGTGTGTTCTGTAAATGACAGCATTATCACGATACTAATTCATTTCACTCAAAAATGAAAAGTGATGATAGATACACTGTGCAGCATGACAAGTGGCAACACTGTTGATTTATTAATTGCTCTTTTACGTTTTGTGGAAGATGAGTGTGTTCCCTAGCCTACAGATAAATGCCCACCCCCAATCAAAGTCTCATCCTTGCACAAAATCTAAGTCTGACTTGTATAGCAACATTTTTTCTGACAATTTTATCAAACAATAGTCCAATATGCTTGCTTGCAATAGTTCTAGAGAAAATGTAAGATGTAAACAAGGTTTTTGAGCAGATACAAAGTTAACATCAGATTTATGTTCAGCTCAGATCTCACTATTGACATTTAGACAACTATAGCAAAACCAACTCGGCTGTTGGTCCAGCCGTACTAGATTGAATATTACTCTCTGAGGAGCACGTCTCCGAAGGTCCGCAGGGGTTGGCCATTAGGAGAGGGCTGGTAAGTGGGGGTCATACTGACAGAGCAGTACTGGCATCCATTTTGGTTCTGCTGGAGGTGCAGACAGGAGATTCGATTGCTCATATTAGCAGTAAAAAGTTGAAAAATAAACAAAAACATTGGACATTCTTACAGGCATGAGTGGGCATGCTTTCATTTGCTTTTCATTTACTTGAATTACGTAAGCAGGAGGAGGCAGCACTAATAAAAAAGCGCAGGGTTGGCAAATTGTTGCACTCTGAAGAGAGAGTGTTTGTCTGTTCAAGTTTCCTGCCTATCCATACTAATTTTATTGGGCTCCATGACACTGCATGATGTAATTCACACCTGGTTTGGGGTTTGAGGTTTCTAAACTGGCCTGGCAGCTCTGTGAGCACCAGCCAGTGTTTATCAGGAATCTGCATGCAAAAAGATGGTTTTTGTGTCCCTAATTTATTTTAAAGAAAAACAAAGTCTGAACAAAATGTTGAAAAGCGCAGACCCTTGGACACCAATCTGCCAGTAGGTCTCAGAGGTGGCAGGAGTCCAGCAGATGATGCTGACTACTGGTACAAGCTACTGTCTATTCTCTGAAAGAGAGCACACTACTCAGCTGTTCTCATCTGAACCACAAATCAAACCGCTGCTTAGCTGTCTGTATAACAAAATTAGTTCAGTGCCGCTAAAGCGCAGTAGCAATGTAAAGTAATGTAGGTGAGGCGGGATATAGCACAAATGTTTATGTTATCAAAGTTGTACCTAGACAAGAAGAAACAAAAGATTTTGCTACTCAGCAGGTTTTGAGTAATCATGTTGTCCATGAGAGGGGTCCGTCTTCCAGCTGAGATGGAAAGATTGGGATAGTCCGAGAATGCGGTCAAAAAAAATCTCATTCGATTAATCTCTGCTCAAACAAGATCAGATCACCTGGTTAGTGATTACGATACCACCAACCTACAGAATTCAAAATTACCTTCTACAATGAACAAATTATAGAACAGCCTCACACATGTTTGTACTGTTAAAATATAATATTGTGGTTTGGGTTTGACCCACGTTAACAGTGTCACATCTGAAGACTCCACTGAGGCTTCGGGTTTCATAGGGTAGGTAGAAATACAGACATTTTGCAGTGGCGGTTGAGGACTGCTGGGGATCAAATTTTCTACCTGTCTCTAATTGACATACATCTGGAATACATCTGGAGTTTATGTCTCTATGCATTGGAGAGTTTTTTGGGTTTCACTTGATTTTTAGAAGGTGAATTTTAATCAACTCCAACACTGATGCTTTGCAAAGAACATAAATGCCTGGAATTGCACTGAAAATCTAAATCCCACGTATGGACCATATGTAATCAATGGAAACCAGATGACCAACTGCCACCTTTGCTCTCGTAGGCTATATCAGCTTTAAGTCTTCCATAGGAGATTTTTACAACTAAATGTGTTCTGACAAAGTGACTGATGAAGGATGTGGCAGTGTAAAGCGTGTACTCACTGCAAGCCTGAGTGTTACAGCAGACTAAGTCCACCCACAGGTTGGCAGAGCTGGTGTCAAACAGCACCTCAAAGGACTTTGGGGGGTGTGCCAATGTTGATGTCTCCATAGTAGGTAGTCTAGGCAACATAATAATTGACAGTAGAACAGAATATAGCAAGTTAGCTAGTTACTGCTCGACGGTTGTGTGTCGTGCATAAGAATTGATTTCCTTACATCAGCGTAGTTATTGATGCACATATCTTGGTAAGGCAGCTCATCCTCCCCCCCCCCCCCCCCCCCCCCAAGGCTTGACAGTTACCGCTTATCGAGAGGAGCCCTAAGTTGATAGAAGGCAAAAGCAACATCTTCTATCACTGGCGTTGAAGCTCTTTGAGTTACAGCTATGGGTTCTTTTTTTCCAGATAAAATGATAGCAGTTTCCTTACTTAACCGTTCCTTCGGCAAGCACCACCCACACTAGGACAACAACAAGACACTTGTGATCCCTCCGTGGTACACAACGTTTCTTAATGGCTACAACTCACTTTGGAGCTGTACTGGTGCATTACCACACCAGTGTAATTGTCAAAAATTAAGCCATGTCAGTTCAGATAGGGTCACCTACTTAAAACAAACTTTATGCATAACTTCAGCATGTAATAGGTCTTCAGTACACACCACTTTTTGTAATAACATTTTAGAAACAAAGTCAAAAGCTTTATTATGAAGCACATTATAAATTTGTTTGGGATATCTTACTGGACACATGGAATTTCTGCACTTTCAGCAAAATGCTTTCTCTAATTGTTTTCAGATTATGCTTTTGCTTGTTCAGCATCATATCAAGTGAAAAAAATATGCTCTTGCTCATGTCGCGTCTCTAAAAAACAAAACGACAGAATGAAACCTATGATTATTAATTTATTTCAAGCATTTTGCTAATAGGAGCTCTCCGTACTGTTGGGACTCTTCAAGGACCACTTTAGTACCATTTTATCTGATTAAATTTACATATCAGCACCATGGTTACACTATTTGTGAAGCTGTAGTTTTCCAATAATGAAAAATAAATGTATTATGTCTGAACCTCTGTATCAACAGTACTTTAAACAGCTTTACCAAAAGCTTTTGTCATTCACCTTATCCTAATTATGATAGTAATATTTGTCTACCATAATAAAAATATGTTAAGAAAACTCATTTAGGATAATCGTATTTCACTACAAACTGATTTTTCTAACATTTAGCCCATCGTTCAAATTCCTCTCCTGTTAAAAAACCCAATAACCCTTTTTAAGTCATTACACATTCAAGCTGGCAAGCAGTAAGGGGAAGCCCTGATTGCATTAACTTTTTCATGACCCCTTTTGTATTACTGTGCATCAGCCTGTCCTCTTTCAGAACCACAGACCCAATGACATTGTGTACTTTGGACCCCTATATGATTATATGATGTAAGCTCGCATTCATACGTAATATGTAGAGCGTCCTTATCTTTGCAGGAAAGCTGCAATGCAGCATTTCCTTCAACACACTGCAAGCCAGCTGCTGTAGAACTGGAAACCTGCTGTAACTAATAGAGTAAAGACGGCATAGGGTCTGCTCAAGAAAACTTGGAAAGCCATGGCTCATTACAGAGATACACTTCCCTGCTGTAAATGAAAGTTTAGAAATCTTGGTGTAAGAGATAGCAGCGAGTAACGCTTCTGAGTCTTTCTGAGGCATTCAAAGCTCACATTTTTTACAATCATTCCCAGCTAACAGAATTTAAAATATTGACACTGAATTTGGGTGTTTTAGGTGCTGCCACTGTCACTCACTTGATTCAGTGAATGCGCCAGACCTTGTTAGTATGAGATATTATATAATTAGAGATGATAGCGGGTGTTTGTGTGGTTGCTTTTGTTCAGCATATGAGCTTGAGATGCAGACAGAGCCTGACAGCCTATGAGTTAGAGCAGGTTTCCCCTTGATCAGTGTGTGAGCATGAATCAAAAAGAAATTCCCTTTTGGACCGTTCACTGATGGAAAAGACATATTGCAGGTATCAGTATTCTTTTTCAGAATTTGCAGTGAATATACCCTCTCTTGTGTATTCCCAGGCCAGCCCACGACATCAGCCTGGAGGAGTTTGATGATGAAGATCTCTCTGAAATCACAGATGACTGTGGGATTGGACTCAACTATGATTCTGACCCATATGAGAAGGTGAGATTCTTTTGTTTTCTCTTTTTTAATAGTGTGTTCTATTTTCTCTGAAGACATTTAAGGATATGTTTCATTTGCTGTGCTTCGTGACACAGAAATAATTCTTTAGATTGCCACATGTGGCTGGAATAAACATGTTTACAGTCTGTTAAAAAAGACGTTTTTGGTCATCAGTGTTAGTGGTGTTGATGCCTTTTGGAGCATTTTTACATTTATTTTTATTATCTGCTAAATAAAATGTTTGTAGTGTCATAAAGGACATCAAACAGGTATTTTACTAGTCACTTGGAAATAATTAACTGTTATTTCCATGCGTGTCAATGACTGGTTCACGGTCAATGAATCATGCTAACAAAACAGCATTAACTGATAACTTCACCCTATTCTCTAAATATGGTCATGTTAGCTTACAAAGCCAATAAACAGTGAGCGATATCACTGTTGATATATCCACTTTTGCATATACAAGTTAAGCAGAGCAAGTCTTATCCCTTTTTTCAAATGGCCATTTTAGGACATTCAAGGAAAGTTATGTGCATGTACATATGTGCTAGATCTGCAAAATAATTAATGTAATGAAATATTACATGAAGAGACAATTAGAGACTGTTTATCCTAGTTGATTAATGCTAACATGAAGCTGAGAGCAGCAGAAAAATGACATGACAAAAATATAATTTTATGAGAATCAAGGGTGGAAACTTCGTTTGTATAGGGATTAAATGTTCAGAACAGCTTATTTGGATCTGTTATTTAAGCATCTCTATACCTTCAGAATTGTATGTAAAGGAAGCCTTCCTCACCAGAATTGCAGTCATTACAGTAATGCCCATATGCCTTAGATAGCTATAATACACAAGGAAGAAAATGATAGCTCCAACAGCTTTGTTTCACTAGAAGAGTGAGTCACTCTCTACATTCTGCACTTATCGTCAAACAAATTGCATACATACTGGTTCTGAACTACTTTCATCATATAATAGAAATTCAAAGCAGGGGTTCCCATAAGGATCACATTCAAGCGACTGTGCTGAAGTATAAGCAAATAATTGAGTCATTAGCTGTATCATCCGACATGTCAGAACGGCTTAGGCTTTAATTACACCATTTCTAAGAACTAATCTTATACCACCAGCCTCTATATTTTCCTCTGTCCATCCTGTGGGATATAAATGTTTTATGCTGGTGGCGTTGAGCCATGGCTGCAGCAGAGGGTGGGTGACCCAGTGCAGTTTGCTGCTATGCAGAGACAACCTC
Source organism: Rhamphochromis sp. 'chilingali' (assembly GCF_963969265.1). NCBI lineage: Eukaryota > Metazoa > Chordata > Actinopteri > Cichliformes > Cichlidae > Rhamphochromis > Rhamphochromis sp. 'chilingali'. The sequence continues at coordinate 60,821,681 of NC_137930.1, read as the reverse complement.
CTTTCCTCTGTCTTTTCCTCCCTCCCAAGTGTCTTTCCCTCCCTCCCTACGCAGTGTTGCTTAGAGACGGAGCTCACATTCTCTCCTCATTCTCTGCCCCTTTTCCCCTTAAAGCCTCCCTCTCTGTATTTTCTTTCTTCCCTGCCGAGGTGCCTGGGAATGAGGATTTAGCTCCGGGATGGTTGGTTTTGAGGGTTAAGCTCCTGGCATAAATCTGTGCTAGATTTTGCTCTTTCTACTTTAATCCACCAACAAAACACATTATGTGAAGAGTTGGCAAAGCTGTTCTGTAAGAGAGGTGTCTTTGCATAACATCTAAGAAGACCTCCAGAGAAGGAGACTTCAGAGAGTGGATTTTACTCAAAGATGTCATAGATACACACACGCACGCGCATTCACACATGCACACACAAAGGTTTGTTTACTTGGTGCCACTCACTTCCAGGTCTTTACCTGGCAGTCTTTACTGTAAGGTAAAGACCCTACAGTATTCGGGAGAAAACCTCAACAGCCAAGCAATCCCATATGAAAAAGCACTTTGCAACATGACAAAAAACCCCTTAATTTTAACAGGAGGAAACCTCTATCAGAATTCTTTAACAGGGAGCCAATGAAGATAAGCCAGTATGGGAAAAATGTGATGTTGCTTTCTTGTCCCTGCTGCTGCTCTCACTGCAGCATTTTAAATTAACTGGAAGCTCTTTAGGTTAACTTTTAGGACAATCCAATAATGATCAATTTAGTAGTCCAGCATAAAAGGGATGAAATCCATAAACTAGTTTTGAATTTCAATTTTAGAAATGTTGGAAATTATAAAGAGAAAGCAGTCCTACATAACGTTTTATATGGGCATTGAAGGACATATCCTGGTTAAAAATGACTCCCAAGTTCCTCACAATGTTACTTTAGGCCAAGGTAATGCCATCCAGAGTAAGTATCTGGTTAGACACAATGCTGATTGTCCTGATTTTTAGGGCCAAATATAATAAGTTCAGTTTTATTTAAATTTAGGAGAAGAAAATTACAGGACATCCAGGCCTTTATTTCTTTTCTATAGTTTAAGCAACTAATTTATGTCATCTGGCTCTCATTGTTAAATATAACTGGGTAACATCTGTATGCAGTATTTTCTAGTAATATTAGATAATAAAGCAAGCATAATGAAAAAGGTATTGATCCCAGTACAGAACCCTGTGGAACCCCATGGCTAACTTTCATGTGTGAAGAACACTCCCCATTTCCATGAACAAATTGGAATCTATGAGATAGATGCAATCCAAACCATTGCAGTGCATTTCCTTTAATACCAACAGTGTGTTCTAGTCCCTGTATTAAAATATTAGATATGACCACAAGTACTGAATCCTACACTGAGGTCTAACAGGACATGTATGGAGATGTGTTCACTGTCAGAAGCCATGAGAAGATCATTTATAACCTTCTCTAGTGCTGCTTCTGTGCTATGGTGAACCCTAAATCCAAGGTGAAACTCTTCATTCTTCTGTAGATGATCACGACTTAGTAGTTTTGAAGCTACTGTACTTACTGATATGTCATTCATGAAGTCATTACTAGATAAACCCAAAGAAGTTGATTCTATTCATCTGGACGTAGCGTTTTTAGTGGGAAAAACATTTCGTCTGCTACACGTCAGGACAATATGCAATAATGATTAAAACTGCTCATTTACAGTTTAAGAAAAGACAATTGAGTATAATAATAAACAAATAAATAAAATAGAGGTGGTTATTTTATCTACATTAATGTTAAAATCTCCTATATTAACAATTTTTTTTGATCTGTGCACTAAATCAGATAAAAAGTCTGAGAAATCTGATACAGACTCTGAATAAGGGCCAGGTGGATGATAGATAACAGCTAAAATTGATCTTTTTTTGCGTGTTTTCCAAAGCAGTGCTAATAGTTTTCAAATGAATAATAAGTGTCTGGGTCTTTGGTTTATTGTTAGGCTACAACAAAGTCTGCTGCCATTCCTCCACCTCGGCCTGTGCTTTGAGGATTCTGACAGTATGACTTTTGGTTGTGCTGACTCATTTAAATTAACGTATTCATCCTGGTGTAATCAGGTTTTCGGAAGGTGGTGTAGGTATTTAATAATTTACTACCATGAACTTAGAAGAGAGAGAGACCTAATGTTTAACAGTTCACACATTTTACATTTGGTACAGTTGAAACAATATTTTGTTTTCTTTGTAATTTTTTCAGCATTAAAATATTTTCACCTGGTATTTTGTTTATTGAGGTCATGATGAGGTCATGACATTCTGTTGGAATAATAATTATAGTCTCTGTTAAGTTAAGCTGCTGAGTGTGTGGGTCGATTGTAAGTACGTGATAATTACATTTGGGAGTATACCTAAAAATGGTTTGGATCTTGAGGACATCAGATGCAAAACAGCAGAAGCCCTGACTGCTCAGTTCACAAACAAGAAAGCACAGGCCAGAGACAGTGTCGGTCCTCGTTATGTTACATCACTGCCCAAAGGAAGTAATCTTGCTGACATAGGATAGATTGGACACACACCCAGTTGCCCTTTGAGTGTTTGTGTATGTGTAGATAACAAAGAAAGAAGGGCAAGAGAGAGAATTTCATGCACATCGTGCTTCACATGGTGTTTGATTCTGCCTGCATCAGTAGGGTGTATGACAGTTTGGCAGCTCCTCATCAGCAGAAACATCAGTCTCTTCCTCATGCACCACACTGTGCTGATGAAGAAAGAAGCTTTTGGTTTTGATGTCAGCACGATTTGCTCATATTGGGCAGCACGTCTTTGATGTTTAGGACGAACAGCCAATCTGAACAGTGAGATTATCCTGCGGCCCCAATCCCCCACTCTGATTAATTCTAATTTGCTATGGTGTTCAAGTCTTAATCTGCAGAACACTTTGAGTTTGTGGTAGGCACACACACACACGTGACCAAATCAACAAGACACATGTGATTTCTGATCGAGGAAGCAGTTATTCGCAACCAGATGTCAAAATTCTACAGCGCTTTTGGCCCTAGTTGTCTGTTTCCACAATCTTTAATGTCACTATTGGTTCACTTTGATGGTATTCTTTCAAGCTTTCAAACAAGAGCGACCACAATCCCAAGCCTTTTATTTGTGTATCACCCAAACAAACACACAACTCTTTTCTGCCTCGCGTTGTTCCTGACTCTTGACTTTCTGTCCTTCTAATAGCATCTCTGCCTCTCCAGAGCCCCTGATTGAATGGCATGAGCACATGCATAATTCAGTATGTGACAGAGCAGGGGTGCCTGTGTCTCAGCTGTGATGCAACTCTGATTTTAAAATGTGGAAATATAAATGATACACTGAAAGATGGAGTCCATCATGTGTCATACACTTTTACATGCACCCACATACAGACAGATAAAATTAGATAGACAGACAGACAGCCTGTACATACTTATAGTTATAGCATATTCATTGCATACCTTCATACCGTGTACATTGTAACATACCCATAATAGACCCATATTTTGTACCCTTATACCTATAACAGACCCATTTCTGTAATATATCTATATTATGGCTAAAGTACTTTCTGGATGGATGCAAACTGTATTTCGTTGCCTTGTACTTGTGACATGTGCAATGACAATAAAGTTGAATTCTATTCTATTCTATTCTAGATAGGAGAAATGGCTTTTTCTATACTTTTACAGTTGTGCCTGTGGAAAAGAAATGTCTTTTTATACTTTAAAGGAATGTATAGATGAAAAGAGACACTTCTAAATACATAATTCATCCCAAAACCAAATGAAAATTTATTCTGGGCAAAGAATAAAGGTTCAGCATGCCCTAAACATTTAGGGAGCTAGTGTTAATTATCTTAGATTTGTATCAGATACATGCCTTCTATAGGTTGCTGATGACCTCTTAATTTTCCACACCTCTATAATGGCGACTCTATAATGATAACTTACTCTTATAGTTTCTGCTGTCATTAGTCATGATAGTGCACAGCTCCATGAAACCCAAAGCTTCCTTTCACTCCACTGGGGAATTAGTTTAAAATGGAGCTGCCATCTTACTGATCTTCTGATATGCAGCACCAGCAGAATCAGTAGATAGAGTTAGCCATGCTGAACAAGGCTCTCGTCTCTTAATTAGAGATCAAAAAGCTTATTTTCTCCAACTATTTTTTTTGTAACCGCTATGTTTCTTTGGTAACTGCTATGTAAGAACAGAGCTGTTTAACATGACTATGAATGAGGGCATGCTTGCTCAAGTCTGCTGAGTGACAGGGGAGGGACAGTCAAAGGGTGAGTGGGGATGGCCTTGGGAGCTGAAGACCATGGAGATTGAATGCCGCCAGCGTACAACTCTTATTTATAGTTTTTCTTTTTTTCTCTACCTGCCTGTCTGTCAGGTGGCCTTGTCTCCTGACAGCAGGAAGTATTTTCCCTGGCAGATGTGACATTTTCACAGCTCACTGATGAATCTGTAGATTTTTACACACTCATGGAGTTATAGGTCACATATCCTCAGTGATGGATAGTAATGGTTCAGTGTTTGCTGCAAACATTTGATTGCATCTTAATAGATCATTCATGCAAAAATAGATATGTTAATTAGATGTTGATATGCAATATCACGTGTACTTGATGGGTATAGACTGAGTGTGCGTTTCAGTCGCTGTGGCGCAAAGTGGCTGCATCCAGCATCAGCAGAACTGTAAGCGGTAGATGGATGAGAGAGTGAGCTTTGATTCCTCCATTAAACAGACTGCACTGAGAGGTGGAGAAACTGCTGTGCTGTCCAAAATAAACAAGCAGGCAAATCAATCCTTGGAACTCCATTATAAAATTCAAAGCAGGGGAGAGAAGATTAAAACAAAACAAAAAAACCCCCAAAAAAACACCCACAAATATTTGGTGGAGTGATCATGCTCTTTTTTAAAAACTTGCATGAGTGTTGGTTTTTTTACTCAGTTGTTCTAGTTCCTTAGGGAAATATTTTGTAGAGATGATTGTAGTTGAGCAGCCTCGAGTCCTACTTGAGGCATTTATATTATTTAAAAAATACTTAAAATATGTTAAAATGTATGTTCATACGACAGCCCTTCGAGAATTAGTCTCATAGTTTAGTAGTTAAGCCTGTATTATTACCTTTGCTCCATCAGTACATATTGGAACGTATAGCAAAACACACAAGCAGGCCAATGAATGTGTAGCCTATGAAACCTGAAAGTCATTTACTACATTGGTTTCCGGTAAACTAGCTGAAACCTGAGACGCGTCTGATTGATCCACTTTCATGTCAGCGGCCCCCACCCCTCCTTATCCTTAATCATTGCATTACGTCTCCGCTTTGTTCTTTGAGCAGTTCATCGACTTTACTGGTCTGCTGTTTGACTTTCTGAAAATGTTTTGCATTGTGACTTTGTACAGTTGTGGTCAAATGTTTATCATGTGCCTTAATGTCATTAATTTTAGGCTTTTAGTGATTTATTTGAGCTGTTCCTTTTCCAGGGTGGAATAACTGTGCAGAATATGTCTTTAATGACTTAGAAAAAAGAACTGTGTGAAAAAATTTGAATTTATTTTGGAAAAAAGTATAAAAAGTGTACATACACACCCACTATATGGTTAAATATCTCAGTAGCCATCAATAATCTTCTGGAATGCTGTAGAATCATCTGTTCACACAGGAAAAAGAAATCAAAGAAAATCATTAAAAGCATTTATGCAAAAACTGGTCTGAAGACTCAAAAATAAGATTGAAACATACTGTAAAGCTTATCTGTTGTGCTCCTTTACAGCTCTAGCACATTTATATTCTCTTTGTTTCAAATCACCCCATTAGACAAACCCTTAATCCAGGTCTAAAATAATTATTTTGAGTTCTCATCATTAAAAAAAACAAACTTATATTCTAAAAGGTAAGCCCAACAATGTCAGCTGACATTTCAACTTTGGATTATGAGTGAAGATTTAGCCTTAATTATGGACTTTTTTTTTTTTTTGCATGCTTTGCAAGCTATAGTTTTTATGTATACAAAACTGTAATAATTCCTTATAAAATGATTTTTCTTTGTTGTATTATTATATTTAAAAAAATCATAAAATACTCTATAATGTTTTTAAAAAATGCTGTACAAAACATTGTTGAGGGCCACACTTAACTTCTTTGGTTTATGTACAAACACACATTCATGTATTCATGAGTGTGCATGGGAGCTGATCACTGCTGGTGTTGGTATATGTTTAGTTCTCTTTCCTTGATATTGCTCCTCTAATTTTACTGATTTCTCAGACAGGCCTGTTCTCCTCCTTGTTTCTTTTCTGTTGTCAGAACAGCTGATGCTTTAATAATATCGCTGATAATAAAGATGTGGATCTCTCTCTCTCTCTGTGTGTCTCAGGACTCCCTTATTCTGGAGAAGAATGACATACACCACCCAGTCTGCTCCTTTCAGGATGACTTTCAAGAGTTTGAGATGATTGATGATGAAGATGAAGATGAAGAGGAGGAAGAGGAAGAGGATGAAGAGGTTGATCCTGATGCACCTCCCTCCCCCTCAGCCTCCCCTCCTCCTTCTCCTACTCTTGGCACCATAAAGAGCAGACCCACCACACTGAACCTAACCACTGCTGTGTCGCAGGTAAGCATACTGAGGCTCTGATTCCAAACACATTACATCAACAAACTGTTTGACATGTGTTTTGAAATAGTTGTTTGCAATTTATCACTAACAATAGTGTTTGTCTCTCTGCCATCTTTAGGATTCACTGAACAACAATAGCAGTCTATCCCCAAAGAAAGGAAGCTGGCAGGACTCTTTGCGCAACCCAGCCTCACAGGGTTAGAACATCATTAGTTATTTATTTGAAAAAAAAATGCTGTGACTTTATACTGTATGTTTTCTTCTATATTTTTATTTGGCTTTCTATTTCACAAAACAAATATATTCTTTGTATAAGCTTTAAAATGTATAACTAATATTAAATAATAGGCTAATCTATTAATCCTATAGAAAGACCGTCCTACTGGATTTTAATGCTATTTTTGTTTAGTAATTGTTCCACATGATAATTCTATTCAGATACTATTATGAACTGTATAACACACAGGGGATAAAAATCTATTGTACCTCCAGGTCGTCTGTCTCCAACCCACTCATGTCTGGAGGATGGTAGCCATGTGACAGGCCAGTGCCCAGCCTCTCCAATATCCCAGGTCCCAGGATCCCAGAGCAAAGGTACTCCACTAAATCAGACAGGGGAGGGCGGAAACCCCCAGTCTCCTCATAGGCCCCTCCTCTGCGACATGGAGGGCAACAGGCGAGAGAGGCCCGAATACGGTAACAAGAAGGCCAGCTCAGCAAGCTTAGATCATCTCATTGATCACTGCTATTTAGTGCTGTATTGTGATGTGAATTTGACTTCAGTGATGCACAAGAGCAGCAAAAATCTCGTATGCTGATTCTCATGAACCAAATCATATTTTTTTAATACTTAAAAAAAAAAAAAAAAAAAATATATATATATATATATATATATATATATATATATATATATATATATATATATATATATATATATATATGGTTTTGACAATGAAACTTTTGCTGGACTTGTTCATGCTGCTTTCCATTTTCAGCTCATTGTGGATTTCTTTACATTGACAATCATTGTTTTTTTTTGCTTTATTCTCATCTGCTCTCATTAATTGTAAACTCTTCTCACATGTCAGCTTATTTCATTATGCAATCTCACCATAATTAACTTCAAAATCACGTACCAGCCTCTAATCTCTGTTTTTTTTTTCACCTGTCATCATAGGCTCGTTTGGTCAACATAAGTCTCACCCATGTTCTCGTGATGCTACTGACCCAAAGGCTGATCCCTCAGTACAGACAACCAGAGCACCCTCCCTAGATGAGCATTCCCAGTGTTCGGACACAGAGGTGGACCACGATCTCAACAGCGACCACAACCACAAGCACTCAAACCGGCGTGCTACTGATACCTACACCATCACCAGTGAGTCAGGTATGGAGCCAGAGAATGACCTAGATCCAGATGGAACCAGCCGCTGCTTGTCATCCACCGCACCCATTGGAGCTAACGATGGTGCAGATACACCCCTGTCTGACGAGGAGCTGGAGAAGGACTTTGACGTAGAGTTTATGTGTAAGGAGGCCTACGATATGGTTTGTAAGGAGAATCACTCATCATATGTGGAGTTCCCCTCCATTGAACCCTCTGAGCTAGCTTCCTTCTCTAGTTATGTTTCATCTAGCCGCTCAGAAAATATCGACCAGTCCAACAGTTCAGATGCTCAAGAAGCGTCTAATGTGGAGGCAGCAGCTAACGACTCCACCTCTCCATCCTCAGACCCAGGAATAGCAGATATGAACCAACGGGGTTATGTGACTTCAGACCAGGACAAAGACCTCAGCTCTCCAGGCTCTGATTCTGACATTGAAGGGGAGCTGGAAGCAGCATTTGCTTGTGGTGGTCCCGTTGTCTCCAACATGATCTCATCAATCTCAGAGACAGAGCTGGACTTGACCAGTGATGAAAGTAGTAGTGGACGCTCATCTCACCTTACCAACTCCATCGAGGAGGCCAGTTCACCTACGTCAGATCAGGAACTGGATCCAGACACAGAGTTGGAGCAGGACAGTGGAATTGTTGGTCTGAAAACATCTCTACTTCTAGGTCAGCCAGATCCAATCAAAGAAGGCTCTCCTCTACCCTCTCCATCCCCACTACCCTCACCCACAATTGCTACACCATCTCCCATTGATTCACCCATCTTACCCCATGAGGCCTACGATGATGGTCAAGCTCTTACAGGGCTGCAGAATGTGTATGAAGACCTGCCCTGTGAGCACCAAGCTGACCCAGATGAGACTCTTCCTCCAGCTCAATGCAGTGAGGATAGTCTCTCCAGACAGATGGTGCTGCAGATAGAACCAGATCACAGCCTAGAGAGCTTCAAACGCTCCTTCTACCTGCCAGTGGGGCCCAGGCTAATGCCAAGCTCAGATGATTATGATGGAAGTGAAGGAGAGTCTGAATCTGAAAGCGAAGATGACCTGAGTGAGAACTCGGACTCTCCATGGCTGCTTAGCAATTTGGTCAACAGGATGATTTCAGAGGGCTCCTACCCAATCAGCTGTCCTGAGGAGTGTTTCAAGAGGAAAGTGTCTGTGTCTGATACCATCTCACCATCCTCCGACATTGGAGATGGAGATGGCTTCAATGATGAGGACCAAGCTAAGAAAGTTGGAATGAATGGATCACAGGAAAGAGACAAAGAAAGTGAAGAATCAAGAAGTATTGACATGCAGTCTTCAAAAGGAGCAACAGTGATAAATTCTCATCTCTATATGAGCAATCCAACCGCTGATACCATAACCCCACTGATTTTAGAGCGTTGTGCAAACAGCTCTTTGCATACTACTAAAGACTGTGACAAGAACTTTGTAGATAAACCATCTAAGAATGCGATGAGACAAGAAGATGATCCTGAGCCCAATAACGACTTGATGATGTTGGAGGGGAGGAAAGATCTCGACTCACCCAGCCTTAGTGAGAGTGTGATCAGCGACAAAGATGAAGGACGAGAAACGGAGCCCAAGCCAACGAGCCGTTCCTCAGCCTCCCTCGAGCGTATCACAGAAGTCAAACACAGCCTGACACTCGACATACCCAGTGCTCAGACTAACCGATGCTTCAGCCTCACTTATTCCACAGACAATGATGAAGAAGAGGACGATGCAGACTCTTATCCATTCCTAGGTGGCTTAAGGAAGCAGTCCCGTAGAGGTAGCGACTTAGAGCTGGACAGTTCACCACCCATTGATTCCAGCGTGCAGAATCATCCCTTACCTGATCATGACCTCCCACTGTGTGAGAAAGACCTGGCTCTGAGGCAGTCAAATGAAGACGATGGACTGGCCTATGACTCCATGAAGTACACACTAGTGGTGGATGAGAATACTACACTGGAATTGGTCAGCCTTAAAAGGTATGATCTGATAATATGTTTGAAAGCCAGTAAATTGAGTGTTTACTGAGTCTGACACAAAAATCTGTCCTTTAGTTATGAAATTGGAACAATTTTCCTTATTGTGCACCTTATATTAACATGAACTTGCATTACAAATGTTTATTACGCCTTAAATTGGGATTCAACTTGCCTTCTCAGGTGCACTTCTGTTCTGAGTGATGACAGTGAGCTTTCAACTCTTTGCGATGAGGAGCCTTTGGGGACTGCTAACGTGGACTATGGTCATGATGAGGAGGAGGAAGTGAGGCCAGAGCTTCTGAGCTCTTCTGAAGACTCTTCTCCCGAAGCTGACCTCCCTTTCTCCAAGAAATTTCTCAATGTGTTTGTCAACAGCACCTCCCGCTCGTCCAGTAAGTCATAAGCAATTCTGTTCTCTTATTTTAAGAAAGTGTTCATTCTTATCTCTTCCCGAGAGGTAAAAGAGAAGATCGAGACTGCTTTAAAATATTACCCCTAAAAATGAGATGATGCTCCGGTGGGTGTCATCTTACATTAAGGATAAGAAAAGGGGGGAGGTTGGGGGGACAGTTGGCCTGGCTCTGTCCAAAAATCCTGACTCCTTCAGCATTATTTCTAAAATTATCCACTCACAGCCTGCCCTTAGAATGAATAATGTATTAGAGTTCAACTCATCACTGTCAAAATGATATACTAAGATGTGATCTAAATATGGCAGGGTGCCCACACACGACTGATGGGAGGGCTCTACCAGAACATCATCAGGCAGACCTCTTGTCTCAAGATTTATATCTCTAATAAAGGGTGATTTGCATAATAAAAAAGCTCATTATAACAGCCCCATTTTCATTGCATTTTTGATATAATCCATTACCCTTCATTTAGAGCTCACCTTACAGATTTGCATAATAAATGTTCCTCAACAAACAACAGGTTACAGAAAAAACAACATTTTTTTTTTTTAAATAATCTCAGTCATATCTGTTTCCCATGCAGGCACAGAATCCTTTGGACTTTTCTCTTGTACCATCAATGGAGAAGAGAGGGACCAGACACACAGAGCAGTCTACAGGTAAAACAAACTCAAGCCTGAAATTAGCACCACTGAAGGAACAATGGGCTGGGAGGTCAACCTCCCAATGGGCTGACCTCCCAGCCCATTGTTCCTTCAGTGGTGATAGTTTGAATCATTATGCAAATGTACTGTTTATAAGATTGGGGAAACCAAGCAGTCAGCTGAGACTGAAGAAATCACGTGAGTGACGAAACGTTTCTCCCACTGAAAACGTGTCCAGATGAACAGAAACAACTTTTGGGCAACACTAATTATTTTGGGGAGGAAGACAAAGACATCACATGCGTCTCTTTGCCAACCATAAAGACAACGACAAGAAGAGAAAAGGCAAACAGTGCCTCGGTATTACACAGTACATGTTGTGTACAAATAATTTCACTTTTTTTAACCATAGGTCTCATTCAAAATACCCCATATTTACAACTCTTTGCCTTCCTCTACCCACCCTATTATTTTTCTTTCCCAGCTTTTTCATCAAAGCCTCCCACAGGGAGTCACCTAAAACCCATAAAAGATCAAAATAACTCAGGTTTATAGGAGCAGGAACATCATGTAAGGAAACATCTTTTTACAAAGGCAGTTTCCTTTTTTTTCCTTGACTTCTCTGCTGCCCTCTGCAGGTTCATTCCTAGGCATGCAGATGAGCTGGAGCTGGATGTGGATGATCCCTTATACGTGGAGGAAGAAGAGGACGACTACTGGTACAGAGGCTATAACATGCGGACAGGGGAGAGGGGCATCTTCCCTGCCTTCTATGCTCATGAGGTCATAGGTCAATCCAAAGAGCTGCTGGGTGAGTGCAAGAATACAGCAGCTTATTTCTTTTTTTTTGCTTTTTTATTCGAAACACACAGAACGATCACATTTTCTATGCATATTACACTCCTTAGGAATGAAAAGGAATCCAGCGTGGATTGAAACTTTCAGCGTGCAGTTTTTGGGGTCTGTTGAGGTACCTTATCACCAAGGCAACGGCATTCTCTGTGCTGCTATGCAGAAGGTAAGAAAAGCACATTTACACTTTTACTATTATGGATTGTTTACTATGGGCAGGATACAAATGTGGTTTCTCTCTGTGTTAGATTGCAATATCGAGAAAACGGACGGTACATGTGCGACCTCCCTCTCTATGTGAGCTGGAGATTAGCTTGCAAGGAGTCAAACTGATTATGAGCCTGGAGGATGAATATGAATCCCTTGATGAGGTATAAGACAAATAAACATAAATGACATGATTACTCAGGTAATCGATTGTCCCTCTGCTTTGGGATTATGTTGCACTGCTTCATCAGTGACTGAACTCTACTTTTTTTCCTGTCTCTGTCTATATTTAGTATGACAGATGTAGTCACTTCTTCCAGATGAAGAACATCTCATTCTGTGGATGCCATCCGAGGAACAATTGGTAATCAAACATCCATCTTCTGCCCATCCTGCTACCACCGTACAGTGTAACATCCGACTGATTGCATCACACTGTTTTGTTCTCTCTGCAGCTACTTTGGCTTCATCACTAAGCACCCAATGCTGAACAGATTTGCTTGCCATGTGTTTGTGTCCCAGGAGTCAATGCGACCTGTAGCAGAATGTGTCGGGTATGTCCATTTCCACACCCGCTGAGGGCCGTAGCTACAAAAATAAAAAAAAGAAAGAAAGGAAAAAAAGAACTCAAAAAGTTAAAAAAAAAAATAAATCTATTTGTTATGTATTTTAACTAAAAAAACAAATACATTAAAAAAATAAAATTTTATATTACAGTAGAAGCCACGGTGCTTAATTTGACATATTTAAGTAATAAAAATGACTATTCAGCTACTACTTGCACATATCTTTGCTGGAATCTGATCTCAAAGTCTGGATTAAAGTGCATTTTATTACAAATTTCTTTTGCAGAATGCTTGACAGCAATCCAGTTTGGGTTTTTTTTGTTATTTGCACACTAGCCATATGTGTGTGTACCTGTATAAGGTTAAATGGCAGCAGAATTACTCATGTATTATTCAGCCACAATGTGTTTGAATAATTAAAGATGCACATTAGCCCACTCTCTGAGGCTGGATTAAGAGGAGGCGGCAGAAATCTTTCATCCATCAGATTCTCGCCATTAAGTCAGCCAGAACTTGTGAAAAACAACTTCTGTTTCTGTGTTTTTCACACAAACATTGTGAAACATCAGAAACACTAAACAGCCGTACAAAACTGAATCTAAAAATATCTAATACTATCTCACAGGTAAATCTTTAGTCCTCATATGTCTGTATTTTCTGCAGACGAGCCTTCCAGGAGTACTACCAAGAGCATCTGGAATACGCCTGCCCCACTGAGGACATCTACCTGGAGTGAGAAATGTTGCCATGACAACCTTCTTCCTCCACAGCTTGTGTATGTTCATCAATTTTGCCACCAGAGGGCATTGTCAGTGGGGATTTTCTTTTTTCGCTCCATTGTAAAATACTCTTCTGTCCCTCTAAACCTGGGATCTTCATTTCTACAGTATGCTAGACATCTGACTGATTTCATTCATCCCTTTCTCTTTGTTTATTTCCATGATCTCAATGGATTGATTGCCTGTTTAGTTAATCTTTTTCTATGATATAAAAATTAAGATGCTGAGCACCTGTTTATTTCAAGATTCTTCTTTTGAGATGAAAACAATGTACCTACTACTGCTGTATCACTTTTCAATGCATGGCTAGTAGGATTACTGCACACAGACACACCAAGAAATACACATATCCAAGTGAATGGCAAGCAGCTCAACAATCAGTAAAGGAATGGTGTCTAATCAAGACGTCGGCGTTTGAGTTAACTGTATATATGTTTTTGTTCAATACTGAAAAACAGGTCATTTAATTTATACTTATAGTGACATCGGAGCAAAGTAGAGAGAGACAGAGAGTACAGCGAGCGGTCCTTGGTCCAAGCTTACCCCTGTGTTGTGTACAAATCGTAGTGTGTTGTAAATACATGTATAGAGAGTAGACATTCAGGCGCCTCATTCAGACTAATTAAGAAATGCTCACAGTTGAGACTGAAGGTGGGAAATTTTGTTCTTGCTTTTGATGTATCGCTCTGACAGGATTAACTGCAGTTTTCAGAGCGGTTCGATGAGTTGACTTCAGATGAACTTTGAATGTCATTTGCTCTGCAGATATATTCATTTTGGATTTAGGGACAGTAACTCTCAGCAAATCTGAATGACAGAGCAAATTTACTTCCCTCCTGTTCTCAAAGTTGCACTGCTCTTAGAGCTTCAATAGCAAGTCATCCAGCTGGTACAGTTGCAAAATATTAGATCAGTGTGTGCTTTATATGGCTGATGCCACTTTTAGATGAAAGAAAGCTAAGGCCCTCTGAAAAGCCATATTCTCACATCTCTGACTGTTTAACTCTGCCTTTCAGTGCTTTCCTGATCTCCATTTCAGTTTCAATGAGGTAAAAGGAATGACTAGATCGATTGATAGGGGAGTGTCCTGCTGATACGTGGTATTCCAGTGGAGTCAAACCTTTAAAATGTCAGATTTACACTTTTGTTAATGGTTGGGCATTTATCTAATGTCTAAGCATGGTGAACAAGGAGAGGGATGCGTTTCCACGTTTAATTATACCTTCATTCACCTGTCACACAATAGGTGAATGAAGGAGGTTGGAGCGTCAAACCATGGCTTGCAGTCAAGCACCTTATATGGAGGTGGGAGTAGCTGAAGCCCACCTCCCCAATCACCCCCATTGTTCTCTCTGACACTGTTTAGCATCTTTTTATGCTGCTTTCAGTCAGTCCAGCAGAAAAAACACATCCTATTTGCAGGATTTCAGTGTTAAAGATTCACTGAAAGTTGACATGGCAGGAGAGAGGGTATTATCTACATATGTATTGCTGTCAGTTAGATCGTGTATATACAATAGCAAATCTATGATAGTGCTGTGTCCTTTATGTTGAGTATGTTATGAAAATGAATATGTACATGAATTAAAAAG
The DNA here is from genome assembly GCF_963969265.1 of Rhamphochromis sp. 'chilingali'. Taxonomy (NCBI): domain Eukaryota; kingdom Metazoa; phylum Chordata; class Actinopteri; order Cichliformes; family Cichlidae; genus Rhamphochromis; species Rhamphochromis sp. 'chilingali'. Next base: position 60,806,615 of record NC_137930.1, on the reverse strand, counting down.
AAGTTTAAAAAAGATCACGAGCAGATGAAAACCCCTGAACGAAAAACACACAAATATCTGTGATCTGCAATAATTTTATTTCAGTGTCTTTTCATGTTTTAACACACGGTGTAATCTCAGTCTGTCACACAGCTGGCATTCAGGTTCCTGAAGACTCCATAACTCTCTACAAACAGGCTTCAGCAGCAGCACGTTTAGGGCACATTTGTGAAATGTGACATCACTAGTGTGTGACACACAACCAAACTACTGACCAATCTGCTGTTAGAGCTGAATAGTGACTCAGTCAGCTGCCACTGGAAAACTATTATTGTGTCTTGCCGATTATAGTAATCGCATTTGAGCTCCAACAGTGTGACCCATCTCTGATCTGTATCTACTTGCCTCTGATTTTGTTTTTCTATCTTGTTACAGCCTAGTTAAAATACTTCTTTTCACACAGCTACACAAGAGCAACCACTGAAGATCTAGTCCAATATAGCCGCTCAGAAGTACTTCAACAGTTAAATCAACTTTTGACTTTATTACTTTAACAGGATTCTTCACTGTATACCTAGAGCAAAAGAGTATGTGACAGAACAAACATATCTTATCTTGTATCTTTAAAAACAAGGACTTGTAAAGTTCAAGGGAAAACAAAGAAAAAAAAATCATTCGCCTTGTCATGGGTTTGGTCTTATGAATAAAATATATGCTTGATGTCTGAACCTTTATTGTTGTCCTCATTGTTTGGTTAAATCCTAATTGTGTGAGTGAAAAGGGCTTACAAAGAATTCCCGAAGTGGAAATAAATTTAAAAAAAAAAATCAAAGAATAAAATACTCAAAGCATAGAAGAAAGAAAATACAGTACACTGTTAAACATTATTTCTGAATTGAGACAGTATTAAATCTTGGAAAATCATCTCCTCACTAAGGAAGCACATTGCCTTTACACTGCTTCTTAATTTCTAGCAATTAAAACTCCACTCTCTACAAGAGAGCAGCACTGCAGTTCAACTTTCCCTTTCTTTATTGTCATTAGGAGCTGCAGCAATGTTTCTCATCAACACTGACAGCAGCTAGGTTTGGGGCTACACTCAGGGTTGCAGCAAGGCTCGAGGCTGGGGTCTTTTCCTTTTGCCATTTGGCTCTCTCCAAACACCATGGAGGATTCAAATTGCTCCTTAACTGTCTTGACCTGTTGCAGCACAGATTGGATGTCAGGTGTATCTACTGATAGAGGATAGAGCTCACATGGGTCAGCCTCCAGATCAAATATCAGAGGAGGGTCGTGAGTCTTGCGCAATGCTGAGCAGTCTTTGTCTGGTGTAGTACTGCTATGGAAAGCACCTGATGTACAAAAGTGAACAAGCAGGAGTCAAGACCAGCTAAAGTTTGACAGTGTGAGCATGTAATAATTAATAAGTACCTTGTGTATAGAAGTGGGCCTTGTACTTCCCCAGCCTTACAGCAAAAAGGCCATAGTCTTCACTGGGATTTACAGGATAGAACATCACGGTCTCCCTTTTACTCTGTAAAACACAGAGAAAATACACACATGAGCTTGGTTTTTTCATTATTTGAGTGTTTGCACAACTTTAAATACAATGCTCCTACCTTTCCTTGTTTAACGAGGATATCCGTCATATCGACCCCATCCAGCATCACCTGTGGTAGTTCAGCTCCTGCCAGGCGTGCCAATGTGGGGAGGATATCTAGAGTGCTGGCCATCTCATGAGTAACACCTTCAAACAATTTGTTCAAAAAAAGAATCACTAAAGGCTACATTTTTGTTTTCATTATAGTATACTTTGATGCTGGAAAAAGGGAGAGGCAATGCTCATGGAATAAACAAACAACACCTTCAGAACTACAGTCATACATTAGATTACACAGGGTGCTGCAAACAGTCTTCAGAGGTTCTGATCGCAGAAAGGCTTTGACATATGCTCAATTAGTACTAAGGTGCCAAACGTATTTCTCACACCACTGCACCACAACCAACAGCCTGAAATGCTGTATTGGCTGTAAATGGTATTTATAGCAATTTCTGATCCTACCATCTGAATGGTGATCAAGTTGTCTGGCACCAAAAACCATGCAGGTAAAACTAAATGTAACCAAACTGTGTGGCAAGATCAAGGATGGGTCAGGATTTTTTGTGTTTGAAGGATAATGTAGTCTAGACTTTTTGCAGACCACTAAAATGTCCTGACCTGGTTTGATGATTCCCGGCCAGTAGGCGATGGCAGGTTCTCTCATCCCTCCCTCATATGTGGTACTTTTGCCACATTTCAGAGGACCAGCAATGCCTCCACGGGACCTGCGCATCAGTTCAGGCCTACATGCAGAGAAAGAAAACAGATACCATTTAATAAAACATGATAAATGCAATATTATCACAAGAGTGCAAAGACTGTTAGAAACTTGACTACTGAACAGAGGAAAAATATTTTTTCTGGAGGGTGGTTAAATGTCAGCATGAGGAATTAAACTCCAAAACTCTAGTGCATTTCTCTTCATTGTTGTCTTTAAGTCACTGAATGAAATATGTCTCAGTCATACACGTCACAGTAGTCTTAAGAGTATAAAAAAGATTGGAATTAGTGTTCTTTGATCTTTAAAGATTTAAACATAAAGTCCAGTCACCTTTTTAAGCTCATTAAATGAGATACCAAAATGGAATAACAATAAATACAGTTCATAGATTAGCAACAAATATGATAATAAACTGAAAACCAACCCATTGTCTGATGTAAAGAAGACCAATGTGTTGTTGATCACTCCTGTCCTCTCCAGAGTTTCCACCAGGTGGCCTACAGTGTTGTCAAACTCCAACAGGGAATCCCCGTACGGACCCCTTAAAGATCGGCCAGCTGCCCCAATACCTGCATACTGGGGGTAGTGGGTGTGCTGAAGCAAGAAAACAAGTGGTTATTAGTGTTGTTAAGATTGATACTAAAATATTGATTCTTCCGATACCAGATATTTATGTTCTAGAATCAATTCCCCTATTAGAATATTGGTATTTTAGTAATTTGGGGTAAAAAAAAATTAGTTTATGATGGAATCCTTTCCAGACACTTAGAATCAAAAATAGTCATTGTAGGCTTTAAGAAATAAAAAAAAAACAACTCAAAATATTTGATATTTATATTGTTTATTTCAAAACATAGATAATGACATATATATAAAAAAATGTTTTTAAACTTTATTATTATTTTCTATCAGTCACATTTGTTTTTAATTGTTTACTGAATGTTTTAAAATGCAGGAGTTGACTTTTCAGGTTTGTTTGTTTCTTGTGTGATAATTCTTCACAATTACAATAAGAAGAAGAAGTCTGATTTCTGGTACTCATTATGAACATATAGTTTGAAATACAGAACTTTCGGTTTTCCAAACACATTAAGTTTTTGTTCAAAGCTTAGGTATTGGACGAGTATCACTGATACCAGCTCTGATTTTACTTGATATGGGATAAGAAAGGAAATCAGTGGTATTGCACATCACATTGATTATTGAGGGACCAGAATCTATCCCCCAGAGGACTAGAAAATTTTGAATTATCCTGATATTTACCATTTTGAAAACACATTTTTAGGCATTCAAAGAGCTGATGAACCAAAGCTTTGATTGCATTCAATAGAAGGTTGATTTTGCACACTTTAATTCATGCATTTTCTTCAGATTGCTCTTGTTGCTCACATGTGATGGATAGTAGAGGAAGAATGGTTGTTTTTTCTCAACCGATGTGGTTATGAAGTTGGCTGCAAAGTCACTGTAACTCCTCTCCAGATCCAGGAAGTTGACTGGTTGTTGCTTGATGACCTCATTCTCCATTAGTGGGACGACTACGTTGCTAATATCACACAATCCATAGCACTTTATATCTGGAGGGAAACAAGTCAGATTCTTACAGGGGCCCTGGGGAAGAAAAGACAAGATAGAAAAATTAACAGACAGCAGTACAGAGTGAAGAATAGTAAAGTGAATATAGCAAAGAAAAGAAATTTCATGAAGCAATTTTAAGTAGCACAGACTGGAAACACACTGACCATGTCATGGGAGTATGGGATCCCCAGGAAATGGTCAAAGCCCTGCTTGGTTGGAAGAAACATGCCATTATGCCCAACACCTAGATGCCACTTTCCTATGATCGCTGTGGTGTAGCCCAGGGGCTTTAACACTTCAGCGATGGTGGTCTCATTGAGAGGAAGACCACCTATAGATCCTGGGTAAAACACGCCTGGGTAGATTCCTGACCGGGTCTGATAGCGACCTGTCAACAATGATGCCCTTGGAAAAAAACAACAAACAAGGCAGTTAATTAACAGTGGAAAAGATAGTGGGGTAATTTTGAATACTCTTACTTCACTTAGGAAAACGGCCTAAAGAAACTCACTGCATCAATTCATCCAACAATGGAAGATGAAAAACTACAGGACATGTAGGGAAGATTTCATCACTTTGGTTGCATGTCAAAGTAAAAGTTTAGAGGCAGCAACAAAAATTTCATGTACTTAATGAAATTTGAAAATAATTACTCTATATTCAAATATTAATTCCGTCATCTAAGCTTTTCTTCCATCGAAGAATCACAGCAATCTTTTCTTCTTTCCCTTCAGCGGTCACCACAGCAGATCGCTTTCCTCCATCTCACCTACCACCCCCCGTCTTTAAATCTGAGCTGAAAAATCATTTTACATTCTCTCTATGCTGGTCACTCCCAATGAAAGTCTTGTTCAACGCTGCCACCTTTAGCACCACCTAATATCTTTTTGTTAGTGTCATTGATCTCAAACCACACCTCATAGGAGATAATGTGTGGTTTGTGCTATCACAAATATCACAAATAAACCCTGATACTAATCTCCACCTACTCCACCCAGCCTGCTCTTTCTTCTTCACCACTTTTGTGCAAAGTCCGTTGCTTTGTACGGTTAACCACAGGTATTTAAACTGATCCAAGTTCATTACCTCAGATCTATCAATTCAAGCTGCAGCGAATCATTAAGAAAACCTAATTAAAAAATCATTTTTGTTTAAATGCTTCATTTTTTAAATGTATTTTATGTGAGCTTTATTTATACAGGTAGACTCAGTGTCTTATGTAGAAAAGAGATGTGTTTCGGACAAACATATTAAAACTATAACAATAAAATAAACAATAAAAAAAGCACAAATGGCTAATGTTTATGCAGTCATATCAAAAAACAGGTTCTCAGCAATGATTTCACGAAGTAATTTCTATGTCTTTTAAAGTCTGCAAGTGAAATCAATTGAGAGAGCTTCTGTAATGTTTTCCATGACGACAGAGCAGAAAAGGAGAATACCTTCTTTCTGAGCTCTGTATGAACTGATGCATGGTGAATGTAATAAAGTCCAGACCACAGGCTATGACTAAACTATTTATGTGACATGTAATCTAATAAATAACAGGGAAGCAAACCACAAACTTATAGATAAGATGATACCAATGAACCATCCTGGGTAAGGCCAATAAGGACCAGTAAACCAAAGAATATAAAGTACAATGGTGTGTTAAAGGTTTACAGCCAATTATAAATCTTAATGCCCCGTGATAAAACAGAGTACACAGATGGGCAGAATGTGCAGAGACATGTAAATTGTATCATCATAATCTAGGAGGGGTAAAAAAAGGCGATATCAACAAGAGAAGCAGATAATATTGTATTGTGATTGATAATAATATAAGTATTTGTATGAGGCCACAGTTTCAATAGAAATGCCTTTAGCAGATACAAGAGAGGGAAGTGCTGCAAGCATGCTTTTTGTATTTGAGAAAAATACAACCTTGTTTTTTACTGCATTTAAAACCAAAGCTGACACTATGAATGTATAAAATCAAAAGATAGCTGTAATTTTTCAAAAACCACATCGACAGTATGAGCACAACAGTAAATAATTGTATCAGCTGTGTAAAAATTGACAGATGCATTTAGATTTTGTCCCAAGTCATTAACAAATATTGACGCGATGCTCAAAGTCAATATGTGGCTTAAAGGAAAGATTTTTATCAATCACAAAACCCAAGTATTTGTATGAGGCCACAGTTTCAATAATAATGCCTTGAGCAGATACAAGAGAGGGGAGTACTGCAAGCATGCTCTTTCTGCAGGCACTTTTGTGTTTCAGCATTTACAACCAGTCTGAGCTGACTCTGTGACTGTATTCAACCAAAAGGTAACTGTCATTTTCGAAAACCATGTTGACAATATGAGCACAACAGCAAAATAACTGTATCATCTGCGTAAAAATGGACAGACGCATTTAGATTTTGTCCCAAGTGATTAACATAAAAAGTAAATAACCCTGCCGCACTCTGTTGGTGACATTTAAAAAACTGGAAGAGAGACCATTGAGCTGCACATACTGCCACGGTGGGAAAGGTAATTTGAAATCCAGCCAAATGTTTGGTCTGAAAGTCATATTTCTAATGGCCCCTGAGATAAAATGCCATGGTCAACAGTGTCAAAGGCTTTTGATAGATCAATAAAAAAGGGCAGAGTGTCGGGGCTCTTCAAAGCTTTGCATACCTCTTCTATCACAACTCTTAACACATTTACTACTAAATACAGACCTGCAATAGAAATATATCTAAGAGCATGCCTGTGGATGACAAGCATTACATTAAGCCCATGTAGGCCCTGGTTTTTCTATAAAAAGATTGATTACAAGATTGATTTTGTATACACACATGTTGAGGAGCAAAGAGGTGGAGTCACTGCCAAGAGGTGACCTCAAGTGTAGTGGGTAATTTTTTTTTCTAGGGTCCCCAAAAGCAGTGCTTGTTACTGTAACCACCATTAAACATTTATAGTGAAAAAGCTGGCAGGAGTCCTACATCAAACCACCTTATCATCAATCAAATCTAAGTAAATCTGTAGAAGTTACAATAATATATGCAGATGAAATGTTAACTTAGTCTTAGTCTACAATGTTTAAATTACAGGCTGTCAGCAGCTGTCCTATCTTATATGGCAGCAATAGCTGCAACAAGCATTGGGTGGGGGTACATGGAGTGTACGAGACCATACTTATTTGAAGGCTTAAGTAACATTATTTTGGATTTTTAGATGATAGAAAATATAAATATAATATGAATTAAGTTATATTAATACTTACAAATATAGAAATTAAAAGGTTTCTTTGTCTCATCCTGCAGCACAATACAATTATACATGGGCGACTAAAACTCTGAGCCACAAACCTGGGGCTGTTAGACTGAACACTGGAATATTATTGATATTGATTATTAATACATTATTAATACACTATTTTTTTCTGCAGCGGGAAACATTGCATCAAAGCACAGGACTACAGCATTATTTGTAGTTGAATGAAGTTGCCAGGTGAAACTATAAACTCTGATGTTCTCTTCCTAGTGTCCAATCATTCTCTCCCCAATGCCACCGTTATCTCACCCGTCATAAACATTTCCTGTTTTTGACACGTCTCAGTATTTTTTAGCCCCCCATTCTCAGTTTCTCCCAAGTCTTCCCTCTTTTCTGTTGATTTTTTCTTAATTAAATTAAAAAAATGTATTTTTATTTTTATTTTTTTATTAATTTACTGGAAAAAGTTTTCAATCTTCCATTTCTCAAACCAAGAATACTCAGTTTTAGAAGAAAGTTACTCCTCTCCCATTTTAATAATACTTTATATTACTATAGGACCTCAATAGCTATGTCAGAATCAGAAGACTTTATTTATCCCCAAGTGGCAATTAACATACAACAGAGCAGCATGAAGTTGAAGATAAGGACAATAAGAACAGGCAATAAGAGTGAGATGAAGTTAAGGACAAATTGGAAGAGAGCAATGTTGGCTGGAACTGCTAGAATAAACTCTTAGAAATGACTGGTTGGCCTATAACCTTTGAAACATATGTTAAACGTATCTCGTCAATGATATTAAGCAATTTTAAGCCAGGAGGAACATTTGTGTCATGAGGTTCAGAATCAGTTTTTTTGCAAAGAGGCATTTATATATGTTTTAGTTATGAATGTAAAATGCTCATTGGCATTAAAAAATCTATTTTTCAAGAATGTAGACCAAGAGGACAGCAGAAACCGCAATAAATATAACATAACAGTTCTACAAAGATATTAAGTGGATTAATGCAGAACTATTTAATGCACAATATATACAATAACACAGTCTACCATTAAAATGACTTATTTATTAATGAGCCCATTAATAATTTGTCAGTTACAACTTCATAGAATAATTTAGGATCAAATCGACTTGAAAAACAAAACAAAACAAAAAACAAAAAATAAATGAATAACAGAACCTTAACATACTTCACGGCCACTTTCATTACTTTAAAGTTTTTAAAAAACTGTTGAGCTAAGTCTCGGATTGATTTCTGTTTTATTCACAAACGCCAACAGTCAGTACTGATTACACCGGTACCTGGACGGGGTGCACACGGGGCAGGTGCTGTAAAAATCTGTGAATCGGAGCCCTTCAGCTGCCAGGCGGTCCAGGTTGGGAGTGAGTGAACTAGGATGTCCATAACAGCCCAAGTCCCCGAAACCTAAATCGTCAGCGAAGAGGAGGACGAAATTCGGCGGTGAAGCCGAGCAGGTGCACAAAAGTAAAATACCGAAAAAGGCGAAGCAGCTGGATCCCATGCTTTTCCGTCTTTAAGTCTGACTGATAGTAAGGAAGCGTCAGATCCCTATAAACAGTGATGTGCGGATCGATACGGGAATATCGATTCTTCCGATAGCAAATATTTGTGATCTAGACTCAGTTCTTATTTCAAAATATCGATATTTAGGAAATTTGTGGTAAATTTGTAATTTGTGATTAATAGGAACACAGTGGAAAGTAACTATATTATTGGGACTGTCTAAATGATTGGCAGGAACTACTTCTTCTTCCGCCTGTCATAGTGATGTGCGAAATACGGCTGTATAAATGGCTCTTCACTCAGTTGATAACCACAAGAGTCGCCGCGTGTGGGCCAGTTGCAGCTCTACAAACAACCAAGACGCGGTTTTTGAAACATTTTGCAAGGCCACAAATTGTACAACTGTATAGTGACAATAAAGGCATTCTATTCTATTCTAAAGTAAATTATAATATCAGAAAATGATGATGAGGCAAACTGAGGGAGGAGGAGAGGGACAGGAGCTGCGTCCTTTTGCACCATCCAGCTATAGAGAGAGAAAATGTGAAGCTGCTGGTGACATGTAGCCCTCTTGCTGAATTTTTTTAAAGTATAGAGGTGGGTAGATTGATCCAAATATCGATAGTATTGATACCAACACTTGTATCAGTATCAGATCTATACTAACGCTGTTCGATACTTTGTTTCTATCCTCAAAGTCCAGTATGTATCCCCCTGTCCATCCAAATGAATGTGGCAGCTGATTTTCTGATGATGATAGAGAGTACCAGGAGCTATTTTTTTATGTATTCTCACATACATGTTTCTGTGAGGTGGACAGGAAAACAAAAGTGCGACTCTACCTGCATGTAATCAAGCTGGCATCATGTGAAAAGAAGAAACACATGGCATGGGAGCATTTAATATGTGCTGTACGTTCTGCATACAGACAACTGTGCGTGTGAGTCTGTGTGTGAGGAGGAAGGTAATGTTTTTGATAGTGATGGAGGCAAGTCGGAATGGAGGTTAGAAAGCTAGTCCCAGTCACATAAAATTATTACATTTTACACAATGGAGTTTAGGAAAGTCTAGGGTTATGCAAGCATTGTTTGACCAAGTCATTATGAACTTCTCAGAAGTCCTCATACACAATGGTGTGTGTGATATGTCTATCAGTTAGCTTGCGTGCTGTCTTGCACCATTGTTGCCATCTTAGGGAACTAGATACTTTGCTTTATCATTCACTTTCACATCTCTGTACAGTGCTAACCTAAGGGAGAAACAAGCTGTTGGATGATGGAAAAACAAAGAAAACAACAGTCAGTGAGAGATTTTGAAAAAGTACCTTGCTGCAGCAGCTCTCTTCATCTAATCTTCTCCAACACAGAGCACTCTAACAATCTCTGCAGGGAACAACAACCCTGGAAGGAGGCAGCGATGCCCCTGCTTTTCCATCAAATGTGTTCATGTTATATTTAAGACAAAAAGAAAAATCTAGCCAAGCTGTCATGCTCAGCTCAGGTAAACAATGAGTCAGTCATTAGTCTGGTAGAGCTAATGGAGCACCTATAGCATCATTAAAAATCATTAGAAACAAATATTCAGTAATGACTGTGATAGGTTTGTAGCTTGAACCCATCCGCTGGAACGTTGAAGACAATATAATTACACTGCAAGCAAGACACAAGTAGGCAAACTTCTTCATGGTACTCGTGCACGGGAGAGAACCGGACAGGCACCGTTCCTTCGCTTGACCCCAGTAGCTCTCGTCCGTTCTCCCGTATCACTGTCCTTTTATTGAGGTTACATGAATATGCATAAGTTCATTAACATATGACGTCTACATACACAAAGAGTACCTTGCCTGTGTGTGTGTGTGTGTGTGTGTGTGTGTGTGTGTGTGTGTGTGTGTGTGTGTGTGTGTGTGTGTGTGTGTGGACTGCTGATCAAAGGGTCAAACATCCTTGGTCAGGAAGAGGGTAGCCTCCCCCTCACCCTAGATGGTTCATCCTAGATAACACGGTGAGGAAGTCCTGCAGTTCATCTAAACAAAGAGCACTTAGACTAGAACAGACGCAACTACGTTAATCCTACCATAAAATAATAAGACACGGTATGACCTCTCATGCTCCCAAAGTGCTGTCTAATACACACAAAGTTTGCAGACTATCAAGGATCAAAACCTCTACCAATCTACAACTAATTACAAAACTCTAAGCATATATAAGTAAATATTTCTAAGCATAAATGACAATCAACAATACAAATCTAACAGACTGGTATATGTTTGCCACAAATAATAATAAATTTGAGGGTGTTTTCCAGACCCATCTAATTGTTCTCCATGAGTTACAGAGAAGAAGCAGGAGAGCCACTATGGATAAATGACAGTCTATGCACTACACAGGCTGCCTGCATTGTGTTTTAGTAAAAGACAACTGCTCCGACCTTTTATTGCGAGTAAATGAAAAAGAGTATGTGACAGAACAACATATCTGATCTTGTATCTTTCAAAACAAAGACTTGTGAGTTTCAACGGAAACAAAAAAATCATTTGCCTTTTCATGGGTTTGAAAATACATCTTGAAAATATATGATTGATGTCTGAAACTTTATTGTTGTCTTCATTGTTTAGTTAACTCATGATGTTATGAGTGAAAAGGGCTTACCAAGAATTCCTTGAGTGGAAATTAGAAATCAAATAAAACAATACTCACAGCACAGAAGAAAGATGATACAGTACACTGTTAAACATTAGTTATAATTTTAACAGTATCAAATTTGAGAAAATCCATCTCCTCACTAAGGGAGCACATTTACTTTACATTCATTTTCCATTTCCAGTAATTAAAACTCTCCACAGGAGAGCAGCACTTTAGTCCAACTTTCCCTTCCTTCCTTAAGCTGTAACAGTTTTTCTCATCAACACTGACAGCAGCTAGGTTTGGGGCTACACTCAGGGTTGCAGCAAGGCTCGAGGTTGGGGTCTGTTCCTTTTGCCACTTGGCTCTCTCCAAACACCATGGAGGATTCAAATTGCTCCTTAACTGTCTTGACCTGTTGCAGCACAGATTGGATGTCAGGTGTATCTACTGGCAGAGCATAATGCTCACATGGGTCAGCCTCCAGATCAAATATCAGAGGAGGGTCATGAGCCTTGAAGACTGCTGTTTCTGGGCAGTCTTTGTCTGGTGTAGTACTGCTGTGGAAAGCACCTGATGTACAAACATGAACAGGCAGGAATTAAGACCAACTAAAACTTGTGACAGTGTGAACTTGCAATATTCAAAATATGACACGTAGTACCTTGTGTATAGAAGTGAGCCTTGTATTTTCCCAGCCTTACAGCAAAGAGGCCATATTTTTCACTGGGATCTACAGGGTAGAAGATCATGGCTTCCCTTTTACTCTGTAAAACACAGAGAAAATACACACGAGCTTGGTTTTTCATTATTTGAGTGTTTGCACAACTTTAAATACAATGCTCCTACCTTTCCTTGTTTAACAAGGATATCCGTCATATCGACCCCATCCAGCATCACCTGTGGTAGTTCAGCTCCTGCCAGGCGCGCCAATGTGGGGAGGATATCTAGAGTGCTGGCCATCTCATGAGTAACACCTTCAATAGATTTGTTCATAAGAAAACAAAAAACAAAAACAGCAATCACTAAAAGGCTACATGTACATAAATTATTTTTAATCAGTGTTGGGGAGTAACAGAATACATGTACCACCATTACGTATTTAAAATACTGTATTCCGTTACAGTTACCGTTTAAAAAGGTAGTCTTCAGAATACAGTTACTTTGTTGAAATAGAGATTACACTGCGGTCTTTTCCTGTTTCATATGTTAGGCTGTCCCCTCTCTATTTTTGGTAATTCGACGCCGGTGAAAACCCAAACAAAACACGCAATAAGAGGCTCAAATGCCTGTGTCTCAATCTCGTGGCCCCTGTCACCTCTACTTGCGGCCCGCATAATGACGTGATATAATATTTTTTAAAATTATTGTTCAAAAAAATAATTTAATGTGAAGGCAATAGGCAGAGTGTTACAGGCATAGCCCTAAAGAATGTAGCCGCATGGGCAGTGTAGCCCAGTTGTAAGTAAGCTATTAAGACTTGACTGTACACTGTGTTCGTGTTTTTCTCCTAAACAGTAAGTTCCATTGGAGCAGCCTTTCAATGCCTCTCTCTGTCTCACGCTGGCAAAGTTGACCCAAAAAACAAAGTAAGGAGGAGGAGTTGGCCGTCCGACTGCGGTCTGGAGTGTGGGGCCTCCCTGCTGCTGCGGAGTCGGGGCGGTCTGCCTCTCCCCACCGCAGGGAAAAGGGTAACACCACCTGGGTCTGGGTGCAGTTCCCCCCTCCAGGGGCAAGGGTACCTAGACCCGGTTCGTAGAGTACGCTTGGGGAGTGTGATCATGTGTACAGCGTCTCTTTATGTCTGTCTCCACGTTGGTTGAGTGTGGAGTAAGTGCATATGAGAGCATGAGGGTGGGAATGGATGTTTGTATCTGTGTGTGCCTGTATGTCTGTGTCTATATGTCAGGTTGGGTATCAGACGCCACCTCTCTGGAGACATCTCAGGCCCTCTAAGGTTTGGAGGCCTATCTCCCCCCACCACCACTTCCCCTGCCAGTGGCGGACTCCCTCAGACATCGGTGCGTTGGTGGTTCTTTGTGTCTGGGGATGGGCGTCCAGGTACACACCGGCTCACTCCTTGGCGGCCGCTTATCGGGGCCTGGAGCCTGGGGCTCGCTCGGGCCACTTCGGAGGTGGGGTGGCCCCGGCCTCTCGGCCTGGGGCTCGGTCACTCAGGCACAGCTGGCTGCCGACGGAGCTCACGGGCGCGTCACTGCAACTCCCCCTGGCTTCTGCTCCGCGGCTGCTGAGTGAGCCCTCATCTGGGACTCTCCTCAGCTCTTTCTGGGACAGTGGCGCGGCTGCCCCTCTGTTAGTCTTCCTTGGTCTCTTGTGTTCTGGGGGCCTCTGGATGTCTGGAGTTTTGATCTCCTCCACACCTGCTTCATGCCCTGGAGGACGGGGCTGTGGCCCCCCCACACCCTCTAGCAGATCATTACATGAAGGAACCTTTTAAAAAAAACAAGCACGTCCATGCTCACAGGTGTACACACGGGTGATCACACCCACAAACTACACCCTTTTTGGCTCCTACCTCAAAGCACACTGTGTTCTGTTGATCTTATGTGCTGCACAATAATGTTTAATATTTAGTATTTACTGTCATATTCCCATATATCATTGTGATGTTGTTTATTCTATTACTCTTGTTCTCTTCTGCTTGTTTTCTTTTTTCTTTCTCAGCAGGTGACCCAGGTGATCGATATATGCATTTTTTTTCTTTTTTTTTCTGCTCATTCTGTTGGTTTTTGTTTTTTGCCCTTCTCCCCCGTCCCTCTTCTCAGCTGTTTCTCTTTCCCTCTTTCTTTCTCCCTTTCTTTCCCCCAGTCAAGTCTGTCCCGTATTCAGCAAGTGAAAATAAAATAAACAATAAAAGGTGAATCAAATGGACCATTATGGCAAGGCTGGGATGGTCAATTTGGTAAAGTAAATCTGTTGGGCATCTTTCTTTGCCTTTAGGCAATAATTCTGATGGCAAAAGAGCCAAACGGGACAGGCAAAAAAACAAAAAAAAAAAACAAAGTAAAGCTAGTTTTTGGTTACGGGCCTGACACGGAACCAACATATTAGCCAGAGGTCCCTTTACTATGGTTCGGAGCCGTGGAACTGTTTTATATACGCGCTGAATAGTTTTCTACACGAGATCGCTGCAAAAAGTGCAGCCTTACCTAATATCCACCCTACTGTCACTCATTTTATATTAAGATTTAAAAATCTAGTTGGTATTGATGTGGCGAGTATCCTTCAGTAATAGTAATAATTCACACAGCAATAGTACATTCAAGTAGTTGTAAAAAGCTTGATAATATATTCAGTAACCAAAGTATTCAGAATATGTTACTCTCATTGAGTAATTTAACGGAATACGTTACAAAATACATTTTGCAGCATGTATTCTGTAAACTGTAGTGGAATGTCACCTTCCCAAGACTGTTTTTAATTAATGGTAATATACTTTGATACTGAAAAAAAGAGATGCAATCTTATTATTGAAATAGGGTTAGGTGAGCTGCAGAAAGGTGCCTAAGAAGTACGTCAAGCTGTCCATACCTGGGGTCTTGGAAACTGCCAAGCAAAGAGTCACAGCCTTGCCCAGCCACTTGAAGAGGTATACCAAAGAAATAGAAGGCAGGAGAATAAACCAGCTGTTCTCCACAGAACCATCCAAGGTGTACTCTCATTGGCAGGGGAATAATATGAGAACAGTTCCACCAAGGCTGGAGACAGACCAATACTGGAAGAGCATGTGGGAAAAGGACGCAACCCATAATGGAAATGCCCACTGGCTAGAGGATCCAAGAGCAGATCACAGCAACCTCCCTGAACAGGGACCAGTAACCATCACAGTGGCAAACATCCAAGATTGGGTCTCCAGTACGAACAGCACCAGGCTATGACATAGTTCATGCCTATTGGCTGAAAAAGCTGACTGTACTACATGAGCATCTGGCAATACAAATGAACCAGCTACTAGTTAATGAGACATACCCAGAATGGCTAACTCATGGCTGGACAGTCCTGATCCCCAAGGACATCCAGAAGAAATGAGTCCCATCCAACTCCCAGCGAACAACCAATGACGAGACTGGCTATGGATACCAACTATGGAATGGAGCATCGTCAGCCACCTCCTCTACATGGATGATATCAAGCTGTATGCCAAGAGGGAATGAGATATCGATTCACTGATCAACACCACCAGGAACTACAGCAAGGACATCGGAATGTCGTCCAGATTGGGGAAGTGTGGTCAGATGGTAACAAAGGCTACGTTCACACTGCAGGTCTTAATGCTCAATTCCGATTTTTTTGTCTGCTTGTTCACACTACAAATAAAATGCGACAGCAAACACGCTCTAGTGTGAACCCTCAAAGCGGCCCGCATGCGCAAAAGAAGACGTCACACACAACGCGCTCTGTTTAGACCAAGATGGCCCTTAATATAAAGACTTCGGACTTTACGTTTCCCAATTTTTGCTTTAAGTTATTTTGTTATTTACATTATTATGTAAATAGCCTAATAATGATCCTAATTGCTGTTTTAGAGAGGAGCGGTGCTTCAAAGGATAGTTGCAGATTTCTGTCAGAATCTGCAGATTATACAGTACAAATAAAATGTTCACGTTTCTCCAACGTTGTCTTCCCAACAGTTTCACTGACATCTACGCTGGATGGCCAGGAAGCGTTCGTGATGTCTTATCGGGTGCTTCTCCGGCGCTGATAATTGGCGTCTGTCTTGTGTCAGTGTCGTAAAAGACGGATTTAATGCGACTTGACCATTCAAACAGCAGTCGCTTTCTAAAACATCAGATATGTATCGGATTTAGTACCACATACGAAAGTGACCCAGATCGGATTTGAAAATATCGGATTTGTGCCGTTCACACTGTCATACCATGATCGGATATGGGTCTCATAGGGTCAAAAAAAAAAAAAAAAAAAAAAAATCGGATTTGATGCGCTTTCACCTGCAGTGTGAACGTAGCCAAAGACAGGGAAGCTTGTTAGAAGTGAGGGGATCAAACTACCAGAAGGCAACGTTGCAGAGATCGAGGATACCTACAGATAGCTAGGAATCCCACAGGCAAATGGGAATCACAGAGAAGCCACTAGAAAATCTGCAACCACCAAGTACCTGCAGAGGGTCAGGCAAGTCCTGAGGAGCTAGCTGAACGGTAAGAACAAGAACGGGCTACCAACACCAATTCCCTGCCTGTGATCAGGTACCCTGCTGGGATTATAAGCTTGCCAAAAGAGGAGATAAAAGCCACTGACATCAAGACGAGGAAGCTCCTGACCATGCATGGAGGGTTTCATCCCAAGTCCAGCACCCTGAAACTGTACACCAAGCAGAAGGAAGGAGGGCGGGGATTAGTGAGTGTCAGTACCACAATCCAGGATGAGACAATGAAGAGGAGGAACCATCATGGAATGACAGGCCCTTGCACAGTATGTACCACAGGCAAATAGAGGAAGTGGCTGACATACAGAAATCCTATCAGTACCCAAATCCTACTCTCAGCACAAGATCCATAGAAGCATAGCGGCTTGGCTCTACCACACCAGGCAAGACCCCAGGTGCAGGCTGTGTAAAGATGCCCCTGAGACAATCCAGCAAATAACAACAGAGTGCAAGATGCTAGCAGGCAGAGCACAGTCCTAGGAACAGCAAAGTCAAGTCAAGTAATTTTTTCCCAGAGAACTGATCCTCATTTGATATTTTCTTTTTTAAACGATTCTTTATAAATCTACAGATGACTATGTAGGAAAATCCCTGCAGATCAGTAGTTCATGAAATACTCAGAGCAAGCTGTCTGACACCAACAACCACACCATCTTTCTGCTTTAGAATATGGTCAGCAGTAACAGGTAAAAATAAATGTACTCAAACTGAGGTCTGTGTGGCAAGATCAAGGATGGGTCAGGATTTTATTTATTTATTTATTTTAGTTTGAAGCAGGATGTAGTCTGGACTTTTTGCAGACCACTAAAATGTCCTCACCTGGCTTGATGATTCCCGGCCAGTAGGCGATGGCAGGTTCTCTCATGCCTCCCTCATATGTGGTACCTTTGCCACATTTCAGAGGACCAGCGTTGCCTCCACGGGACATACGCATCAGTTCAGGCCTACATGTAGAGAAAGAAAGCAGACACCATTAAGAAAAAAGATAAATGTAATATCGCAATAGTGCAAAGATTTCTAGGAACTTGACTACTGAACAGAGGAAAAAAATTTTCTCGAGGGTGGTTAAATGTCAGCATGAGGAATTAAACTCCAAAACTCTAGCGCATTTCAGTCATCATTGTTGTCTCTAAGTTATGTGTGGTAGTTTTAAGAGTTTGACAAGAAGGCAACTGGACTTCTTTAATCTTTTAATTTCTAAATGTTAACAAGTCCTGAAAACTAACCCATTGTCTGATGTAAAGAAGACCAATGTGTTGTTGATCACTCCTGTCCTCTCCAGAGTTGCCATCAGGTGGCCTACAGTGTTGTCAAACTCCAACAGAGAATCCCCAAACGGACCCCTTAAAGATTGTCCAGCTGCCCCTATACCTGCATACTGGGGGTAGTGGGTGTGCTGAAGCAAGAAAACAAGTGGTTATTAGTGTTGTTTGAAATATTGACTCTTTCAATGCCGCATATTTATATTCTAGAAGTGACTGATCATATTAAAATACTGAAATTTGAATAATTGGGGATGTCTTTTAAATGACAAATTCGAACACATTGGAAAGTAACTACTATCTATCTACAGAGGACTAGGAAATGTTTAAATTATCCCAATTTAAAAACTCTCAGACATGCACAGTAGTTGATATTTACCATTATGAAAACACATTTTTAGGCATTGATTGCACTCAAAGGTTGATTTTGCACACTTTAATTCATGCATTTTCTTCAGATTGCTCTTGTTGCTCACATGTGTTGGATAGTAGAGGAAGAATGGTTGTTTTTTCTCAACCGATGTGGTTATGAAGTTTGTTGCAAAGTCACTGTAACTCCTCTCCAGATCCAGGAAGTTGACGGGTTGTTGTTTGATGACCTCATTCTGCATTAGCGGGACGGTTACAGTGTTAATATCACACACTCCATAGCACTTTATATCTGGAGGGAAACAAGTCAGATTCTTACAGGGGCCCTGGGGAAGAAAAGACAAGATAGAAAAATTAACAGACAGCAATACAGAGTGAAGAATAGTAAAGTGAATATAGTTTTAAAAAAAAAAAAGACAATTTTAAGTAGCACAGACTGGAAACACACTGACCATGTCATGGGAGTATGGGATCCCCAGGAAATGGTCAAAGCCCTGCTTGGTTGGAAGAAACATGCCATTGTGTCCAAGCCCTAAGTGCCACTTTCCTATGACTGCTGTAGCATAACCCAGGGGCCTTAACACTTCGGCGATGGTGGTCTCATTGAGAGGAAGACCACCTATAGATCCTGGGTACAACACACCTGGGTAGATTCCTGACCGGGTCTGATAGCGACCTGTCAACAATGATGCCCTTAGAAAAAAACAACAAACAAGGCAGTTAATTAACAGAGCAGTGGAAACATTTAAAGGCAACTAGGCAGCTATCGATTATTTTAGTAACTGAGTAATCTATTTATTATTCTATTGATTAATCGAGTAGTTGGATAAGAAATACCTTTGTCTTATTAATGAGCAATAACAAATATTCAAAAGGGACAGAGCACAGGTCTTTCAAAATGAACTGCTCATTGGTTTCCATTTTAGAAATTGCAATGTCTTAAAGTTTTACTGCATACAACATTTGCGCCATAACAGATGTATGATGGTGTAGATCAGAGGTCCCCAATCTCAGTCCACGAGGGTCAGTGTCCCTGCAGGTAAATTACCTTCTCAACATGCCTTGAAGTTCTCCAGAGGCCTGGTAATGAGCTAATCATGTGATTCAGGTGTGTTGACCCACGGTGAGATCTAAAACCTGCAGGGACACCGGCCCTCGTGGACTGAGAATGGGGACCCCTGGTGTAGATGTTAATAATTAAGATTAATAATAGTTCAGTGTTCAGCCTAACAACCTTCAGGTCAGTGGCTAAGAGTTTTACTGCCCAAGTACATTTATATTAGCCTGTGAGAAAAGCTTTTATTTTTATATTTTAACATTTTAATGAAATGAAATGAACACAATATTTTATATAATTTCACTTTCAATCTGAAAAATGTTACGAAAGCTTGAAATTATTATGGTCTTGTATACCCCATGCCCCCCTTTAGACTCCCCCCTGTCTCTTGCAGGTATGCTTCCATGTAAAACCACCGACAGCCTTCAGCACACCGTATAATTTAACCAGTCAGGTATCAGACTAAGTTAACAGTTCATTTGCATATTTTAATACAACTTCTGCAGGCTACAAAGTTCACTTTTTATTCACGTCGGCGTTGATCAGATGCTTTGGTGAAGGACTCCCGCTAGTTTTTTCCAGGAAAAGGTTTTAATGGTTTTAATGGTGAGTACAGGAACAGTGCTGCTGTTTTGGACACTAGAAACATGTTTTCTGTGTTTTTGTGTAAAATTGGAGGCTGTGTGGTTAATATTTGTCACAATGTTTATTTACACACTGCTCCTAAATACGTTTGTATTGTAGGTCTGTCTTCAGTCGCGAATGTGGGTGAAACGCTCGTGTTTATATCGTTTTATACATCGCCGCCCTACAGAGCTGTTCCATTAAAAGAAGTATCAAAACAATGAATTTGTGTTGAGAATTTTAAAAAATTGAATTATTTGAATTACTCGATCAATCGTTTCAGCCCAAGAAAAATTTCATGTACTTGATGAAAACAATAGCAATCTCTTCTTCTTTTGGCTGTTCCCTTTAGGGGTTGTCACAGCAGATCGCTTTCCTCCATCTCACCCTATCCCTTCTGTCACACCAACCCAATGCATGTTCCTCTTTTCTCCTGCCTGGCATCTCCAGCTCCATCTTTAACATCCTTTATTGAAATGGTCCTCTACCCCTCACTATTCCTCATGTGAATATGTCCAAACCATTTCAACCCTGCCTAACTAACTTTAACTAATCAACTGTCTCCAAATCTGAGTTAAAAATGATGATGATTTGTAATCCTGTCTGTGCTGGTCATTCCCAATGAAATCATAAGATATCTAACTGCCACTCACTCTTTTTGGTGTCACAAATATCACAAATCACCCCTGATATTCATCTCCACCCACTCCACCCTGCCTGCACTTTCTTCTTTAACACTCTTGTGTACGGTCAGTTGCTTTGGATGGTTGACCCCAGGTATTCTCCATCTTTATTACCTCTACTCCTTGTTTTCCATGTTCACGTTTCCGCCTGTCTTCCGCTCATTTGTTTCTTCTGTTTTGCTTCTACTGATCACAATTCCATCTGTTACTATCATAGTCCAAGAAGACTCCTGCCTGACCTCATCTGTCAATCTATCCATCTAGGCTTCAACGATTCAAGTAACTCAAAGAACTCAATTATTAAAAAAAGAAAATCTAATGCAATCATTTTTTTCATTTGGGTGCTTCATTATAATTTTATTGAACCAATCTATGATGTTTAAATTACAGGCTCTCCGCAGCTGTCCTACCTTATATGGCAGCAATACCTGCAAGAAGCAGGAGCATGGGGTATACTAGACCATACTTATTTGAAGTAACATTATTTTGGATAATTTCTATATTTTATAGAAAATAAATATATAAATTAAATTATATCAATACTTAAAAAATAAAAGGTTTATTTTTCTCACACTGCAGCCCAATAAAAATATACATGGGAGAGTAAAACTGAGCCACTGACCTAGGGCTGTTAGATTGGACACTGAATTATTATTCATATTCATTATTAATACATCATTTGAAAATTTGCTTTCTGCAGCAGGAAACGTTGCATCAAAGTAAAGGGCAAACATCAGTTTGTGAGAATGCTGATATGCTCGCTTTTCTTCATTGCAGTCACGCATAGCTCATTAGCTTGCACGCTAACCCACAGATACACATACACATGAACATAAATCAAATCCATACCATCCAGGAAATACAAAAATGTCAAGATTTTTTTTTCTTCCTCTTACTATAAGAAAGCTGTCATATGAACCCAATACGCAGGACCTGGGAGAAAAAACCTGAACTCAAAAACAGCTTTAATGCTGAAGAAGACAAAACACACACACACACACACACACACACACACACACACACACAGAGAGAGAGAGAGAGAGAGAGAGAGAGAGAGAGAGAGAGAGAAAAATCCTATGTAGTTTAATGAAGTTGCCAACTGAAACTATAAACTAGTTTCCATTCTCTATCCAATGTCACTGTTATTTTGCCCATCATAAACATTTCCTGTTTTTGACATGCCCTCCCAGGTCTTCCCACTTCTGTTAAGGTTTTTCTTTGTAATCTAATTTAATCAAATTGAATTTTTTTGTTTGACTATCTATCTATCTATCTATCTATCTATCTATCTATCTATCTATCTATCTATCTATCTATCTATCTATGAATGTAAAATCCTCATAGAGATTAAACATTTATTTTCCAGGAATTAGGCCAAAGGGACAGCAGAAATTGCAACAATTATGCCATAACAGTTCTATAAAGTGATTAAGTGCCCAAAAAGGGCTGGATTGATTGTAATCTAGAACACAAAGTATACACAATAACGCACGTTTTATTCACACACGCAGTCAGTACTGATTACACTGGTACCTGGACGGGCTGCACACGGGGCAGGTGCTGTAAAAATCTGTGAATCGGAGCCCTTCAGCTGCCAGGCGGTCCAGGTTGGGAGTGAGTGAACTAGGATGTCCATAACAGCCCAAGTCCCCGAAACCTAAATCGTCAGCGAAGAGGAGGACGAAATTCGGCGGTGAAGCCGAGCAGGTGCACAAAAGTAAAATACCGAAAAAGGCGAAGCAGCTGGATCCCATGCTTTTCCGTCTTTAAGTCTGACTGATAATAAGGAAGCGGCAGATCTCTTAAAAACAAAATAGAACGTCACGTGCCAGAGGCCGGAAACGGCTGCACGCCGGTTATGTCACGGAATGCTGGGAAATGTAGTCTTAAGCATCAGATTAGACTAAAGCGCACAACCGTTTTTGTGTTTTTGTTTTTTTAATTTCTGCTTTTTAACGTTTAAATTAATATATATTTTTACAACCTATTCTCCTTCTTACAGCTCAACACCCAATGTGAAGACTTTTAGTTTAAATCCCCAAGTTCTGCATAGTGAATTAGGTCCAGATTTAATAGGTTAACTGACTGCACACAATCACACCTTTCACAAAGGTTTTAAAATTGTTTGTCCTTTGTTCATGGCTTGAAATGATCATCTTTCGGATTTTGTTGTTCCATTTTATTTTCAATGGAACAACAAAAGCAACAAAAATAAAAACACTAAAATACATACATACACAATCATAATTATCATTAACCAAATGACACAAAACAGTAAACACACTGCATCATACAGACATGTCCTAAGAAAGGCAGTTGAGTAATTTACTGGTTAGAGGTGTTCCTCTGTCATGTTTTGTCTCCTCTTTAAAATTCTTAATCTGAGGTCTCGCGGTCGAGCTACCGTCCTCTGTGGGAAGGTTGGCTGCTGCCACTGATTCGACTTGACACCTGGTCAATTACACGAGCAAGAGGAGAAATAAATCACTGGTGCATCACTGCAGAAGCCAGCAGTATGAGTAGAAATTAATGTCACAGCTGATTTTCTGATGTAGAGACGGTACCAGGAGCTATTTGTTTATGTATTCTCATATACATGCTTCAGATAGGTGGACATGAAAACAAAAGTGTGGCTCTCCCTGCATGTAAATAAGGTGGCATTGTGTGAAAAGAATCCAAACATAGCACAGGCATGAGAACATTTAATATACGCTGTACATTCTCCAGTCAACAGTTGGTGTGAGTCTGTGTGTGGGGGGAGGATGGTGGCATTTCTGATGGTGATGGGGGGAAGTGGGAGGTTACAAGCTAGAGCCAAAAGCATAAATTAGTACATTTTACAGTGGGGTATGTATCATTTGATCAAGTCACTGTGAACTCCTCTGAAGTCCTGATGCACAATGGTGTTTGTGATATGTCTACCCGTTAGCTTGCATGCTGCCTTGCACTATTGTTTAGCCTTAGGGAAATAGATACTTTGATTTATCATTCACTTTCACATCTCTCCACAGTGCTGACCTACATTCAGCAGCAACTGTGGCTGTATATGTAAGAGAGAGGTAAGCAATGGGATAGAGGGGATGAAGATGCCTAATTAGAGATCCAGTTGTATCATCTGTTTCCTTGGTCTTTGCTCTGTGCTTTCTGTAACTACTATTTTCTTAATACAATCTCACACTCATCAAACAGTCCACAGTGATTAGTTCTGTGTGCAGACATATGTACGTGTGTGCATTCATGTCACTGTCTGCTTATGTGTGTAGCACATGACCCACTGAACTAAGCAAAAGTCAGCTAACACACACGCCTACACAAATGCACACATGGAAACTAAGGGAGAAACAAGCTGTTGCATGATGGAAAAACAAAGAAAACAACAGTCAGTTGGAGATTTTAAAACAGTACCTTGCTGCAGCAGCTCCCTTCATCTAATCTTCTCCAACACAGAGCACTCTAACGATCTCTGCAGGGAACAACAACCCTGGAAGGGAGGCAGTGATGCCCCTGCTCTTCCATCGAACATGTTCATTTTACATTTAAGACAAAAAGAAAAATCTAGTAAAGCTGTCATGCTCAGCTCAGGTAAACAATGAGTCAGTCATTAGTCTGGTAGAGCTAATGGAGCACCTACAGCCTACAGCAAAAATCATTAGAAGCAAATATTCAGTAATGACTGGTATACCTTTGCCACAACTAATAATAAATTTTTAAGGGTGTTTTCCAGACCCATCTAATGGTTTTCCATGAGTTACAGAGAAGAAGCAGGAGAGCCAAATGACAGTCTATGCACTACACAGGCTGCTTGCACTGTATTTTAGTAAAAGATGACTGCTCTGACCTTTTATTGCGAGTAAATGAAAACCATTGTCAGAAACAACACAGAACAAAACGAGCAGCTTGAATCAGCTGAGGCTGCAAAAAGTTTCTTACCCCCACTTCTTTCTGTGTGCTTCTCTCTCTCTGTGTGTGTGTGTGTGTGTGTGTGTGTGTGTGTGTGTGTGTGTGTGTGTGTGTGTGTGTGTGTGTGTGTGTGTGTGTCCCTACATGAGCTAAGCATCAGTTGCCAAGCTGTCTGGGACTGTTTCCGAAGCAGTGTCCATTGTTTGGGATTCAAATTTGGGCATCTTCATATAAAATGGATTGTCCCGCAAGAAAAACTAATCAGAATTAATGTCCCATGACAGGGTGTGTGTGTGTGTGTGTGTGTGTGTGTGTGTGTGTGTGTGTGTGTGTGTGTGTGTGTGTGTGTGTGTGTGTGTGTGTGTGTGTGTGTGTCTGTGGCTTGAAAAATCTTTTACAGTCTGTGGAAACAAAGTGTGTGTTCTTGCACTTGCTCTTCGAAAAGGCATGCACGTGTATATGATGCAAGAGCTTCAGGCAGACAGAGGTGTTGTACAAAACAACCCTGCACAGCTCATGGAGACAATGAATCCCACCATGCGCTGTCATCCCACAGGACAAAAACAAGAGAGAGGAGCCAGCCTCATGCCTGCAAGGAGATCTAATCCCCATACCTTTTTATCCCCTCTCCCCACCTCGCGCGCTCTTTTCTTAAGAATCAGAAACTCTTACAATTTTCTGCATGTTATAAAATCTTACGGTTTATTTGAATCTTCAGGAAGCACAGCAGGTGGTGAGTGGGATAAAAGCCAACACTAAAATAATTTTTATGAAAAACTCATTTTCACCTTGTTCAAAGTCATTTCACACAATATTAATGGTCGGAGGCTGCAAGTTAAACTGTGAAGGACTGTGGAGCAGTGTTCCTGGGCACGCCGCCTGTGTAAATCTGCGATATAATGTGCAGATAAACTGTTTTAACACCAGTGGGCGCCATGGGATCACATTTTCCCTTATTTCCTCAACCACTGAAAAGTGATTTTGAGAGAGAAAAGATTATTTTCTCTATCAGTTGATGCATCCGATTTAATGAGGAATAACAGGAAGAAAAAAATCTATCATATTACACAATAGATAGTTTGATAGATCGATCAATATATATTTCAGAACCATGGAGAGCTCCCAATACTTTGATTTCACTCTGCTCTGACAGCAAAATTTCTATAAACGACCTTGCCTTCTATCGCCTCGTCATCTTGCAAATACATTTGCAGTTCACAAATTGCAATATCTTTGAAGTTGCTCGTGAGAGAAGATGTAGTGATTGTGATGAATAAGCGTTTGTGATAAATAACCCAGAATTGTTTCATGGTTTTCATCATGAAATTAAGGCACATGCAGTTTCTTATTGTGATAAATGATGACTATTACAGATATTGTCAGAATAAAATTAGGAAACCACACTTTTGGTTAGCTTGAATAGCATGAGTACTACAAAGGCAAGGCAGTTGTGTGAGCCTATTTTGTAACAATCTACCATGTGAGTGGGGATCTAACAGTACTTTCAATGATAAAAAAGTCATTGTTATTCTGGCTTGTTAGCTGAGGGAACAGTGATAGAAAGCATCCTGGCAAATAAACAGAGGTTCATTGGTACAATAGAGGTTGGAACAGTGCACAGAATTATGCAATGAAATCTAACAGGTCTCCATGGAGCAACATGAGCTGAAGAACTCATAAATGTTTGAGGACCTGCTGGGGAAATATGTGCACGCCTTTGTCAACGGTCTCAGCTCACATGCTGAAGCTCTCATTGTAATATATACAGCAAAATGTTTTCTTCCACTTAAATCTACTGGAATTACTTTACAATCAAAAAGAGTGTCTCAGTCGTTTTTCCTTACTTGCGCACAAAATGACAGTCAGATGTAAACAACACCTGCCTGTCTCTGTGTGGTCTCCGCTTACTAAAGAAACACGGCTGGTGGTAATCATGACCTGCCCTCAATTCCCTCTACAACTGCCTGGTAATATGATAAAGAAAGACAGCCTGATTGGCCCTTCATGCCTACTGCCTTCCTCAAACTGCCCTCCGGCTGTCATCTGCTGCCATACTGCAAAGCTGCCTCCATGAGTGATTTATTCTTTTCCAGGCTGACTCCTGCATCATCCCTGCACTCATCATGCAGGCAAACAGACTTGAGAGATACACAGAAATGGCTCAAGAGGACAGGGCCTTCACAGAGCGAGATAACATTGACTCAAAATGGAATTTCTGCTGCATTTATGGGGATATGACATAGTAAAGTTTAGCAGAAAACATCTGATTAATGTTGCATGAGATAAATAACCAAAATGTGTATGGTTCCAGCTTCCAGATCCTCCATCCACAGCTCCGCTCACCTTGAGATGTGCCTTTGCTCAGCTTGTCCTCAGGGACAGAAAACTCTGTGCTTTGATTGTAAACAACCCTGTCCGAATTTATTATCATCTGCCAAGAGTGTGTAATCCCAAAGACCACTCCCTCACGTCTGTATTTCCATATTCATGAAAAATGTCGCTATTGAAAGTGAATTGTAACTTCTCTCATTTTCCAAGTTGAATTTTGCATTGTCATCACTCGTAATTGGGACGTTGGGCCCTAAAAGATGCAGTATGCTCCCTTTCCAGCTTCTTGTGACTGAGTAACACAGAACACTGGATGTTTGATCACTTCTCTTGTGCACTTCCTTTTGCCTTAGATGTTACATCACGGAAATCCATTTTTAAACGTATTCACATTCGATTCATCAAACAGAAGAAAATGATGTCAAACACTGACAGATGTCAGCAGAATATATCTCTCAATGGAAGATGTAAACAAGATTGTTGGTCCTTCATTAGCAGCTTCAGTGCTTTGCTAGGTTACAATATGTGACCAGATCACTCCTAATGACTGTGGAGCCACAAACAGTAATGAATGCAAAACGCATGAGCTGACTTAATGATTATTCTCCCATTTGAGAGTTTATCTTGATCAGCTGTCGGCAGATGTGGCTTCCTCTACAGCCCATTCTAGGTACAGAGAGAATCTGATAAAGGTGGATAGATAATATGCAAATAAAAAAGTAAAGGACTTCAAACATGCCATTTTTTGCGGGAACTGCAGGATGGAGTGTTCTCTGTACAGTTAACTTAATTAATGCTTTAGCTGGCCACATTTCTAGCAAGAATATAAGCAGAATATAAAGAGAGTGTAGTGTTTTTGTAATCGGCATGAGGATATCTGAAGTGATTTAAATGCATTTCTCAACAACTATAACTTTTCCTCCTAAGTTTTCCCTTCTCTGGCATTTTAAACTCACAAAGAGCTTAAAGACTTAAAGGTTTTGCACCACATTAACATGTTTGGAGAACAGATTATAAATACTTTGAAATATAATACATTCCAGTGCATCACCTCTCTAAAGTATGACCTTTCTGACAGGGTCTACAGCAATGATGTTGTATTGTTTTGCATTTTACACTATCATTGCTGTTCCTCAGGCTGTGCTCTTTTGGGCAGAGATCTTGGTGATTTCTGGGATCCACTGGAGCCACTTGCCCAGTTTGGGGGTCACAGGACATGAATACTGTATGTAACTTTAATGTACTATATAGATATATGTTCACTGGCTACTTTGTTTGTTACACCAGTTGAACTGTCACTAAGACAAATATCTAATCAGCATGATGGCATGACATGACAGCGCATTACAAGATGGTTAAAACTACCATGTCGTATGGATGTTAGTACCATATTTGCTGGTCTGCTGAGGTCCTAGGATTTTCCCACATAACCTGTGCTAAGTTTACAGCGAATCATCTGAAAAATAGAAAATATTCAGTGAGTGAGTTCTGTGTGTGAAAATGACTTGATGATGTCAGACGATAGAGGAAAATGGCCAAACTGCTTTGAACTGACAGGATGGCAAAACCAACTCACATCATAACCACTAGTTACACCCAAAATCTGAATGCATGCACATCCTGTTCAACCTTGAAGTATTTGAGCTAGCACAGCAGAAGACCGCTCATGACAGCTAAGAACAGGAAACTGAGGCTAACACACCATGTCACAAAGCTTAGGCCATCTTAAACTGGTTCCTTGAACATGACAGCAAGTTCACTGTTCTCAAACGGCGTCCACAGTCAACAGATCTCAACCTAACCGAGCACCTTTGGGATCTGGTGGAATCCTTAATTTGCATCTAGGATGCGCAGCTGACAAATCTGCACCATCTCCCTAATAATCTCATGTCAGTATGGGCAAAAAACTCTGAGGAATGTTCTCAGCACCTTCCTGAATCTGTGCCATAAAGAATTACAATGTTCTGGGGGCTAAATGGGGTCTAACCCGATACTACCCAGGTGTACCTAAACATTATACACAGGTGTTAAAGCAGTACCATTTTGGTATCAGTACTTCTCAACTGCATAATGAAGTTCACTTTTTCTGGCTTTAACTACCGTGAAGTGCAGTACTGCTCATGAATGTTGCTTCCACTTCCAGTGCATTATTCACATGGAATTCATCTGATGGGGAAGCTGGAAAGGGAGATGTAAATGAATTTAACAAGTAAAGCAATATAAAGTGTCTAATTATAGTTTCGACTTTGAATTTGCATGTCAAGCTATTATCTGCATCATTTGAGGAGTGGCTCTTCAAGGAGATAAATCTCACTCTCTGTCAAATGGGAATTTAAGCTATCATGTTGCAGATCAGCTCCCACACCTGAGGTTGGTCCACAAGCAGATCTAGAGCTTTGAATCAATTACCACTTCAATGCCCACAAACCCAGATCCCATTTCTCTCTGTCACGCTCGATAAAAGCCATTCCCTGACTTTCAGCGTACATTCTCTGTCTCTCAGTGCTGGAGCTGCTTTTCATTTGTTTCACAGATCTTTAAAAGTGTTGCCCATTTCACATTTTGTGAACTGACTCAGATCTCTTTCTGGAGTAAAATAACCCCATGCAGGTGTTAATGTCAGAGTTTAAATTTTGACTTTATCCCACACTGACCTCACTCTTTTTTTTCCTTTTGTTTTTTGAAGAAAAATTCAACCGTCAAACTGAATTACGTTTCACTCACTCAGCACTATTTTGTTTGGGTTAAAGATAACTTCATTGGTACAGTAGCACAAATCTTTTTCTTTTCTACACTTTACATTCATCTTGACTTCTGTTTATCTACAAAACCAAAATCTGTTTTAACAAAGATATATGTTGCTGTATTTTCCAGGGAATACAGTGCACATATGCACAGATACACAAATAGTTTTCTTACTATAGGATATGGAAGCCAGTT
This sequence comes from Rhamphochromis sp. 'chilingali', assembly GCF_963969265.1. Classification (NCBI taxonomy): domain Eukaryota; kingdom Metazoa; phylum Chordata; class Actinopteri; order Cichliformes; family Cichlidae; genus Rhamphochromis; species Rhamphochromis sp. 'chilingali'. The sequence goes on along the minus strand of NC_137930.1, from coordinate 60,777,000 downwards.
CTATATTGTTTTGATGAAAATAACAGTTTCACACTGGTGAAACAGACAGACTTGCGATCTTCATAAAAAAAATCCACTGCCAAATAAAAGGCAATAAAAAAAATGATCAGAGTTCAAACACAGAGGAGGAAAATAGATTTAAAGACACCCATTGAATGCATGATGAGATCAGTTGTGTAGATTCCGCACATCACAGTAACGCTTGAATTAGTAACACATTGTCATAAATAATTCCCTGGACTTGAACCCAGTAATATAGACACACGTGGGTAAAAACATTTGGTTTTTTTTTTTTGGTTTTTTTTTTGTTTTTTTTTTCTTTAAATGACATCAGAAACAGCAGTATGCGACATTACGTGATGGCAGAGCTTCAGTTCATCCTTTGTCTTTTTTTTTTTTTTTTTTTTTTTTTTTAATAAATAGGACAGGGGGAATGAATGAGAGAAAGAGGGGGAGAGAAAGAAAGAAAACCAAAGGGGAGAAGAGACGGTGAGAAGGGGGGGGAAGAGAGAGAGAAAAAAAAAAAAAAGAACTCCTGGGTCACCTGTATGGAGAGAAAAAACAAAAACAAACAAAAAAAACAAACAGAGGAGACAGCAAACAACAAAGAGCAACATAATAATAGAGAAAACAAAGCACCATCACAATAAACTAGCTAGTCATAGATATCAATATTTACTAAATAATAAACGATATTGTGCAGCACGCAAGATAGACAGCGCACAGTGTGCTTTGAGGCAGCAGCCAAGAAAGCTTTAGTCCGCGTCTGTGAATACCCATGTGTGCATACCTGTGTGGATCAGCATGCTTGCATTCCAAAGGTTTCTCCATGTAATGATCTGCTAGGGAGTGTGGGGGGGCCACAGCCCCGTCCTCCAGGGTGTGAAGCGGGTATGGAGGAGATCAAAACTCCAGATATCCAGAGGCCCCCAGAACACAAGAGACCATGGAAGACCAACAGAGGGGCAGCCGCGCCACTATTCCAGTAAGAGCTGAGGAGAGTCCCAGATGAGGGCTCGCCCAGCAGCCGCGGAGCAGAAGTCAGGGGGAGTTGCAGTGACGCGCCCGTGAGCTCCGCTGGCCCCCAGCTGCGCCTGAGTGACCGAGCCCCAGGCCGAGAGGCCGGGGGCACCCCACCTCCAAAGGGGGCCCGAGCGAGCCCCAGGCCCCAGGCCCCGACAAGCGGCCGCCAAGGAGTGAGCCGGTGTGTACCCGGACGCCCACCCCCAGACACAAAGAACCACCAACACACCGACACCTGAGGGAGTCCGCCACCGGCAGGGGAAGTGGTGGTGGGTGGAGATAGGCCTCCAAACCTTAGAGGGCCTGAGATGTCTCCAGAGAGGTGGCGTCTGATACCCAACCTGACATATAGACACAGACATACAGGCACACACAGATACAAACATCCATTCCCACCCTCATGCTCTCATATGCACTTACTCCACACTCAACCAACGTGGAGACAGACATAAAGAGACGCTGTACACATGATCACACTCCCCAAGCGTACTCTACGAACCGGGTCTAGGTACCCTTGCCCCTGGAGGGGGGAACTGCACCCAGACCCAGGTGGTGTTACCCTTTTCCCTGCGGTGGGGAGAGGCAGACCGCCCCGACTCCGCAGCAGCAGGGAGGCCCCACACTCCAGACCGCAGTCGGACGGCCAACTCCTCCTCCTTACTTTGTTTTTTGGGACATTAACATTTGTTTTATGCGGGCCTGATGTCTCATTACCCTCCGTCTATATGGACAGCATTTGACACTGCTCAGCTGAAATCAGCAGCAGCTTTCCTTGAAGGTGACTCTCATCAGATTTAGTCAGCATTGTTCTGTTTCAACCATGAATATGTAAATTGTCCTTTTTGGCTCCATTTGAGATGAGATCAATTTGTGGCTGAAGTGGATTGACTCGTGGACGTTTAAATACCTAGAAATCTCATTGACATGAGTGACAGCCTCTGCCCTTCTCAGGTGGAGAAGTGAGAGGAATATTTGGACAGTTGAGTAAGCATACGTGAATGCGTGAGTGAGTGTGCAGGACTGTGTGGGCTGTGTGTGTGTAATGTATAATTGTACCAGCAAAGATCTAATGCTGCACCTTGGGAATGGTGATTATCTGGAGTAATTCCTAGTTCTTTTCATTTAAATCTGACAAATTGTCAGCCACAGTAATACAATTTTGCTACCTTTCAAAGAAAAGAAGAGATGGTACAGATCTTTATTGCACAGGGCAGGTAAACAATGGCTGGATCCCTTATAGGCACACACTCGCACAGAGCACTTCTCAATTATTAATGCAGGTGTGGATTACCTCTGCAGAGAGGGAGAGTTTACATACAGGTAAAGAGTGAACCATTTCACTCCATCTGCCCCATTTCCAATTCCACTTTCATCTCCATCAGACCCCCTCAGCCATATCAGTCAATCAGATTCTACAAGGGGACCTCTGAATCTGTCTCAGCATGCACAAACAAACACACAATGGTAGCTAATGACTGGCCAGTTGCTGAAAGGCTTGTCTCATTCCTCTTCTCACAGAGGAGGTATTCAGTCCCCCCCCTCCTGCTTGTGTTTGGTCTGCCCTAGACTGGCTCCTCGTGACTCAGTTAAGTCCATCTGCTTTTGAATGGTCAGGTATTGTTTCACTAACCAGGATCCTCTTACCTCACACAACAAAAGAGAGGCCATCATTCCATCCTTACACACACACATTCACACATGCATACATAGAGGAACAGACAGTGGAGAGCAGTCTGAGAGCAGCAGTCACATTTTTCCCAAGCGTCTGACTGGAAGCTGCAAGGAAATCACGTTGTATCCAGTATTTCAGAAGAGTACCGTGTCCTTTGTCTCAGTGGTCGGTGTTTCACGACTGCATCATTCTGCACTTTTATCCATTTTGTCCATGTGCACTTCTGAAGTAAAGTTGTTGGTGAGACTCTCTTCTCTTGAGGTAGGACAGAACAAATTAAAAAGCGCTGAAGTTGTATTTAATGTATATGTGATTATAACCAACTAATAATTATTAATCATCATTAAAAGCAGACTTGCATTCTTTACAGCAGCATAACACTACTGCCCTTAATTTGGCATATTTTTTTAAACTTAAATGCATGGCATTAGCATCGCCAGTTCACCATGACATTAGCCTCATTAATTTCACCTCTTTTTAAAAATTGCGCTCCAAAGGTTTTTTTTTTCCTCTTCTTAGAAACCTGAAAATGGACCAAAAAGCTGTTGCTGTTTCATAACAGGCTCAAAAAGCCTATTGACACACTGATATTCAGGAACAGCAATATGCCTAAATTATTATTCAGATTTAAAGTTTTTAATTTAAAATTTTAGGAAAGTAGTAATCTTATTCAACTATCTGAAGCAACAGGGATCAGCAAAATTATTAAGGACCGAATATCTCAGTACAAGATCCTTCATCACAAAAGTCTCAGATGTTCAATTAACAAATTTAATAAAGGAAGCTGTGTGGTAACAATAACAAAACCAGAAAAAAGTGACAGAGAAAAGAAGCAGCATGAGGATGTGGGTGAGAACCAGGATTTCTTTGAAAAACGAATAAAAAGAAAGCTTCCTAGTCTGTCCCAGGTCTTTTCTACATTATTTTAACCAAAATGTTCTTAAAAGTAAGGATTTAAATTTGTGATACTTAAAATACACCTTAGTTTAGTAAATGCAATGATCCTCTTGGATTCCTTTCATTGTTTGTGTCACATTTGATTATGAGGTTTAAAAAACTATAAAAATCTACAAACAGTATTTTAGCTCTCCTCCAGTGGATCATCATTACACTGCAGGAAATGGAGATAATCCCTTCCTCAGCAGGTCATACATTTCCCAATTTTTTGTAAATACTGGTAAATATTAACTATAATTGCACATGAATCAGCATATAACTGAATTAAAGAACACGGTGCTTTACTGAGATGTAATTTCATGCTGGATATGTGTGTGTGTATTAAATATAGCGCTGTAGAGGTTTATCTATGTAAATCCCATTATTATTATTTAGCATTTTATGATGTTATTCCATTTTGCCAAAGGCAGGCATTGTTTTATTTATTGACTTAATCTATTTTATGTGGTTTATTTTAGGGCATTTTTTACATTTATTTTGACAGGGACAGTAATAGAGAAAAGAGGAACAAACTGCAAGGAAACAATATGTTGCAGATGATCCTCAGCTCAAATCCATTGCTTGTTGGTTTAAGTGTCCAAGAAATCTAGACTTGAACACTTGAATGTACTCTTAGAAATCAGGTGTGGATTCTGGCATTTTGGGGTTTTTTTGCTTGGAGTTTACAACCTTTTCTGTGATAACTGACTGTGAACAGCAGAAGTGAGCTGCTGAAGTGAGAAGGTAGAAAATAAATATGAAATAAGAGTTGGGAAAAGTAGAATTTGCTTGTTTCATAGACTGGTAGGCTGAAGAATAAACAGCAGTTCAAATATCTCCAGAAGAGCTGTAAATCATTCACTTCAATTCAATTTAAATTTATTCATATAGCACCACTTCACAACAACAGTCACCTCGAGGTACTTTATATTGTAAGATAAAGACCCCACTGTAATCGAAAGAAACCCCAACAATCACACAGCCTTCAAGCATTGGCGACAGTGGGAAGAAAAAACTCCCTAATAACAGGAAGAAATCTCCACTTGTTGCAATAGGCTGGGCGATAGGACAAAGGGAAGGAAGCAGGGAGAGACAGGACAAAAGGCAAACTATAGGAGAGAGACACAGACTTAATAACTGCTAATGATTAAACTGAGTAGTGGTGTATAAACAAACAGAGAGTGATGTTTCTATATTTCCAAAACTAAACTGACACACAATAAAAAGAAGCGAAATTAAAATGTTTTATATGCTGTAGTAGCAAATGTGAGAGCTTGGTCAGCTGACTGACGCTGTACAAAGCCAGGAAGCCACAGGTGGTAAACAGACTTTGCTGACATACATTAAAAGAGTGAGTGGGCCCTCAGTGCATCCCTTCCTGATTGCCCTGATAAACATGCTCTCTGTACATCTTTTCTTCTTTCATCACTGCTGCCCTTAGGGCTCCTCCTCACCTTCGCAACCTCTCCATCTGTTTCAATTAGTAGGAGTGCAGGGTGGAGCGCAAAGGTCGATCACGCAGGCACAAGGCTGCAGGTGCACCTACAGTATAACACACAGATGTCACTCTGTGCCTATTAGTGGGGAACATTGTCACAGATGAGAGCATGAGGATGTTACTGCTATAACAGAGCTGGAAAATGTAGGTTTTGGGGATGCTGGGACCACTCAGGCACATGGAGACAGGCACTGAGTGACAAAGTAAAGCAGAACTAAATGCTATGGTGCAGAGATATACCCTTACCTTCTCTCATCTTCTTATCCCTTGCACCTACATCGAATTCCCTCATGCCTGCATTACACCATGTTTGTGGTTCTTTTTTTTTAAAATCAGACGGTAATGAAAACACCTCCCTGAATAAAGTGCAACAAGCTAAGAGTAATGGCTTAAAGCTGTTTATTTTATTCATTTTTTTTTCTTGTGAGTAAGTCAGTCTAGCCACTCTTAACAGCATGCACATCCTTTTAATGCAACCAGCATTAACTAACTACAATGTGCAAAGACATCAGGTATACTCAGATGTCCTTTTCAGTGGACACCATAAGAAAATAAGTGAAATATAGATATAAACGTTATACAACAGGATAAATGACGCTTGTTTGCTTTCTTGCCTTGAGTATGTATGAAGCTCAGGAGACAATTAGCTTTCCTTATGCTAAGCATACAGACTGGGAAACAGAAGGCTTCACTCTGTCTTAAAAAAAAAAAGTCTGCAGTAGAATATGTTCTCTTTTTTCCCCCCCAATTATTTTTTCGTATATTTCTCTCCGGCAAGTGGAAATATTTAGAGAACTAAGATGCTGTTACCACAGGAAGGATTTGATTTCTCTCCAAATGCTCTCGCTGTCGGACAAAAGACCATCAGACAATCAAAGTTCTCCTGAGTTGTGTTTACTGTCAGTCGCCTAAAAAAAGTTTCTAGGGTAGTACTTTTAAATCCTAGAGTGTAATATCCATACTAACGCTGGACAATTAAAACTTAATCTAGCACCACTTTCAGAAATTTGTCAAACGTAGGGCCAAATTTGAAATCTGAAGAGTTTTATAATTATATTTTACAGGTCCCAGATGCCTGCCAGTCTGTTTTCCTGCTCTTGCACAGAAACGAGTGACTGAGTCATATCATATTATATTCATCTCTCTGTATCTGCAAAAAAGCCTCTCAGGGTGCTGGTGCAGTCATGAAGGTGATCAAAACCCTTTAGATCTGTACATCTGCGTGCCCTGAAAATACCAGAAGTCTTACTGCTTCCTGAGTGTCAGCTTTGACCCAGCACTAAAATAAAGCCGAGGACCTCTGTGTTTGTGATGACCCTAATGAATGTCAGTCAGGTCAACCAATGGCAAAGTTATACTGAGGGCCTTCAGGGATGAGTGATAGAGGATGTGATACCAGCAGAAAAGAGTCAGATGCTCTTTTGACTCTCTCTCAGTCGCAGGGAGGAATGCTAATGACATTTTCCCTGAAGAACTGAAGAAATACAGGCAGAGAAAAACTAATGACTCTCTATCTCTGTGGTCATAGCAAGCCTGCGGACAACTTGTTAAATCTCACAGCAGACCAACAAGATGTTACTCAGAATGCTTAAAGCCATCTGCACACAGAAAATGTCTGGCATTTAAAAACAAACGTAAAAGAAACAGGATCCATGATAACAATACCAAAGAATTTAGAGGGTCGTCCCCAGTGTGTTTGCCCAGAAATGTGGGCGTAATACACAAGGACAAGATATAAGATTGAGCCATAACTAAGTATATTTTCATTGTTGATATTTCTATTATTTCAACATATATATATTTCAGTTCCATTAACTTGTTTGGGTGTAAAAATTTCAGAGGAAAGCTTGTCTATCAAAACATTCTCCTAACAGAAACTCTAAAGGTCATTACTTAGTGTTCAGTGTTGTGCAGTTATGTATTCAATAACTTCATACACAGCATGTACACACAAAATGCCTTTTCAGCTTTTGTTGCCACCTAAACTAATATCTGCTATCATCAACGCCAGGAGGCTGAATAATTGGTTATATTAGAGTCTCTTCCTATGAGAATCCTGCCATGATTAAGAAAATTATCATACCCTAGTGTGTTATACAAATATGCATTCATGCACACACATGCAAATGCGCACGTACGCGAGCGTGCGCGCGCGCGCGCGCACACACACACACACACACACACACACACACACACACACAGACAACAGAATCAGAGTTCAGGAATTATGACTGAAATGACTCTTGTTGAATTGGGGTCATTCATTTATTGTACCAACATTCCTCTGACTGGAGCTCAACTTCCATCAGTACCCTTACAACTAGTAGTTTGCAGTACTTTATTGTATTTAGTTCAAACACGATTATATACTCAAAAAACAACCAACCAAAAAAACACAAATACATGTTGGAGAAATATTGGATGGGCGAGCAATATAACAAAATTACTCTCCTCCGGAGAAGATTTTAGTGCCATGAATATAGCAGTTGTTGTTTCAGCTCAACAACAGGCAATTAGACTTTACAAAGAATAATTTCTCCCAATCTGACACCGAGTTTCTCTCTGTAGACAAAACAAATTCTGTAGATGCCTCTCCTTCATCCCTTCCTGCAGAACAATGCCTGTAGGAGGCTCGAAGAATGACTGATGGTTTGTCTTTAACAACAGTTGACTAGGATAAGGTCGGGACTTTGGGGCAAGACTTACAGTAATCTGACACTTTTAGGGACCGTGTATCTGCTGCATCTCTCCTATATCTCATTTAATTTTGCTACTGCATGAATAGAAGAAGTACAAAGAAAAGACAGAGGTCAATGAAATTGTGGTTCATTACTGTTCCCGTGTGTATCTGTGTTGACAGCAGATTATTCTTAAAGGCTTTGGGCAACAATGAAAGGGCAGCAACAAGCAACAACACAGTAGTTTATTAGGCTATCCACAGGTATACATAGATTCACAAATGAATTAGTTGGTTTTTTTTATAGAAATATGGTTTGCACTTAGATAGTATCCAACAGCTGTGTTTTGTGATTTCATTACCATTCAGATTGCAGATAAATAGCAGCACATTATGATATATTCATTGATACAATTTAAAGAGTTTACAGATCATTTACTGAAGTAAAAGGAAAAACTTAAAGAATCTAAAAATGCTTAATAATTTTTTTTTTTTAAAAATCTGCATTTAATCTCTTAATAAAAATAACTACTATAATACCACTGTTATACTCTTATCATTATACTTTACTTTAACTTGTCCTTAATGTAAATATGTAAGAAAAATTGTGTATGTTTCTGTTCTGTATCCTGTGTACTCTTTGTTTGTGTATGTGTCTTTTTGGCTGCTGTTACAACCAAATTTCCCCTTGTGGGACAATTAAAGGATTATTCTATTCTATTCTATTCTTTACCTACAATGCAGTGAAAAAACATTATTGACTTTCCCCAGCATGCTTGAAGCAATGCAGATAAAGTTATGTTTCACATTTTTATTCACATTTTAATTGAAAAATAAATACTCGTGTTGGATAAAATAAGTGCCACCACTAAATTTATCTCAAATTCACATCCATACAGGGCTTCTAGATGGTTTCCCAGGGATGAAAACCACATGAGGGAGTGACAACGCTCTGTTATTTAGACCTTTGACAGGTAGGATCTGCTGTTCTCTTGAAGACTGTAATTTCTGAACGGGTCTCTGAGTTCTTAAGAAAAAAAAACTTTGAGTCTATGAAGGGATTTCAATTTTAACTGTATAAAATTTCACTACAAGGAAAATCTGCAACAAAAAGGGCATCTCAGTCCAGTAAATTCAACAGAAGAGCAAGCAGTGTGGTACAAAACAAAGGTTTTTAGAAAGTCTGTGAAATGATCTACTTCTTGTCACAACGCTTGCAGTTGTGACAAAGTGCCTGTAGGCATGTTTAAAAGGAGATTTTTTTTAAATGACCGGGAGAAGAGAACGAGCTGTCTAAAAAGAGCATTAGAATAAAACTACACTTTGCCAATAAACATTTGTTGAAACTGGGCCTTTTGGAATCGTGTGCTCTGTATAGATCGACGAAACGTTTATTTGGCGACAGTAACAGAAGGGATGTTTTTGCACACATGCAAGATGTTTTTCTGGAGAAGACTGTCATAGCCGCTGTGAAGCATGTTGGAGGAGATGTGGAAGTTTGGTGTTATGTCAGTGCCTTAAGGAGTGGGCAGCTTGGAGTCACTGATCTCAACGTGAATTCTGCATCTTTATAAAAAGTGCTTGATGATAACATGAGAGCATTTATATAAAAGCTGGGTTGACATCTTGTCTAAAGGAAAAAACATAGTTAATACATTTGATCCCATTTTGAGGTTATTGCTCTTTTCTCTTTATTTATTGTGTAACACATTTCACATAATGCAAAAATACTTGGATTCCCTTACGTCTCTTAGTCATCACAGTGACACTATTGGTTTATTGTCTTACTTGTGCAGGGTCATGTAAGTTGTGACTGGCTAATTCATAAAGGTCACATTAGATCCCCTCGGCTCTGTTCTGAGGTGTTCGGTGCCTGTGCTCCCTGGTTCACCACTCCTGCTGATGTGATCTTCACTCTAATGACAGTGGTGACTTTGCCACAGGCTTTCCTGTTTCTCTCATTTTCACTGTCATTTTGTCTCTTCATCTCTTTCACTTTTGTTTGCCCTCTGTCTCTCCTTCTTCTAGGACTGATTTAACATTTAACATCAGAATGACCCTAATGTGGACAAGTAAAACCAACTCTTCTGCATGTCTTATGTCTTTCTCAAAAAATTTTTCAAACAAGTTAGAAAAGGCACGGTGGCACGGTGGTTAGCACTGTTGCTGCACAGCAAGAAGGTCCTGAGTTCAATTCCACCATCAGGCTGGGGTCTTTCTGTGTGGAGTTTGCATGTTCTCCCCGTGTTTGCGTGGGTTCTCCCCGGGTACTCCGGCTTCCTCCCACAGTCCAAAAACATGCAGTAGTGGGGATAGGTTAATTGGTCAATCTAAATTGCCCATAGGTGTGAATTTGTGAGTGCAAATGGTTTTCTGTGTCTCTATGTGTTGGCCCTGCGACAGACTGGCGACCTGTCCAGGGTGTACCCTGCCTCTCGCCCTATGACAGCTGGGATAGGCTCCAGCGCCCCCCGCGACCCTGTAAACGATAAGTGGAAGCAAATGGAAGTACCAAACATAATAAAAAAGCACAATGCCCCGAGAACCCCAATAAAATATACAAAATTAAAACGTTGCTCTAATGTTAAAAAATAAAACATTTCCCAGGTTTGAGTGCAAATAAATATTATTGTGTTAAAGCTGAAAAAAATAAAAGGCACCACTTAATCAACATAAGAGACTGTAGAAGATCCAGAAGACTTGTACCCACTATACAGAGTCTTTTAAGTAACTTTAGAGAGGCCAGCGCTGGCGTCATGAGCCCCCCGGGCTTGGTCTTATAGTAAGAAGACAGACTGCAACAAGTTGGATGATCTTTATTGCTTCTTGATGAAACCAAGTGTCGCAAGAATTGCAGTAATTAAGTCATTGATTTAAAAAATCTAAAACAAATTCACATTTGAGTTAGATGGATGTTTAAACCAGTAGAGAGCACAGATAGATGAATGTTAATCATCGAGTCTACTTTTTAAAAGGTTGAGTCAAGAACCAAGATAATAAAAATGTCAATATCTGCCATCTGTTATGGCACAGAAATAATATTTAGTGCCCTTAAGAGAGATTCTTTGGTGAGGGGGGGAGGTAGATTTAGAACTACTCAAAAAATTAGAGCCAGGAAGTAACATTGAAATTGTTAATATACTACTGCTGATATGGATCCAGATCCAGTTTGTAGTACAGGCCCGAAAGTGTTAACAGTATTTCCAAAGGTGAGCGATTCACTGACAATAGCCAGCTAAGGCCAGGGTCTGACAGTAACCAGAACCTGTTTAACAAAGTAAATGAGACAGTGGTTATGACACGTTCCACTGAGGTGATCAGAGAGAGGAGTGTGAACTTGTTAAGCAGGATTAGCTCTATCGATACCCGCGCAGGGAATAATGACTGAAATATTGATGATATTTATCTTGTCAGCAACAAAATTTGAAAAACAGTTCTGAAACAGTATTAAAACAGGGATGTCCTACGGGGAGGCATTTAAGAGATGGCATCTGCAAAAAATAATAACTTGGAATAACTGAGACTTACAGAAAGCTTGCTGAAATAAGATCCCCTGAGCTTTTGCAGCTTTTTCCCGTGGAGTTAATAAATCTACTGTTTGGAGTTTTTTCACATGTAAGATTCTCGAGCCAATAATTTTATCATTTAACCAGGGAAGCAGATAACTAATTGCTTTTTGTCTAGACCTTCAAGGGACAACCAAAAATTGAAGACCACCAGCAACACATATGCAAGTGCAAGCAGTGTAAGATTAACGTGAAACGTGAGTTGATTTTTTACCTCCATGAATTTTTTTACTTTTTCATTTAGCAGCCCTCTGTTACTGTTGCATGTAACAGCAGTGTTACTATTGATTGAATGTGGTAGACGTACTCATTCAATATTTCGCACACGTGATTGATGAATGCTACTGTTGGTAGATGAGAAGTTTGTTTACATCTATTAATCGTGCAAGTGATCAATAGAACAAGAGGCTTAATAAACCCATTGATTGTTTTCTAATGTAATTCTCTTGCAACGGCCACATCATTTAATTTCCCTCAGATCATCGCACTGGAATAGAGGCGTAAACGTTTTGCTTTTTCTCTGGTAACTCTTGCCTCCGTTAATTGAATGCAATGTTCTCAGTCATAGAACTCTTGCATGAACCGTGTTGTAGAACTGATATAAAGATACAAGGTTCATCGGAGCCTAAAAGAAGAAGGATAATAATTATAAATACAGTAAGTTGAGGATAGCTGTGTGAAAAAAACAGGTAGTTGGTCAACATGTCAGGCTCTTCTTTCTGCTACACTTCCACCACTGGGGCCTTTCTGTTAGTCTCCTGTGTGACATCCACCTATGGCAGGGGTCTCGAACTCCAGTCCTTAAGGGCTGGTGTCCTGAAACTTTTCCATGCGTCCCTGTTGCAACACACCTGAATAAAATTAGTATGTCATTAGCAAGAGTATAGAACTTGACTGCATTCTGAGGTGGCAACCACTAACCCTACTCAAGTAAATTTAACTAAATGTAAGTGTTTAGAAAAATGTACTTCTAAAAGTACTTTTATTGCACCATGTTCATTCTCTTATGAGCTGCTGTAACATGAATCAAATGGCTGAATTGCCACCTCAGCAGGCAGTCAAGTTCTACAGAGTCTTGCTAAGGACAGTGGCCCTCGAGGACTGGAGTTCGAGACCCCTGACCTATGGAAACACCTCTGTGGGGCATTGGGGTAACTGGTGCTTAACTCCAGTGTATCTCCTGACAACAGAGCAACAATTTTTGTGATGATTTCACTCTCCACTATGACACCAGCAGAACAGAAGTTACACCTTAGGCAAATAGACCGGCTGGCACTCTATCACCTTTGTGCAGTATGCAGCGGCATTTCACACATCGTTGTGCCACAGCAGTTGTTCAGTGAAATATCTGTGCAACCCAGTTGGCGGCCCTGCTATTTACCTAGTGTTTGCTTCTAGGTTGTTCTCAAGTTTCTCACAGTAATTAGCACTGAAACATCTGATCTGCAGGTTGCATACTGTGAGCAGTTGTTGGTCTGCCTTTTCGGGTGATAAGTGGCTATATGTCCCTGACTGGTTTGTCAAGTTAAAAGGAAATAACCCACACATCTGGAGTTCTTCAGTGCTAAACTTGACTGCTTGTTTAACCACAGGCATGAATGAAATTAATCTTACTTTGACAGCTCATGTTTTAATGTTTACAGGCTTGCTTTTTTTGTGTCACATGTATCATCTTTGACTCTGTACACCATGGCCTAGTGTGTCTGTGTAGGGTTGAAGTCTCAGCAAAGCTTTATACACAGAATAACTGCTCTTGTTTTCAGATGGTCGAATTTTTCATCAACCTGATGCCCCCTTATTAAAAGCCCCACTAGTTAACATAATTAAATAGCTCAATTATAATCAGTGAGAGCTGGAACATTAGCCTGAGCTATCATGGAGCCGATGGAAGGCTCAGTAGCAGCTCCAACCTGCTGTTTACAGGCAGAAAGAAGTCACGGGCCTCAGTGTGGTTGGGCTCAGAAATGAAAAAAAAAAAAAAAAGCACAGTTGGACATTGATTGAGAGGCTGCAATTTACATACTGCAGAGATTTTGGACAAGTTCTCTGAGAATCTCGCAGCTTCTGCTCCTGAGGTTTCCATACATAGAAACAGGATGGAGTGATAGACAGACAGACACCGAATATGCTGGAAGGAAAGGACACACAAAGCCAGGTACCCATAGAAACAGACAAAGGAATAGGCAGACAGACAACAGTCGTGCATGATTGTGCACACAAACAAACTGGGAATGAAGTAAATCCAATTACAGAGAACAACAGGGGGGCACATAAAACAATACGGTTGTTACACCTTCAATATCAACAGTATTAACAATGCCTAGCCATTACAAATGGAAGAAAATCAGTAATAGGAATTTGATGATTGCAGACTGTTTCTGACTGAATTATTGTGTTTTGTTCATATGAAATGATCTTACTTAATTAACAGTGTTGAAGCTGAGTCCTGGGTGTTTGCCTTTGAAGTCTTGCCCTCTGCATAGAGTTGGAAAATGTGTCTCATCTTTGCAGTTTTCTACAGTCTGTGCCTTGGTAGCACGCTCACTCTGATCACGATTCAGCTGTTGGCCAAAAACAAAGAAAACAGAGAAACTCATTACTGCTCTTCTGGCCTTCCAGTTGGATTTCTTTTCTCTTTTTTTAGGGTGGGGGCTGCACAAAGTTTTTTCTGCAAAAAGAAATAAAAACAACATATGACACTTAGTCATGTCTCATAGGGTGATATACATAAGTCTGACGTAGCTCTGGAAGTTGGCTGTTCATTAATATAGATTTGCCTTAATTCCTTTCACATCCTGTTTTTGAACAGTTTTTAATTTTTAGAACATTTTCTCCATGCATTTGTCTTTTCAGTGACCTTGAGATCAGTAAGTCCATTTTTACATTTATACACTGATAACAGGGTAATGCACAACTGACAGCTGCTTAGCTTTAGATTCTGAAATCTATATTTGGGCAGGGCAAACACAGCCCTACCTCCCTGATTAATCTGTCTCTGTCACATATCTCAGTTGTATTTCTCTTTATCAGATCTGGGCCCAAGTTGTGCCTTCATTGTCTGTCTCTGTTCTGCCAGAAGTGGCCACTGGACAGACATTGGTAGGCAGAGGTCTCATACTCTCTCATCTATAGCCAGGCAGAGGTCCAGATAATCCCTATAGAGGCAGCAGATCACTGTCTCTCAGTGGCTCAACAGCACCAAACTAGGAAGGCTGATAGGAGGAGTAATTAGTGCTTAACAGCACACTTGGTGTGTCTATGGGGGAGAGGGGGGAAAAGAAAAAATGAGACAGAATAGAAGCAGTGGAAAAGGACAGATGGAGAGAGAGGGCTTGTCCTTGTAAAGTCGCCATGCTCCCTTAGAAAACCTAGAAAAGTAATTGCATATAAGGTGGGTTTTTTTGCAGTTCTCATTAGCAAAATGGTCTCCCACAGGGTAAAGGTTATGAAACAGAATTCAGGTTATAAGGCAATATACTTATAGTGGCTCTGCTATTGTATATTAGCCTTATCCTTATGCTCACATGCATGCATCTATGCATTCAGTTAGTCTGTCAGCCTGTTGACCTCAGCACATAGTTGCAGAACAGCTGTTCCTTCAAAAGTTTTGGTGCATGTGTAGGTCAGCGCTTACTGTGTCTTTTATTAAGTGTGTCCCTCAGTCTGATTCTGTCCTCTGAATGTCCTGTGCTGCATTTGTTACTAAGTGACAGCCCTGGACATCGAGGTCAGAACACCAAGGCCACTGAAAACTTCCTGCTGTCAGAAGTTTTAGACTTAGGACAAATTATAATTGGTGATGTGATTTTTGAGAGACACAGAGATCTTTTGTTTTAAACCAAAGCAAATATGTAAATGTGCAACATTTGGTAATGGGTTGTGTGTTTGGTTTGTCTTTTATTTTGTACACTTCCTTGTAGTGTTTACCTCTTTGTCCAAATACATGATGAATTTGATAGTAATAATCATGGTTAAGCTGTTTTGAGAAATTTTTTGAGTGTATTTTGAGTTCGTAAAACATTTCTTCTTATTAAATTTTAAAGAAAAAACTCTCAAGGGCTTTACTTTTCAGAGCAGCAGCTTTACTAAAATAATTTCTCCCTCATGTATTAACAGTTTTTTTTCTATAGTATATCAACAACTGCAAAATGTAATAAATACAAAACACTCATCTCCTTTTCCACTTAAGGGTGGCTGTTGATCAGGAGGTAGTGTGGGGGTGGATCGATGTCCTGTCTGCATATCTAAGTGTCCGTGAGCAAAATACTTGTGAGTGTTTTTGCTACTTGGACTGTATAAAAAAACGATGTTTGCAACCACCATTTATTATGTGAAGGCTGTGTGAAGGCAGGAGTGGTAGTAGGAGGACCCAATGTGCAGACACTCGGAGGCAGAACATGAACTCAAAAGGGTAGCAAAACTAAGACTCCAAGGTAAACTTTACACAAACAGACCACACAGCAAGATAAGGGTAGATCGCGACACCGACAAACTGAAACACAGGGAGGGAGCAATCAGGGAATGGGCAACAGGAGGGAAACACAGCTGGGGCAAATCAGGCCTAACAAGACAAAGGAAGCAAAACCAGATGCATTTACATGAGACATGGACTTTCAAAGTAAAACAGGAAACATAACACAGACTGAGCTTACAGACACAGACTCACAGGCAGGCACTACAACAGAGGGAACAGAGACGTGGGACCAGGGCAGACACAGACACTGACTGGACACGGGGATATAGCAACTAAGGATTACACAGAGACATAAACCATAAGACAGAACTCTAACAAAGAAACCAAAGACTAGAAATGATAAATGATATAATAAACTCAAAACCCTGGGTCAACAACCCAGGCATCCTAACACCATGATGTTTCAGATTGAGCATTTTTGCATTTTACTTCTCAAGTGAGAGGTAAAGTCTTTTTTTACTACCAGTCTTCCTCTGCTGCCCATGCATAAGAACTCAAGTTTAAGAGATTATTTTTTTAGACCTATAAACTATGCCCATCTTTTGGATAGTTTACGGTTTGTGTGACTAGGTGACTATAATAGTGTAAAGCAGTGGGTCACCCAAAATGCAAAAGATTCTCAGTTTGAGAGTGGGAGGAGACACACACCCGGAAAGCTTGTGTTGGGAATAGCATCCACCATAATAATATGTATCAGATCAAATATCTGGATCCATCCATTGTGGTGACCCCATGTGAATAAGGGAACAACTGAAAGATGATGAATAGTAGTATAAAGCACTTTAAGTGGTCAAAAATAGACAAGGAATCTATAATGCCAGACCTTTTATTTCAGTTTAAAAAGGCCAGTTTTCTGAGTTTCATGAACTGAAGTTGTGAAGCAACTAGAAGTTATTGTACTCTGTTGCAACACAGTCACTGACATTAAGGTCACTTGGTTTCGAGGGAAACAAGGGACAAGGAGTTTGATTTCCCTGTTGGAGTCAGGACCCTTGAGAAGTCTTTACCCTGGAAAACCAGTGAAGAGAAATGCTTTAATAATCACACTTTGATTAGACTTCTACTCCCAAAACATCTAACACAATTACACCGATTAACACAGGTAATTAAACTCCTAAAGGGATGCACACATCTGTTTGTTGTGGTTTTTATGAGTTGAGAAACAGAAGCGTACATGTTACTTTATCTGTAGATAAAGTCCATTAGTAGTTAGAATTTCTCACAAGTGAATACGGGTATGTGTTCAGGTACAAGATATTGCAGAATTGTCCACCAAAGGATTTTATTTAATCTATGTGGAGTTTATTAAACAGAATACACGCAACCAACTGATCCATTTTTGTGAGACAGGTGAGTGAAATGACTATTGAGGGATACCTGAGTTCAACTGATGTCAGCAGGAGTTTGAGGTGGATTACTTATACGACTGTCACTCTGCGACAACCAGGTGAATCATAGAGCGGTGAGAAGACGAAGAAAAGGCAGAGTGATGGACAGGGAGGGGGGAAAGAGGAAATGGAGAAAGGAGGAATGTCAGATCTGGTGCATTGGAAGTGATCTTGGCAGGAAACCCAAGTTACCATAGCGACCTGGTGAAAGCTCTGCAGCAAGAAGCAAAAGAAAGACAGAGAAAGAGAGGAAGAGAGACCTTGAGGTATTGTCTCTCCCGCTGCATTGGTCTTTTATAGTAATATTTTGAGCATGTGTGGCACTTAATTAATGTGTATGAATACACGTGTTTGCCACAAGTGCACGACTGACTGTCAATACTCAATGCTTATTGACATCATTTATGTATTATTTATCATGACGATAATGGAAAAGCTTTCAACTATTACTTCATCTGTTCCATTATTAAAGGCCAGTGAAGTAAATCAGGGTCCCGTTAGGCTCATCAGTGCCTAGCTCCACAGTCTGGCAATCCCTGGTTGAAAGGATATGAAGCAGAACTACATGTCCATTTTATATGAGTGCAGGCTTTGTATTGTGGATAGTAATTGGTAGTCTTTGATTAGCTGGACTGCTAGGAGTGATGACTTTAATGAGCTTATTCACCAGCGTGAAGATTCAGATAGGGATTCTGCCATAGACAACCGAGGGGATAAATGAACAAATACACCCACCCACACACACACGCACATATACACAGCATACAGTATATATCCGGATCACATCATATGAAGCTACATTAGGTATTTAGGTTGTTTTTCAACTTGTGGTAGTGTAGCTGTTGTTATGACCTTTAGTTAGTTTGTGTGTACATGTTTGTTCATCGTGGCAAAATGTGATACTGCAGCGAGAACTACTACTGACTTTGACAGGTGTTAAAACATCTGTTTTTGTTTGTTACCTGGCACATTTTGTCAACATGATTTCACCAGAATCGAGTAAGACGCAGTCGCTAAGGTTTACAGGTGTGTAGAAGCTCAAAGTAATAGCCTCTTTACTTTAACGCCCCTCCAGCATATTTTTTGTAGCTTAACACATTGAAACAGCACCTGTTCTGATTCCAACACAAAGCTGTTTTTGATTTACTCTTCTGCCACTATTTTCCAATGGTGAAAAAAGTATTCATATCAGTTACAAAGGTAGCAAAAATGCAAGTCTGCTAACTGTCACATAAATGCAGTCACCAAAAATGAAAAGCCTGGCACAATTAACCCCCAAAATTCTACCAAAGTACAGTATTTAGAGCGACGAAAAATAAAAATTTTAATCCAACTTAGCCACGTTCCTATAATTGGAGCTTAACACCTCTTCTTTTCAGGCTGAAAAACAAAAGCTTCTCTTGTCCAAGAGCACATTTTGGTTCAGAAATATTCCTTTGACAAATTTCCCTCTCTTTCTCCTTTATTCTCAAAGGACGTCCGGGTACAAAAAGCGTCCTTTGCCCTGTCTGTCACCCTACTTATCATCTAGGACTCTCGTGTCATTGCGCTTGCGTCTCTCTGTGATTGCGTGGCTGTTATTGAATGTGCTGGTCGACATTGCTGAAGGCTTGCTTTGTTTGTATGTTCTGGAGACGCTTAGGAAATGTCAATCAAATTTCAGTTGGCACTACATGACTTCATGTGAGCTTGTATTTGTTGAGTTACAAGAAGTCACCTTTTTACACAAGCAAGGATGGGTGGGTAATAAATCATTCCCTGTTCAATCACAACGATTTGAAATGATTTCCATTCGACTTCCTGTTCTCTTTGTGTGTCTGCATGGTCAAGGTGTTACTCATGTAGTACACGCCTTGTGTTACTCAAGGAATGTTTCTTTTTTTTAATGTGGACTAAAGTCCATAAAAATTAATCACGTTTTAAAAGGACTACCGCGTTTTCACAAAATTAAGATAAGTCAATGCAGTGTCCTCATAAGAATTGGATACACAGGTGCATACAAGTGTGTGTGTGTGTGTGTGTGTGTGTGTGTGTGTGTGTGTGTGTGTGTGTGTGTGTGTGTGTGTGTGTGTGTGTGTGTGTGTGTTTCTGTCAGTGTGTAGTGTAGTGACATCTGGCACCACATGTGAAAGAGATTAAACATTTCCCACAAAAATCTCATTTCTCTCCCGGGCTCTTTTCCAATGTATTTGTCACCATCGCAACAAATCAAACAATGCTGCTGAAGTTCCAATGAGAGTATTCAGTCCAGCCTTTGCCTATGTGTCTCTGTATGCTTGTGACTTTTCCAAGAAATCACTCAAAGTCCTCTTCAAAAGTTTTTTGGGTTTTTTGGGTTTTTTTGGGAATATTAAATGGTTTAGACTGAGAAAGTGGGCATGGAAAAGAAACCCAAACAGAGCACTGGCAGAACAGAAGATCTATACAGAGAACCCCAAACTTGGTAAGCAGACAAGCAAATGTTACACTGATTAACTTATCACCACAGATATTACATTACTGTAATATATTAGTAATATATTGTATAGGTTACCCTTGTGGTGGCAAAACAGAGGTTTCATGTCTATGCTATGAGACCTATTATGGGTCCTGTTATGTCTGGTATGGGGTAGTTGGTAGCAGATTGTTTGGATCTTGTGTGGGAAATTATGGTTCACATGTGGTAGAACATGGGGAGTCTGTGACCAGCTTCAGATGCCCCAGTGTCCGATACAGTCCTGATCAAAAAGTATAAGATTACTTGAAAATAAATAAAAAATTCACTGCGGCATGCTTGACACAAGCGTTTCCATGAGGTGAGTGGGAACATTTCTCCAAGTAGTGAAGACAGCCGCACCTACCTAGGGCATCTACTGTCTGGAACCATTGTCCATTTTTGTAAACTTCCTTTACAATCCATCCCCAAAGGTTCTCAATTGGATTTAGATCAGAGAAACATACAGGATGTCCAAAAGAGTCATCTTATTCTCCTGGCAGAAGTCCCTTGTCGTGCAGGCATTGTGTACTGTAGCATTGTCCTGTTAAAAAATCGAATCATTACCACAGAGACGAGGACCCCCAGTCATGAGGGATGCTCTCTGCAACATCTGGACATAGCCAGTGGCTGTTTGACCCCCCTGCACCTCCTGAAGCTCCATCATTCCACTGAAGGAAAAAGCACCCCAGACCATTATGGCTCCCCCTCCACTGTGGCACGTAGAAAACATCTCAGGTGGAATCTGTTTGTCATGCCAGTAATGCTGGAAACCATTAGAAACATCAAGGTTACATTTTTTCTCATCAGAGAATAAAACTTTCTTCAGCCTTTCAATGTCCCATGTTTGGTGCACTCTTGAAAAGTCCAAAGTTCTGTGGCGGTCAAGGAAAGAAGGCTTTTGAAGACATTTTTTGTTTTTGAAGCCCTTCAGTCTCAGGTGCCGTCTGATGGTTATGGGGCTGCAGTCGACACCAGTAATGGCCTTAATTTGGGTGGATGATCGGGTGTCTTGACGGACAGCCAGTTGGATCCTCTGGCTCACTGCTGGTGAAATGTTTTTGGGTCTTCCACTTGACTTTTTGTTCCATAACCCTCGGGATCATTTAAGAAATTCCAAATGACTGTCTTACTGCTTCCCACCTCAGCAGCGATGCCGAGCTGTGAGAGATGCTACTTATGCAGTTCAACAATCTGACCACATTCAAAAAGGGAAAGTTTTTTTGCCTTCAGAATGTCATGACAGTGTGAATACCTGACACAAAAGACAATGAATCCACATTTTTGCACAGATTTTGCCTTTTAAAGGCACGTGGTCCTAAACTTTTGATTAGCTGTAAAACAGCCTGTTTCACTTTAAGTGTAGTTTTCAATAAACTGCGTGCTCAAAAAAAATATTTTGTCTCACTCCCATTTCTTCTTCTTGCATATTGAAGCTCTACTTGGAACCTTGTTAAGATCCAACAATACAAAATATGATTTTCTTTTTGCCATTTTTCAAGTGGTCTTAACTGTATATGTGGCACAAATGGTTTGCGAGCTACACTTGCTTGTGTTCTTGTTTGTCCATCTGCCACCTACAGAGAAGAGCAAAGTTTTAAGTTACGAAAAACTAAAAGAGAAGCTGAAAAGTAACCACTGCAGCCACTGTCTGCAGTATTCAGCGTTCCACTGACACAACGTCATCCATGTCAAGCACCATGCACTTAGGATTTTGTAGGGCTAGGTGGAAGCACTATCTCCTGGGCAGATAATTCTACAAATGGATAGAACTGTGATTGGATAAATTAAGTATTATTGGCTGAAGGGCAGGGTGGTGGATCTGACTTGCTCCAGAACACCCTGTGGAGACTCAATTGGATTGGGATCTGGGGAGTTTTGAGGTCAAGTCAATGCCTTGGGCTCTTTGTTGTGTTCATTGAACCATTTTTCCACAGTTTTTGTGTAGCAGAGCCAAAGACTGTGTATAACCAGCCAATATGATGCCACACATTGCTTCTCAAACCCCCATTTTGAAGCCTCAAAATGTGAGTTCAGTCTGCCGCAATGTAGGGGTTTTTTTGTTGTTTGTTTTGTTTTTTGAAAGGGAGAAATGGGATATAGAAAAAGTAAAAAAGCTATTTAGAGACATTACTTGATTAGGGGCAGGAGTCATATCTAGAAATTCGCATCAGTGTCAATAACAAAAATGTGCAAATCTTCGTATAGAATATATGGCAGACAGTATAGGTGTTTCTGTATAGTGCTGAGAGGGTATTTATGTGGTGCAAGTGATCCCTTATTTCCACTCAGCAATCATTACAACGCTCACTTTCATATTGCGCTGATAGTTAGTATTGATCGGGTCTTTCTGTGTGTGAGAGAAAGACTCGGGGTCATTTGCACTAGATATGAAACTAACAGAAAAGCTGCAGGGTCTCCATGGAAACTAGTAGCCATGCTTCTCCACCTTATGTTAAGGGGATTCTCATTCAAGAAAAAACACAATTTGACATATTGACCTGTGACTTCTAACTCTCAGCTTCACAGGAGCATAAATGCTTGTGTTTGTATTTTTGTCCCCCCGTAATACAATCACATAACCTGAAATTGAAATTGTTTCAACTGAAAGGTGGCTCAGCCAAGCTCTGAACGGTTACCTTAGAAAATAAGTCCAACTATCACACACATCCAGTAAGCTATTGCTTTTTGTATGAATGAAATTCAAGAAAAGAAATTTGGGATGAATGACAGATCTATACAAAGTATGAATCTTCAGTCTGTTGGCTCTCAGTTACAAAGCACACACACACACACACACACACACACACACACACACACACACACACACACACACACACACACACACACACACACACACACACCAAAACAAAAACATGGGGTGGAGACAGAAGATTACTGGCAGCTCCTCTTTCATGAGCGAGTGTTTGTTTTTATGTCAATTAACAAAACAAGGGTTCAGCATAATGAGGCTAATGAGGAAGCACATCATTTGGCCCAGCTACTTTAACGATCTGTCAGTGGAGACGCAAAACACACACACACATACACACATTTTCTACGCATTGCAAGTAAAGGTCAGTAGAAAAGCTGATTTGAGTTAAAGCTGAAACCATGTATTGAATTTGTTTGATTCGCTGAATAACACTCAAATCCCATTTTTCCACAGCCAATAGCAAACACTTGGACATGGTTTACAAAAGAAATGATTTCGAACCAATGACAATATATTGAGTAAAGATTGTAATCCACCAAGATCGAGCGACTTGATTATTTAAATTATTAATCAGTCTGAGTCATCATAACTAATAATGACTGCAATCAGTCTTTTTCATGGTTGGTGATAAGTACTCTCCATTTCCATTATCATCATCATGGGTATGGTTGTCTATGTTCCCTGTAGTGATGCGTTGAAGTCTGATGCTGGTGATAAGCCTAATCAGGCAATTATTACTGGTGTAGCAAGAGACTGTGTGTGTGTGTGTGTGTTTGCATAAGTGCATGTAACTGAATTTGAATGTGTCATTAAGAGTTTGCACAGACTTGCGTAAAAGCCTTTAGTGACAACCATGTCAGAGTTGGTTCAGGTCAGCGCTTACAGTGACGGTGGGTTTGCTCAGGAAAAACGAGCATACATTCTTGAAGCTCTTGTAAGAACTAAGAACTAAGAGAACCTTTAAAATAGTTCATAGAGCATAATTATTATTAATTAGTTTAATCAGTTCTAATTCATCTCTAAATTCAGTTCAGGTGGCTCTCAGAGGGGTCCAGGCTCATCTGCAGGCACCCCTTTTATGCATTTTTCTGCAAACCACTGATTTGCTTTTATGTGAAATGCAACTGATCTGGAAAAGGTTCAACAAAATGCTTTGTTCACCACAAAGTGAAAAATAGACTTTATTCATGTAACTAAACAATAAAATAAACTTAAAAAGCAAGATGACCAACAGTCTGTATTGCTTGCTAAACTCACAACCCACATGAATAGGGTTCTTTCATAGCCAACCATACTGTCAGGTTGCTACATATATTTACATAGTACATCCTTGATGTGGGCCAGACACTGAAATCTAGTCAAATGTGTGACAGCAGGTGTATTCATGGTGGTTTGTTCCTACCTTTCTGTTTGATTGCTGTTTCTGTGTTCTGCATGACTGAACACTGAGCCAAACAGTAACACCACTTTTCTATCTTTGTGCACAATACACACACAGGCACAAACACACACAGAGGGGGGGAAAAAGTACAGTCCAATTTATTTACACCACCAGCTGTTCTCACCTCTCAAAACGGGCTATCAGAAACACTTCAGTGTGTCGGAGACAAGATGAACACAAAATTGAATCTCTTTTGCATTAATTAATCCAAGCTCCTTAATAAATATGAAATGAAGTGACAACACAGATGGGAAAATGGCTGTTTAAACACAGTGACATACTATATCCAAATATTGCAAAGTGAGTAAATGGTTAACATGGGCCCCTTTGGCCACACAGCAACAGTTGTGAGCCTGGGCATTTTTTCTGGGTCTGACCTTCATTTATCAGGTTGTTTATTCACCGAGGACTACACAGATTCCAGCCTGGCAGCATGGATGTGAGAACAGTTGATGATGGATTAACAGAGGAAGACACTTGGATCGGTTTAAAGCCAGGAGATGAACTCTGTGATTTGGTTCGTCCCGCTTCCCTCTAAAAGCTGCCACTTTCATTTCTGCTCCGGTTCTCATTTTTTGACACTCTATCCGTCAGCCCTCTGTTATTTTAAAAAAATTTAAGCAACACATTTTCCATATTTATTAGCCCTTTATCTTCATCCTCAGCCACATATTCACAAGCAACCAGAGCCCCATCTCTCTTCTAATCCTGTTATCTGACTTTATATTACTTGGTTTCTTTTCCATTATTTGTTCAATTTTTTTCTCCACCTTCATAAACAATTAATTTCTTCCTGCCAGGTGCAAGTCATATATTTCCTTCCATTTCTCCGCCCTTGTGTTCCTCATCTGCATGCTGTTCGCTCTTTATGCTCCTTTTCTTTCTCCATTCATTAATTCTTTCTTTCTCCGCGTCTGTGTTTTGAGTGGTTGTGTGTGGAATATAAACCTCACAGAGGAAAGATGTCATCTGATACAGTGTTTCCCCAGTTAGCTGTGATCAATGTGTCTTGTTGTCATGCTTGCTTCTCTTGACATCACAACAACTGATCAATATCTTTAGTATAAACACTCCCTGCTAACACTAACCTTCTTAATGCGTGTGCTCACAGATCAGTCACAGTTGTCCCACTCCATTTACATCCAACCCATTGACAAAAGAACCAGTAAAGAGAAATAATGCAACACGCCAGCTATAATTGAAACTGTAATGAAGGAGTAGCCCATTCACTAAAATGTAAAGGACTGAGGCTGCTGTATTGTTTGGTCTTAAATTGGAAGAGCTTGTTGAAGGGATGTTCAGTTTGGAGTCAGTTTTAAACTGTGTGAAATGTTTATATGTAACTATACATTTACTATAGACTAGTGTGCAAATGTTTTGGGCCACCTTCAATTGATTTTTATTTGAATGGGAAAATAGAAAATAGGTGCAATAATTTATTGAGAAGTGCAAACATAAAAAAGTGATAGTGTACAGTTCTACCAAGCTTGAAAGTCAGTATTTGGTATGACCAACTCTCCCACACTGTTTCAATACTGTTGAGGTCTGGGAAGACCAATCCATGATCCTACTGATCGGAAGGTCGGTGGTTCGATCCTTAGCTTCCCCAGTCTGCATGTCAAGTATCCTTGGGCAAGATACTAACCCCAAACTCCGATGCGTTCATCGAAGTGTGAATGCGTGTGAATGCAGGTTAGTTTGCACTTGTGTATAGAAGTGCTTGTACAAGTGGTGAATGAGGGTTATATATATGTTATAGAGCGCTTTGAGTACTCTGGGAGAGTAGAAAAGCGCTATATAAGAATCAGTCCATTTACCATTGTGTGTTTCTGCATCCAGATGTACTTTTACTGTCCTGGTTGTGTATTTGAGATCATTGTCATTCTGAAACATGAAACTGCTGCCAATCAGACCCTTCCCAGATGGCATTGCATGGTGGATCAAAATTGACAAGATCCCCAACCCCACTGGCTGGCATACAGCCCCAAAGCATGACAGAGCTCTTACCATGGTTTATGGATGGCTGAACAGTAGACACTTTTTTACCTTCCTGACTTCCTCCCTATATACATGGCTTCTTGACAGCCACACTTCTAGAGAGACCATTTTAGATGAGGCTTCAGCAAAAAGCAGATGGATCAGCTCGCCAGATCTCAGGTCCTGTGTTAGGACTTTACTGTATTTTCTCCTATTTCCGAAGAACATGGCCTTCAGATGAGTTATTTTCATTTAAGTGGCTTAACAAACAAGCAAACAAAACATTCCTTTGAAAATGATCAGGTACAAGGACTAGACTAAAAGTGAGTGAAAAGAAAGCCAATGTCCAAAGAAAACTTTGGAAGACCTTCAGAAAGCCTGGGGAACTATTACTTTGCTTGTAGTGTGTCTACATATTTTCTTATAGCCATACTACAAGATAGTATATCTCTTTGAAAGTAAAATATAAAGACATGAGGGTGACTCATGACTTCTCCGTGGTAATTACAATAACTCGATTATATTTTTAAGGATATTCATGAGATCTTGTTTTTATAAAACCTACAAAAAACAAATTTTTGTTGTAGTTTCTTTTTTATATGTATTAGTAAACCATGCCTCTTCAAATCTGGTGCAGCACAGGACCACGCTGACATTCAGTAATATATCAGTGTGACTTTGATGTAATTTGGTTTCTTTTAAGCCATAATTTGCTTCACAGAAAATGACAGAAATATCAGAAAAATACAGGTTGTTCACTTTTTTAAACTAACTTTAAGAAGCAATTACTTAACAATTCATTTCTTAATTTTCAGTTATTTTACCAAAACGATATCCTTAATCCATCCATTAACAGTCAGCAGTTTAGATTCAAATATAACTTATAGGACTATGGTATAATATACAGAATCAGGCTGATACTTTGTTTTTCTCCCCTAAGTTCAGGGCATTGCTCCCAGTGATCTGAAAATAGACACGTCTGTGCAAACTCTGCTCCTCTCATGTAGCCACAGTTTGTTCTGACACTCATGTGATTGAGCGGCACTCAGCTTTGACATGTGAGGAAGCGTAGCATTGTTCAGAAGAAGTTTACAGCTGTAGATGAAAGCAAACAGTGAAGTGTGCTGGAAGAAAATTCTCTACTGTTGCAACACCATCAATGTGTATAAAGAAATGAAAGACCGTGAAACGAGAACAAGCAGCAAAACAAATGAAGAGAGGAGGAAGTAAATCCCTCGGATGGACCCAGACCCAGACCATCAGGTCAGAGACAAAGACAGACACATACAATCCAGGTCTCCAAAAAATACAAGCTAGCTAAAAGGTGTGTCTTATTGTGTTAACTAATTATTCTGGAAAGTGATTTAGTAGTCATTAAAATGTGTTCAGAGTTGGCAAATTGATGACGATTAATCTCATAAATCATGACACACCACTCTCTCCTAGATAAACTACCATCATAAGTTGAATTATCTGTATTGGTATCAGCAATACTGGTCCTGTGTTTACTTGGCATCTGATTGATACCAAAAATTGCAGTATCACACACCACTACCATCTCTGTAACTGTATAAGTTGTTTTTTACAAGAAGCAATTTCAGTCAAATGGCAAACCATCAGTTCCCTAGTGCCAATTTTAAGTTAAATGTATTTCTTTAAATAAGAAAATTGATACACACATATTGTTCCACTGTGCCATTTAATATTATAGTTTATAGAATCTATGGTATATTCTACTATGTTTGATATATCACACACAATGTGATAAAACCAAGATTTATGATGTCATCTACTGATCCCTCAAATTCTATGGGAAACTGTCACATGCATAGATGCAATTGTGGAAGTGCAGCATCCATTCATTCATCTTTCAAGCTCACCACTTGATAAAACTAACTTCAGACTATCGCACACATTTATTTCCTCTCCATTTGCATCTCCTCTCTCCTCACTCCTCAACTCCACAAAGTGCAATTAAGGAAATGGAAGAGCCCTCATCAGAGCAGAGCCATTTCTCCGTCATGGTGATAGACAGGATGAGAAGAAGCATGAGTTGGCATAGAAACAACCAAATGTGATCCATCTGTATCTTAACCACTTATTCAACTCAAGGTTGCATCCTAGTGTAACAAGCACGACAACTTCATGTTCCACACTCTTTTTGTGAGTACACTGAGTAGTTCATATCAGCAGAAAGGTACAAAGGTTTAGACACATCTTGTCTTTGCACTGCTTTCTGGGCAATGGTTCAGCACAGATCTGTAGAGATGACGAATCAGAGAGAGAATCGAGTACAAGAGGGGAAAGGAGGTGAATTGGTGGGGTGGAGGTGTCCTGTACAACTGCCCAGTGTGCTGCCCACACTGCCAAGGGAGCACAGAGGAATGTCTGTATCCGTGTTTATCTTAGTGGTCCCATGTGTCTAAATGAGCAGCAAAGGACCAATGTGCCACATCACAAGATCTGTTGTCGGGGTTCTGCAGCCAAGGCTAACACTGGGCTCTCAAAGCCATCTGTCTCCATATACTAACCACTCAGAGAGCAAACCTCTGCCCTCTGTTGCTTTATGCAGCCAGAGTTTAGCTGAATACTAAAGGCTTGATATGCTAATGTGACATGGTGTGAATTTCAATCATTTGAGTAGCTATGAGATAGTTGAGAGGGCATTGTACTATGGTCATTATTGTGTTTAAATGGCATCATATTCTCCTGCAACCCACCTCATTGCAGGCTGCCTTCAGGCCTAAGGCAATTATAATCGCTGGCAGAATCAAGCACATGCTTTATATATGACCCTCCAATAACCCCATGTCTACATCTGATAGTCAAGGTCATTCATTCTCATTGTTCTGCTCTGGTAAGCATGAACTAAGGCAGTGGCATCAGGCTTTTCTTCAGAGTATGTAGACCGAGGTGCATTGCTTTGAATAAGACGGTGCTGAATGTTGAATTCACTGTATCAATACAGTGGACAGGCTTTGATGGCACAGAAAATGTTGTTGTAATATATTTAGCTTGCCACATCTGTAATCTCTCCATTTAATGGTAGATTTGATTTTCTTGGTTCATTTTGAGTAAAAAGGATATTCAAAATTCAAAATAAATATTTTGTGTGCAAGTATGCTTACAAGATAACAGCTGGAAACCTCATTTTTGGAATGTCCTCTTTCTTGTTTTTGTAATATTGGCATAGGTATTATAAAACTATGTACAGGTAACACCTGGGAATTATTGACTTTGGGATGATCCATCCATCCATCCATCCATCCATCCATCCATCCATCCATCCATCCATCCATCCATCCATCCAGACATGCTTATCCTTATCAGGATCACAGGGATGCTGGAGCCTTTCCCTTTGGCATCATCTTAAAATACAAAGATGTATTCATGTGTTCTCCTGTTTTACTTTGTCACACTCTTGAGCACAATATCACAGATACACACCCAGTCACCTGCTTGAAACAATACCGTGCATTCAAAATCTTTAGAGGCTAGTACATTTGTATTTTTCCAACTTAGTCTCTTTGATCTGACAGTAAGTTGAAGGAAGAGGAGATCAATGACTTAAGCTGTAGGGTGTACGGTATACAGACAGTTAGCTATTTCACTTCCTAAGGTGAATTTTATATTTATGAATCTTTTAGAGCAAACCACCTTCAACCTCAGGGAAAACAGAATGCTAAGTCAACTGTGAAGAAGGATCCGTTTTTTAAACTTTGATTTATTTATTTTATTTCAAGCTCACCCGGCTGCGGCGTTATATCTTTTTCATTCTGGGATGTTTTCGTAGACACTGTATTATTATAAATGAGAAGGAATTTGTGGATATGTTTAGACTTTACTGTTGCAGTATTGATGTAGAAATATTGGTAAAGAAATACCAAATATTAGAACAAAAATTCATATGAAAAATACGTAGTGAGGTAACTGTGACTGCATCAGCAATTCAAACTGATTTCTTCAGCTGGCACCAGTTGGAAGTAATGGTAATATAATGGGAAAACATATCTTTAGATTTGCTGGATGGTAATATGCAACTAAAACAGTTCTTCCGGGAAGATCCTGTAAAAAATCTGGGATAATTGCTGCATTAGTTTTCTCCTTTTTTTTTTTTATTCACCTAAGAATTAAACTGGTGATAAATTAACTCAGTGATGTTATCCACTGCCTTTTCAAATTTAAAATGCCTCTGCTCTTATTCTGGTGGGGAGTGGGTCCATCACCAACTCTCATTTCTACATGCCTTTCAGATATAGCCTCTTTTTTTACTTGGTAAGGTTATTAGCTAATTTCAACTTCAAAGGCAAGATAAACAATTACTAATGCTGACTGTTTGGACATTTTACACTTATTTGGGAATATTAATCAACAGGTTAGCATCGATTGGTCAGCTAACCTTAAAGTGAAGATTAAAGTGAAGTAAACAAATCCTCAGTGTTAATGTCATAATTGTTTTTGGAAATGATGAAGGGGTTTAGTCATTTTGCACAGTCGTTTCAATATAAGACTAGCTGAAAGTAATTCATTTATTTAATGAAATGCACTTTGTTGTTCTAGAATGAATTGATATCACATTATTAGTTTTTACTGTTAATATTCTTACACTTTAAGAATGAAATAACACATATGTGTCAAAGTCAGACACAGTTCTAATTTTTTAAATTAGTGACAGTTGCAATTTGATACAACTTCATACAATGGTTTCTTCTGATATTTTGCATGTTGTCTTACTGCACAGCCAGCTGTCACTTCTCATTAGTATAGCAAGGTTGTTACTAAGATGACGGCTGCCACGCAGTGGCATGCATATTGGTTAGATCAAACGGTAGGAAAGTAGCAACGTTTACCAGGAATTTATAAAACAAATAACCATCGAGTAAAATAAATAAAGTTTAAAAAATTCCACAGCTCTTAATCTTGTTAAATTATTCTCTGTCAATTTTCAGCAGTTAGAGCAAAAAGCTTCACATCTTTCATGTACAAATTAGATCAGATTAAATATTTTGGACATATCTAGCAAGCAAAGCATTTTTTCTTGAATAATAACTGCGGACTTATTTATTTACTTATATGCTGAAAAGTAAATAACAACAGCCCAATAAATATATATTTAAAGAAGTTTAAATTAATCACTAAAAGAAACAAAAATATAAATATCTAAGTTTCAATCACACATCCCTAACAGCACTCAGGGAACAAGTAAATACCTCGATTCCATGGATCAATTAGTCCTTTTTTAAACGATTAGCCTATCACCATAAAATATTGTTTGCTTCACAGGGTACTTATAGACTAATTTGATTCGTAACATTATTTACTTACGTTTTTCGACGACTCACAAAATCCAGTCAGCCTCTGACCCCGCCTCCCCCCTTTCTATTTCATGATATGGTCTGGTCCAGGTGCACGCGCCCCTAGCAGACGCCGAGTGCTATAACGAAACCTCTCCAGGAGGACAACAGCATGGCTCAGATTAAAGTCTGGGTTTTAAAAAAGAAAAGGAAAAGGCAGGTTGGAAATTAAACTCACAGTAAACTAAGTCCACATGAAAGAAATGACTTGAATTTCCTATTATTAGTTAGCTTACTTCATTCCTAACAACCAGTTACAAGTTTAGCCAACATGCGGTGCCAGGCCAGGCAAATGGAACCTCTGGCTCAGGATTAGCTGTCTCTCTCCCATCTCTCCATACGTATACTTCTGACACAGGACCAGCCCCACTGATATCTGAAGGAGGAGGTGAGTTCTCTTATGTGAGCTTGTGAATAAAATTCAGGGACATATTTTAGTTAACTATGCTTTGCTTGAAAATGGATATCCAAAGTGTTATTAAAGCTGTATTTACCAATACCTAATAATATCAATAAAAATGTTTAAGCAATATTAATTTTCTTTACACTTTTTTATATTTGAGAATTTAAACGTTTATCCAAAAGTTTATTTTATACTTCATTTCTATTTGCATTTGGTGTACGGTACCAATCAATATAAAAACAAACAAAAGAAAATCAATAATGTTATAATGAAAAATATTAAAATGTAAACAAAAAACTTGCACATATCTCATCAACCTTAAGCGATTTTTTAAAACGTTTTTTTATAATGATAATAATAATGGATTGCATTTATATAGCGCTTTTCTAGGCACCCAAAGCGCTTTACAATTCCACTATTCATTCACTCTCACATTCACACACTTGTGGAGGCAGCTACAGTTTTAGCCACGGCTGCCCTGGGGCAGACTGACAGAAGCAAGGCTGCCATATCGCGCCATCGGCCCCTCTGGCCATCAACAGTAGGCAACGGGTGAAGTGTCTTGCCCAAGGACACAACGACCGAGACTGTCCGAGCCGGGGCTTGAACCGGCAGCAACCTTCTGATTACAAGACGAACTGCCAACTCTTGAGCCACAATCGCCCCATTTATCTAAGCAAATTAGTGATCTATGTCTGCACAGTGTTATATTTTTAGTGTTGGTATGATTTACAGTGTTAAAGTGGTGGGGCCCAAATTTATATTTTTTCCTCAATCCCTGGTTGGCCCCTGGTTGAGAGTACCCCGTTATGTTACACAAACCTTATCTAACTGCTGTTCTTTACTCAAGCATCAGAATTATTCAATATTTTTAGATTTACTCTCACCATTAAAATGTGTGCCTACCTAAAGCTGTGAAGTGACCCCGATTTTTTTTTTTTTAAAGCCATGTGCACAGGTGTATTCAAACATTCATAGACTCCTTACCATGGTTAATTTAAATAAGGCATGGTATTTGCTTTTTATGGATGTATTTGAATAGTTGCTGGATCTAAACCTTAGCGGAACAGCAGTAACAGCTCAGATGTTCTGTCTCTGTGTGTGAAGCATTAGATAACTGTTAGGTCACCCACATTTTGGCAACAAATGATACATTTGGCTCAAAATCGTCCCTGACATTCTATGTGTGTTGTCACTCCATGACACTTAGCTCCCTGCCTGCATTGATCTAGCTGAGCTTGTCAGCTGTTATTTGATGACTCAGAAAAATGTTCATAATTTGGGGCTGCCGTGTTCATTGTGACTTGCAGAACAAGGCACCGAGGCATGGGTTGACTTTTCATTTATTATTAGATAGCTAGAAGGTGTGCTTACATTTTGGTTTCTGTAAACGTACGCAACTGCATTTCTTTAGATAGTTAGGCAGGTTAAAGGCAGAGTTTAAGGCAAAGGTGCAATCTATTTCTACTCTTCTTCCTGATCAATTAATTCGATTATTTTTGGCAAATAATCAATGATCTTTACCTTTTCCGACAAGTATAGATTAGCAGATATGAAGTAAAATAATGTCAGTGTTAAATGTTAATCGATACAGGGAATACAGTTCGCTGTTGAGTTTCCAGAAAAAGTGCACAGGGAGGAAACTTAATGGCACTATCAATCACTGTAACAAAATCTGCGAGACAATCTTTAGTCCTAGGCTTAGAGGGTTTTAATGAGATCATTGGACGGTGAACTATCACTAAATGCCAAATGCACTTTAGCTAAGCATATCATCACAGGACTGTGAATGTATGCTGCGGTATTCATGTCATGGTATGTCCTGTGCCAGGTTGTGTATTGTCACAGCCCAGATGAATAGCAGTACTGAAGTACAATGTAGGTAGGCAGCCATTCTGTCTATGTCTTATTAAATGGTTCAGTGCTGTGCTCGGCGTTTCTTAGCTCTCTTCTGTGTTTGATATCTCATTTGGCATTCCCTCTGTGCACAACCCTCGTTATCGTATTCCTATGGAGTGCACTGGCATTTGACACGCAGACACCAAAGACTCTAGCAGCATTACAGATCAACTGCCTTGCACAGCAATAGTCTTTCTCTGTCTCATTCGGTCTTTTCCTCTCCAGTCTATCTTGTCACATAGATCTCAAACAGGTGATGGACTTGAAGGGAACCAGAGGATGTCACTTTCCTAGGCCTTAATATAATTACATCATCCTATGTGTCTCTTGAGCGGTATGTGTCTACAGTCTTGAAAATGACCCTGAGGAGAGAAATGTATGCAGCTGTTAGAAAGTGAGCTCTTTGACATTTGAGATTTTTCTCATGTGTATATACTATGATGACATCTGTTGTTGCACATGAAGTTATATGACCCAGTTTCTACAGAAAATGTAACATCTTCTCACTATTACAAGTTGAATTTCTCACGGTTCAGTGCAGTCATTTTGAACTAAAACTAAAGGAAAAAATGTGTGATAAGTATGAAAATTTATTTTTGGCCTCATAATTATCAGAACTTTGTTTTAAAAAATTAGGTTAAGCCTTTAATGCAGGTCAGTTTTTTATACATCCCCGATTCCCAAATTTGTAAGTACAGGTTGTTAAATGAAGGCTAAATTACATTCAGTTTGTCTTTAATGCAATGCAATGCAATCAGCAGGCTATCCTATCCTGAAGCTTATTATCCATCAGACTTTGTCCATTTGTTATGGAGATGTCAAAGATAAGTGAAACTAGACAATATACTTCCACATGCAATCGATATTTACAGCAGCTATGTACAGTGTGCTAACCTTGTCACCTCAGCTGTTATCTGATATCAATATTTATTATAGCTAGGCTTCTTACACTAATATTACCCAATGAACGCTACTTCTGGCATGAAAAATGACAGTGAAGATATCTGCCAGTTAAAATGATGTAAAAAAGGTCCAAAGGATAGCCAACCTTATGCTGTCGATGCATTGACCACTTAATGTATGCAGACGGGTAGGTGTGCCACCTGCTACAGATAGACTCTGATGATACTCTGGAGAGTTGAGGAGAGCTGAGGGCACCGTAGTCTAGTAGTCATTGAAATCCAGAGGTCTACATGCACCCTCACCCTCACTCTCACTGTTTGATTGCAAAGTTTACATTCCTCAGAGCCAAACAGACCTTTATGCACTTGTGGATGTGAAAACTATATCACCTGTTCAGTGCTGTGTGAGTCACAGGCAAAATATGAAGTTGAGTTTGTACTTTGGGATTGTGGCAAGTAGTACATCTGCATTTTTGCAGATGTTATCAGTGTTAACATCAGATGTTGACATGTGCACTTTTTGGTGGGGAGTTCATATATACTAGTCAGTAGGGCTGCACGATTTTGCATAAAATGGGAATCACGATTTTTTTGCTTAGAATTGAGATCACGATTCTCTCACGATTTTCTTTTCCAGTATAAATATTTATTGCGCTTATTAACTGCACATCAACTTCGTAACATTTGAGACTGAACATAAAAACAATAAATAAACATAAAAACAACAAATGTCTCACATTTTGTCGTTGCCGCAAAATGTTGTACTGCTTGAAATTCCGTCTCCACTGTTGCTCGACACTGCGTGTATAGAGCAGGTAGTGCAACAATAGAAAAATAGTTGCGGGACGGCACTGTGTAGCGTTTGTCTAGGGTGTTGATCATTTTCCTAAATCCCTCGTTTTGCACAGTGTTGATGGGAGCCATATCTTTGGTCAGGTGATAAGTAATAGCCTCCGTAATTTCTTTATGCCTGCGGGAGTTCGACGGGTATAGGGAAGCGCTGTATAAGGTTCCCGTTATTGATGTTTGGGTGGTTGACCGGGACGGATTTTCTCCAGTCACTTTCTCGTCATCCCTGACGTGCTCTCCGTTGTTTTTTTCCCTGCCACTTAACCTATACGGTGGAATATCTTAATTAGTGCTTGAGTTGATGTTGCATTAACACATCTTCAAGCATGTCACTTTGGTGATTGGATCTTTTGCGGCTTTAAAGGAAGAATTAACAGGATTATGTGAACTGCATGTCCTCACCTGGATAGAGAAAAATGTCGACATCATTCCTGTGCACTCTCATAACTCTCTCAAAACTTTGCCTTTCTCTCCTTAAACTCATATGCTTCTTATAAGTTCTCTTCACTGTACTTAACAGTTTTCCACCATAACCCTTTAAAGTATTAATCATGAAATAATTGCCATACAATTCTGTTTTCTTTAATGGAGTGTATTTTGAACTGTCAGAAATTGATTTACATATTTAACTATTAGCATCATATTTGCAACATCCAGCATTGTTTGGTTTTGTCTTGTAATACATTTTTCAATTTATTGCTTAAAAATGCGTTGTGCACTTTGATTATGGTTTTCAGTGAGAAACGAAATCACACTGATAATGTACAAATCTCAAAAACTCAAAAAACACATGTATCAAACATGCTTTATTACGCATTAAGTGTTAAGAGCGCTATTAAGGACTAAGATGCATTGTGAACAACTTTTATCTGCCACAATTAAGTCCTAATTCTTAGGAAATGTCAAAATGTTGAGTTTTGCAAAGCTTTGTTGTGGACTTCTGTATTGGTCAGATGAGATCATCCATTTTCCGGTGAAACAAATACTCAATGCCCCACTGAAATCTTTTTTCTGCTCTAATGATTCACTGCAAGGACATTCTAACCAGACCCTGCCAAAGGTGGAGAACTAGTTTTGCCATACCACATACCACACGGCTCTTTGGTCATGCAACAGTTTTTAGGAAAATCTCTAAATCTTGATGAACAGCAATAAAGAGTGTGGAATAAGTAAGAACTAGAAAGTTTTAATGTATTTATTGGAAAAGACAAAAAACAGCCTTATAAAGTGATCAGAATTGTTTGCTGTTCCTTAACGTTGATGGGTAGTGGATTGTGACAGAGTGAGGACAGAATCAGAAAACAACAGAATTAGCTGTGAGTTATTTAGAGCCTGTCGCGTGTCTTGGGATGAGGCCAGATGGACAACTGTGATCCTATTACCTCTGCTACACAGTTGTAGGTCTGCCTTCAGATCCTGAATTCCACAGTGAACGGGGTACACATGGACAGCTTCGGTTTTTCTGTTCATTAACTCTGAGAGGACCTCTGAGTGCCTTGCCTATCCATTCAGAAAACAGGACTGAACACAGTTTATGGTATGTGTCACTAAAGAAGGATGCTGTTGATCTTTGATGATGTAATTAGGTGCTTACATCAGTGCATTTTACTCTGTGCTGTTTGGTGCCTGTCTTTTAAGTGTAAAATATCTCTCTTTCACTGACATTAAACCCAGAAATATTCTGGTATTCATGACATGTCCTGAATAATTTTTACATAAAAACAGGTTACATGAATAATTAAGATTTTCAGAAAAGTAGAATAGAGTAGAACTTGTGCGTTATGAAAGCCACTTGAGCCAACGAAAGAGAAATGTTTGGATCATAATCCAATTATTTTGCATCAGTAAGGTTTGAAATGATGCGTAAACAAGTGCACAAAGAGGGGAGCAGGGTAGGAAGCAGTGCTGATCACTGGTTGGCTGTTGGCCATGCAGGCTCGCGGGTCAGTTGTGGTCATTCAAGCTCTGGTCATTCAACTGATTACGCCAGTGTCACTTGTAAAACATAAAACTGAGAATAAATGAAAAAGACTAAAGTAAACAGCAGTAATTTATTGGGCCAGAGGATGTTATGTTTTGCAGTTAAATTGGAGACCAAAATGTAGAATAACAAGAAAATATATATATTTAATTGAATTACATAAAACGGGCAGGGTTAGTCCTGAAAAGTAATGACTCAGAAGAGGCTAACAGAAAAACTAGACTGGATATACAGCATAGCTCACTGGGAAATGAGACACAGATGGAAAGTCAGCAAAGGGGGGGAAAAGGGTCAAAAATAAAAGCTCAACAAGGTACATGAAAAAAATCAGCCTGAAGAGCTGCAAACACGAAGACAGAGACAGCGAAAATTAGAAGCTGGTAAGAAATGGGAAACTAGAAAGACAAAAGAGCAGAATAAAAGTAGAAGATAACAAGGGGCATGAGAGAGACTGTTTTATTCCACATGTTGCTTTAAGTAAAATTATTCCAAAACTGCGTGTCACAATGATGGTTTTGTGCCTGAACCTGCATGTTTTTCCTCTGGTTGCTCCACTTTCCTGTCACAGTCCAACTTGGCAGTAGGAGTGGGTGTGAGAATTTGTGGTTGTTTGTCTCTCTTTGTTGGCCCTGGTCCAGGGTGTGCCCTGTATTTTGCATTATCAAACCTGGGATATGTTCCAGCTGCCAGTCATTTTAAGGTGGATAAATGATTAGGCAAAAGAATGGGCAGTTTTGAGAACCTAAAAATGCAACGCAATACAGCAGCTCCCTACAAGAACAAAACTGTTTTTTACAAAAGACAGCTTTGACAGAAATCATTACATACATTAAACTTTTATAATATGCGTATGCCTATAATGCAAAAAAAATAGTAACACCACACCCTTGAACCCGCAAAGAAAGATGAAATGAAAGCATATAAAGATAAATGATGTGATATTAAACATTCTTTTTGTTATTTAAATGGATGGCTACACAATGACAACAATTGTCTTGAGGATTTTTTCTTATTTGAGGCATTTTTGTCATGTCCCTGTTAAATATTTATGATGACTTCATTTTGTTTTTTACAAAGTCTGTTTCATATTGCTTATGTTTTGCATTGTTTTTATTTTGTTGGGCGGAATGGGAGTAGTGATGAATGAAGGATAAAAGGTGTTTATCTTTGTTCCTGGGTGGGGGGTAGACAAATGGATGGCCTTAGATATTCAAAGCAGATTTTTTGAAAGGTAAAGATATGACTGCAGTAATTTTAATATAATTAGAAATGTATTTATTTATTTATTATTCATATTTATTTTTTATTATTAATAAGAATTGTATTAGTAATATTCACTTAAGTGATTGAAGCCTGAAACCCTAATTTACGAATAAATTCTTTACAAATCCTACCATGTGGATTCATGGATTTTTTTTTCCACATTCTGTCTCTCACAGTTGAAGTGTACCTCTGGTGCAAATTACTGACCTCTGTCATCATTTTAAGTGGGGGAACTTGCACAATCGGTGGCTGACTAAATACTTTTTTTGCCCCACTGTATATGTGTGTATATATATATATATATATATATATATATATATATATATATATATATATATATATATATATATATATATATATATATATATATATATATATATATATATATATATATATATATATATATGATCTTTAACTATAAAATGTAAAGAGAAAGTCATCAAAAAAGAGAAGCAAGCGTACCATTAATTTACAATATAAATGTTTATTTTATAGCTGACATTGCTGCATTATTTGTATAAAGCAGATAACTCTGCTAGGTTAATTTTTGAAAGTGAGTTACTATTGCTTAGTTTTAACATTACATTTCATATCAAAATACATACATTTAATAGACATTCATAAGAGCAATAATTCTGAGGTAACAGCCACTCAGTGTCTTATGCTTGATAAATATCCTCTAGAGAAGATATTAAAAAAATCTTGTTCACAGGGTACTTGATATTACATGATAAAAATGAGGTGGTGGGTGATAAATGTACCCGAATACACCAGTGTGTTAATTGTGTTAATCAATGCAAGTTGGGGGAAAGCAGTATTGTAAAAAAACTGCCTCACGGACAATTTTATTCGAAAATAATTAGAAATGACAATAACTAAGGGCCTGATTTACTAAGTAGAGTGAATTAGCATGATGTCACAATCTTAAAAATACACCAATATGAGAAAGTCCTGTAGATGAAATACTAAAAATGTAGTGTTTACATTTAAATCTATAGATACAGCCAGTTAATCTCAGTCATGACCAGCAATTTGCCAAGGGCTGCACATTAGCGGCACAAAACTAGCAGACCTGATGACAAAGTGAGCAACCAACATCCTTACAAAAATAATTCAGGTAAGCACAGGACTTATGTATGTGTTCCTCTCTGGAAACAGCGTGGCAATTTAGATCAATGAGAGGTAACTGAAGGAGAATCAATATGTTTTTGATATAAGAGCTAGCTGTTTTGTTAGAAATTGCTGGTCCTGAGGATTGGGACTCTGGAGGGAACACAGGATTTATCCAGAGGAAAGCTGTGTTATCATAAACTGTTCAACCATATAAACTTGAAATCTTTATTTAACAGATGGCCTCTATCATGCGTACAAGAACTCAAAACAATACTCGCTGTAAGATCTCTAGCTTTCCCTGTGTTAATGAAAAAACTGTTATTGTGCCACGTGTATAAATGCGTGTGTTTCTCTTGATTTCTCTGTAGAATGTGTGATGCTGTAAGTACATATCAAGTCAATATTACATGCAGTAACATGCTGACACTGTGATACACTGACACATCCCAATAATTGCTGTAGCTTGACAGACATCAATATGATGTGTAATAGCTCTGATAGAGAGTAAAAAAAAAAAAGGGGAAGAAATAAAATAAAAAACTACAGTAAATTAATTTTGTTTGTGCACACTACTGAGAAAAGACTGTGCCTGAAATACTGTAAACTGTAGTGCTCTGTGTGAAAAGTAGCTTGGCTGCCTGCAAACCTAGATATATCATCGGGATTCTGCTGCTTCCTCCCAACACTCCACCTTTTGTTTTGTTCAGTTCTGCTGCATTTGATCTAAATACAGGTAATATTGTGGGGCAGAAAGATGTGGTGCTTTGCTGTAAACTAAAGATGGAGTAAAGTGCATTATGTAAAAGCCAAAGTCTTGGCACCATACTCAGAGCTTTGAGCCATCTAGTTATACACTAGTTCTGATTACATCTCCCCCTTCTCATTCCAAATAATTGGACACTCCTGATGATTCACTACCACAAGGTAAAAAAAAATGACACATACTTCCTTGTTGGCATTAAATTTGGTGTCGTTTTCAGTCAGTGATATGCAATAATCCTTAGCAAATCATTTTTGTGGGTTACCTGAAACAATACCTCTCCCTGCTCATTTAATTTACAAAACTGATGCTGCATTTTTTTCAAATCTGACACGCCAAATGCAAGGGCATTATCCATGTACATACTTCATATGCAACTATGTAACTATGAAAGCAGCAGGACATGGACAGTCATTATAATGTATACAAAATAAAAAAAGGGATTTATATTGTGTGAGGAAGGTTTGCCCACCCATTACGGAGGAGTAAATACAGCCACATATACATGCATAAGCTACGATGATTACAGTAAGAAGATTAAACCTTCAGTTTGATTGGAGTGCTTCTTTCAGTTAGCCCTCAAAGTGTTTAATTAGCCCTGCCACTGTGAGTGTGTAAAATGCTTTTAAGCAACCAATATAATTCTCTGAAAAAGGAAAATAAGT
This sequence comes from Rhamphochromis sp. 'chilingali', assembly GCF_963969265.1. NCBI lineage: Eukaryota > Metazoa > Chordata > Actinopteri > Cichliformes > Cichlidae > Rhamphochromis > Rhamphochromis sp. 'chilingali'. Next base: position 60,735,970 of record NC_137930.1, on the reverse strand, counting down.
TTGTAACTTTCCTGTTCTATAATGCATAAAATATTCATTGTCACAGAAACCACTAGAATTACCTTAAGCTACCTAACCTAAGATAGTTTAGTCAGATTTGTATAAACACATATAATCTGAATCTGCATATGGCTCGTGGAGAATATTTTGGAGGTTGAAACATTAATGATTTTCAGCGCATATGGTTAATTGAGTTTCCTGTTTTTTAGATTATCTTCAAGAAAAACAACACCTCTCATGACTCAGAGGCCATGTCAAACACTCCGCGCAGCTTTATTAGTCATTGATTACTTACTTGATGTTCATGGGGCACAAGTCCAGTTGAACTCAAAAATTTCGGATTTAATGGTTTTGCTTATAAAAGTGGTCTTTCTTTGAGATGCTTGGGAAATTTCATACCCTATTTTATCTGTTTTATAAACCATCGTCTTTTGCAATGGGCATAAAACATCATTTGAATCCAGTATTTTTTCAATATGGAAAGGATGATCATGGCGTAGTTATATCAAAGCTAAAGTACTACATATTTAAGGTGTCAGCTGGTGGGGCAAATTCCTGTTACAGGCAATGACATGTAGACCTTTGCATGCTTTTCCTCAGTTGTTAGAGGATGTTTATGTTTTTTAAGCTGAGTTTAAGTTAACTGTCAATTTGTTTTGAAGTGATACTCATTTAGAGTCAGGGTGTAATTGTTTGTTTGCACATCTCTCTGTTCCTTGTCTGTCAGCCTTTTCACATTAGTCACTATCTTCCAGAACATGCAAATGAAATGATAATTATGCAGACATCTTAAAAGTGGTATGGAAGGGCTGCTTTCCGTCTTGTCGGGTTTATCATCTCTCCAGCACCTCTGCTTCACAGTGACTGCTTCCCCAGAGTTATGATTCCTTTTTGTATCTGGCCAACTGGTTTCAAAGTAATTTGCTGAGGTTTGATTTTAAAGAGCTATTTCTTTCCCCATGTTGGTGTAAAATCACCATCTGTCTCATTGTCTGCTCTGATTTGAGTGGTCTCTTTGCCAGACTGGCCTGGAGATGCATTCGGATCAAGCCTCGCACCCTGTTGCCTGCACAGTTTTATGCAATATACAATTATTAAAAGTAAAGTGACCATGCTTTCATAATTAATGCTATGAATACTTTATCTGTTATCTCCACACAGTATAAACGTCTGAAATGCCTAAAAGTTCAGTTAAAGGAACTAAAAAAATATGAAATTGTGGCAACTCTTTAAAAATAAATCAACACAATTTTTCTTTGGTTTCTTTAGTCTTTGTAACTCTGGATGTACATTGGGGTGATTGTAATACATCAGACATAATTTGGCCCCAGTTATCATCTTCATGATAATACTGTGGGATGCTGTGAATGTTTTTGCAGAGCCCCGTATATCAATCTCAATAAGGTCAATCATTTCTTGAACAAAGACACAATTTTTGTATCCTTGCCTCTGTGCACCATCACAGTGGATATGTGATTGATTTACAAACTTTCAGCTTTAATTCAAGGGGTTTTCTAAATAAAATTGCAGGTGTAATTTAAGTATTACAACCTTTTTCTAGCATTTCACTGCAATTTCAAGTATGAGTTGCTACTATTCAATTCAATTCAATTTTATTTATATAGCGCCAAATCACAACATAAGTCGCCTCAAGGCGCTTCATAGATACAGAGAAAAAAACCCAACAATCATATGACCCCCTATGAGCAAGCACTTTGGCAACAGTGGGAAGGAAAAACTCCCTTTTAACAGGAAGAAACCTCCGGCAGAACCAGGCTCAGGGAGGGGCGGCCATCTGCTGCGACCGGTTGGGGAGAGAGAAGGAAGACAGGATAAAAGACATGCTGTGGAAGAGAGACAGAGGTTAATAACAGATATGATTCAATGCAGAGAGGTCTGTTAATACATAGTGAGTGAGAAAGGTGACTGGAAGGAAAAACTCAATGCATCATGGGAATCCCCCGGCAGCCTATGTCTATTGCAGCATAACTAAGGGAGGATTCAGGGTCACCTGGTCCAGCCCTAACTATATGCTTTAGCAAAAAGGAAAGTTTTAAGCCTAATCTTAAAAGTAGAGATAGTGTCTGTCTCCCGAATCCAAACTGGAAGCTGGTTCCACAGAAGAGGGGCCTGAAAACTGAAGGCTCTCCCTCCCATTCTACTTTTAAATACTCTAGGAACAACAAGTAGGCCTGCAGAGCGAGAGCGAAGTGCTCTAATAGGGTGATATGGTACTACAAGGTCATTAAGATAAGATGGGGCCTGATTATTTAAGACCTTGTATGTGAGGAGCAGGGTTTTGAATTCAATTCTGGATTTAACAGGAAGCCAATGAAGGGAAGCCAAAACAGGAGAAATATGCTCTCTCTTTCTAGTCCCTGTCAGGACTCTTGCTGCAGCATTTTGGATTAGTTGAAGGCTTTTCAGTGAGTTTTTTGGACATCCTGATAATAATGAATTACAGTAATCCAGCCTGGAAGTAAAAAATGCATGAACTAGTTTTTCAGCGTCACTCTGAGACAGGATATTTCTAATTTTAGAGATGTTGCGCAAATGGAAGAACGCAGTCTTACATATTTGTTTAATATGTGCGTTGAAGGACATGTCCTGGTCAAAAATGACTCCAAGGTTCCTCACAGTGTTACTGGAGGCCAAGGTAATGCCATCCAGAGTAAGAATCTGGTTAGATACCATATTTCTAGGCTTTTCAGGGCCGAGTACAATAACCTCAGTTTTATCTGAATTAAGAAGCATGAAGTTAGCAGCCATCCAGGTCTTTATGTCTCTAAGACATTCCTGCAGTTTAACTAATTGGTGTGTGTTATCTGGCTTCATAGATAGATAGAGCTGGGTGTCATCTGCATAGCAGTGAAAATGTATGCTATGTCTTCTAATGATACTGCCTAAGGGAAGCTTCTATAATGTAAACAGAATTGGTCCTAGCACTGAACCCTGTGGAACTCCATAATTAACCTCAGTGTGTGAAGAGGACTCTCCATTTACATGAACAAACTGGAGTCTATTAGATAGATATGATACAAACCACTGCAGTGCAGTACCTGTAATACCTACAGCATGTTCTAATCGCTCTAATAGGATATTATGGTCAACAGTATCGAATGCTGCACTAAGGTCTAGCAGGACAAGCACAGAGATGAGTCCACTGTCAGAGGCCATAAGAAGATCATTTGTAACCTTCACTAAAGCTGTTTCTGTGCTGTGATGAGCTCTGAAACCTGACTGAAACTCTTCAAATAAACCATTCCTCTGCAGATGATCTGTTAGCTGTTTGACAACTACTCTTTCAAGGATTTTTGATATGAAAGGAAGGTTGGAGATTGGCCTATAATTAGCTAAGACTGCTGGGTCTAGAGATGCTTTTTGAGTAAAGCTTTAACTACAGCTAGCTTGAAGGCCTGTGGTACATAGCCGATCATTAGAGATAGGTTGATCATATTTAAGATCGAAGAATTAATTAATGGCAGGACTTCTTTGAGCAGTTTTGTAGGAATGGGGTCTAAAAGACACGTTGATGGCTTGGAGGAAGTAATTATTGAAGTTAACTCAGAAAGATCAATTAGAGAAAAAGAGTCTAACTTAACATCAATGGTACTAAGAGTAGCTGTAGATAATATTACATCTGTGGGATGATTACTGGTAATTTTTTCTCTAATGATAAAAATTTTATTTGTGAAGAAGTTCATGAAGTCATTACTAGTTAACGTTAAAGGGATTGTTGGCTCAAAAGAGCTCTGACTTTTTGTCAGCCTGGCTACAGTGCTGAAGAGAAACCTGGGGTTGTTCTTATTTACTTCAATCAGTGATGAATAGTAAGATGTTCTGGGTTTGCGGAGGGCTTTCTTATAAAGCAGCAAACTATTTCTCCAGGCTAAATGATGATCCTCTAAATTTGTGACACGCCATTTCCTCTCCAGATTACGAGTCATCTGCTTTAGGGTACGTGTTTGAGAATTATACCACGGAGTCAGGTACTTCTGATTAGAGACCTTAGTTTTCACAGGAGCTACAGTATCCAGAGTCGTACGTAGTGAGGAGGTGAAATTATTAACAAGATAATCGACTTCTGTTGGGGTAGCGTTCAGATAGCTGCTCTGCTCTATGTTGGTACAGGGCATTGAAGATGATAACAGTGGGTGGATTATATTCTTAAACTACTACTGGTTAGACTCAAGAAGAGCAAGATCAGAATACACGTTGCCAGTAAAAAATATCCAAAAGAATGTGCACTGTTTTAAAGAAAAATCAAGGTAAACTTGGACCAGAATGATAAGAAGAGAAATGTATGGAGGAGAGAAACGGCTCATGATCCAAAAAAAACAACAACATTCCCTATCAAACATGAGGGAGGTAATGTTATGACATGACAGAAGTAGAAGGATGAAATCTGAAGTGTATAAGGCTGTAGAAAGTGCTTCACAGTGCAAATGGATAATGAGCAAAGCAATCTGCTAAAGCAGCCAAAGAGTTTTTCAAGGTAAAGAAGTGGGATATTTTTCAATGGCAAAGTCAGTGACCTGTTCTCAACTCGACAGAGAATGCTTTTCAGCAACTGAGGACAAAACTAAAGGCAACTGAAGGCAGCTGCATTGATTGCTTGGTTTAAAATCAAAAATACAAAAAATGCCTTTGCTAAAGAAAGGTTGGAAGTGAGGAGTTTTAGTGCAGTTCGTAACTCATACAAAGTCCACTGGTACTACTAGTCTCATGAAAACAGTGCTTTAGTCATCAGACAATAACCAGTGGGTTCCAAGTTTGGGCCCTATGGTTTCCACTTTTAAGTATAGATGTTTATGTATGCAGTTAGACAAAGAGGTCACAGTCAAATGGACACACACAAAATAATAATTAGAAAATGCAGATATAAAGCCAGTACCTTGTAAATTGTTCCAACAGGAGAGAAGAGATTAACATGATTTGCATTAGCATATTTCTAAAAGAGAGGAAGAGCTGCCTTTCCACCGGCAGTTAATTGACTCAATTTCAAATGCATGCATTGCCCTCTCCCTTTCTTTATCCCCCCACCCTCCCTGTCACCCTCTGGGCTGAATTAATGAGAGATCAGTGAAAGGATGCTTACAAGATTAACAAATGCCTCAACACTTAGTCAGTGTATATGAGTGTCATTGGAGGCCTCTGTTGTCCCAAAGGGGCTGTGAGGATTACAGCAGCATACAGTATTGTTTGATTGATGTGTTATGTAAAGGAATTACTAGGGTGTATAGCAAATTATATAGAGGCCATGAAGTAATAGCTGTCTATCCTCTATTTGTCTTTTCTGGACAACACACCTAATACTGACACCAAATTCATTAATGTTCTCTACCAAAGTGAATCTTATTATCATAAAGTAATTTGTGTTTTTTTTTAATGGGCAAACTTAGTCAGCTTTTTATTAAAAAGATGTTTGGGGTTTTTTTTACAGGTTTTTTTCAGGTGCCTTATGTCACTGTTTCCCCAAGATTTTCAAGCTTTTGGGATGATTTTAATGAAGAAAATGTTTATACAAAGCCTGTCATCTGAAACCGGGATTACCCTTTCATATAAAATGCAGGTTAGTGTTGAGATAGATTTTTTTTTCTTGTTAGTCTCATTGTTATACTCATACACGGTACTGTACCACTTTGTATACATACCTAGGGAATTCAAATACAAAGTTATATAAGACTGTTTAAAAGTCTTGAGCCACCCCTCATTTCTTTAGAATGGAAAAGTGGAAATAGTTGTAAGTAATTTATTGAAATATGTGCAAGCCTAAATGAAAATGGAGCCTATAAGTTAAAAACTATTCTAAAGAGCTTGAAACTCAGTACTTGGTATGACCAGCTTGAACTCTTTTGAAGTTTTTGTGTAGTTTCTTTAACTTGTCTTTGGAATAATTCTCCAGAATTCTTGAAGGACATTCAAAGCTCTTCTTTCGATGTTGGCTGCTTTTTGTTCTGTACTCTTAATATGATTCCAGAGTGCTTCAGTAATGTTGAGGTCCAGGCTATGAAGAAACCAGTTTATGGCTGGTAGAGTGTTCCACTGTGTGTTTTCATGTCCATGTATCCTTTTACTGCATTACTACTGTGTGTTATTATTGTCATGCTGAAAAATGATAATTTTTTCCAATGTTTCTTGCAATTTGGCATAAATTGGTACCGTCTGTGAAAGTTGAAATTTCTTAGGTACTGAATAGCAGACAGCCACACTGTACACAACGATTGGCTGGTGTGTACTGCGTCTTTGCCTTAACAAGCGAGTAGAGCAAAAAATGGTGATTTATGACGAGAAAGTGCTCTTGAAGCACACTGGGACATGTAGCTCTGCAGGAAATGCGGTTTTATCGTGTTGGATTTTTTGGAAGCAAGGCAGCAAAGGTAAGATAGAATTTATGCTTATGGTTTTCAAACTTAAAGCCTAATTTTGTTGTTCTTTTGTTGCTGGTTCAGTGAGTTTTGGTTGGAGCCCGCTCTTTAATTGTTTGTTGCTTTTGCCGTGTTTGGTGGTCATGGAAATGGTTTTGTAAGTTTTTAGCTGATATTCTGACATTTCTGTACCATAGATGTCTGCATTTAAACAACAGACCTGGTGGTGCAGCCCTTGAAACCATAACCTTCCCCCCTTGGGCTTAACAGATTAAGAGTTTTTTGCTTGGGAGATGGAGAACAAAAGAAAACAACTGAAGAAAGTATCGCAGATGAACAGTCTCTGAAAGTCATGTAGGAAAAAATAGGAAGTAGAAAGAAATCCAGCGAAGACCTGACAGAGGATGCGAGAGATTCATCTGGTGCTTCAGTTGATCCAGCTACTCTTTACTGAACCCTCAACAGAACTGGTCTCAGTGGAAAAAAGAAGGCATTCTTAAGAAAGGGGGAAAAAGGAGAAAAGATATGACACATTACACAAGAATCATTCTCAAAATAAGTGGCACCAGGTCTTACAGAGCGATGTGAATGACAACTGACAAAGAATTGTCAATCTGCACAAAGGAGGTCAGGAGAGAGATCCAACAGTAAGTTTCAATCCCATGTTTGTTTGCACATTTCAATAAATATTCCAATTTTCTTATCAAAATATAAAGATAGAAGAGAGGCTCAAGATTTTTGCACTGCATATTGTTATAGTTTCAGTAAAGAGCAGGTCTTAATCAATCAATATACTGCTGCATTCAGCTGGGCCATTTTGGGACTGATTACTTTGAATAATGAGATTCTTAGAGCTCAATTCAGGTGCCCTTTATGATTAATTGAAAAGGGCCATGAAGTAATGAATTTAAAGTTACAATAGAAATACAATAAAGGTGTGTTTATTAAATGGCCCCGTGCACCTACTCACACAAATATTTACGCACCCACACAGCAAGTGTTCCCTCAAGTTTAGGAGAGCAGTGAGTAATTAGCATTGGCAAAAGGCATTGACACTACAGAGAGAGATCCATTGAGATACTCCACTGAATTATTCCAACTAATTAGTTTCTCTCTTAGACCTATGGGAGCTGTGCATGGATTTAATGTGGTTCACATGTATGTGTGAATTTGAGTGAAGCATGTAATGTACTGTAATTTTTGTGTGGAAGAGATACGCCTGTGTTGTTTGTCTCCCTGTGCCAAAGGGAAAGCTGTTGCAACAGTCTGTGTCTGGCAGAAAAGAAACTTCAAAAGCTTCTAGCAAGCTGGAGGCACACATACTCGCTAACGGCTACACACAAGACCAGTTTTAAATTCCTTTGAACACTGAATTACTTCAGCACTCTCTAAATTTAACAGTTTTGTGACTGTAGTCTTTGGTTGGTGTAATGGGTATTTCCTATAGCCTTGAGGTTGAAGCTTGTGTGAATCAGCAGCCTTTTGTATTAGTGGTAGCAGGTTTAGGTATTAACTAGCTTAACCTAAACCCAGTTTCCTAAAATTTTGGGATGTTGTTAACCCAAATTGAATTTCATTTAACCATACAAAGAAATAAATGAATATATGGGGTTGAGGTTTCCTGTGTTTAAAAGCTACAGTGTGAGATTATTACCAATATTATTACCATTATTAAGTTGTAGCCACTTGTCCATTTGCCTCGCGCCATAGCCCAGAGACCAAACAGCAGCTTCAGTGGGAGAGTTTGCAGTATTTAAGCCATTGGGTTAGACATGACCAAGAGAATGATCATTTTCATCATCATGGCATTGTGAATTTGTTACCCAGGGTCTCCCTGTCAGTGCTTATTTATAATGTAACATCCTTAGGCAGCTAAAATATATTGGGAGCAAATGTGTAGATGGAAATGTGTGTGTGTGTGTGTGGTTGGCTCAGTCTTAGTGTTAGCCCTGTGACTTGTGCACTGTACCCTGCCCCTTGCCCTTGCCTATGACCTCAAGTTAGATAAGTGGTTATGAAAATGGATGGAAAGATAGACGGGTATCTGTGTCATTTTCTTCCTCATATGAAGTTACCAAGGAACTTGTGACAGATTTTCAAAGCCGTTTTTTTGCATATCATTACCTAAGAAAGATTCTCCATATTATTTACATTACAGTTTACAAGGCTGCCTGGTCTTGAAGTGACCACTACAGGTTATAGAGGAACGGAGCTCCACTCTCATACAGAAGGACTGCATGCTACAGAAGTTCGTTCTGATGAAGCAAGTGTTTACAAGATTGGAAAGTCCCGCGTTCAGAAAATTGGACTGACTTCTGATCACTTTCCTGGGAGACGTGTTCTCTCATTTCAAAACTTGCTAGGAAAGTATGAGTTGAGCATTCAGGTTAAAATTAAATTGGACTTCAGAAATTGTTTTTCCAGGGCAAAAATGTAAATGATTGACTCCTCCATTTGTAACAGTCCCTTTTAATTAAGCAAAGCATACGCTTTAAGTCCACGTAGTTCATCTTTGCCCTTCCTAGCGGAGAGGCTATGGTATTTTTGTTGCCTCTATTATAGGGAAGAAAAGTGCTTGATGTGGTATTGACATGAGAAAAGTGCCCTCACTCCTGGTCATAAACTCATACTCTGTTCAGTATATTAGTTATTGTAATCGAGTTGTATATGAAGGTTATATTTGAAATAATATATCGCATTATAATAAGTTAAGTTTTACAATGCTGTCAGTCAAATTGACAGACTACTATATAAGAAAGTGCTGTCACGGTCGCCGAACCACTCCGTATCTACGTGTGTAAAACCTCACTCTCGCACCCCCAGAGTTGTGCGAGAGTGAGGTGAGGTCAATTTAAGGACAAGACCCTTCAACCCACACCTTTCACATCCCAATGGCCAAAACCTTGACTGGGCGGCACTGTGACAGTAAGAATAACTAGATTGAATATGAAGGTTGTTGCATCACTAATGCAAGAAAGGTGACTGTGGTCATTTCCATAGAGGAATTCTGTCAGCGAGAGCTTAAAAAAATGAGTTCTGTTAATTTGAATTAGAATTACAAATGCTTTTTTAATTTCAGAAGTTGAAATTACTCTGTTAAAACATTAAAAAAAACTCCCCACACTCCCTAGCAGATCATTACATGGAGAAACCTTTGGAATGCAAGCACGCTGATCCACACAGGTATGCACACATGGGTATTCACAGACGCGGACTAAAGCTTTCTTGGCTGCTGCCTCAAAGCACACTGTGCGCTGTCTATCTTGCGTGCTGCACAATATCGTTTATTATTTAGTAAATATTGATATCTATGACTAGCTAGTTTATTGTGATGGTGCTTTGTTTTCTCTATTATTATGTTACTCTTTGTTGTTTGCTGTCTCCTCTGTTTGTTTTTTTTGTTTGTTTTTTTTTTTTCTCCATACAGGTGACCCAGGAGTTCTTTTTTTTTTTTTCTCTCTCTTCCCCCCCCCCTTCTCACCGTCTCTTCTCCCCTTTGGTTTTCTTTCTTTCTCTCCCCCTCTTTCTCTCATTCATTCCCCCTGTCCTATTTATTTAAAAAAAAAAAAAAAAAAAATGACAAAGGATGAACTGAAGCTCTGCCATCACGTAATGTCGCATACTGCTGTTTCTGATGTCATTTAGAGAGAAAAAAAAAAAAAAAACATTAAAAAAAACTTAGGTCAATAAAAAATACAATATTACAGAACAGAAAGCTTTAAAAGCTAAAACCTGACATTAAAGAAGGAGTTTGTTTCAACAGAAAATACAAAAATGTTTTGTTTTGGGGGGTTTTTCCAAAAAAAAAAGAAACTAAAATCTAAATATGATACAATACAGTGGCAAGAGACAGAGGGGAAGACAAGCAGGACAGGAATGCAGGTCAGATTCGAACCCGTGTTGCTGCACTTAAGTTGTGAGTGGCCATAGGTGAAAGTATGAGTGGGTGTCTGCATCCCTGTGATAACCCCATTACCCTGAATTAGATAAGCATGAAAAAATGGATGTTTGGATCTGTCCTTATTCTCTTAGCGGAGACAGATGTTAGAGAAAGCATTCAGCTGCAGTGCAGAGGGTGCGCCAGTAATTATCCATAATCATTTTAGGAGTCTGGTTTAAAGCTGCGATTTGTGACGTATTTAAATGGCATTCATCCCCCTTATTTCCCTTTTTGTGCTTACACATCTCACTGGTTTGACAGTGATATGCTAATTTCATGAAATTATAATTAAATGCAAAGTTTCAAGGATTTCCCCTCCATCAAAAAACTTGCTATGTTTTTTAAGAGTTTCACTTCCTGGTTAAAAATGTGCTGTTTTTAGTTGGTCGAGACAAGTTGACAAATGAACCCAACTCTGTGAAAATATCATATTTTCCAATTTATGCTACTATGATAATAAATCATCTTGAATATTTGATACAAACACTATTCATAGCATTAATATTATTTACTGTTTGCAGAGTGTCAATAGGGACTTTCGTACCGTTGACTGGTTTTCTTTCATCTCTGTGTAACTGATAACAAATATGTTTAACTTACTGGAATATACTTCTTGAGTACATGAATATAAATGTTCTAAAGTGTTACATTTTTAAAATTTATGCCATTTAAAATTATAGCTATGTATGTGAGCATTTGTGGCAGCAAACAGCTGTTGGGTGTGTTATACATAAAAGCACACTGCTGACCTCATTATACTACCCCTGAAGACGCTCAGTGATTTATGTGGTAAACATCTGATTCATTGGTAGGGTGCTACACAGCGAGGTCGGTGCCTTAATGCAGCCCTCGTTTAAGCTGTGCAGTGAGGTGTTTTTTCTTACGCTTTTAATCTACAATACCTTTCAGTATTTTTTCTTTCTGTTCCTAGTGGTAGGTTTTTGAAGCAGGAAGAAAAGCATTGAATGCAACAGCTCTAAATTCACTGCCCATGGGAAAGAAGGGAATCATTTTTCTCAGCTGGCTGTTAGGCTGAAGAGCTACAATTTCACATTCAGGCAAATGCACAAACGTACTCACACACATACAGTTACACTCATGGGCAGCGATACACGTGTATATAAAACACACACAGATACATACACAAAGTCACAGAGAGCTCTGTGGACTCACAAGTGGAGGTATTAGGTCATTATTGTAGCTTTAGAGAAATGAACACTTCATCTCCAACCCCTCTCGAGCAGCTATTGATCAGGCTTCCCCCTGTAGAGTTGTGTTTTTCAGTTTCAGGGCATTTTGCCTCCTCAAGGAAATGCCAAATGTGAGCTATCAATTAGAATTTGACTAACATGCAGCCTCCACATGTTTTTTGTTTTGATTTTTTTAATGTGACATTTTAATACTTTATTTGATCGTGATAATGGATTAAAACAGGGCAATGGCTAGCAGAAAATGGTTTGGACACCCTGGAATTGAACCAGAGACTCTCTGCACAGGGTATTTGTGCACATGTTTTATGTACTCTAATCACTCAGCTTAATGAACGGCCTTGGGGGGTGTTACATCTTTAAGACCAGAGTGATGATAAGCTCAAACATTATCAGTTCTGGTTATGGCACCAGAGAAACCCAAAAAATAGATTTCCTATTTATTATTGCTACATAAATCTTGCACGTTATATCTCACCAGTTCTGTTTCTAATTTGCAGTAAGAGATTAAGTAATTTGTCTATGATACATTTCTCTGTTTCCGATCCAGAAAAGATGTATCTTTCCTGACAGTCAAAGAGAAAACTGAACATTCAAAAGTGTTCTGCACTTTACAAGAGTGAGTTTTGACAGGCCGCAAAAAAACATCAATCTTCTCCAAACATGCAAAAAAGATCCATCATATACAGACTGATCTTTGCTTAGCTGATAGTCTTGCAGCTCTTGGTATATATTTATGCTTATTGCTTTGATTGGGTTGACTAAATTATGCAAACATGAAATAATGATTAAAAGTAACTACATACTGTGTAACAGCTTGTCTGTTCATATATTTAGCACCAAATATTTTTCAAAATGCTCAGAGGAGGAGTGAAGCACTCAAAACCCTTTTACTTAAAAACATTTGAATTGTAAACAGTAAAAGAAAAAGTTGCACACACATTATTTTTCCAAGTTCATGATTCTAACTGCGCCAGAGAAACCGCTGGTTTTAACCTAAGTGTCTTTAATTTGGCTGGACGTGTAGCTGGTAGCTAGCCAAGACTCTCTGCAGTTAAAAGGAGAGACAGAGAGACGCTGCCATTGCTTTGCATGTACTGGGCCTTTATTTGGTTGCAACAAACGAGAAATTAAAAGACAAATAAAAAGTCTTCTTCGGTTGCTGCAGTTCATCATACTTTTAATGCTGAATTCTAATGAATTTGTAACTAAGAGAAAGTTCTTGCTTCTATATTTTGTTATATTGCAAACATCATCACATATTGTATATTAAAAATGTCAGATTATGTTACAAGTTTATAAAAGTACATGAATAAGTGACTTACTAGTTCAATATTAAGTATCCATACTGTAAATAGACAATGGATATATTCTCTGTGATGTCAGCCATTTACTTTATGGGTACTTCCTCTAGTGACGTTTTGATTGATGCCATGTTTGTTTCAAAATTAGTATCAAAATGACGACAATAGGGTGGACTGCCAAGGTATTAACTGATGCTTATTAGCCTGGTTACTGTGAGTGCAATGTATAGATGGTTATACACGCTAATTACTGCATGTAAATGAAACACTATAAATTTGCTCACTGAAAAAGCAGCTATATTATGTGTCAGATAATTGCATCCAGTGACTCTAATTAACTCAAGTAATGAGCAGCAGACAGACTAGTTGTAACTCACCTGACTCTCAAACTGGCCACGCCCTTAATAATATAATTTAGACAGGTTTGTTGATACTTTGAAAATGAACCTACCTGGGTTGCAGTTTTTGGTACTCCTGTGTTATTTTTTTTATTTTCAGCTGTCCTTTGTGCAATTGAAACTTAAGGATATCCATGCCAAGTATTTACTTTTATTAGCCAACGTTTAATACTGTTATTGCTGCCATCAAACACTATTATCCGATCTTATTTGATACACCAGCCAGCCTCCCCTTTCCTAGACTACCAGTTCACATTGCCCCCATGCTATACTTTTAATCCACAGGAAACACTGTGGGAAAGTATCTTCACTCATGTGCATTTGATGATGAAGTTATTTTTACCCACACTTATTATTCCCAACATCATAAACTATCCAATGACCTGGGCCAACTGCCAAGACTGTCAATGCAGTGTAATAGGCAATTTATAAGCAAGTGTATGTGTGTGTTTGTGTGTCAGTAGGTGAGACAAAGTGGGAATGCGGGGATTGGGAGTTACTAGGTGACTCACAGTGTTTGTCTTTTTATTACTGTGCGTAAGTGGCCTGATAGCAAATTATGTACGCCCTACATTATGTTAAAAAATATTTTTAGATGTTCATTGGTATTAATAATAAACTCTAAATACATAGGGAGATATGAAGACAGCAATAGCTGTGGTCTGGTTCTCTGTGGCTTCGCAGCCTGTAGTTCTGAGAATGAGCTTTTACACCCAATGCCCTGTGCAGTCATGTTTGATATGCTGCTTCTCTCCCCATTGCTCAGCTCCTACTGCTGTACTGTAATTACTGCGCTTGGCAGACAGTCACGACACATCGACAACAGACGAGTTTGGGTGTAGGGAGGGGATAAGCAAAAGAAAAGAAAGATGTGGGGGTGGGGATGGGTGTTCTGAGGGAAAAGAGTATCCCAGTTTTTTTCTACAAACTCTCACAGAAAAGCTGCATCACTGTGAAAAGTTTAGCTCTTGAGTAAGCCACACAGGACGAAAGGTAACTTGTATTCATGTGGAAAGATTGACCGTGTATTCATATGCATAGTGTTGTATGTTTTATGTCTGTTTAAGAGGGTGTCTTAGTTAGATTTTTAGCAGAGAGAAAACATTTTCTAGGTGAATACATATTGGAATAATGATGTCCTTGGAAAATTATGGCACTCTTCTTCAGTGTTGGGGTCATTTCTCAAGTAATGTATTATACATAACTTCTTACTTTTTATAAAATGCAGTAAGTTACTTAATTACTTGCCAGAGAACGTGACTTGTTACACTACTTGTTAAATATTTTTCTCATTACTCCATAAAATAAACTAAAACCCATTGTCACATAATTACCAGTTAACAGTATAAAGATGAGGCTACAGCTCCACACACCACCGCAAATCCTCAAAATGAGGACACACATACAATCTTTTTTTTTTGTATTTACGTATGGACACAAAGCCAACAACACAAAGCAACGTTGAAAACCAGCACACAGACTTTAAAGTGATCACCACGGTGACTCTGCTTTAGAAACATGAACAGATGGAGACAGAGGCTGCTGCCTGACTGCCTGTCACTGCTTTTGTTACCTGTTGAAGTTCAGGCTGTGGCCGCTGAGCTGGGGGTCGGCATACACTTAACTTTAAAATCACTCTGGGTTCTTGGCTAGCTTTGTGTTTGCATGCTTGCAAATGTCTATTAGCATTGTAATCCAGTTATTTCTGTCTTGAATGCTGTTTGCCCCTTCCATCACTCTCTTATCCTTTTGTGCAATAAAAGTAATGTCTCTACTCCCCAAAAACTGTACCTCTTCATCATTTTCCTCCTTCCGCTCACGAACCGAAATCAGCTGTTTCATCAGCTGATTTTATCAGGCTGGATGTGACAAAGGAGGACATTAGAGATAGGGTGAGCTGTAGGCAGATGATCCACTTAGCGACCACTAAAGGGTGTAGCTGAAAGAACAAAAAGAAATATGACAGGGTGAAAACATAATCAATAAAATCTATTTTGAGACCAGGTTTATCTTCTAGCCATTACATGTCAAAGCAATTTTTTAACATTTACTAGTACAGCTCATGGAAAAATGAACAACATTGGTGTTTACGTGTTTTATAAAATAGCTTGGACGTAACATATTGATCAAACAACTTTAGAGTCTGAAGACGTTTTTCATAATCCTTTGAGCAAACAAAGGATGAGTATGAGCCAGCAGTAGAGGAAGTGTAACACCAATTGAGTGTTCCCATATAAACTTTAATGAAGTGAATAAAATGGATATGCTGTCTTATACAAAAAGAAAAAAGAAAATTGTCAAAAGCTGAAGAGGCAATCAACAAATTATGAAGAGAATCCATCGATTTTAAGATCCTTTGTTTAAGATCCAGACTCTCATACCTGGTAAAATTGCAAGAATCTGATGAAAAAGAAACATTGTGATCTTTGACAAACTCCAAGTGGCCTCTCAAAAAGGCTCCTATATAACTCCCTGAGAATCACCTAATTTTGTTTGCTAATCCACATGAGTAAACGTGGATCCTTTTTTGCTATTGACGATTGATAAATTTTGGGGTTTCTGTAGTGAAGCAAGGCAGAAAACAGAGAACCACTGCAGGCAAGTCACATTGTGTCACAGCCTTTGGAGTCCTTCACAAAAAACTGACTCTACAAGCTATTTAGAGGTAACCATGAGAATTGAGGGAGCTGTTCTGGCATTTTTACATGAAAAAAGTTATTTAAATTTCAATACATTCCCTGAAACATATTCCTTTCACCTCTGTCTTTGAGAGAGAGGACACCTGACGTGACACTGCAGCTTTAAACCTTTGTGCTATCAGCTCCTGATTATGTTTCTGTATCATTAAAATCTGACTTTAAAATCAAATCACCATTATTGAAATCCAAGCTGCGTTAATGCCACTGGCCTAGGGAGATGAGGCAAATCTTTTCATTTGCAAGTTTAAGAGATTGGCTCCTCCAAATAGTAACTCTTTTCTGAAGTGTATGGACATGTTTAAGAAAGATGATTTTTTCTCCTTGCTGTGAATGGCAACTTCATGCTCTGTGCATGATCTTCTTACTGAGGATATGGAGTAGTGGTTTATATTCCGATGTTGCCTACTTCCAAGGTGCATGAAGAAGAGCCAGCATCTAAAGAGACTGAAGGTCCAGCAACACTTGCAGTATGAAGAACAACTTTATTGCTTGAATAATGTGTTTCAGCGTGTAGCCTTCAATGGACTCATGCTTCCTACATACAGGAATACTCACCAGCTCTGGGGAAAAGATGAACTCAGGTTAACATGAAAATACTGGAAAAAAACAAGCTTAAGAGTGATAACCACTTTTGACTGGGTCACCTTTTACCACGAGGAAGTATACAGCCATGAAAACAGTCTCTGGTTGCCTATTGGGGGCTAGCCATATCTCAGCTCACAGTCACTTTTCACCAAATCCGATGAAACTTGTTAAGATTGGAACAAACAGCTCAAATCCAGGTGTGGACATACCTATCCAAATGTACAGACATACCTAAGAAGACTCAAAATTGTAATAGGTAAACAAATAAAGCCTTTTGTAAATGACTGAATTAAAGGATCTATATACTAAAAGCCTGCTTTTCTAAAAGTGGCATTTTTGCCCATTTTAATGTTAATCTATAAAATATAACATTCAAAAGTGAAAGAGTTTGAATGCTTTATGAGATTCAGTGTAGCTTCATTTGTTTCCAGCAGCAGCTGCAATAACAGAATGCAGTCATGCAAATCATTGCTAAATTCACAGATGTCACAAAATCTGGTTCATTTATTCTAGTCATGTGGCTAAGACTTTTTGCAACAAGCAGCCATATCTAGGAACTGTTGTAATAATGTGTGGCTGTTATGATCTACCATTTCCCCTCCTCTTTCCATTAGTTGCAGTGATTGGGATGGGTCGCAACTGAAGCAGAGAGGAACAGTGCAAAAAAGGTTGTTAGACGCACTGACTAATGCATCTGCTGAGTTACATAAAAACCTAGGAAAGTCTTTCCACAAAGACGCATGTTATTTGTGTCAGCTCAGAAATGATCACAAGAAGTTGGATCCAGTCACAGCAAAAGATATGTTAATAAAGGACCATCATTCCCCTGGTTACTATCTGTAATAATTTACAGATCTCTGACATCACACATGTAAGCTGTAGTGAAAATAAAATCACTGTACCTTGGCCTAATTACTTTCTTCTTTAATTCTTGGCTATAATTTTAATAACGTCAGTTATTTAATTTCAGGCTTAGGTGATTGGTATGTCCATATTGCACTTTCTCTGTGAAAATTGAAACTTTATCTTCATCCTTGTGTGCTGTTTGTGCAGTGCATGCTTTAGCTACCACTTTCAAACCAATTAAGAGCTGAGGGAAAGTCATGTAATTTGCTTCAAGCCATCTACCTCAAGGGTTTTAGTTTGATTAATTAACTGCAGGTTATTGTGTTATAGGCCTGCATGTTTCATAAACACAAATGGAAAGGTAGCTTTGATTGCCCCAGTGTCACCCCCACGTGCAACGCGTGACTTCAGTGGGGATGATTTGACGTCTAGCTTCCAGGACTTTTTTTGCATTCACCCCCTTCTCTCATTGTATGCTGTCTAATGAAGATAGCATTTAAAATGCGATGCAAAAGTCTGACACCACTAATGATAATACTGTTTTTTTTCTACATGGTGGTATAGTGGTTAGCGTTGCTGCCTAAGAGAAGGTCCCCCGTTTGTACCTCCTGGTCGACCGGAGTCTGTGTGGAGTTTTCATGTTGCACATATGCCTGTGTCGGATTTCTTCAGGTACTGTGGTTTTCCAAAGACAATGCTTATTAGGTTATCTGGTGGCTTTAAATGTGGATGTCATGCTAAGTTGGATAAAATGCTCAGAAAATGAATGAATGGATGGATGTTCACATCATTTTAACATTTATCGCACCTTTGCTCCTTGTAAGCCACCACTACGTCTGGTTGGTTACTGAGCAGCTGCTTGTGTGTCTGGAACTTAAAATCCCACAGGATCCTGTGCTGTCTCTCAAGCCATTTCAGCGATGTGTTCCATTGGGACTTAGGGATTTGTAACCTACTCTCAACGCAGATGTTCCTATACACTATTTCAACAACATGGTTATACCTCTCAGCATATGCTATCAGTGTTTGCGCGTTACACCCAGCAGTTATGTGCTGGATTGTGTCATGAACAAATTTACTTGGAGAATAGGACCTGTATTCATGGATGACCTTGTGTCCTGTGTGCTGCTGCAGAGAGTGTCCAGCCTTCATGTTGCTGGTTCTTAGAGTTTCTGTATTTGTTGCTATGATGAGAGCTTCTTTGCTGTCTGTCAGGCTGTCCTTTTTTTAAAATGTATTATAATGTCACCCACTTCCATATGTCCGTATGAG
Source organism: Rhamphochromis sp. 'chilingali' (assembly GCF_963969265.1). Lineage (NCBI taxonomy): Eukaryota > Metazoa > Chordata > Actinopteri > Cichliformes > Cichlidae > Rhamphochromis > Rhamphochromis sp. 'chilingali'. The sequence continues at coordinate 60,717,350 of NC_137930.1, read as the reverse complement.
GGAATTAATTTTTCCTTTCACAAATACATTTTCGGTCAACAGATTTTTGCCATGTGTGATCTCTCATTCCTTCTGTTGCTCCCTTTGATGCCAGAATCAATAGTTGTCATCCAACTCCAAAATTAAAAAAAATAAGTTAGACTAGTTAATGTAAAACAGTCTTTTTTAAAAAAACAAACAAACCATTGTTTCCCATATTCATCAGTGGTTTAAAAAAAAAGAAACAATATTAAAGAAACCAAAGAAAAATAGTGAGTCAAAATGAAGCTTAAAAGTCAAAGAAATAATACAAACCTCTGTGAAACAAAAATGTGTCCTCACAGGAAAGTCTCTTGGATTATTTATTGAACAAAAACACAAACTGTATATTTTTCACTTTACTTATGCGACTTATCACTGCAAAAGCTTCAAAAGCTGTTGTTCTTTCAATTCTAAGTTTTTCCCAAAATATTGAATGTCTAATATAGGACATCATATATTAAAGCTAATATAGGGACATCTAAACATCAATAAAAAAGATGAAAGTGTGGCCTTTTTAAAAAAATTAAAGATTGCTGAACTGGGCTTATGGTCATGCATACCAAAGCATACTGACTTATCTCTAACTCCATTTTCATGTGCTGATTTTCTTGATTTGGAGCTAACATCACAACATTTTAGTCATCCTTTGTAGTGTGAAAAACAGGCTTAATGCCTTGTGACAGTATTCTGTGCCAAAAATCTGAAACCCTACCGCTGTAACATATATTTGATAGCATTAATTAGAGTCTGGCACAGTGACATCCTTGACCTCCCCAGCATCCCCAGTCTGCCTTTTAAGAGCTGTGGTGGTGTGTGGAGAGATAATGCAGTGTATGGTACGAAACAGGTCTAATTGGCTGCCAGGCTTTATGAAATTCTCTCTGGGGAGCCCCATTGATTATTAATAGGCAGACTGCATCAAAGAATCCACTCCAGCAGCATCCCTGGAAACACATAGATCAACAGATACTGTATATTCGCAATTTTCTGTGGTCATACAGAGGGAATTTATAAACAGAGAGAGACAAAGAGATGGGGAAAGAATGACTTTTGTGAGAAAAAAGGAGAATAACCACAAAGACAGGACGCAAGGGTTTGATACAACAATGGTTGTTAGTGTACTTCTGTTTTCTTATGAATCCCTTTAGAAATTTTTCATTGATGGCTATCCTCCATAACTGTGTGTGTCTGTGTGTGTGTGTGTTTTATAAAGAAAGGAGGCTGGTGGGAGGGTTCTCCACGAAACCAGAGAGGACATATATACTCTGAAGCTAGCTAAAGTTTTTATTAGTTTATTACCACCTTCAATTAATTTTAATACTTTTACTCATTTACAACTTTTACATTTACAAAGGCAGAGCTCAACTTTGTAGGGATTTGTGATACACACTAGAGGAGCATACATGTGTTTGACACACAGAAAAGTGACACAAAATCTGTCACTTTGAGTCAGTTTTATTTCCTATGTTTAGTTGACAATAGTTCTTTGTGTTAAAACAACGCTATTCAATAGGATATTGAAAAGTTGGAAGGAACAGGGTCATCTTCCTTCATCTTTCCTACACAATGTAATCTCTGGTCATGGTATTGCAAAAGCTGAAAGTGATAGTCAGTTTCAGATTTGTTGGTTGCACTGTAACTGTTTCAAGATGCAGAGGTGGGGGGTAAAAATATTTTAACATAGGCAGGGACATGAGGGACTGGAAGACGCCCTGTAAGCATGTGTCTGTAAGTGAATTTAGTCCCACAAACAAGTGTTAAAGATTTCTAAAAATCCTTTCTTCAGAGCACAGAAATTGCTGTGTTATCAATCGAACGCAGTCTTTGAAATGTACAAAAAAAAGATGCTAGAGGTTTTCCATAACACAAACATTCTCTCTCAGTTTTTTTCCAGTTCTGTCAGTGAGGTGATGGATTCAAAAGATTTCTAACTTGCCAATTAAATCAAGTCACATATAGGTATTATCACTCACAAACACAATAACAGTATAATTAGCCTGCTGTGAGCTTGGTGATATTATTGTAGTTTTTCACATATTACAGAAATAGAGAGAGAGAGAGAGAGAGAGAGAGAGAGAGAGAGAGAGGGAGGGGAGGAGCACTGCTTGCTGTGTCAGCCCATGTGAACTGGATAGAGACAGCAGCTTTGGGATACGGTGCAGATACTGTAGAATATTGATTCCAAAAGCTTTTAGCGCATGGCTAATTTTCCATGTTGAGCCTCTGTGTGTGGTCCTGGGCTCTGGATGAGTCAGGCAGTGTTTTATTTACATTGAGTGGATAATCCATATGAACAGTATGTGTGTTGGTGCATCTCAGAGAAAGACACAGAGATTGTGTATCTGTCTCATAATACTTTGGATGATTCAAAAGACAGTGATCCATAGATGCTAATACACTGCATATACATCATCCAGACAACATGTGATGTGTACCACTTTCCAAATTGCAGATCACTGTACACAGCTACAAATGCCCATCTTAGTGCCTTTTGTCACTTGCATACTGTACTCTAGAAGATCAAGGACAAGGAGGTTCTTAACTTCAAGAGATGCTACATACGACTTATACCGGGGAGGGAGGTGGCTGTGGAGAAACACTCTCTCTGAGTTGTTCTCGATCTCTTCCTCTGGTACAACAGGGAGGCTTGCACACAGAGAGAGGATGCCCTGACCCTCTGTGGGGAACTATGAGGAGGTTTGTATGAGAACTGAGATAGAGTCTTAGGTACTATGCATCATGAAGTCTGGGGAAAAAAAGCATGCGTATAATAAGTATATTATTATACGCATTATATTATATAAGTGGGAAGCTCCACCTCTGCATGTATTAAAATAAAATAGTTGCATTTTTGGGAACTAGATCTTGTTTTACAGTGCTCCCCTGTTCCTCACTCATGTTACACACGACCAACAACCTTGCTTCTCAAACACAGTTGTGTCCGAGAATCCTCAAATGATAGTAACTAATACAGTACAATCCAAACGTCTTGAGACAACCTTCAAATGCTTATATTTTTGCTGCCAAAAAATATTAATGAATGAAGAATCACATTATAGAACCATAATGTTCTATGCATTACACCCGAGTGTTATGTAGCATATTCCCATCTTCTTCATCTTTGTCTTTTCTTTTTAGCTGCTCCCTTTAGGTGTCACCACAGCAGACCTCTATCTCACCCTATCCCTAGCATCCTCCTCTATCATCAACTCTCTGCCGGTCCTTCACTGCATCCATGAATGGTCCATGAGGTCTTCCTCTTTTCCATTCAGCATCCTTTGTCCAGTATATCCCCTTTCCTTCCTCTTCACACATCCAAAAAACATAAGCATTTTATCTGATATACTAATTTCTAATCTTGTACATCCTTGGTCACTCCCAATGAAAATCTTAACATCTGAAACTCTGTCACCTCCATCTTAGCCTCCTATCTTTTTGTTGGTGCCACCATCTCCTAACCACACATCATAGCAGGTCTCACTAGATCACAAGACTCTCAGATTGTGTTAACAATTTTGTTAAAAAGGCCACTTCTCTTTCTCCTGGAAACATCCATAACTCCATAAGTATTTTCTCTGGACCAACTACCTTACCATTCTGCATTCTCTTCATACCTGAGCTCACTTCCTCCTTACTAATACTGTGTATTTCCTTATTCACTAACTTTCCTTCATCTGTCCTCTTCTTTCTCTCATTTTCATCATTCATGAGCTCCTCAAAGTATTCCTCCTATCTTCTCCACGCACTCTCGTCAATCATTTGTACATTTCCATCTCTATCCTTCATCACCTTAACCTGCTGCACACCTTTTCCTGCCTTGCAAAGTGATGCAAGCCCTTTTCTCTTTCCTTAGTGTTATCTTATATATCAGTTCTGCTAAATATAAAGCTGCCTTGTTGCTTTGTGTGTTAGTCAACTTCCTACCTGTCCAATAGACTGGTAGCCAATAAAACTAATAAGAACTCATAAGAAATGAAATCGAATCAAAGCTTGATATATTATTCCAAACCATATTTATTATGCTAAGTTAAGTTAAGTATAATTGTGAAGCGGATGTCTAAGAAAATTAGATTCAGCATATTTATTTTATTTATTTTAAATTAAATTCCCACCGTCTTCTGAGCTCAATTGAAAGAAAGATTAGCCCATTACGTCTGACTGTGTTAAAAATCATCTCTGAGTTTCAGATAATGCAGAAACACCACAGCACACAGTTAAGACCACATCCTGTGTTTTTGTTTGATGCTACCAATGCGTCATCTTAATTTGGATTCCCTATGAAAGAAAGGGAGGTACTGTTGTAAGAACAGAAGAAAGAATAAATAAAAATGAAGAAAATGTCTTCTGGAACAGAGAGATAAAGTGTGTGTGTGCGTGTGCGTGTGTGTGTGTGCGTGCATAAATGTGGCCCTAGGTGACTTCAGTTTGTGAGTGGCCATGACATTTGCTTTACCAGGTGTAGAGGAGCGTGAAGCAGGCTCTGATGGGGTCTGTGAACAGTTATCACATTTACTCCAGGCCATGTGGCTATGTGTCTGAGTGTATGTAATCTTTCCCTCCCTCTCTCCCACCCTCTTTCAGGCTCTCCCACTCCCCTCTTTCTGTTGTTACCCCACTAACTTCCCCTTTTCTTCCATGCTTCACTTCTCTCTACTTTTTCTTGGCGCACTGACTATTTCAGTCACATTCCCTGCTTCTTTCTCTGCTTCATGCTACCTTTGCCCCTCCCTCTACCCACGCCTCAGTTTTGTCCAGCGTGGATGTTTTAGAGGGAAACAGGTAAAGGTGGCTGCTGGCTTGCAGTGGATTTTAGTTTAACTTCCTCTTGTTGAAGCTCGGCAGATGTTTCAGATACACACATACATTGAACTGGATCCATGCACACGCTGCTCTGTATAGTCATGAATTATTCACTTTGTTTTCACTGGACTGGAGCGCATGAGATGGTGTGAGAGGGGGTAGGGAGAAAGAGATCTGAGCTGAAGAGAGAGGAGCTGTTAGCTGAGACATGGGTGCTAGCCTCTTTATAATTCTAGACCATTCTCTTAATGCTCCCAAGATACGAGCGTAAGAGAATCTGGACTATAGTTTTAACCTGAATGTATGTTTTAGGTTAGCCAAGATAGGCCAAGCCAACTTTATTTATAAAGCACTTTTAAAACAGCAACCAGTGACTAAAATGTTGAACATAGGAATAAAAACATGTTATAAGGGGGTTAGCACAGCATTTAGTTTCTGTTCAAATACAGAGTAAGGTTACAACTGATAATATAGAATATTCAGCTGTTGATAAGCCAATGTCATTTTTTTGCAAGCTAAAGTCAAGGTCCAGCTATTTCATTAAGTAGTTGAATCATTGCCAAGTACTCACTGAATATGTGCTTTTATCAGTAGCATAGCATGGGGTTAAACATATATGAAAGCTTGTATCTGCAAAGACTTTACAGTGCAGTAAGTTTTTAATTGTATTTTAATTAAGCCACAGTTTGTTTGTTAATTAATTTGGTTTCATATTTAGGGTCAAGTTGTATTTAATAAATACGAGAATTTCCATGAAAACAAGGAAATTGCTTGTTTTGTCTGGTAAGATGTCTAAAACCAAAAGCATTTTATTGTTAGTGATAACCAAAGGAAAACAAACAAAACCCAGTGCATCCTCACATTTAGAAGGCTGGTTGGTTGATTTGGTACTTTTCTTGGTACTCAAGCAGGTACCAAGTTTGGAATCAAAGTAGTTGCAGAAATGTTTTCTGTCCTCAGTGATTTTAGTTCACCAGCTATTTTCACAATAGTCACAAAGGTACCCTTTAAAAACATATGCAAATATCTAAAATATTGTAGGGTGATTGACTGTACAAGGCTGTAAAAAAAGCTGGAACATATTCTTTTATTTTTCAGTCTTAATTGTTTTTATTAAGTAAATGTGAACAACAAATGTAGAAAGCACAAGTTTCCAACAAAATGGAATAATAATAATAATAAAAAAAGAAAACAAGAAAAGGTGATTTTTACACATTATTTGACTTGAAAAACATTGTTTTTATACAGTATGTCGCAAACGTGATTAGGGCCTTTACTATGCCATATGGATAAGGTGACATCTGTCAGCGACGGGCGAAATAAATGGTTTACTGGTTTTAACCTTTTCATGCATGAATTATGACAACCTCAATCAGGATTTTTTCTGAAGTCTTTTTTATTCATCTTTAGGCATGAAAGGATGAATAAAAATACTGAATACTGAAAAAATCCTGATTGAGGTTGTATGAAGCACTTTGCAATGAAACACATTATACATCTATAGTAACATTAAAGGACCAGTGGGTGGCAGGGTATGGAGTGACACATCAGTGTCCAATGTAGTGGTTTATGTGCAAGTATACCATCAACACTGACACAAATAGCTTTAAATAGCTGTCCACTGTAGTGACCACTATGCGTGAAAGAGTTAAAGAGGAAGCTGAGAAGAATTTAAAATATTGCCTAAACCTATGATTGCTATTACCACTGGTTTATCTGTAAAACCAGAGAGGTTGGTTGGGAAAGGAAAAGTGAGCAATGCTGTAAGGGAAGAGGTAACGCAGGATTTTTCCATTCTGCAACAGGGGACGGCCGAGGACCTAAATCAAAATGTCAGCTTATGGATATGTGCAGACCAGTAGTGTAATGGTGGGTTTGGTAATGCAAGTTTCCTACTGACTTTACACCTCTGGACTAAAGATTTGTGAATCCTAGTTTCTTTTCCCACGCCACAGGAAAGAAGCAATGCTTTGATCAATTGACTTGAAGAATTGTTTCGATAAAATGAAAACATTAAAAACAGCCTTGATTAATTCTAAGGCTAAGAAGAAGACAATGGTAGATTACGCTGTCTTTGTAGGTCAGATTTAGTCTTAGTGATCAGAGGAAAAATAATTAAAGGACATTAGAGAAGTTAAGGTTCGGGTTACATTTACTGAAACGTTTACTGAACATTTATGAAAACATTTACCTTACTAGATAGAATAAGATAAGATATATATCAATTAATATCTTATAGAAAGAACCCAATCTGTCAAGGACAGGTAATTTTCCTGGGGTGGTATGAACAAAGGTGAAGACCTCAGTAAGATGGCCTGCAGTTCTGCTGCAAGAGCCAATAACAGTGGAGATAAAGGGCAGCTTTGGGTAGTCAATGAGATAGTACACAGTAAATAGTTGTACAGCATTAGTGCATTTGTTCATGGAGATGCATAAAGTAATAAAAGCTTTACTTAAGAAGTCTTGATGCATGCTCAATCATCAAGGTAAGGAAATAATCCAAAAGTTGATTCTGGTCCTCTGAATGTAGCTTTTTCAGTAATGAAATCTAAGAAATTAACTTCTCACTAAGATCAAATCTACATAGTAGAGCAAACAGGTAATTTCATTCTGCTCTATCAAATCTAGTCTTCTGGTTTTAGAGTAGCATTTTTAAATAATAGTAAGAGTAATTTGAAAGAGTAAAAGAGTTAAAAGAGTGTGCATATTGGTGAAAAGGTGGCAGCCATTAAAAAATCCCTGTTATCCAACCAAAGTGCTAACACCCTATTAAGGAGAGTGGTCTGTAAGAACTGCATAATATTATTCTTTCTCAAAAGCTAACAGCTTGGTTCATGGAGGGTGGCAAAGAACCTTGTTCCGAGGAATTATTATATACCACAAATAATAGAGGAGCTAATTTATCATGAAATTTCTTCTAGAATTTGACAGGAAATCCATCAGGACTGGAAGCTTATTTTGCATTGCATATTTGCAAAAGTAATTTCTCGTAAAGTTAGCAGAGAAAAACGGGTTTTTTTGCAACCTCGGTGCAAATGGTTAGAAACTCAAGCTTGACCAAAAACTGATCACTTCTGAAATATCGGATTGAAATTCTGACTAAGGAGACTTAAAAGATTGAAAAATACAGTTAATAAGATTGATAGTAAGTGAGCCTGATAGATCTTTAATTAGCAGGATCAAATGTGATGTTCCATAATGCTACCACTGATGTGTGAGGAGCGATGTTCAGAATAAGTTCTGTGAGAGCACTGAAGTAGGTGTAGCAATTAAATCAAATTCCATTTGTAAATCAAGTCAAAAGTTTAAGAAGAGTTTTATTCTGGTTAATGATTTAACCACAATTATTTGTTCCTTTTTTTTTTTCTTGCCATTTATTCTACTAGATAACTTATTCCTGGTATGTAGATCTCTTCAAGCGCTGTTGCCAACACAATTTATCCTTGCATGATGCAAGTAGGATGAAATGTCTGCCTGGCTCTTCCCCAGATATCTTTGGGGAATCGTTGCTTATTGGCAAGCCAACTTAGGGCTCTTTGTCACATTCACAGACTTAATGTGGGATCTATTGCTATTTCACGTCTATTAAATTCGATTATTCTGGATATCAGTCATTTTGAAAAATTCAAAAGTGTTGGATTCCAAACAGTGTTGTACTCTGAAATGTCCTAATGTAGTTTTAAGCCTGTAAAACCCATTTTAACCAATACTAATAACAACCAATAACACACAGCTGAGCAGCAAGGTTTAATGCTATCAATTTTCTGTACCCATAAGACCTGGCAGGCAAAAGTTACACAAAGCTGGAGTGACCTGCTTGATGCTGTAATGCATTAGGACAACCTGCCATACTCTTTCTTTGGAGCAAATGGGATTACATACTGTGAAGTGTCCAGCATTGGCAGCGGATTTGCATCTAAGCCTCTGTAGTGCTTGGTGCTGGGTAACCCCTCTGTTATTACATAGATACCGGTATGTGATTTAAGCTATTGAAGATGAACTTTACTCTACATTACCTGGAGATGACTAACCCTAGTACAAAATCTGTTTAATGACTCTTTGTGAGAGTAGGGCAAGTAATTCACAGCTAGGACATGTGTCCCGCTCAGGCTCAGCCCAGGGAGCAAAATCAAAGTATTTCTAGTGATGACCGCGTGTCTGAAGTGGATGACTTCCTGATATGTGCTTACTGTGAAAACAGGCAAGTGCAGGCATGCCCTAACTCAGATCTGCTGACAGAGGTGTTAGAGTTTGCAGTATGGGAACGATTTTAGAATATGTCCTTGTTTTCATCTAACCTTGCAAATGGGTTTATTTTATTTACCTAGACCTGCTAATATTTGATTTTCTCTTAACTGAAAGCAAATATATGCCTCCAAATTAGCACGTTATCAGTTGTGAGGCTCATATGCAGCCTGATGCTTACTTTTCCCAAGCAGCACAGAATGAAGCCCTTGCACTGTTGAGTGCTGAATATTGTTGAACCTGTAAGATAGCAGCATGATTGACTTCTAAACTATTTATGCTGAGAAGTTCTCGACAGGAATCAAAGGCTTTTCTGATGTCGTGATGCAGTGTGTGAGCTAAAACTCCCCATCGTAGAAAATCCCGTGAGATACACTGAAGCTTTCAAAGATTGTAACTATATTCCCTTCCTTCTCTGTCCCACTCATGTCTCCCTTCAAGAAGATTTGTTAACTAATAGCATTTAGCTTTTTATTTGCATTTATGGATCTCAAAATCAGAATCTTCCATGTTTTTAGGATAAAGATCAAAATATCTAACGACTGGTAGATCTTATTTGTTCTCATGGAATTTAATCTTACGCTTCTCTTTCTCATAATTAAATTAGCAGGTCAGTACCTTTATCTAAGATTATAAAATAAAAAATAATATATATATATATATATATATATATATATATGTATAGTGTATATGTATATATGTGTGTATATATAGTGTATATGTATATATGTGTGTATATATAGTGTATATGTATATATGTGTGTATATATGTGTATATATATATATGTGTATATATATGTGTATATGTGTGTGTATATGTGTATATATATATATGTATATGTGTGTGTATATGTGTATATATATATATGTATATGTATATGTGTATATGTATGTATATGTGTATATGTATATATATGTGTATATGTATATATATGTGTATATATGTATATGTATGTATATGTATATATATGTATATGTATATATGTGTATATGTATATATGTGTATATGTGTATATGTATATATATATATATATATATATGTATATGTGTATATATATATATGTATATGTGTGTGTATATATATATATATGTATATGTGTGTGTATATATATATATGTATATGTGTGTGTATATATATATATGTATATATATATATATACAACACCCAGCACGCCCCTGCGGGCGGTTTATCCTTCAAGCTCGGGTCCTCTACCAGAGGCCTGGGAGCTTGAGGGTCCTGCGCAGTATCTTAGCTGTTCCCAGGACTGCGCTCTTCTGGACAGAGATCTCCGATGTTGTTCCCGGGATCTGCTGGAGCCACTCGCCTAGCTTGGGAGTCACCGCACCTAGTGCTCCGATTACCACGGGGACCACCGTTACCTTCACCCTCCACATCCTCTCGAGCTCTTCTCTGAGCCCTTGGTATTTCTCCAGCTTCTCGTGTTCCTTCTTCCTGATATTGCTGTCATTCGGAACCGCTACATCGATCACTACGGCCGTCTTCTTCTGTTTATCTACCACCACTATGTCCGGTTGGTTAGCCACCACCATTTTGTCCGTCTGTATCTGGAAGTCCCACAGGATCACATATATATATATATATGTATGTATGTGTATATGTGTGTATATATATGTGTATATATGTGTATATGTGTGTATATATATGTGTATATATGTATATATGTGTATATGTATATATGTGTATATATATATATATGTGTGTATGTATATGTATGTGTGTGTGTGTATATATATGTATATATATATGTGTGTATGTATATGTATGTGTGTGTGTGTGTATATATATGTATATATATATGTGTGTATGTATATGTATGTGTGTGTGTGTGTATATATATGTATGTGTGTGTGTGTGTGTGTGTGTGTGTGTGTGTGTGTGTGTATATGTGTGTGTGTATGTATATATATATATATATGGGGAATCAAGACCAAACGACACCTCCGTCTCCTCGTTGTCTAAGCTCGCCACATTGGTGTCAGAAGTGGGATGATGGTGGCACCCCATGTTCTGACCCGAGTGACTTTTCCCCCGCCGGTCGTGACCGGCCGGTGCGCCAAAAGAAGGCACCTGGACATTTGCAGGACTTTGTGTGGGGCAATGGGGTCGTTGGGGACGACAGACCCCTTAGGTGGGGGGCTATGTAGCGGGTCAGGGCTATTCGGGGTTCTGTTTGTACAGTTATGTTTTGTTTATGTTGCCATAGTGACGCTGCGACGTTGTGTCTTTCCGGGGTCAGAGGGCGCCCTGTGTTGTTGTTGTTGTTGCTGTGCGGTTGCCGCGCTGAGCAGTTAGCTAGCGGCAGTGTTCTTCTGCAGATGTCAATAAACGGCTGTGCTCCCTGGCTAGCTCACTGGTAGCAAGACCAAACGATACCTCCGTCTCCTCGTTGTCTGAGCTCGCCACATTGGTGTCAGAAGTGGGATGATGGTGGCACCCCATGTTCTGACCCGAGTGACTTTTCCCCCGCCGGTCGTGACCGGCCGGTGCAAAAGAAGGCACCTGGACGTTTGCAAAGTGAAAGCAAAAAACAAGCGCAAATTCAAACGCGATTTCAATATGTCACATATTGACAGTGGCTCACCGATGCCAATGACATAATTACCCAGCTACATTTCCGAAAGAATGCAAAAGCATTGACATATATTTTTCCTTCCTACAATAGCCCGACGGGCAGGGCAGAGATAGATTTTGGTAGCCCGGCTGGAAAAATCGCTAACCCGTCGGGCTAGCGATTTTGCAAGCCCTGTGTTACAGGCATGGCCCTTTAAGGATGAAGCCTGATGGGAAATGTATTCGGGATGTGTGTAGCGGGATTGCCTGGTGTGTGTGTGAAGAGAGAGAGCGGAGAAGGGGAAAAAGTAACGGTTAGCTACAGAAGAGACAAAAAGAAAATAAATAAAAGGAATATAATAACTCCCTCGACAGCCAGAGTTGTGTCGGCGATGCTCGCTGTGAGTAAACTGTTTCAGCCCACTGTACACGGTGTTCGTGCCTTAGAAAAGAAATAAAGTTCAGTGAAGCAGTTTCCTACGCCTCCTTCGATCTTTTTGCTAGCGGAGTTGACCTGTATAGTAAGCTGTTGCCGGCTACGAGTCAGTTACGGAACCTTCAAGTAACTGCCAGAGGTTTCCTTACTACGGTTCGGGGCCGCGGATCTGGCGCGGTAACACCTGTATCTGATTGAGGAATCACTCATCTTTGGAAAAGAGAGTTTATTACAGAGAAATGGCTCTTTCCAAAATAAAAGCTATACTATACGCCTCTTCTGGGCTATATTCTCAGCAGCATATTGTAGCGGGTCAGGGCTGTTCGGGGTTCTGTTTGTACAGTTATGTTTTGTTTATGTTGCCATAGTGACGGGTGACGCCCTCTCGCTGCGACGTTGTCCTTCCGGGGTCAGAGGGCGCCCTGTGTTGTTGTTGTTGCCGTGCGGTTTCCGCGCTGAGCAGTTAGCTAGCAGCAGTGTTCTTCTGCAGATGTCAATAAACGGCTGTGCTCCCTGGCTAGCTCACGGGAAGCAAGACCAAACGACACCTCCGTCTCCTCGCTGTCTGAGCTCGCCACATTGGTGTCAGAAGTGGGATGATGGTGGTACCCCATGTTCTGACCCGAGTGACTTTTCCCTCGCCGGTCGTGACCGGCCGGTGCGCCAAAAGAAGGCACCTGGACATTTGCAGGACTTTGTGTGGGGTAATGGGGTCGTCGGGGACGACTGACCCCTTAGGTGGGGGCTATGTAGCGGGTCAGGGCTGTTCGGGGTTCTGTTTGTACAGTTATGTTTTGTTTATGTTGCTATAGTGACGGGTGACGCCCTCTCGCTGCGACGGTGTGTCCTTCCGGGGTCAGAGGGCGCTCTGTGTGTTGTTGTTGCTGTGCGGTTGCCGCGCTGAGCAGTTAGCTAGCGGCAGTGTTCTTCTGCAGATGTCAATAAACGGCTGTGCTCCCTGGCTAGCTCACGGGAAGCAAGACCAAACGATACCTCCGTCTCCTCCTTGTCTGAGCTCGCCACAATATTAAACATATCAGGTCCCCATAAGGAGAATCATGTGCTAACGGCTGTCTAAATGACTCAGGTAAAGTTTGTAGCATGCATGCTTGTTGTTTTTGTCTGCTTCCACTTGTCTTTGCACTAGGATGATGTCGGCGTAAATGTGCAGTCATATTCGTTGTGTTCCCACTAGTGCTGTCAGCGTTAATCTCGTTGAAATGACGTTAACGCCACAACACGGTAAATCTCCGTTAACGAGCTACCCCTGCGTGGGGCTAGACGGCCAACACGTTAACGAGCTAACTGCGCTAACACACTAGTTCCCACCCATGTAATTCAGCATTGCGTGGCACATCCAACATACTGTTTTACTTTAGTCCATGACGCGCTTACCTTCAGGGTCATATGTCACATGAAAACCAAAATAATTCCAAACGCCAGATCTGAATGAGGGTGGGGGAGGTTCAATTTGCCATGTTGCAAGGAGAGCTTAACTTCTGTCTCGCTAGCTTGCCCTGCGCTCTTCCTTCTGACGATGCTGTCTGTGTTGAATGCTCAGTGGATCTGCGCTCGACAGTGCAGCCTAGGCGGAGTAGTCGAACGCAGATTCACTGAGCGCTCAACACAGACAGCATCGTCAGAAGGAAAGCTGATCAAATAAATTACAAATTTTGTATTGTCCCATACATATGCGTACGGAACCGAAAGCACTGTATCGAACGGTTCAATATCGATACGAGTATCGTTGCACCCCTAATATATATATATATATATATATATATATATATATATATAAGTTTTATTGCTAAAAATAAATGAAGGATGCCTTCAAGGTGGTGTTTATTCAGTATTTGTGCTGTAAACAGAAATCCTCTAGGGTTTGGTCATACAATGTATATCAAGTGTACAGTTTTTCAAGCTCTTCAGCAAGTATGCTGCCCTAGTCATTGCTAAGAAACTTGCTACAGTTTTTACTGTGTGTTTACACTGTCTTGAGACTGTTCTCTATCTCATATGCTTCAATGTGATGTGATGGTGCTGGATACATGTTTAGAGTTAATACTATACTGTAGAATCTGGTGTCTGTTTGATGGACATCCTTTGACGGATAACAACTCAATCCACTAATGCCTAAAACCTTTGCAAACTATTGCATATATGCACACGTACTCAGTTGCTCGCGTTATCCGCTTGCTTTCATCACTTTCTCATTCAAGCGCTCTCTTTAAATTCCACCTAATAAGAAAATGTTGTCTTGGGGCCGTCTGGTCAGCTTGAACTAGGATGTCAGTGAGAACACAATGGGGCATAGCACTGACTTAACATCACGGTTAATAATTTACAGACCTGCTGCAAATGTTTCACAGCACATTTTTTTTCCCATGAGGAGATCACTTGTTTAAATTGTGGTGTGAATAACTGACTATATTCAAGCACAGCTCACAGAGTCCAATTACTAATCTCAGCAGATAAGCATTTCTGCTGTTATCTGGAGTTTTGAATTCAATTGAATGTGAGAACAGGGGCCACGCAAGTTGATGTTGGTCAGTGTAATAATAATGCATCTTTGTTCATATACAATGGCAAACTTTGAAACGCTCGGGATCCCTGCTTAACAAAGCATTTAGATGGAAATCAAGGTCAGATTGATGTTTATTTGTTTTGGCCTTAGGACCTGTATGAAAATAGCCCTCAATGAGGAAAAACTCCCACGAAAACCTCATCAACATTAAAGGCAGTTTGTTCTGTTTGTGTGTTGCTGTTTACCAGGGAGGCTTTTGATCACTGACACCCCCCATAGATAAAGTGAAGCATGAAGGCCAAATCCTGCCCCGCATTGATCTGAACAAACATCCCCCTCCCGTTGCCAGCATACACGCACACACACACACGCACACACGCTGTCCTAATATTACCATAGTGTTAGTACTCTACAGCAAGATCAACAGTGTGTGACAACAGCTGTGTCACATTATGAATATTGCAACATCAATGGGTGCAGAGGTCATTATACGAATTAATTGGCAGTGGTGCTGTCATTAACGCTATCCAAACACGCCTATAGTTAATGCGAATGATCCGAAAATGTTTTATCTAATTGTTTATTCATGCTGTCCCTCCATTATTCGTTTTCAGCTTTTGCTAGTAGCATTAGGGTGATCCTGTGTGTAAGTTGCAGACAAGAGATTTTGCACTATTCTGTGAATGTTATTTCTTCAAAGTTGCCCTGCATTATTAATTTGAGTGTTAGTTTCAAGTTGCCTTGGGTACTTATCTTTGTGTTTTTACCCTCCAACCCTCTGTAATCTCCTATTACCCCCTCCACTTTGCCCATTCCCCCTTTGCTACCCTCCTCTCTCTCCCTCCCTTTTTTTCTCTCCCAGGCGAGTGATGCATGCTGCAAACGGTGCGTGCGTGTAGTGTGAGCGAGAGCCATCGGTGTATGCGTGTGCTTGTGTTGCGTGTGTGTTTGACTGTATGAGTGTGTGTGCTTGAATGTGTGTTGAGAGAGCGAGAGAGAGCAAGAGCGAACGAGAGAGAGAGAGAGAGACGGATAGACCGAGCCTCTAACACGGAGCATGCCTCTGCGTCCGGCAGCCGGCAAACATGAGCCACCGAGCCCTCCACGGCAGGACCAGCAGCAGCACACACTCACACACTCACACACAATCACACACCCTCACACACACGCAGCAAACGGCAGCCAGGGGGCCAGCACTGACAGCAGCAGCTCCCGGGAAGAGGACAGTGGCGTTCCCGTTCCTCACGGTGTTCCGGCTTTCCGTCCCAGTGCAGAGCGTAGCAACAGTGCAAGAGCACCCATGGAGGAGCCAACAGGCAACACGGTGGTCATCCGCATTGGAATCCCAGACTTGCAGCAGACGGTAAGAGCTCATTCTGTAGCCAGAGTATAAAAGAGAGGTAATCTGCCTCTCCCCCTTCCTCTTTGAATAGGTGCTTTCTACCTCTCTACTGCTGGCTTTATGTATTATCTGTCCTTTTAAACATCGTCAGCTTTTAATTTTTCGTCTTTTCCGTCAGCTTCTCTTTATCGTTATCACCCATGCTCTTCTTTTCCCTTGTTTTCGGTTTTGGTTTTTTTTGGTATGCACACTTAGTAGCTGTGTTTGCTTGCTGGCTTCTGGGGGTTCCACTCCTCCCCTCCCCACCTTTTCCACTGTTGCCTCGCTAATAAATCTACCTCTTCATTAACTGGGCTTCAGCTGACTTTGACAACTGGCCACTTAGGGTGAGAATGGGGGTCTGAGGGAAGGGGGAGGAACGGAAAAGGCATCAGGGGTAACGGAGGCTGTGAGGTGATTGCAAATGCCCAAGAAGGCACGAGGTAGAGAATCATGACAGTTATACCTAAACAGTAAAACTTTACCTCATCATGTCGTCTTCCCACTGTGTTTGCTCTGTGCCCAGAGAGTATAACAGGTCCAATCATACACTGTTCCTCCACTAATGAAGCTGCAGTTTCTCTGAATGTGTAGCCTGTACCTGTGTAGTATTGCAGCCACTGAAAATAAAAGCAGAACCATCAGACTGTTGAAACCATTTGATCGCCTTCACAAGTGTGTCCATATCTGTATGTGATTGCTGCAGAGGGTGGTGTGAAACAGGACAAATGGGCACATAGTAAATTAGTTCTGTCATTCAGTTTTCAAGCTATCTCATTCATGTAGATTCAACAACATTGAGTAATGCAGTGCAGTGGAACATCTCTCACTGAAGTGTCAAGGTGCCATTTCTTTGAGGTTAACGGGGATCTTCAATTTGATTGCCTGGAACTGCACTTAACTGCAGAGAAATAGCATTTTACTGTTTGATTGGCTGTAAAATAAAACGTTCAGCTCAACATATCTTGACCCCATGTTATATGTCTGCAGCTATTGCTGCTCTCTCTCTCTCTCGCTCCGTATATATATATATATATATATATATATATATATATATATATATATATATATATATATATATATATATATATATATGTATGTCAGTAGCACATATAAGATCACACTATTAGACAAATGAAGTGACTTTCCTCTGGAATAACACATGACTCTGAGTCAACACTTATCAACTTATCTAGCCATTCACCTTCTGTTTCACATTAATACTCGAGATATTGTCTATTAATTGTAAAGCAAAACACAGATTATACCCTGGCAGCCATTCGCTACATACTTGTGCTCAGTTACTAAGCTTTTTGCAAGAAGTTAGGCTGAGTGTCCCGTTTCTATTCATTCTGCAGACATTGATGGCGAAGGCAAGAGGCTGGTGCTCTGTTTGTTGTTGTTGATTACCTCATTGTCGTTGGATACTTGGCTGAAATGACCCATTGTATCTTAGTGAGGCTCCAGCACCGAATGCCAGGAATAAAGGCAGGAAATAAAAGGAAGGCAGCTGAAAAGAAAGTAGAGAATTCCCCAAAGGTGCTATAGAATAGCCCTGTGTGGACAAAAATGTTTTCAAGCAAGCTCAAACTCAAAACTCTCAGCATGCAAATATGTATAATATAGAATAAGTATTTGCAGTTACATGAAAGAATACACACACACACACCTGGGCATGGTTTTACAAGCTTACACAGTTACACACTCAAACATGCACTCATGTTCATGATTCCTAATCCCATTGCCCGGGGAATTGCCTTAATGTGGTTATGTAACGTTAAGATGCTCCACGAATTATTAGTTTCAGTTTCAGTCACATTTAGTCCAGTATATGGATAAGAAAGCAAGAACACATATGGGATGACACAGTGATAGAGGGAAAGACAAACAGAGAGTTTGCCTGAAGTCTGACAGACAAACATAGAGGCAGCTGACAGATGGCCAGATTCTGACAGTTTGAATCTTTTATGGAGCAGTCAAAAGTGACTCGTGTGTACTCTGAGTAAGCAGGAGATTACACTAGAATAGTCTGCCTGAAGTAGGATTACACATCTCCTGCTGTGTTTCAAGCCTAGATCAGGAGAATGAAGCACCATGCAAAGATCATGCTGGGCAACATTTTCCCTTTTCTGCGAGAAATTAGGGTGGAGCACAGCCCAATATGCAGTAAAGCCAGAGTATAAAATAGTTAATAGTTCCTTCACAATTCCTTTCTCAATCTCTGACCTATTATGTTGAGTTCCCAGTATTTTTTCAGCCTAATTAATCTGAAGTAGGGGTATTATTTCTGGTGCTATTCTTGCATGTGAACTGTGTTTTGAGAATTTCTTCTTCAGGTCTGGTTAGGTGATGGAGTAAAATAAAGAGTGGTGTTAAAATTATGGAAGACAATTTTGGAAATTAAGGAAGAAAATTAATGGATTTTAGTCATTCAGCTTGCAATTTATTCTAAGCAAGTCCGTCATTACATAAAAGTACTGTTCAGTCTTTGGCAAACATTTAATCTCTAACTGTATTTTGGCAACAGGAGATAGTACAGTTGCATTAGCAGTCAGTACCACCTTTTGTCCGGTCGGGGTGTTTGGGAAATTATTTGTAAAGATTGTACTTTTTTCCCACCATAGGTATCATTTGGTATTCATCATACCCAGCTTCACAAAAATTCTATTTTTGTGATAGAAGCAAAAAAGATAGATTCCCAATACCGCTAATGGGTGTCATTCATCTCTCAAAAGAGAGGGAGACACACACGTAAATAGTCTGCCCCACTATTGCCTACCTGCTTTAATCCATCTTCTCCATTTATTTTTGTGTTACGTCTCTCAGTGCATCCCATTTCTTTATCCATTCACAGAATACATTTTTCTGTCAGATGCAGAAATCTGTCACGATTATGATGTTGAGAAAATAATTTTAAAAATAAACAAAAAACAAACAAAAAAAACCCTCAAGTCTTGTTATATAGACCTTTGGGTTTGAGGGTTACACGCAGTATGCTTTCTCTTTGAAAAAACATTTGTCTTGTGGAAGCTCGAGGTTTCAGCTCTCTTGTTTGTAACAATAGTTGCTGCATCTTATTGGGTCGAACTGAAATAGACATCTTGAAGGCCCTTTCATTGTCTCTGTGCATATTTTCCTGTTCACATGCTTGCATGTAGCAGCATATGGTGTCCCTCCTTACACTTTACATCCTTTTGTGCTGGACTTAGCACTTTGTGATGCCCTCTTTGTCTTTTCTGTTGTTTTTGAATTTTTTTCCACCTCTTCTGTCTGCCTGTGTAGTTGGCTTATAAGGTACCCTGTTTTTCCTGTCTGCTACTGTCTTGAACTGCTGTCTGAGTAAGTTATTTTCTGGAAACATTTGGCACATGTACATATGTAGGCTTAATATTTCATGAAAGACATTGTCCTTGACATTTTTCATTCTACAGTACTCTTCAAAAGTCTTGAGTCACCGCTAATTTCGTTATATTTTGCTAGGAAAATACAAAATAGGTGCAGCAATTTATTGAAGTTGAGGCAGTCTTAAGAAGTCTTCAGGAATAGTTCTCCAGGCTTCTTGAAGAGCATCTTCTTTGGATGTTTGCTGCCTTTTGTTCTGTTCTCTGTTAAGATGATCCCACACTGCTTCAATAATGTCGAGGTCCACATGCTGGGGAGTGTTCCATTGTGCGGTTTTCTCTCCATGGTATAGTTTTGCTGCATTGGCAGTGTGTTTGGAATCAATGCAAAAAAATTATGCTGTTGCCAATCAGGCAGATTCCAGACTTTACTGTGTGGTGTTTAAACATATGATTGCACTTTTCAGTGTTCCACCCAAAACCGATGGAACCCATTGAACCCAAAATTTCAAACTTGGTTTCATCACTCCATTGATTTTCACTCCAGTTCTTGTATAATTTGGCATTGTTCAGTCATTTCTCCCTGTTTCCCTTTCTTTAAAATGGCTTTTGCAAAGCGACCCTTCCACTGAAACCCTGAAGACATAACTTTTACATACTAGTAAAGTTTTCGTTTTGCTTTTTAGGCCTGCCCCACTTCTCCTTGTTCAATTTCCTGTGCACGACAAACCGTTCCAAGATAGACCATGTTTTCAGCTGACTGAGGATGGCTTAGTTGGTGCAAAAATCCAGCTTTATACCTGTTAAACTCTGTTATTTTTAGCATTTTTCTTTAAGCTAACTAAAGAAATTCAAAGGCTGCTGACAGGATGCTAGAAATAAAGTCACTAAAGATACTTGTCTGTTATGTGTAAATCCAATGCTGGTTCATCCCTGCTGTCTTTTTTGTGCTGTTGAAATTTTTAAAAAGTCTGTGCTAGTGACTAATTGTTCAAACACCATCTCAATTATTCAAATTTAGAATTTTTATTAGTCAAAGTAAAAAATGACAGTTTTTGTCGGACTGTTAAATTTAATTTTGATCTCGTGATGTGGAAAATAGACTATAAGTTTAAAAATGTCTCTTCTCCATTAACCCCAAGGCTTGTCATTTTGACCTTACAGTTGTAAATCTGTTGCTGAATAAATAATAGGATTTTTGTTTTCAAGTGGAAATTTCAGAAACTGAAAAAAAGCTAAAAAAAAAAAAGTTCAAGTTGTTTTTATATCACCAGCGTCAAATTCTTTTCTTGGCCAATTTACCGAGTATATATCCAGTGACAGTTATGCCTTATGTCATTTTTGTACTCTGTGGAACATGTGGCCATCATGTTTTGAGTACCTGCTGTGTAGCCTCCTGGCAGATTAATCTCTTTTGTCCCTTTTGTGTGTTCTTGTTTAACTACCATCTGCCTGCATCGTCAGTCCAGATGATATTTTGACGTATTTCCAAATATGCAACTGTTGTTTTCCTTAGCCAGTAAGAGTGGGGACCTGTCGTTTAGTAACTTGTTAATCAGTACTGCTACCTGATTTACACTGTAGATTGGTTGAATGCAGGCTGCAAAATTTAGTAGCTGAAAAACAAATATGATTTCAGTTCTGTTATCCTGGTGTTACCCAAATTAACAGTTCTGCTGGTGCCTTTCTGAGTAGAGAAGGGATTTCCCTGTGTATCTAGTAAATTGGTGCGGGTGTAGGTGTGAGTGGTAGTCTGTCTCTCTGATGACCTGCCCTGGCTGTAGCTCATCTCTCACTCAGTGTCAGCTGGGATAGGCTCCAGCTCCCTGCAACTCAGTTGGATAAGTTGTTAAGAAAATGGATGGATTGAGATTTAGAAGCAGAAACCAAATATTAACAGACCTGGACTGAGCTCAAGCCCCCGAAAATAATTCAGGACTAAGAACGCAACTTTTCAGTCCAAATACTGACACAGACACCTTGACTCAAACGATCTGTTTCTTTAGTTTGTTTGTTTTTTATTTTTTGTCCAGTTGATACTATTGTTAAGTGTTTTTTTTTTTTTGAGAAGGACAACCGCTGCCCAAGCAAAAACCTGTAGTGATCCCATATGTGTCAGGAGTATCGGAGCACTTGAGATGCATTTTTTCTAAACACCGGGTTTCTGTGGCTTTTAAACCCCAAAACACGCTGCGGCAAAAATTGGTCCACCCCAAGGATCGGGTCCCCCGACACAAACAGAGTAACATAGTGTACGCTGTTAAGTGCCAGGAGGATTGCCAGGATTTATAGCGGATGGCACAACACAGAAGAGCTACCTCATCAGGCCAGGACTCTGCAGTCCATTTACACCTACAGGCGAGTGGACACTCTTTCAAGGATGAGGATGTACACATCCTGGACAGGGAGGAACGCTGGTTTGAGCGCGGAGTCAAGGAGGCCATTTATGTGAAAAGGGAAAGACCATCTCTGAATCGAGGAGGGGGCCTAAGGATACATCTTTTGCCATCTTACAATGCTGTGATTGCAGCCATTCCCCAACTCTCTGTGAATGGTACTCATGGCTATAGGGCTTTGGAGTTGACGTCACGCCGCAATGCATTATGGGAGCGCAGCGCCATTTTCGGGGTCTACGAATCAAACCAAACACACTGTGTTAGAATGACGACTACAAGAAAGATGCTTAAAAGCGGCTCAAAAGAGAATGAACTGTATAGAGACCGATTGCGTCCAGAGGCGAAGCAGCGGTACTTGCAGAAAATAGCGTGCATTGGAAATGTGGACCCGTATGAAATACGGCCGTGGAGTAGAAACCCTGAAGACCAACCGCTATTGATGTAGCCTGACATATTCTCGTACCTTGTCTGTGGAGTCAGCGCGTACAAGTCGTCATTCAAGCAAAGGTAAGTCAGCTCGAGTACTGCGAGTGAAATGCGTTTGATTTCCCTGCAAACATTCAGATTAGTGCAGCATAAATTCATTCATGAGGGGAAATTACAGTGAGAACATGTGGAGGCTGTTAGGTGGATAACATAGTGAGTTCAGTGCATTGATGTGACACTGTCCTGAAGGATTGTTATTCTTTATGGTTAAAGAAATTGCACTAATTTATTCATATTTATTATAAATAATTCTAATTATACATCTTGCTTCCATGTTTGTATCTTGTGTCACTAAAAATACATTTTATTTTAATTTTATATATTGATCAATGACCTGCAGAATCTCCTTATCATATTAAGTGATTCATAATTGTCACTTTATGCTTTCTCCATCTCTAAAGTGATGACATCCTTGCATTACATCCTTTAGGTTCATTTTCTGCAGGCAGGTTTCTGACAGAGAACAGGCAGATTTAGAATATAACATGCAGCGTTCTATAGATGGAAAAAGAAATGAAAAATTACATGTATGTGCTAACTTTCTAAACACTTTGTTACATTTATGATAAAGTAGATTAAACACATTTATGTCTGCCTTGGCTCATTAGTTCTTGTCTTTAAATGAACTTTGTCTGTGTGTGTTTCAGGTCCTGCACTCTCAAAGACTGAATGAACCAGCATTGCAGCCATGGGTCACTGTGAGCATCACAGGGAAGGTTGAAGCCGCGCACTGCACCTGTATGGCCGGAGTCGCAGAGACCTGCAGCCATGTCGCTGCTCTTCTGTTTAATGTAGAAGCAACAGTGTTGATCTGTGGCACAAGGACTGTTACAGATGAACCTGCATACTGGGTTTTGCTGGGTAATATGACCAAGATACAGCCAGAGGTTGGCCATAAGATAGACTTCTCCTCTTCAGCTGCCCAAAAAAAGGCTCTCAATCAAAACATAATAATAATAATAATAATAATGGATTGGATTTATATAGCGCTTTTCAAGGCACCCAAAGCACTTTACAATACCACTATTCATTCACTCTCACATTCATACACTGGTGGAAGCAAGCTACAGTTGTAGCCACAGCTGCCCTGGGGCAGACTGACAGAAGCGAGGCTGCCATATCGCGCCATCGGCCCCTCAGACCATCTGTAGTGACAGGTAAAAGGAGGGGTCCTCAAAACAGAAAAATCCCACCTGCTACTTTGGAGGAGTTGTCACTGCTATTGGATACTTTGCTGGAACACAGTAAAGCTGTGGGTTGTGGGAATGACCCATAATGTTTTATCTAGGGGTCTAGATTTATGCCTGTAGTGCACTGCCGTGTAAATAATTTGCATTTACTGAATATATACTGACTGAGTCCCAATGTTCAAAAGTTGAATAAAGAAACAAACTAATTTTTGCCTCTTTTTTTTTTTTTTTATTGAAACCACCTTATAGAACATCACATCAGTTACAATGTAGAATCCATGTCATTTATAGTTTACAAATGACAAAATGTTTACACAAAATCATGAGTGTTTACATGACATCACCCACTACTAACATTATTTACTGTATCTTTTGAAAAAATACAGCAATTTTAACAGCACAATACTTAAGAATATTTAACAGGAGCAGGTTTCATTTTTCCCTGGTTTTATTATCACACTGTTCACCAAAACGCAGCAAACCTTCACCATCTTATCCAGGAGGGTCACCTCTTCACCCTCACATGGAAGAAGTAATCTGATTGGCATGGTGGTATGTTTGAAGCAGGTCCCTTTTGTAGCACTGGAACCCAGTCACGATGTTTCATCCATTTCATAGGCTGGTTTGCTGCAATAATGCCAAATAATTAGCATCTCTATTGATAGAAGGTAGTTCTGCAAAATCACTCAGTAGGATGTTTGTTCTAATTTGCTATGACCGCAGAGCGCATAGAAAATAAAACTAATAGGCTATAAAGAGTGATATGAACATATTTAGAACTTACCGGAATGAAAATGTCTGGAGCACCAACAGATATTTGGAGATGGAAGAGAACTACACGTCAGCTCGTCTCACAGCTGCTATCCAGGCTGGACGCCTTCGTTTGGTAACATCGATACACGAGCTGCCTCATGTTGCTTCCGGGTTGGGAAAGAATTAAACGATAAACCCTTTTCAAGCTTATTCTCTTGCCGGTCGTGCGATCGAACATTGCAGCCGACTACACAGCAAATACGAACCATGGCTGTTGTGTGTGACTTCGCTCCCTTTTCACTTGCGCTAGACCCCCAAAATGGCGGATCGGGCCAAAATCCTTTCCACGCCCACCCCCCGTGACATCACGCTCCAAAGCCCTATAGATCAGTGGGTTTGGTCAGTGGTCATGAGAATTTGCATAATTAAGATTAAGGAACTGACCTCCCAGCCCATTGTTCCTTCAGTGGGCTGGTTTCAGTCATTATGCAAATGTACTGTTTATAAGATTGGGGAAACCTGCAGTCAGCTGAGACTGAAGAAGTCACTTGGATGAGTGACGAAACGTTTCTCCCACAAAACGCTACGTCCAGATGAACAGTATTAACCTTTGGAGATATTGTTAAGTTTGTAAACTGTTAATTTTGTTAACTACCTTTTTAGAAGCGTTTTATGTGTCTGACAAGCTTCCATGTTCAACAGTAAGTTGCTAAGAGCATGTTTTGGCTCATTGGTGCTGAGCAGGTATTCTGCAGTGAGCTTACCACAGAAAGCAGAGGTATTACAAGCGAGAGTGAATGAAAACATCAAATTTGTAGCAGGATAGCTAAAATAAGCTATCCACAAAGCCAACCCTCGTGGTTGTTGCTTTAAGGTTCTTTTCTTGTATTAGAACTGTACTTGACCCCCCCCAAAATTTAATTACTCATCTTTATTGCATAGCTTTTACATCTTGATGCATAATAATGAATGAAAATAATAAAAAGTCATCTAAACGTCACCCATCCACCAATATGAGGTGTTTGTTGATATGCTGTGTTTGGTTTTCTCTAAACATGGCACTGTGCTTTATGATTAAACCTCTTGGTCTCACCTGTCCAGAGGACATTGCTCCAAAAGTCTGGTGGTTTGTTCACCTTGGGGTGAATTTGGAACATCCACTCCTGAGAAGATTGGCAACTGTGTTAAATCTCGAACTCTGTTTCTGTAATTGGGCTTAGTTGTGTGTTGTTATTCATACGATCTGGGTTAGTTCGATTAGTTATTTCTTGTTGATATTATCAAAATAATAATAGTATAGACAATATATTAGTGTCCTAAAATGATCAACCAAGATTATGGTTATTCTTAAATTATTATTATTATGTCAAGTCATAATAATATAGGATTTTTAAGACTGATACTAATAGTTGGTGATTTAAAAATGCTTTATTGGCTCTTTTTTTTTTTCTTTTAGACACACAAAACATGAACAGGTTTCTCTTAAAGTTGTATGTGTAGTTATTTATTAACTCATTCATGCTTTAGTCAACTCACATCAGCAGGTTGTTGTGTTTGTGACATTATAAACATTGTTGCTGTCAGGGATGTTGAAGAGTTGCCTGTGGTAGACAAGCTGTACATTATCAACACTCGTACAGTGACTGAAGGGTGTTTCTTCTTTACTTTAACATTTTTCATTACAATATTAGTTTGAATTGAATTGAATTGAATGAATGCTTTATTGGCCATATGCAGGTTGCCCCGCAGAGGAATAGGACCCCTGCGGTCAAGCTCTAACTATAGGAAAGTTATTTCTCATTAAATACTGTGATTGTTTCATTGATCTTTTTATACCAATCCATTGCTTTTTTTCCTCTGTATTACTTTTTTAGCCCTTTCTGTCTTTTGTGTGTTATCCTCATTTTTATCTTTTTCCTGAGTCTAGTCTGAGAGAAGCCTGGGAATATAAAGAGATATTAATATTAGCCCAGTCAGACTGACCTTTTGTCACAAGAGTGGTCTAGATATTAATTGTGTTTGTGCAGGGAGGACATCCCTCTCCATTGTAATATTATATCTATAACCAACAATGCTTATATAGATATAGATGGCTGGCATGTCCTGTGTTTCAAGCCAAAAGCATCTAATTGCATAAGCCTTCAGCTGTTTGACCATCAAGTTAAAATCAAATGCTATGTGCAGTAGATAGTGCTCTTGGAGACATTTTAAACACAATACTTGAAGTCAATACAGTAAGACTCTCTTCTTTGCAGCCAATGGGAAAAAGGAAGCCCCTAGGCAATACAAACATTTCCAATAGCCTGCACTACAGTAGTGAACTGCTACAGCCCTCTATTCTCAGCAGAGGAGCTCAGCTTCTACTGTTTTAACTGTAGTGAAATAAAGCAACAGATAAACAGTCTTTGTGGCTCATGAAAAAGAATAACCATGACATAATTAGTTTTGGTTGCATATAAAAGACAAAAAAATCTTCTGTCTAAGTGTAGGTTCGCACACTGTCTTGATGCGGTGCTAAAAATTTTAAAAGATTACGCACACAGTGTTGTCTTACCTACCTTGAACTCTCTGCTTCTCTAGATCGAATTGATTTTATCACACGGATGCTTATAGAGCAGCCAGGTTGTAATTTCACAGTTAGCTGCTGGATAAATCAAAATGGGGTTTGGTTAAAAATACAGTTTTTATAGTGAAGGTTTTAAAAATGTTTCAAAGTAATCTAATCCAAAATGCAAAAAAGAGTAAAAGCAGGTACAAACGTATTTATTTATTGCAAATCGCTGTGTAGTATCTAAGTGTTTATGTGCCTATTTTTAGTACAAGATGGCGCCAGTATGTTCGGCTCGCCGTCACTCCTCCTCCTGTCTTTTGGTTTTTTGTTTGCTGTTCTTTGCCTTAACTGTGGAAATCAACTCGCTCCGGACTTATGACCGGCAAACTCTCTTTATTATTCGAGACTCAGCAGTGTCAGCACCTTTGTCCTCTGTCTTTGATGGACAAACAAGCGGTGTGCCTCCACTGTTCGATGGTATTCCACCTTACCTACGTCGCACCTGGTTCCTCCCTCCCAAGCTACACCGGAAAAAACGTTGGAGAAGACGAGGGAAGCGAAGTGGTCTCCTGGCTCGCACAAAGGCATTTCTATCACTCTCCTGCCTGGCTGATCCTCCCCTCGCTCAGATGGGTTTCTGCTACTCTGCTGCGGTGAGGGGCTCACTCCAGCCCAGAGGACCCTGGGTGAAAACCGTCTCTCAAACTCCGCCTGCTGTTGCTCCGGCTTTACCGGTAGGCCCGCTTCTTGGCCCGCGCCTCCCTCGGTCATCTGGCTCACTCCTCGCCATGCCGGCGGCGGCGTTCTCCTCTGGTAGGCGACTTTCTGCCATCTCCGGCCCACGCCTGGTGTTTGCTCCCTTCCTGCGTGACTCTCCGGGTCCGTCGCTCGCTGTTTCCGTTCCGGGTCCTCGGTCATCGGCTCTCCTACAGCCACAGATCCGCAGATTTGGTGCTACAAACTCTAACCTACGCCCACTCACCCGCATATCAACCCCGATGACAGCTACTGATCTCACCTTATCTATGGCTTTGATCAACACTCGATCCCTCTCCAATAAGACGTTTCTGCTCAAGGATTTTTTCTCTTCTTACAACTTGGATTTTATGTTCCTGACGGAGACCTGGTTACGCGCTGGTGAGACTGTGGCTTTCTCTGAGCTTCTTCCTCCAGGCTGTTGTTTTTTAAACACTCCCAGGTCCTCTGGCAAAGGCGGAGGCCTCGCCTGTGTTTTTAAATCTGTTTATGACTGCCATCAGATTTCTTTTTCCTCTTTTTCCAGCTTTGAACTACAGCTTTTTAAACTAAACTCATCCACTCCGTTACTGATTGCAGTGGTATATCGTCCTCCCAAATTTAACAAGGACTTTATCAGTGAGTTTGGGGAATTCCTTTCAGGGCTTTCAGTAGATTTCGATCATTTTCTTATTGTTGGTGACCTGAATATTCATGTGTGCTGTCCATCTAAACCCCTGGTTAGAGACTTTGTTTCACTGTTGGATTCCTTCAACCTTACTCAGTGTGTGTCTGGCTCCACACATGAGAAGGGTCACACTTTGGACCTTGTCATGTCTCACGGGTTGGGTATCCACATCTCTGAAATTTGTGAGAGTGCGTGTATCTCCGATCATTTTCCTGTTCTATTTTCTGCCACTGCACATTGTTCTGATGCTGCAGTTAAACCTCCTTCACGCCGTCACCGGATCATCAATACCCATGTACCATCTCAGTTTTCTGCTACTTTTAGCAACTCTGAGCTCTCCACGGTGGACTGGATTGATTCCTTGTGTGCAGAAGATTTAACTGCTCTTTTCAACTCAACATGTACTTCTATTTTGGACCTCATCGCTCCCCTAAAAACACTCCGTCCCAAAGCTCACGCTGAACCCTGGATTACAGACTCTGTTCGTGCTCTCAGGCGCACCTGTAGGTGTGCTGAGAGAAAATGGAAAAAGGACAAGCTGCACATTTCTTTTAATATCCTCAGAGACTCTCTTTCAACCTATCAGAAAGCCGTTAAAGAGGCCAAGTCCTCCTACATATCAAACCTGGTTAGCAGTAGTGTCCATAAACCTCAGACTCTGTTTCGTGTTTTAAATTCCATTGTAAATCCTTACACATCCACCAGCCTCACACCTTCTGCCACCCTCTGTAATGACTTTCTAAAGTTCTTTGTAAACAAGATTTCCTCCCTGCAGTCTGTCATTCCATCTTCACCTTCCAATCCCTGTGTTTTGTCTTTGTGCCATTCTGCCTTTAATCAGTTCGAACCAATCTCTCTCTCTCAGCTGCATGAAATAGTCTGCAAGGTTAAGACTACCAACTGTTCCACCGATGCTATCCCCTCTCGGCTTCTGAAGCAGGTTCTGGACTCAGTCTGACCTTTCCTTCTGGTCCTGATCAATGCCTGCCTCAGTTCTGGTTGTTTTCCAACACCCTTCAAGCACGCTGTTGTTCAACCTCTCCTTAAAAAGCCTAATCTAGATCCATCCCTACTCTCTAACTATAGGCCCATTTCCAACCTCCCTTTTCTGTCTAAAGTACTGGAACGAGCCGCCCTCACGCAGCTCCAGCTATTTCTTGACAATAACAATCTCTATGAGAAGTTCCAGTCTGGTTTTAGAGCTCGGCATAGCACAGAAACCGCCCTTCTGAGAGTTTTTAATGATTTGCTTTTAACTGTTGACTCTGGTTGTGCTGCTGTCTTAGTAACCCTGGACCTGACAGCAGCCTTCGACACTGTTGATCACAACATACTGCTATCCCGCCTTCAACATTGTGTCGGTTTAAAGGGCACTGTCTTAAAGTTTTTCCAGTCCTATTTGAATAATAGGAGTTTTTCTGTTCACCTTGGTGAACTGTCATCTCCCAGAGCTCCTTTAACCTGTGGCGTACCTCAGGGGTCCATACTAGGCCCCCTGTTGTTTATTCTGTACTTGCTCCCTCTGGGCGATGTGCTCCGTAAACATAATGTGTCCTTCCACATCTTTGCCGATGATATTCAGATCTACCTCCCTCTGAGGTTGAACTGCAATGTTTCTTTGCAGCCGCTACTCTCCTGCTTGTCTGACATTAAGACTTGGATGACTCTTAACTTCTTACACCTTAATGAAAGCAAAACTGAAGTCATTGTGTTTGGGCTTCCTAAAGATCCCAACTTCTCTCTTGACTTTTTGGGACCCCTAACCTCCGATTGCACTTCTTCCATTAAGAGTCTTGGTGTTATTTTTGACAATGCTTTTAAACTTGATAAACAAATCAGCTCTGTAGTTAAGGGATCTTTTTATCATTTGCGGATTTTAGCCAAAGTCAAGTCTTACCTTTGCAGGAACGATCTAGAAAGAGTGGTCCATGCTTTTATTACTTCACGGCTAGACTACTGCAATTCCCTCTATGCTGGCCTAGATCGTTCCTGTCTACATCGCCTTCAACTGGTGCAGAACGCTGCCGCTCGCCTGTTGACCGGTTCAAAAAAAAGAGACCACATCACTCCGGTTCTCTGCTCTCTCCACTGGCTCCCAGTTGCCTTTAGGATTGATTTTAAAATCTTATTGCTGGCTTTTAAGGTTTTAAATGGCACTGCACCTTCTTACCTGTCAGAACTCCTTAGTACTTATCGCCCCAGGAGATCTTTGAGGTCAGCCGACCTGATGCTTTTAGATGTTCCCAGGTATAAATTAAAGACAAAGGGAGAGAGGGCGTTTGCTGTGGCTGCACCCAGACTGTGGAACAGTTTACCTCCTCACGTCAGACTCTCCAAAAGCCTAGAAACTTTTAAAACCGCTCTTAAAACTCACCTCTTTTCATTGGCTTTTAGAAAGGTTTAATTTATTTGTTTTATATATTTTTATTTTATTTTTATCAGCGAGGTGTTATTACGAAATTGTGTTCTATTGTATTTTTATCTGTATTTACTGTACAGCACTTTGGTCAGCCTTGGTTGTTTTTAAATGTGCTCTATAAATAAACTTGACTTGACTTGACTTGACTATGCAGTTCTGAGTCTGTGTCTTATTGGAGTGTTCATATCTCAGTGATGACTGGCGTTAACTGTAAATCTTGTTGGCATATCAGTCTCGCCTGTCAACAGTAATGGAAAAGAGGACTTTAATCGATATTTGTTGCGTGTGCTGGTGTGTGTCCTTGTCCAATTATGCATGCATAAAGAACATGGTGTCTGAATGAGACAGATGGGAAGTAGAAGATTCTAAAGAGTTCTTATAACATGGAATATACTTGTCAGTGGCATTTTTTAACAAGTTCGGAAAACGTACTGCAATAATAAACCATTATGATACCATTTCACAGTTGGCAAAGATTTGTAGGTACATCCCTGGTTTAGATCTGGTGACTGTGGAGGCTATTTAAGTAAACTCATTGTCATGTTCAAGACACCAGTTTGAGCTGAGCTGAGCTTTGTGACATGGAACATTATCCTGCTGGAAGCAGCCATCCAAAGATGAGTACAGTGTGGTCATAAAGGGATCGACATGGCCAGTAATAACGCTCAGGTAGGCAGCGGCGTTGGAATGATGCTCATTTTATGCTAAGGAGCCCAAAGTGTGCCATAAAAGTGATCTCCCACACCATTACATCACCAACAACCTCAGCCTTTGATACAAGGCATATTTTCAGCAGAAATTGAGAGTTATCAGTCCAGGGAACATATTTTAGATCTTCTATTTTATTATTGAAAATTGAAGGGTCTTTACCTTGTTTAGTATAAATTGTCTTGAGGTGACTGTGATTTGTGCTATATAAATAAAATTGAACTGCACTGAATTAAATTATTGTCCAACTTTTGCAAGCCTGTATGATTTATAGCTTCGGTTTACTGCTTTTAGTTGACATGAATGGCTTGAACTTATGCTGCTGTGCTTCATCTGCTTCAAGTTTTGAAGTGTTGTTCATTCAGAGATGCTTGTCTGCATACCTTTGTTTTAGAAGTTGTGATATGAGTTTGGATTGCTGTTATGTTAGCTCAAAGCTTTTTTTAAAATTGTCCTCTGAGCTCTGACATCAACAGAGTATTTACATTCAGAGAACTGCACAGCACTGCCTATTTTTCTTTTTTAAACCATTCTACATAAACCCTAGAGATGGTTTCATGGGAAAATCCCAAGAGATCGGTAATTTCTGAAGTACTTAGACCAGTCCATCTGGCAACCAGCACTTAAATTGCCTTTCTTCCCCATTCTAATGCTCGGTTTGAACTTTAGCAGGTCATCTTAACCATGTCTACCTGTCAAAATACACAGAGGTGCTGCCATGTGATTGGTTGATTAGATATTTGTGTTAAAAAGCAGTTGGACGGGCGTGCTGGTGTGTATAAATACAGCACTTTTTAAGTGCAGTTGTCTGTGTGTGAACTCCCAAGTGAAGACACAAAGATGTGAAAGAAAGTGTCGTGCAATAACAAATTTGACTAATATGAACAAAACTAAAGACAATGTATCCTATTTTAGCTAGTTTTGTGAGTACCCAGTTATTTTTATATTTTATAATAAAATAAATAAGTGCGCAACCTGACATGTGCCTTGACCCCCAGTTTTAGCTTTTAGCTTAGTGCTAATAATTTCTCACGCTTCTTCTGTGTTCTCCTTAGAGTCCCTAATTAAAGTACGTCTCTGTCTCACCCTTAAACTACTAATGTGTGAACTCATATCATGTTGTGTGTGTTCGTATGCTCAGTAACTGGGTAATTCTGGCTATATGTATGTAAGTGCCATGACTTTGTGCTGCATGAGAGAACATGTCAGTGTAGATCAACAACACTGAGGTTTGTGTGATGCAGTGATCTGAATTTACTGCAACTGCCAAAATGTTTGGTCATAAGATAACCTGACTATTCCCAGCTGGCATACATGGTTTTAGTCGTATCTTTATGAAGGTTGCAATATTGAGGTTTTTGTTGAATCTGTTCTGAAGACGTGACCCTTTGGATTTATTTAGCCTCAATGATAAAATTTAGATGGACAAATATAATAAAATATTTATTTTAAGAGCTGTTACTAATAGTTTTATGCAAGTATAGGACATGAAAATGATATCTACTCACCAGTTAATAAAGACTAAAATGATAAGGTTATTCTTTCAGCAAATTAGAGAAATTGTAACTTGCCTAAAGGACAGGAGATGAATCCAGGGATTTAAAAGTTACATCCATAATCATTAACTGTTTATACTGTGTTTTTAGATTTTTAGAAGTAACAAGTTGAAGGGTCGCTCTAAGCAGTAACCCACCTAAATGCATTTTATCTCCATTTATGCTGCTGCATTTTTTAATTCTACTTGACTTTATTACCAGAAAAAAAATACCAGTGTGGTCTGTGACTGACTCAACTGCACAGCTTGGGCTAGACTTAGATGTGTGGCTTCATGGTGTGGTCATCCACTTTTTCCATTTAGGAGTTGTTTTCTTTGTACTGCAGACACATCCAAGTCTCAGCAACCTGGCAAAGAGTGAAATCAGTAGCGATAAAAGTATCCGAGATTCTGCATGCAGGTAAGCTGATAAAGTGAAGGGTTGTCGTTTGTGGAATGACAACAGGGAAGGCATACAGGAAGCAGTGTGACCTGGGACGCACACTTGCATTGTGTGCCACTGTACTGATTGTTTTTATAAAGCAAGAAACACAGTGGATATTATGCTGATATTTCTCCAAGAATTTACCGGAATGTCTGAAGACCCTGGGCTGTGACTGGCATCTTTCTGCTGTCATACCTCTTTGTGCTGTGACTCTTGGTAAAGAGGCACTCGAAGGATGATGTCAGTTTCATTCAAGCCCAGCAGGCATCTCAAAAAGCGAGACATAAAGCTGAGAACGTTATTCATCCTCCAGGGAGAAGTGAAGGCCCACAATGAAAACATTAGTTTTTTTATTAGGAACAGATAATGTGATTTTAGATCTCATTTCAGTCACTTATAAGATAAGATAAGATAAGATAACTCTTTATTGTCATTGCACAGTCATACATAGTACAGTAGTACAATGAAATTGGAAAAACTGTCCTACGTCGGCACTACATATAACACAACACGACACGATATGACACATCACAACGTAACAAACAACACAACACAGTATATTAACTTAGTATAAAAAAGAAGAATAAGTGTATGTGTATTGCACACTGTTATTATTGCACATTAATTATTATTGCACCTTGTTATAAATATAAATATTATTGTTATCGTTTTAAACATTGTTACCTCCCCCTAAAAAGTCCAGGGAGGTATCCAGTCAGGTCAGCTATTTACATTGATCAGGTTACATTATGCAGATTAAGTAAAGCGCGCATGCCCTTTTTTCCGCATTTTATTAGGCAAGAGAGTGCCCAAACATGCGCACTCGCATTGGAACACATGCAGAAGTTAGGAAATTGCTTTGAATAGGATGATATTCACACCTGGAAATATGCATCTTTTAAGCTGATACTTGAAAACTTGTCACTCCCTGACACATCCTTGAGACCACACTCTTAAAAAAATCTGTAAGAAGCGATCCAGCTGTCTAAAATCTAACATCACCACAGTGACATGAAAAAGATTAAATTTGATGAAAAGCAGAGAAGGGTTATTGACAGGTGATGTACCTGTATCATGACATGAGTTCAGGCATGTCTACAGCAATTTCACAAAAAGGTCTGGCAATACCACAAAGGGGCCTTAAACTTTGACAGACTCCATCACTAAAGAGTGACTGTGGGCTATAGCAACAGTGGACAGACAGGCAGGTCTGGGACAACATCTCATATTGTCAGTTGATAGGAGGTTGAGTTTAAAGAAGTCTGCTGAATTGTATTCTTGCTTCGGGGACATAGTTTTGAACTTATTCATAAATAGAAAAAGTATTTTCAATCAAAGGATCTGTGGCATTGCTACACATTTGGCTAGATGCATGTCTTACTCAGGAAGGTTAGTTGAAGAAATTTGCTTAAATAGCTTTAATCAGAGAGGCTGGTAAATTTCAGCAAGTTTCCTTGGCAACCAGCTGGGGTGCACTGCTCTTTGGCACACCCCGAAAAGTAACTGGCTGATGTTATGCAAATTTAAGAAAAGAGACACTAGAGCGAACACAGACAGGCCAATAGGCAGGATAAATCTGTCCCTTGAAACCAAATTGTTTCCTCTCTTAAAAAACTGTGTAAAATGTATTATGTAAGCTCACACTGTTTACTGACTGCAGACAGCGTCGTGCTGCACCTGCCTGATGTGATTGTTAAGATGCAGGATAGCCCTCTGTATTGCGCTCGTGCTTCCACGGAGGATGCAGATAAATAGATTGTTCATTTAAAATGCACCGTGTGTTTTAGAGAGGCCGAGGGAGACACAAAGTTTGGTGTAAGAAGAAGCAGAGGAAGCTGCTGAAGAATATCTCTGCAGCAACACCTTTTAGTGTGTGTTTGAGGTGGTGCACTGTACTGTACTGTAGATCATGAGTGATCTGAGTGAGTATTGAGGCTCTCCCACTCCCTGACAAGTTTCTTTTGGTGCTTTAAGTCTTAAATAATGCAGTTCCAGTAGTTTATTTCCATGTGCAGTTATGTTTCTGTGTGTAGCAAGTAGGGCTGCCACGATTAGTCGACTAGTCACGATTACGTCGACTATCAAAATCGTCGACGACGAATTTAATAATCGACGCGTCGTTTGAAGCTTTGTAAGATCCCAAAGACGCAGGAATAATAGCAGGATTTAAGAGTGTAAAAACGGACTGAAACAGAAGATGGCAGCACTGCATGTACAAGGATG
Source organism: Rhamphochromis sp. 'chilingali' (assembly GCF_963969265.1). Lineage (NCBI taxonomy): Eukaryota > Metazoa > Chordata > Actinopteri > Cichliformes > Cichlidae > Rhamphochromis > Rhamphochromis sp. 'chilingali'. The sequence continues at coordinate 60,681,902 of NC_137930.1, read as the reverse complement.
CCAGCTGCCGTTAAACCCCGAAGAAGAAGAAGCTGTATCCCAGAATTCATAGCGCAGCCCAGCTCAGTTTCCAACAATGGCGGCAGCTAGTTAGTTTTAATATTACTCTTATTCTTTCTGGGTCACAAAATAAACGTTTAACATATTTTCAGGCGAGAATGTAGCTGTGTAAACCTCAAATATCTGCTCAGTTTATCAAGACACCGCATATTTTCAAAAGCGCTCCGACGTTTTCGGAGACGTCTGTTACCCACTAGCTCGATAGCTAGCCGGGGGCGAGGCTCACTAGAGCCGTGAGAACACCGGACTCCCGGCAGATCGTTTTCAAACCCACCACCGTCTTTCGCTACTCAGGTTAAACATGATATACAAGTCACTTAGATAACTTGAAATGTTATTGTTTGGCTTTTTTCAGTATTTTATTTGTTCCTGAGTAAATCGGTTTGGCTGAGATTAAAGTTATAGTTTTTACACAGCTGAATAAATGTCAAGCAGACAGCTGATTATCAGAAGTGTGAGATGCTTGAGAATTTACTCCGGTGTCCTGTTATATTTTAGATAGCAAGGAGTTTATTAAACTTCACCAAAACAATCTGCAAACTTCATTAAAATTTAATAAACTATCATCTTGTCTTTATATTTAGGTAGCACAGACCTTAAACACTTAAAGCTAAAAGCTAATGATAGTTATATAAGAGCAGATGCTGCTGGTGCAATAAGCTGTACGTTTTACGTTCAATGGATGATGATCTGATTAGTCGACTAATCGCAAAAATAATCGGTGACTAGTCAACTATCAAAATAATCGTTTGTGGCAGCCCTAGTATCAAGAATACGGGTTATAATGATTCCTCCTCATATAAAAATCTATCATATTTACCACCTGAACTTCATAGGGGTTTACTACAAAGATGGCTCTGCAGTGACCGCTGACTGGAGATTACAGCCTGCTATCTCTTTAGAAATTCAGGTCCAGGGTTCCTTGCAGATAAAAAAAAAAAAGTAGGGTAGCTCCGAGTTTCATCTTAAAGCTACTCGATTTTAAGTTGCTAGAACTACACATCTATCTTTCTCTTGCTCGTGCACTCGCCATTACAATTCCTGTCTTCCTCTTTCTACGCTCTTATAGGCATTGACACAGTCCGTCCTTTACACTAGTACTCTTACACTCTGTTCTTCCTCTCTTTTCCTCACTTGATCATTTAGCACCTCTCTTCTTCTCCTGATAACAATATAATCAGTACAGTCTGCAATTATGTTAAAAAAGAGATAAGTAATTGAGGCAGCCTCAGCTTACAGAAGAACTGTAGTGAGATCACCAAGATTTTTGGAGATCTCGTTATTGTTAAGCACTTGCCTCGGAGAACTGGGGCTGTTTTAAATGTAAAGGTCGGTCATAAAGAAGATTAATTTGATTGATTTTGTTCTGTTTGCAGTTTGTTATCTGTTTTAGGGAGCAAAGAGGAGAGTGTGACTTAGTAATCTATTCATGAAATTATCTTTAGAGTAAGCTTACCTTGCTTTTAGTGCCTAACATTTTTCTGCAGATCTGTGTATGTCTTGCTCTGGAGTGGATAGTGTCAGTATAATTATATACATCATTAGCTCACAGAAAGAGATCAGCAGACAGAAATAAATATTTTTACCAATTAATTGATCTCTGTTGTCTGTGAAAAAACCTCCATGCATGATCAACTTTTTGAAGTTAAAATAAAGTTTGCTATCTTTGTAGATAACAATTATGAACAGGAAGTAGACATTAAAACCCCTTTTGTCATTAAGATTCGTGTAAAACTGGTAATGTGGCACTTAGGACAAATTACGAGCACACACCTATCCTTTTCTGTTCTACTTTCCTTGACAGCATCACCACTTCAACACAAATTAAACTCAAGTACTCGTATCAAATCGACAGCCTGAATCACGCACCATTGTCCATAATTAGGGATGGTCCAGCCTCAGCATTTTCCTTGTGAACAGAGTCTGCAGCACGTGTGTGTTAATGCAATGTCTCCCAAGGTGTCTGAATCTTGATGGTAGCCCATTAATCCGAGTTAATTGAATCAATCCCCCCCCCCCCCCCTTCATCTCAGGAGTGTAACGTGGTGGTAGTTCAGATGTAAACCCTTAGATGGTGTCTCTACTTTACGCTATGGGATTTAGTGAGGTAGTTTAAAATGGTAGTCTGTTTCCTATGGCCTGTAAATCTTAAGATTAAAATAAGCGTGTTTATTAGATAATGATACTCAAAATCGAACTGAAAATCTTGCGGTCACATGTAGCATGTAATTATCAAAAGGAGTCAGGCTGTCTCATTTTATGTGTATGGATGCTTGTTATGATAGACACAAATTGAGTTATTTTGTGTTTATATTAGTTTTAGAGGAGCCAGATGTGGCCTCGTGCCGTGTTCACTTGTAGCATCAATGTTTCATGGTTGACTTGTTACAAGCAGAGATGGAAGAGTGAGAGAAAAAAGGTGACTGCTGTTTGTTATCGCCAAAATACCTTATCCCATTTTAGTGATAAAACCAAAAAAAAAGGTGTTTGGAAATAGACAATCCTCTTATAAGGGACTGTACTGGGACCAGGTTCACGTAACCCTGTGAGGTCTAAGTCATCATTAGTGTAGACCCTAACTCTATTCTAACGCTATGTTTTGGAGAAAGGCGAAAAGAACAGACTTTTCTGGAAAAAAACATCGAATTAGTTTTAGATAAGTATCGGTTAGAGGGTCATGCTTTTGTTAATACGAGAATAATTTTAAAGAAAATTACATTTTTGGTGCGATGTAAAAAGCAATGTGAAGGATTGTCAGTTAACATGGCTAAACAGAAGGAAAAGGACTTGTGTAAAACACGTCTCCAAAGACCCAGAAATAGCTAACAAAATTTCTGACATTATTTTAATTTTGTTTTAAGTTCACTCTCCAAAACTGCAACCAATTTCTACTCAAATAACCTCGGGTTTGAGGAAGTTAATTTTTACCTATTAAACTATCCATCCATCCATCTTCATCCGCTTTATCCGAGGCCAGGTCGCGGGGGCAGCAGGCCTAAGCAAAGAGGCCCAGACCTCCCTCTCCCCAGCCACCTCCTCCAGCTTATCCGGGGGAATACCAAGGCGTTCCCAGGCCAGCCGAGAGATATAATCTCTCCAGCGTGTCCTGGGTCTGCCCCGGGGCCTCCTCCCGGTGGGACATGCCCGGAACACCTCCAGGAGGCGCCCAGGAGGAATCCTTGTCAGATGCCCGAACCACCTCAGCTGGCTCCTTTCGATGTGGAGCAGCAGCTGCTCTACTCTGAGCCCCTCCCGGATGGCCGAACTTCTCACCCTATCTCTAAGGGAGAGGCCAGCCACCCTTCGGAGGAAGCTCATTTCTGCCGCTTGTATCCGCGATCTCGTTCTTTCGGTCACTACCCACAGCTCGTGGCCATAGGTGAGGGTAGGGACGTAGATCGACCGGTAAATTGAGAGCTTCGCTTTTACACTCAGCTCCCTCTTCACCACGACGGACCGGTGCAGCGTCCGCATTACTGCAGCTGCAGCCCCAATCCGTCTGTCGATCTCCGGCTCCCTTCTCCCATCACTCGCGAACAAGACCCCGAGATACTTGAACTCCTCCACTTGGGGCAGGAACTCATCCCCGACCCGGAGTGGGCACTCCACCCTTTTCCGGCTGAGAACCATGGCCTCAGATTTGGAGGTGCTGATCCTCATTCCCGCTGCTTCACACTCGGCTGCGAACCGTTCCAGTGCGAGCCTATTAAACTAACTAAATTAATTTATAGTTAATTTCAGCTGACTCTGTAATTAGTCAAGTGATAAAGAAAATGAATTGTTAATAATACAGCATTTCACCTGTTAAAAAGAGCCAAGTCACAGCACTAAATTATATGAAACTATTTCAAAATGCAGCTGACGGGTACCTTTAGTGTTGATTGTTTGTAATGATTATAGTTCTGTTCTTTATTGTTTGTGCACTACGATGATACAACTTTCAAAGGTCTCCAGTATTGGCTTGAATGTAATACGTGTAAGTTTTTAACAGCTTTCCTCTATAATTTTACAACTTAACTTGTCACAAGTTTTTACATCATTGAAAGCTACTGTTTTGGGTTTTTTAAGTAGAAGCAATTTGAGAATGTGCAAATTCATTCAATACAGTTTAGCAAAAGCCTAGATGTACAGATACACAGGCCTTTTGATTTCATTGGTTAACTTGTTCTAGGTCCATGACACCTGGGTTTACATTTCAGTGCACACTATAACTTACACACAGTGAACCCCACAGTTAAATGCCTCCCATGCTTGAATCATTTTTGACTTCTCAGAGAATAATCTTGAATTAAATTCACTGAATTTAGTAATTCTTCATCTTGACAGATTTCCAAATTATTGAGAATTTTCTTGTTATTGTAGCAGATTGTCTAATAAATTTGTTAAGCACTATAAACATAACCAGTTAGCTTTTAAAGTGGTTATTAGTGATATTGGTAGGATTTATTGCTTAGCAACATATATTATTTTGTGGAAGTTTTCCATTTAAATAAAGCCTGCAGACGAGCGGTGAGCGGTAGCTAACATTCTTTAATCAAAACACACAAAGAACAGACAACCGAGCTTGTGGAGAGCCTACATGACCGCGGGGCAGACGGTCAGCAGAGTCTCTCTGACTCTAACATACCATAATACCTTCTCCAGGAACAAAAGGCAGTACACAGCTGTTTCACACCTTAAGGTTCACCTCCCAGAGTCCTCCAAGAGACAAAAGGCTCTTCCTGTGGAGTTGTCTGCTTCCCCCAACTTCCTTACTAGACCGCTACCATTTGTCTTATAGTATGAGTGTGAAACATGCTTAAAAACCTAGTGGCACCAAGGCATTATACAATAAAATAATGTGATTAATACATAAGTAAAAGAAATTCCTATACAATTGCTTTTCCTATTTAGGGTTCAAAATGAACTTGGGGAACAGGTGGAGATGCACATTATGAATGTTTATTATCTTTTATTTATCCAGATGAAAAGTCTCGTGGAGATTTAAATCTCATTTCCAAGAGAAACATTATGCAGTTATTATACACTATTATACAGAGATGATGGAGAACCTGGCTAACAGATCTACAGGGTGACTTTGAGGTATAATAGTCAGTCAGAGGCTGGTCATTTAGTGTATCCCAAAAACCTAAGCTTGCATGTAGTTGATTGCAAGCATACAAGTAAACATAAGTACCACACAGTAGTATCTGGTGACTGAACTCACGTATTAAACCGATTCCATATATCATCTTGTTTATAATGGAACAAACACATGTTAGTTGCGCTGTTTTACACTAAACCTTTAGGATACTGGACAGGACCCGTAGCTCTCCCTGCGTCCAGTAGGAGGCTCAGCAGCGTTAATTAGTGCATATGTCATCTGGGCAGCGACAGCCAGAGGTCTTGGGAGATGGAGACAGGGCTGTGTGAGAGTCATTACACTCCATCATCTCTGCACTCCTTTTTCTTTCCCTTCACTTCACAACTACACAACTGCATCTTTCTCTTCTATGTCGATGCATCACTTTGTGCTAAAAGGCAACGACAATGACTTGTCTCTTTCTATTCAGACTGGATGCCATCTGTTCCTTTAGAGATACTACAGTCATGGCCTACTGCATGCATCATCCTCCCTTACATAATCTCAAAAAACACACACAAACAATACATCTTAATTAGTAAGACACTTTTGGACTTTGAATTCAGATACTGAAAGATGCAAGGTGTGCTTGTGCTTACTGACACTTACTCAACCTGTTTGCACTTACTGTACCTGAACTTGAGTCCAAATGGGCTCAACCTATATGCCCTTTTCTGAATGTTGTTAAGCATGTAATGCATTTTGCCAGATTTCTGTGGCATATACAAGTGTTTCCCACACTTTATTCTAAAACAATTTGCTATATTATATTTAGCATTATTTCTTAGATAACTCGTAACCTATTTAGATTCAACATCTTAAGACGCAGTGTGCCACGTCTAGCTTTAGGCCATAATAAAACAGTGATTAATTGAAACCATGCTGCCTTTTTTTGTCTTCCTTCATGCATCCTTTGTTCGTTGCCCCTTCATAGCCCACAAAATGTGACCTACAGTTTGTGTCTCATCTCTTCCTTCAGGCCTATCTTCTCTTTTCCCATAATTTTTCACTTAATATCTCTAATTTAGACAGACAAAAGATCAAGGCCTTAGTTAAAAGGGTGTGAAGACAGGAAGGAGATTAAATAGAAGAATGATATATCCCAGTGTGTCTGATCTCATCCAGATTGTGAATGAGTTTGACATGGCGGCACATAGATAAACAGACCAGGCCATAGAGACAGCACATATGACTCATCACTTTGACCCCTTTTTTAATAGTTTATTTCTCCTTCTTGAACTTGTTCAGGATTCTTGGCACCTTGTTATCTAGCAAACTGGCTCATGTTTCCACCGGTATTTCGAAACCATACAACATGACACACTGACTGATGGTATCAGAGTTTGCACTTTACACCAGACTGGTTTGTCACTGGCACCATGAACTAAACAGATCACATTCTATTTTGATGTATTGGGAATATATATACATATATATTGAAATCCCCTCTCACCCCTGCGGGCGGTCTATCCTTCAAGCTTGGGTCCTCTACCACAGGCCTGGGAGCTTGAGGCTCCTGCACGGTATGTTAGCTTTTCCTAGGACTGAGCTTTTCTGGACAGATATCTCATATGTAGTTCCTGGGATCTGCTGGAGCCGCTTGCCTAGCCTGGGAGTCACTGCACCTAGTGCTCCGATTACCAAAGGGACCACTGTTACCTTCACCCTCCACATCTTCTCGAGCTCTTCTCTGAGCCCTGGGCGTCTCCCATTTTGACCTCGGGACTTCCAGGCCATATCTGGCACAGATTTTTCTGTATACTATGCCAGGAGACCAGCTGCTGGACTTCTGGGGGAGGAAGGTTTTCCCATTCTTGTCTAATATAGGAATCTAGCTGCTCAAAGAAATTCTTTGGTGTACTTTTATGATGGTATTTAGGAATTTCCTGAAAAAAAAAAAATCATCTAGATGGTAGGATATGTTGCTTAAAAACCTGTATATCTTTTAGCAATTATGATGCCTTTCCAGATGTGCAAGCTGCCAGGTCCATTGGCACCACCAATATCAGAATCAAACCCGTTTTTAGTATAGTGCTGCCTGAGGGCCTGGAGATCATCACTGAAGGCATCCAATATTGATTTTTGGCCTTGTAGGGACTTATAGTTGGGGCTTATAGTTGGGCTTTGAGGACTTGCACTCTACCACTGTCTCCATCATGAAGGAATGTGATGTAGTTAAGCACCAGAGTGCAAAATCAGCATGGAAAGTACATTTGGCATGGTCACCCTTAGCAAACTCATATCATAAGTAAAGTTTCTTTGGGCTAAACCAGATAATAAAACTAGATGCATGCCCATTCGGATGATTTGTTTCTGCACTTTTGGTAATCAGATGTATGTTAGATAATTTTATATAAGTAAGCTTGGCGTATTGTCAGTGTTTGCTGTTGCCATACAGGAACCTTCAGCAGTGAAGTGAAAAAATGAAATTTCCTCAGGCTGGGGAGGAATCATAAGAGCTCCTGATCCTCGCTCATTCTCGTTTGAGTCGTGCTTCACGCAAAAATGGTGATAGCGTTATACGTTTCTAGCCTTTACATTCTTAAATTGCATTATTTGGTGCTTTTGTGTGGGTTTCTACTTCCTATTGGAGTCTTTTGAACAGCTTAAGTTTTCCTAATCATGAATAGTACAGCATTCTCTCACTGTTGAAATTTCATAGAATTAATTAAAAATATAACTGACTGATTAGCTTAATCACTGAAAATAATTTGTTGCATGAATAATGTGAAAGGAGATCTGATGCTGAACCATTACCAATGACCTTGCTATTTTCTTCTTAATGAATTAAACATCTGTCTTTCCAAAACCCAACGGGCAAATAATTGCTAACCCCATTGCACCAATCACACTGAATGTCAATATGTTCAATTGTTGTTAAGTATGCCTATGTTAAAACCATTGCCAGCAATACTCTGAATACCAAAAGATATACTGTGAGAGGGTTGTCGAAAACAACTTGGTCTAAATGCAATGTGCAAGGCATTTGGCAGCAGAAGATAGGTATTGATGGAGGCAGACTGTCACATTCTTGCCCAAGTGTATGAATGTAACACAGGGCTTTTCAAAGTTTTTCCTAGTATATTCTTGATGATTTAGCCGTAAAGAGGCTTCAAATGATCAAGTATAATATATATATTACACTTTGGGAATAAACAGTTCATTCATAGTTCACCAATTATACATTCTGTCTTTTTCTGCTTCTTATGGATCATTCCCCAGTTCCCCTCCGTTTAGAAACAGTCAGCAGCTGGGTATTCAATCTGCATGACTTCTTTTAGTCATGCTGAGCGTTTATTTAGTTTTGTCTTTTAAAACACATTTTATACTATATGATGACAATGGACAGCAGGAGCAACAGCTGGCAACAGTCACATATCAAGACGAAGATAAGATGTCAAGAGTATGAGAATGACAAACTAGTAGTGGCTCACATTGCTCCAATCCACTTCAGAATCTGCCTAATGGGTGTTTCAGCATCTTGAATTCCTGTGCAGAGGTGTTTCTAAGTTATTACTGCCCCTGTATAACTGCTGACAGAGTGGTTTGAGTATTGCAGTAAATGCTGATCTTTTGGGGTTTTCCCCACACAACCTTCTGTAAGGTTAACAGAGAATGGTCAGAAAAGAGAAAATATTTGGTGAGCGGCAGTTCTCTAGGTACAAATGCTTTGTTGATGCCAGAGGTCAGAGGAAAATGACCAGACTGCTTTGAGTTTATAGCAAGACAACGGCAACTCAAATAACCATTTGGTCAAACCGAGGTATGCAAATGAGCATTTCTAAATGCACAGTACATCAAGCCTTGAAGCCGATGGTCTATGGCAGCAGAAGACCACACCAGGTGCAACTCTTGTCAGTAAAGAACAAGAAACTTAGGCTACAGTTTGCATGAGCTCACCAAAATCAGACAGGAAAAGACTGCAAAATTATTATCTGCTCTGATGAAGCTCTGTTTCTGTTGCGGCACTCAGATAGTAGGCTCAAAATCTAGCATATACAAAATAAAAGTATGGATTTATCCTGCCCTGGTTCAATAGCTCAGAATGGTAGCCGTATTGTAATTGGTGTGGGAGATATTTTCATGGATATTTTCTTTTTATGCCCATTCCTTTATGACCACAGTGTACTCATCTGTCCCATGTCACAAAATGAGTAATTTTCTAGAAACATGTTAAATGTAAGAAGAATTAAGCAGTTCGTGAGCCAAAATACTAACACAGTACCAGTAATGTGTACTTTACTAGATGAAATGTTTAGCCGTATCATGGGACATGTCACTAGCTGTCATATCATGAATCAGTTTTCTGGAAAGAAAGTTTAAGACCTTACGATAATAGAGGTAAAACCCCAACAATCAAGCAAGACCCTATAAACAAAAGACTTGGTGACAGTGGAAAGGAAAAACTTCCTTTAAATGGGAAGAAACCTACAGCAGAAACTTGGGGCGGCGCAACATCCGGTGCGGCAGATTGGAGGTGAGGGGAGGAAGATAAGATAAAAACACACTGTGGAAGAGAGCCAGAGATTAAATGCATACTGGTGTATAAGCATATAGTGAGCGAAAAAGGTGAGTGAAGAAAAACATGCGGTGCATAATGGGAAGCCCCCAGCAGCCTAGATCTATTGTAGTGTAACTAAAGGTGGATTCAGGGTCACCTGCTCCAACCCTAATTATGTATAAGCTTTAGGTTTAAAAAGTTCCTTTTTGATCATCTTAAGTAGAGAGAGTGTCTGTCTCCCAAATCCAAAATGGCAGCTGGTTCCACCGAAGAAGGGCCTGAAAGCTCTGTCTCCCATTCTACTTTTAAACATCCTAAGAACTACAAGTAAGGCAGCAGTCTGAGAGCAAAGTGCTCTAATGGAATGATATGGTACTATGAGGTCTTTAATATAATATATAATGTATATTTTCTACCACCTAATCCTAGGCAGATATGCGCACGCGCGCGCGCGCGCACACACACACACACACACACACACACACACACACACACACACACACACACACACACACAGAGTTGCATATTCTCAATAATTGCACACTATGGTTCTTATTGTGTGGAGGCATTTTTCATTATCCTGCTGTTTTTTTCTACCTCCCAATTCAATGGCTATTTGTCTCCTTCTACTGCACTTATGTTCTTTCTTTTGCTCTCATTGGTTTCATTTTGATATTCAGTCTGGAACTGCATTGCAGCTCAAAGCTGAGGAGCAAAGAGGACTCATTCTTTGATATTTGTCATCTAGATTTCTGTGAAACTTTGAGGGACCTTTGTTTTAAGTGGCAACAGAAAAGTAATAATAGTTTAAGACCTGGTGATATGATCTATGCATAGGCGGGCATGTGCGTGTGTGTGTGTTTGTGCAACCTGTGATATGTCAAATGAACACAATATTTCTCTTAATCATTCCTCACTGTTACATCCTGTGAGGCTGTGGGAGTGTGTGGGCATGGTGTTGTCTTCTCCCTCTCCTCCTCCTTCTTTCTTGCCCCTCCCCTTGTCTCTCTCTGCCCCTGCCTTCTCCTTTAGGACACACCTGCTGCTCATCTGCCCTCGTTTACCACCAATTACCCTCAGAGGTGATATAAGCTGGAGAAGAGCAGTGTGGAGGTGGGAGAGGCTTCTGGTGGATGTCCTCTGTGCTGGTCAGTGTGTGAATACTGGTTTAGGTATGGAAACGGCCTGCTGTGTGTGACCAGCCCCACTGTGTGTGGCTCTTTGTGAGTAGTGCTTAACTGAGCGGTGGTTTCCCATAAGTGATGGCAGCCTCCATTAGTTTGTTTGGCCTGCCTGGGTTGGCCTGCGTTGCTGTCTTTTTCTGTTGAAGCCTTATAGTTGTTTTCCTTTGTTGAAGTGGTCACTATCTCTTTGGGTTGACCTGTCTGATTTATCATTAAAGCAGCAGTGCTGTCTCTTTTTGTTGTTACCATTTATATGATTATTGAGGTATTTGATTATAATAAAGATTTATTTTGTGTTAAATACCTCTGCCTGGCGTTCTTTTCATTTCACCCGGATGCAACTGTTACTGTCCCCCACCCTCATCGCCTAGCTTTTATGTGGGGACGTAACACTCACAATAATAAAAATAATTCTTCTAATGGATTTATGAATAATTTTGGTATTTCAGGTTGGCATATGCACAGCTTATAAAAGCACTAACAATAAGAAGGGTTCAGTTCCAGAACCTTGCTCAGCAACAGCCATACAGTCCATCAGAGGCCAAATAAAAGCATTTTACAGTCAGCCACAGTAAATCAGCTTCTGTTGACGACAAGAGTATTATTCACTTTATCTGTCCAGTTTTTGGCAATGAGACTAATGGATACTGTGGATCTGATCTTTTAAATTTTCACGTAAATTGCAGATATATAGTCACCTTAAATAGCAGATTTTGAATGGACACAAAACTAAACTGCAGTAATCGCAACATTATATATTATTACATTAACCACTTTGTGCATCACCTGCAATAGTTCTGGTTCAGTTTTCAAGATTCTGTTCAGTTCATTTCTTAGCAGCATGACTGAAAGACTCTGAAGGATGTCAGTTGGTATATTAAGTCACTCTTGAAGAGCTTCGGTCGATGCCCTTTAAACTCCACAGACCCAGGCTTTTTTTCCCTTGATTTAACAATGGGGTAGTTGTACAGACGTTTTCTGTTTTGTATGTTGTTTTGTTCGAGTCAAAAAGCGATACAAAAAAGTAACACAAACTATAATTTGATTTAATTTTGTGTGCACTCCATCTTGTTTTGTTTCTAGTAAAAAAAAAACAAAAAAAAAAAACCCTTCAAGACCTCATCTTTTTACCCGCTCTTGCCTCAACCATGCTTTTATGTGACAGAAATGCAGTCTTATGATAAAGTAGATGTCTTTAAATACAACTGTGTTTCCAGAAAGTGTCCATCTTAATATTGGAAAAGGCTACGTGGATGATGTGCAAAAGCTAAAAGGATGAAAATAGTACTGCACACAAAACCAACTAAACTGTTAAGCATGGTGGATTACTATTTGTGCATCTTAAATGGGCCGCAGTAGCAGTCCACACATATGGAAAAGATATATAGAAATCTTATAAAGTTTGTATCTGTCTTGTGTGAAACTTGTATGAAAAGCATACAAAAGTGAAAACAGATATAAGATCCCTTGAAAAATTATATAAATGAAACTTGTATGTTTTGGATACTTACTAAAACAATATATAAAAGTAATGAGAAAGTGGCCACTTTCATGAGTAGGGATGGGTATCGTTTAGGTTTTATCCGATACCGGTGCCAAACCGGTACTTTTGAAACGGTGCCGGTGCTTAAACGGTGCTCAAACCGATGCTTAAAGAATGGAGAACGCAAACTTTGTCCAAAAACCTCTCATGGTTAGCTGGTTTTTGTAAAAAGATAACAATGTTAGACTTTTCTGCAGCTATAGGGCATATATGGTATCAATCTTGGCTGGAAGCAGTGCTTAAACAATGGAAAAAACACAAACTTTGTCCTAAACCTCTCATGTTCAACTGTTTTCCAATTTTCTTTGGTCATTTTAGCCTTTTTGGCCAGGGTGAAGGGAGCATCTGCCATCAAACAAGAAGACAGCCGCATGTAACTATGATGATGTTTGCTAGTTCACCTTACATGCATTAATGTAATAACGTGGTTAGCCTACTCAATGTAAATTACACACGAACAACATTAAGCTACTCATGCAGAGAAGAACGGCTGCTGCTACCACCATCATCCGTCATCATTTCTGCTACACTGACAGGGCTGAGGGCCAGGACTCTCGTCTTCGGGTTCTTGGGGGAGGTTGCTAATTCTGGGTCCGATAGCAGGCACCACACCCGTAGTAGGTACGCTGCATTTCTCGGCTTTAAAAACCCCCGCCATGCGTCGCCAGGTGTTTCATCAGATTCGAGGTGTTACCTCCTTTGCACAGTATCACCTTAAAGCACTTGTTGCAGGCTGCTGAGTTTGCATTTTTTGCTGTGAAGTACAGCCAGACTTTGACCACTTCGCCTTGGGCATTTTTAATCTGTAGCGCTGCTTTAAAAGAACGTACGTACCTGGGCCCGCCTACTATCCTTGGAAACGTAAAACGATTGGCTAGAATCTGAAGTGTATCACATCTCAGGAAAAAAAGTACCAAAATAAAGCACCAAAATGTGTGCTGCTTTTCGGTCTGGTTACTACCGTTTATGTCAGAACCGGTGCCATAATGGCACCGGATTCCGGTACCCATCCCTATTCATGAGTAAATCATATAAGCCTTATATGATTCACTATATGAAGTAGGCCACATCTTATGCAAGTCTTTTAGAAGTTTTTACTATTTCTTTTCCATATGGGCATGATGAGCTTAGAAAAGGTTAGGTGATTCTTATTTAATTCTATGAAATTTGGTAAAACTGTTGAATCAATCAATGACAGTAATGCAGTATTCCCATTGTGCATCTCAAAATCATAGCCTGCAAGCTTTGGCCACATCATTTTCCTTGCTAAAAGCATTTCTATGATAAATAATACAATGTGCCTTCATACAAACTTTGTGTGTAGAACTGTGCTTTATTAGAAGCTCTCCGCAGACTTAGGTCAGCCTGACATACTAGACTGGCATACGAGCTGCGGCCCTAAAGTGATTTTCTAGCATATTAAATTTACCCTTAACAAAGTTGCTGTTATGGCTGATATATTCGGTTGTATTTGGTTCAATAATAGAATACCTATCACTAGGGATGGGTATCGTTTAGGTTTTATCCGATACCGGTGCCAAATCGGTACTTTTGAAACGGTGCCGGTGCTTAAACGGTGCTCGAACCGGTGCTTAAAGAATGGAGAACACAAACTTTGTCCAAAAACCTCTCATGTTCAGCTGGGTTTTTTTGTAAAAAGATAACAATGTGTGCCTTTTCTGCAGCTATGTGGCATATATGGTATCACTCTTGGCTGGAAGCAGTGCTTAATCAATGGGAAAAAACACAAACTTTGTCCAAAAACCTCTCATGTTTAACTGTTTTCCACTTTTTCTTTGGTCATTTTAGCCTTTTTGGCCAGGGTGAAGGGAGTATCTGCCATCAAACAAGAAGACAGCCGCATGTAGCTATGATGATGTTTGCTAGTTCACCTTACCTGCATTAATGTAATAACGTGGTTAGCCTACTCAACGTAAATTACACAGAACAACATGAAGCTACTCATGCAGAGAAGAACGGCTGCTGCCATCATCATTTCTGCTACACTGGCAGGGCTAGGGGGCAGGACTCTATTCTTCGGGTTTTTGGGGGATGTTGCTCCGGGTCCGATAACTGGCAACCCACCCGACGTGCACGGTGTGAGGTCTCGCAGCAAGCTATCAAATACGGCGCATTTCTCGGCTTTTTAAAAAAACGCTATGCGTCGCCAGCTGTTTAATCGGATTTGACAGTATCACAGTATCAGCTTAAAGCACTTGTTGCAGGCTGCTGAGTTTGCATATTTTGCTGTGAAGTACAGCCAGACTTTCGACCGCTTCGCCTTGGGCATTTTTAATCTGTAGCTCTGCTCTAACAGAACGTACGTACCTGGCCCCGCCTACTATCCTCGGAAACGTAAAATGATTGGCTAGAAGTGTATCACAGCTCAGGAAAAAAAAGCACCGAAATAAAGCACCGAAATGTGCGTTGCTTTTCGGTCTGGTTACTACCGTTTATGTCAGAACCGGTGCCATCATGGCACCGGACACCGGTACCCATCCCTACCTATCACAGTCTAAAATGGTATTATTATTATTATTATTCTTTTAATACATCAGAAAACTCAACTCAACTCTTTCTTTCAGTTTTTAGGGAAGACTTTTGTTGTCATTCCTTTGTGTTGGGGTAGTGTGCAGCATGGAAATACTGTTCCTTCTGATCAGTGATATAATTGTGCCCAGACTCAGGCGAATCCTAGAGGTTTTGTTCAAAACAAATAAAGAGCCATGTGAGCCTTTCTTTGCAAAATTCAGTTAATTCCAACAGGAATTAATCTTAACCCCTCAGTAATCCAAGCTCTTGATGAAAAATAAATTACAGCCTGAAACAGAACCAACATACAATGTCTCTGAGTCCAACATGACCTGGCCATGGGGTGACGCACCAGTTCAGGAGACTGAGTCGGCCACAAAAGCTCGGTCCAGGATGTGGCCAGCATCGCCTGTGGAGTGGCTCAGGAGGCTGGCCATATGGCCAGTGGAGTTATGGGAGGAGACAAAGAACTTCTCGAGGTTTGCCCCGTTGCCAGCGGCAGAGACTGAGGAGAGGCAGAGACCCTCTGGCAGCTTGGGTTGGAGGCCAGGGTTGGTGGTAACGGGCCTTCGACTCCAACATCAGTAGAGTCCTAATTCATTTAGAAATTTTAACAAATCTCTGGAACTCCTCCCATAACTCATCACCTAGCGCTATTGCAATGCCTGCTGGGTCCAGTGTGGTTGCATTGTTTTGTCATGGTTATGGAAAATCTGGACCCAAAAAAGCAGAAAACAGGACAGGATTTAAGAAACAAAAAACATACCTTTATTTAGGTGAGGCAGCAAATCCAGATGACTGAGGAAAGTGGGGTTCAAAAATAATCCAAAGCAGGTAATACACAAGGAAAATGCTTATGCAGACAAACAGTACAATGCATCAAAAAACTAAGGAGAACCGAGGGTTTAAATACACATGAGGTAATCAGGCACACAGCTGGTGAAAACAAGGTGCAGGTGAACAAAATGAATTAACTACCATGAGGGGAAACAAAACTGAATATAATGCACATGAGATGAGAGATTATCAAAATAAAACAGGAAGCCTAACCACTGAGATGGATCTTGACAGACCAAAGTAAAGACAAAGACAACAACTAACTAAACATGGGAAACATAACAGAAACAGCGACTAGGCATGGAGAACATAAGAATAACCAAGAAAGAAAACTATGGATACAAAATCAAAATGAAAACACAACCTAAGAAAAGATCATATTCAACTCAAAACAACAACAAAGTCAAACAGAAAACATCAAACAGAAGAGCGAGTCTAAAACTGAAAACACTGGATATAAAACCAAAGGATCATGACAGAAATAACTGTAACCGTTGTTTTAAACTTTACATTTAATGATGAAATGAATAGTTGCCAACAAATATTCCCCTTAAAGCAATACCAAAGCGATTAACTAAAGAGACCTTGATGGTAAAATCCCGACTGTTTTGAAAGAAGAAAACGCATAGTAAAGCCAAATAGTAGAGAATTTGAAAGGGGACCTCTTTCCTTGGAAATCCCAGGTTAGCTGTGGATTGCTGGATTGATTGGTACAGTAAAAAGTACAACTTGTTGGATAGCTAGAGGGATATAAATTTTAGTAATAGTTTTATTTATTGACCTCATATAGCCAGACCTTTATTTAACAGATCTTAATAAGGAATCCAAATAACCTATTAACAATTATCAACCTAAGAATAATTGGTTAAATGATATCATGACTTGCTGGCTTCAAAAACCATTGATATGGTCACCTGGTATATAAAGTAGGACAGATCAATTCAGGGTAGACAGAACCAATATTTTTCCTCATCTGATTCTCTTGACGTAACTGAGGGTTACCATTTAAATTCAATAATCAACAGCATTATCAATAGCAATTTGCCATTTTTAAATATTTTCTTCAGTTACTTCTTAAGGTTACAAAGTCTTACACACTGGGGACAAGCCAATTCTTAAACTGTTAAATGGTCTGTAGCAGTAATACCTCTGGTTCAGGCACATCCTCTGCAATTCTGCTGGTTGAGCTGAGCACAGAGCACATCATGCAGGCCAAGACTGTAGAATGATAAGGTCCCATCAAAGCCCGTGTGATTTTGATTCAGCTGATTTAGTTGAACTTTGGAGCAATGCATGAAAAACGTGGTATAACTCAGTAATATTAAACACGTTGTTTAATATTTTATAACCAGGATTCCTATATCTCTGAATTTTGCATTACCGTGTGTCTTTGCTTCTGCAACTACTGTAATGTTTGCACTTTCATTTTTGACTCATTTATTACTTTGCCAAACTCAGAATATTAAAGAGATTAACTAATATGCCTCTGCATTTTGACACTTACGTGTGGTTGTTGTTAGTGATGTGTTGCTGTTAGAAGATTTTATTGTTAACATTTTCATCTCACTGTCAGAAATACAGTGATGCTGAATGGGTTAGAGCTGAGGTTTGGAGTTTATATTGCACGCAGGAATTATTGATTTATCACTTATTGGTTTGGTACTTTCTCTGCTCTCTGTGCCATTTATAGCTTAGGCTCTGCAGGTGTTTGAACCTGCCACAATATCCATACACATTTGCACACTGGAGAAGTTGGTTGCATAGCACTGCATATACTGTTAACTAGCCAATATTTGAGTTTTAATTAACAGTTGGCAGACGTTTACAATTTTTGAGATTTTTTTTTTTAGACAGGAGAAGTTTATGCCTAAGAGGCAGATTTCCACTGTATACAGTATGTATTGCATATATATGCGGTTGCTTATCAGAGCACAGAAATCAGCAGAGTGGATTGTTTTTCCACATCTTTCCCACAGGCATCAGAACCTTTGAACTCTTGCATTTATGACTAAAAACAGAACTCCTGCTGCTGTTGGTGTAGCAGTTACATACTGCCTTGCTTCATTTTTCCTAGAATAATAAATAATGCACATTCACGTGTTGACACAACATTATGTTGCTGAAAAATGGATGTCGACTTTATGTGTAAGAAATTCTGCTTAGTTTTGTTTACTTTAACTACCACAGGCTCTTAGGGTGAACAGTAATATATAACTGTGAAAAGCCACCATACCTATGTGAATTGCATATTATATTAAAAAACCTGGCTTTTACCTCAGGCGTGACACCAGAAGTTTCTGAAAAATTGATGTCAGCAAAATAAAGGCTTTCTGTGAGAGCTTTTGCCTATTATTCTCTAGTTTTATTTACTGGTAACTACCACTGACTGTTAAGATGACCTTTCGAAGAAAAGTCTCAAAAGTAATTCTGAAGCTATTACTATACTTAAATTACTGCACAAAATCTTGAGCCAACCCTTTATATTTTGTTGAGAAAATGGGGAGGTGGGTGCAATTATGTAATGAAAGGTAGAAATATATATGGAGATACAGTACATAAGGCAAAACTGAGTTTATACAATACAATGGCCATCTGTACACACATAGCCTGAACTCTATCAGGCAAGCTTTCCTGTAGTTTCTTTTGAGTAGCCTTCAGGAATAGTTCTCCAGGCTTCTTGAATTGCATTCAAAGCTCTTCTTTGGATGTTGGCTTTCTTTTGTTCCATTCTCACTGAAGATGATCCCACACTACTTCAGAAATGTTTAGGTCCAGGCTTTTGGGATGTCAGTCCACACCTAATCTTCCTCTGTTGTGTTTTTCTGTTCAGGTATGCGTTTACTACATTGGCTGAGTGTTTGGGATCAAAGTCCTCATTGCTTTCCAGATGGTATTGTATGGTGGATTCAAATCCGATGGTATTTTTCTGTGTTCAATTTTGACAAGATCTCCAACACCACTGAAATGCAGCTTTCAAACCATAACAGAGCTTCCACCATGTGTGACAGATAACTGTAGACATTCAGTGTTGTCCCTCCCTTCTAACCTCCTCTGTATTTGTTGACGGTGGTATGAATTCAAAACTTTACATTAGTATTTACAAATCCAAAAGGCCTGATGCCACTAAATTTTAGTCCAGTTCTTGTGTAACTTGGCACACCTTTTCTCCCTGGTTCACTCCCTTCCTGACATGGCTTCCTAACAGCTACGTTTCCACTGAGACTCTTTCTGATGAGGCATCTCTGAGATCTTGTGTTTCAGGTCATTGCTGGATCTTTTTAAAGGACATGACTTTGAAATACTATTTTGTTCTTTTACTGCAGAAAGTTTTTTAGGCTACTTCTTGTGTCCTCCACTTGTCCAGTTTCCTCGCATGTTTTAGGAAAACTGCACACCATGAAGAGATTTGTCAAGTTTTCATCTAATAGCTGTTTTGGACTTCACCTTGTTGGTGCAAAAATACTATTTTATGTCAAACTGTGCTATGTTTTCCTTGATTTCACTAAGAAAGTGGGAACAAATTATGTGGGGGTTTTTTTTTTTTGCGATAGGCTGCTAGTAACAAAGTGTCTAAAGATACAATCTAGATTTTTTATACCTTTTCTCATCAGCTCTTATATATATGCAATATATATGTAAGTTTGGCTTCTTGGGAGCAAAGTAGAAAAGTAGAAAGAAATCAGGTTTGGTTTAAGATTCTTGTACAGTACTGTATGTGAATTGGCATTTTCTTATTCTTATGATATTGGACATCCAATGTATGTCTCTGTGATGAAACAGGTCCTTATATTTAATGTTATATGTTCTTATTATATGTTACATATCAGTCTCCTAATTCCGCTTAAGTGCAGTATGTGATATGTTTAAACATGCCGTGAAGTTAACCTTCTTCCCTTTTTTTACTCTTGTCTCTGCAGAAGTGTTTAAAATTCAATGTGGATGCTCCAATCTGGCTGTCCAAGCAGCGAATCCTGTGTACTCTCAACCAGAGCCTGAAGGATGTATTAAACTATGGCCTATTCCAGCCGGCATACAACGGCAGGGCTGGCAAGTTTCTGGATGAGGAGAGACGGCTAAGGGAATACCCCTTCCCATCTATTGCTCCTGTACCTTACCTTGAGGTAGGTGTGGATCGTGTGCATTTATAAGGCTTCCACTGATGTATGATAGGAAGAGAGAAAGAAGCTGTATATGCAACAGCACCATACATAATCGTGTATACATCTTCAAAAAGATTTTTGACTCTGTGAAAAATCAATTCACATTAGAAATGCTTTTATATTCCTCCTATATTTTATTGTATTTTATATATTGTCCTAATAATTATCTTTGCATGATTTAAGTAAAGCACTTTGTGAATACTAAACACACGATCAAAATGAGTATTATTAGGAAAAGCTGAACAACAGATGTTGATACTGGCAAACAAGCCGGCCAATCAGTGCCTCCTGCACCACTTAATGAAACAACTCTGTCCATATCCTGTTTTAATTTGGAAATTTTACAACAGTTCAGCGTTCCCAATAATGGTTGTTTTATTTATTTTGTATGTCACAGAAAAAGCTGGTTGTCGCTGCTTCAGCTGATTTCAACAAGAATGCATACTACTGTAGTTATGGAAGTAGGGCTGTCGAAATATGAAATATATAGAGCTTAACGTTTTTTATTGGAGGTATAAGAAATATGTTTGGGAAACTGAACATGCTTAACGCTGGCTCTGCAGTCTAGTGGCCTCTCTAGCTCTGTTCTAGCTAATAACTGCCAGAGAGGCCATCATAATGCTGCATGAACAGTTTGTTTAATTCCTTTCTGGGGCACAACATTTGGATAACTGAAACCTGAGCTTATTAAGACACTTCATGTTTGATTAGAGTAACCTAATCATTCCAGTCTGCAGTAACTTCACAGCAGCTGAATCTTGCTACACAACAGTGAGAGGTGCTTGCTTCGCATAATAGGGGCCAACACTGCACACCAGTGTCACTATGCCTGCGCACAGTGCTGATTCATTCATATACAGCACGTAGTTTTTGTTTAATTTACCTTTGTTTTAGTGCACTGTTGTTTTGATGTTATATAAATACTGATGCGTTATATTTTATAGGTTTTATCCTAGCATACTGTAGACATCTGTTTTTTAAACCATATTGATGAATGTGTTTTTAGTCATAGTCCCTTTAACCTAATAATAAATACAGCATCTTGCACCTGTGGTTTTTCGGGGAGGGGTCCTTGTTCCCATGGCAGCGTGATTCAGTTTATAGGCCAGTGTAATAGTTTCTCTTATCATTTTTCTCACCATGTCATTTGTCAGTCATATTACAACTCATTGTTGTTCAAAAGTCGTATGTCTATATGTGTGTTTATGCTTCACATGCAGGCTGATGCGACATTTGGATGCATGTGTCTGCATCATTTTAAGTGTGATGTATGCTTTTTCTGATGTGCCAGTCAAACCCGATGGCAATAATGCTGTAGTCAGTGACAGTTTATTGTCTGCTGCAGCTGTCATCTCTCAAAGATAATTACAGTGCTTGTCCATCAAGCTTTTTGATCTGAGAGAATTAGAGACTGTTTAACAGACAAGGGTGTAAAGATGACGGCTAGGTTTTCTTTCTTTTTTTTCCCCTGACTGCCTTTGTTTTCAGTGATTTTGTGACATGTCAAGAGCTTGAAATAAAGCGAAATAAAGATCTACCAAAGAGTAAATTCTTCCCTGAAACATTAAGAATTTTTTGTCTCGTTACTTTGTTATAAAACTTTGTTATGAAATTAGCTATGTTAGTTTTCTAGAGTCTTGACTGCAAATCAAGCTTGAGATTGTGTAATGTCTCAGCTTAAGGACGAATAATACTCATTTAAAGTTAATTACGTTGATTTTGGAGTTCTACTAGACTATGTCTACACATTTTAATGTTTCTACTTTCTACTACCCTCTCTCTAAAATTCTCAGTTTTAGCTCATATACTTCTACAGAAGTCACAGCTTATCACAAAAAAACAACAACACAATTTTCTGCAATGGCATTACCAGTTAGGTTCCTTTACCAAACCCCTTAACATTCATTCTACACAGCATTTAGGATGTTACACAATTTAAGAGGCAAAATGATACAAGAGCTGACAGGGTGGGTAAGTTGTCAGTGCCATTTGTCCATTTGTTTGTCTAGTCTGTACTGTATCTAATTCTATCTGGATTTGTGGTTGTACTTCCTAAAACTTACAATTTAGCTCAATAGGCGTGGATTGATCAGTTTGTGTGTGCACAAGTGTCTGCTGCTACTTTGCCAGAACACTATGTATTGACCTGCAGTTATTCCCTTAGGCATGTTGGGTGTAGAGAAGATTGACAGGTTCGGATTAGCGGCTGAAAATCCTGTGCTCTGCTGTGGATTTACTCTGTTGGTGAATGCCACACATCGCTGGAGAAGCAGACATGCACACACGTACACACACAAGCACAAAGAGACCTGAAATACATGGAGTCCTGGGCAGTGAAAGTCGCAAAGTTTTAAAGGTATTACAGGCTGTCAGTGTTCAGTGAAACCTTTCTACAAAACAAGCAGTTTGCATCAGACCTAATGAATGATCTGGCTTTTGACAAATTCCGGTAAAGCTGCTGACCAAAGTTGGATGGTAGAGGCAGAAAGCTTGATGAATTAGTTTGCAGTAGTGAAAGCTCAAGTCATCATGCTACCTGAACTCACCACTGCCACATCTCTAACCTATTGTCTGATTACTAGACCACTTGTGCCTTGGATCTGTCTTCTTTATGATAAAAAACAAAACAAAGAAGCTTTGTTATAATATTAGGAAACGTGCTGAAATAGTTGAAATAGTTGTGCTCACATCCTCATCTGCTGCTGGAACATTTTCTGGTTAAGCACCTTCGTGCATTCGTCATTTCTTTTATAAATAGCTGGTTGTACTCTATATATGCCAAGCCATGTAATTAGCACACTTTCTCCAACGTATACATTTTTTTCTTTTAAAAAGCTATATTTTGTCTCATATTTGTTAAGCTACAAGGATCCCGACCAAATTGCTGACCACTTTCTTGCTCTGCTTCTGAAAAAGTCATCTTCTGTGGGATTCTCATTTTATATGCCTGGTCTTAATTTATTATCTTGTCATGGAGGATTGTGAGGAGTTGTCAGGTGTGATTTTAGTTGTCTTTATCGCCTTTTCTGTGTACAGCTATACTTATTTATCTGCTATACTTAAGTCAAGTAGTTACTTTTTGACTTTTATTTTGTCAGATTTTCTACTTTTTATTACCGTAATTGTCGGGCTATAAGCCGCTACTTTTTGCACAAGCTTTGAACCCTGCGGCTTTTAGTCAGGTGCGGCTTTTCTATGGATTGTCCGTGATTTTTGTCATATCGTAAGACGATTTGTTTTGTTTGTTCCGCTGTTGTACGGCACTACGTTGCCTGGCGGAAGGGCATGCGATCAGACACACAGTATCGGGGTTCAAGAGTGGTATGTTGGTCACGTGTCCATCCGCCAGGCAACATAGTGCCGTACAAGTTTCGTGAAAAACAAACTTCAAATGAACGCTACGCGTTCAGCGGGAGGCGTGGATGACGAGCGGCGATAAACTTGCGAAAAGCAAGTTATGCTCAACTCCACCGGTGGAATCTGACAGCGTGAAAAAGTGTGAAAACATCCATGATCACCAACGGATTTCGAAGGGCTGGACTGCTGCATGATGGAGAGGAGGACACCGCCACGGCCCTTCAGAGGGTGTTCGACTCTGACACTGACAACGAGGATTTCTTTGGTTTTGTAAGTGACAACGAAGGAACGAAGCTGAGAGTGGATGACGAAGCCATCCTGAGCCTGTTCGTATCAGACACTGGAGGAGAGGACTTTGGTGGTTTTAGTGTGCAGGAAGAAGAGAAAGATGGTGAATGACTGACTTTTCTTCTTGTTAAAGCCGTGTCACTGCACCTGAGCCTAAAAGGTAGTCCGAATCTATTTTTCTGGTGTGCTGTAGGTTATTGTTATGTACTACATTTGTTACTCATTTATGAAGCACAGTACATGTTTCGTACTTGTAATTACCGCTACTTGTACATATACCTAAAAAGTTATGCAAATATGTACCCATAACTTGTTTTTCAAAATATTAATAAAAGGGGTGTGTCTCCAAACAGCCATCTCTTTCCTGACAATTCGCTTTGTGCATATTCTCTTACATATGATAAGTCAACATTGAAACACCTGCGGCTTTTGGTCAGGTGCGGCTAATGTATGTACAAAACAGGATTTTCCCCTGATTTTAGCTTGTGCGGCTAATATTCAGGTGCGCTTTGTAGTCCGGGAAATACGGTACATAATGTATTGATTGGTTGCCTTCAGAGTTCAAGTTCAACTTTTGTTATGCTTTTCTTTTCTAATCTGATTTTCTAGCTGTAGAAAATATTTTATCTAAAAATGGTGAAAATGTCTTTTTTGTGCTTTTCCTATACATGAGGTGTTTAGCTGATATTGGAAGACTTTTTTTTAGCTATTTATGTTTCATATTCAAGCTCCAAGTCACAGTTTTTGGGTTTTCAAGCAAGATGTAATATATGACAAACATGACATGAGTGCTGGAAAGAGATGACAGCAAGCTGCAGATAGAAATTTCATTTCATAATGACTTTGAAAGTTATTAAATAAGTCCAAATATGTTTGTTTCTGCTCTCACTTTCTATTTCATAGGACCAACTAATAGAAAATAATTTATTTTACACAAGCTAGGCTAAGCAGATGATGCTGCATGACAATTTTAGTTAATAACTTTAATTTTTTTTGCAAAGCAGAGATAAGAGCCTCTTATATTTGTTCTTCTTTTTCAGTTCCGCTATAAAAGACGTGTCTACACTCAGACCTACCTGGATGAAAAGCAGTTGTCCAAGCTCCACACTAAGGTAAGCCCAAACAGTCGTGCGGTTTTCAATTCCACAAGCTTTTTGTTTGTGCAACCTTTTGAACGCAGTGATACAGGTACAGTAATACAGTAATTAAAACACTGACTGGATAGCATAGTGGCACAGTGGGCCACTACAAGGAAAAATTGTGTCCTTTTTTATGTTTAGATGGTGAAAGTAATGATGGAAGCAATGAGTGTTGCCTATGAAACTGGTCTACATATGTTAGATTGAAATCTTGCTGAAGCGAAGCAAAGCCAAGGATCCAAAATCATGTTGAGACCATTCAGTAATGCCCACATGCTTGTTCCGTGTTCTGTTTTTTCAGATTTTCCTTGTACACACATGTCTGTACAGACTAGAGATGTCACAAGAACCAATATTTAGCTGTCCAAAGCCATATTTTCTGAAAATATGGCTATTATACTGAAAGTGCCAAAGGTATGATTGTGGTTCCATAGTCTTGTGGTTTACACATTTGCCTAACACATAAAGTCCCTGGTTGGACACAAATCTCTTCGGGGATGTGTCAGGAAGGGCATCCGGTGAAAAAAAATCTGTCAAATCAAATATGCGGAGCTATCTGCTGTGTCGACCCTCTGTGAATAAGGGAGCGGCTGAAAGAAGCTTTTACTAAAAGTACCAAAGGAAGCATATTATATCATCATGGGAAATAGTGAGTGAACATGCAATTAATATAACATGTGAAAACACACTAAGAGTATATATATTTTTCATTTCAGACTGATTCATGCTGCTGAAATGAAACAGAACAAAGTTACAGAGGCTTTAGTCAAGACGTAGCTATGCATTTTGCAGTTTGGCATATTTTGGAACCATCTGTGAAAGTTGATATTTCTTAGGTATTAAATAGCAGAAATTAGGCTTCCTTTTTAAAGTGTTTTTTGTAACATAAATAAAAGCTCAAATTAAAAAGTGGACAACAACGCTGTATACAATGGTAGACTGGCATGTAACGCGTTTATGCATAAACAAATGAATAAGACAGAAAAAATGCTCTCGGGAAAATATTTTCAAGCCACACTGGGAGATTGAGTTGCTCAGGAAATGTGGTTTTATCGCATTGGATTTAAGTTTTGGAGGCAAGACAGCAAAGGACAACTAGAATTTGGGTTAATTTTCTCAACATGAAATGTATTATCTTTTGCTGATAGTTTAGTAAATTTTGGCGTGATAAAACTTGCAATTTTACTGGGGCCCTTTCATTTTGAGAGGTTTATATGAAATACCTCCATTTTAGTTATTTATTCCTGGTGGATATTGAAAATAGTCATTTCATGGTCTTGGTACTTACTGCCTAATTTCCTGTGTAGTCGCATTTCTCTGGCAAACATCGCTGTCAATCTGATTTTAGAGTTGTTTCGTTTTTTCTTTCCCTTTTTATGTTTTCCCACCAGCAGGCTGATCAGGGTGCTAAAAGTGTTTTTAAAGGTAAAATTCAAAATAATTTCCAGCTGGATTTACTGATTCTCCATTAAGATTATAGAACGGAAATGTTTCACATCACTAAGACAACAAAGCACTTTAGAAATTGCTTACTTGGTACTGTCAGCCAAGTATTTGCATCTGAGAGGCTCTGGTTGAGTTTTATTGTGTAATTTTTTTATGAGATGGTTGAAAAGAGGGCCAAAGTAAGAGTGCTGCTCTTTATGTTTGTTGGTTCATTCATGTGTAATTGAAGTACTCTCTTTAGGCCATGTCAAGCACTAACATGCTTGCATAAGGACAGAGTATGCTCATACACAAAGAAGCATGGTAGATGTCACATAAACATAAACTAGATCTTTTGTGTTTTACTGTGGCACAATAAAATATTCAGGGAAAAAATAGGGCCACATTCACTAGTATGATTCATCCCGAGCTTTTCCCAAACTTGTATAATTGCTTTTTTGTCAAAATACAACTGAAATTTCTTTTGTAAAATGCATGATTTCCTATTCAACTAGGAAACAGAACAGGAAACAACATGATTTGCAATCCTGAACTAATTTTGTTCACTTAGTATAATTTTTTGTCAGAAACAATATGTTCTTAATGCATGTATAAGTGCAAGGTAAATCAAATTTCAAATCTTTTGTGATTGAAATGCAACTTTTAATTCATATATTGAAAAATATGTGTAAGGGCATGTTGCTAACCGGATGTGAACAGACTGCAGAAGAGAAGGCAGGTTTGGTAAACTAAGCTTGGTGGATCAGCAGGCTCACAGACACAGTATAAAGTGGCAAACAGAACCAAAAGGCTAGTGTTGGCAGACATTTGTGAGGCCCAGGCAGGTGGTCTCAAATACAGAAAAGAAGAGCAGGATAAATGTTGTCTTCTGGGCAGCCTAGATAATCTGGCAAAGCATGCATATTTGCTGGGCACTATTAATATTATTCATGAAATAATGGGAACCAGGTGTGCACACAGGTGACTGATGATATAATTGCTTGCAGCAGGAATTTAGTGAGTACAACTGTGGCCTGTTCTGTGAAGCTGGATTTGGGTTTTTTGGGTAACTTTAAGGTTGTCCATGGGTTTTCAGTACTAAGGAAGTGGTTCCCTCCATACCCAGCTGCATCTCCATGCTTCAAGTTATGTTCAAGATTGGAAATCAAAAGGCATGAAAATATCAACCACTGATCAATCAGATGTCCATTCCTGTAAGATCCCTAGGACTAGGGTCTAAAGTTTTTAAGTGGTGTCTAAAGTTTTCCCCTGTGAGTATTAAATTATATAGATTGAACTTCATCCATTAACTTTTGCTTTGCTGCTTTTGTAACCAGTTTCTGCTTCACCCTGCTGCAACAGTTCGGCCCAAACAGACTCCTCGACTCTGCGTTGTGTTGTGTTTTTAAGAAGACAAGGAGTCTCTGATCGATCGTTGCCAGTTTATTTCCTGAATGCAAACAACAGTGTTGTATCAGTGCAAAGGGCTCGCCACACACCACTCCGCACAGCACACTACGGCAGAACATCCCATTAGCATTCCACTTTAGCATACAGTTTCACACATTAATAAACAAATGAAAAGTACATAAAACTGATGTTGCACATGTGTCCACTAAGCACTTATTACACTCGGTGCCCATCAGTTGATCATACATGGTTTATGTGTCTGTACTATTTAGCTACATTGTGTGCGGTAAATACAACTCACCTCTCGTATGGCTACGGCAGACTGGCAGCGATTACTGCAGCCAGCCTCACCTAACCAGCCACACCGAGAGGCGGGGCGCTGTTTCCCCATTACACTGATATTTGTGGCAAGTGGAATAATACCACATAAACACTGTTACACTTTCTCCTTTGTTGGCTGCAAGCATGCAAAAATACTTTTTTGTGCTGTAAACCTGCAGAGCTAGCTAGAATGGGAAACCCTGGGTTTACTTATTGTGCTGATAACCACCTTTATGTGATGACTTAGCCTGCTTCATTATGTCGGGTTACCTGAAGCCAGATAACAAAAACAGACATTCTGAGTATCTTAAACAGGCTTCGTAGTACAAGGCTGAGGTGGACAGGTGCAGGTGGCAGGTGTGGTATAGCAGGAGATGACAGTAAATAGTTACTTGTGAAGTCCAGGTTTTCTGTATGTGTGTGTGTGTGTGTGTGTGTGTGTGTGTGTGTGTGTGTGTGTGTGTAGATTGGAGTGGAGCAGACTAGAGAGAGACGTGAATGCATTTGCATCAGACCCCATCAGATGGCAGGAGATTTGCACTGGAGAGAACGCCAGAACTTCAAACTGTGTTTGTGTACTTTTGTCTGCTACAGAGGGATGTAGAGCTGCTGCAGGGAAGAAATTCTGGAAAAACTGTTTTCATCATTTTCTTCTTTTCACCCTTATTTTATTTTTATTTATTTATTTATTTATTTATTTTAAAAAAGCTTCAATTTTAACTAAACTCCATGAGAAAATGGTATGTTTGTTATTTGGCATGTGCTTTTCTTGCAGGCAGACATTATTGAAAAATACTGCTTCACATTACAGTTTAATGAAAAAAGAAAAACATAACATTAGATCATGGAGTGCACTGCTGTTACCCCTAATGTGTGGCTAATGTTCTTAGATATGCTCTTTTTTTTTTTTTTTTACAATTAATCGACTAAGACTTGTGAGAACAGTTTAATAGCTGATTATACAGAGCTTTGTGTAATCCCATGAGAAAATTTAATTGTATTGCTAATCCTCACAATCATAGAAACTAACCCAACTGCCTAGTAACAGTTGGTGGTTTAAAGCTATTGATTAAAAATCTGTTGTGTTTTCCTTTTTTTTAAATGTTATTAATAGGGTAGTCAAAGTTATACACATTGTGTTACTGAGTGCTTGTGTGTACTACTTGAATATTTAATGTTTGAGGACGTTAAGCAAGTGTCCCATTTTGTTTCAGGGATACATTTCATATGAAAGATTCTCTAGTGTTGAAAATGTTCAACACTCTAAAAAAATCACTAAAAAGAAAACAAAAAACATAGAGGGCAAAATGTTGCCTCATGGCAGTGGTTCCCATGGCAGTGCACGCACAAACACATCCTCCAACCACACACACCCATATATTGCTCCATTGCGATTTATTTCACACCTCAAACATTTAGTAAACAATTAAGCAAATACAAGTAAACTGCAATAAATGACAGGTAGTAATAAAAATAAACTACTAACTCTTTTACGTTACGTCCGCACCTACACGGGTATTTTTGAAAACGCAGCTGTTTCGTCCACACGTAAACGGCGTTTCGAATCACCGAAAACTAAGATTCTTTTAAAACTCCTTTTTTGCGTTTACGTGTGGACGAGGAATACAGAGTTCGTCGCGCAACGTCAAAGGTATGTGCCTTTTTTCACGTCACGCTGTGCGCCACGTTATTGCTTACATGAGAGGAATTGCAGAGAGACAAAATATTGTTACTGTTAATCTCACTATCTGCAGGTTTTACACGCTTACATATACACACGCAGTTACTGTCCCTCTATTTACAAAGGCAAAGGCATCATGGTGTGATTATTTTACGTGTAGTTGGTTTTTTTTCCTCTTTAAAAATATTCAACATTGCTATCAATACATTTTTCAAAAAATGCCTCTATGTGCAAAATGAGTTCAAAAACATAAACAAGTGTGGGATACTGTTTGTCCGTGATTTGAACAGCCCAGCGCTGCTCCCAACACAGGGAAAACTAATTCTGCAGGGGAGACCTACCTCGGCACTTGTGCAGGTGAAGCCAAAGGGAAGATATGCTTCACCATATTTTCTAGTCTTTGGCTTAGAATGAAGTTGGTTTGGAAACATACTCAGCAATGTTTCATCTCCTGCTTTGCGTTTGTGTGGGAGCCGAGCAGTGTCCAAGCATTTTGTCCTCCCCCCTTTCATACCGCGCCCCCCCCTGCAATGGCTCTGCGCCCCCCCAGGGGGCGGGCCCCACACTTTGGGAAGGCCTGCCTTATGGGATAGATCCTCAGGTTTGGAGCATTCATTGCTAAGTTTTGAATTTTACATATAAATGTTGAAAAATTGCAGAGTAAGCATGTGTGGGACAAAAACGTCACTGAACTTGGTTGCGTTTGCATAGAGAAACTTTGAGTTAATTGATCATGATTTTTGGCGTTGATTACTATCATCTGTACATTCACGGGGTTGTGAGGGTCCTCTGCTGCGCTGTTGAAAAGTGTCAAACTACAACAAAACACAAAATGGTGAATGAGATGAAGATGCAGAAAAGCAGTGACAAGTATGAGTCGTGCACTCAATTATTTCTCTTGTTAAGGCAGTCTGGTGTGAAGTGCTGTATTCTGCTTCTGTGTTACACTGCTGTGCCAAAGTGTGAGTGAGTGGTGCTCAACTGACAAACTCAGCGAGGATCAATTTCTGCACGATTGCAATTTAGAGAGTCATTTCATGCAATAAATCACCTATAAAGACACAATTTGTTATGTGCAGCTCTATGTAACACTGTCTTACAGAGTACAAAGCTCAAAGTGTGAATGGGCTGTGAAGGCTATGCTATATTTCACAAGTAAGTATTTAGTGACAGCTGTTTTATTGGAGAAAATAAGTGTGGTTATTTTGCCGCATAAGCTGCAGAAGCTTAAAAGATTCTTTTTTTCCACTAGTGGATTTAAACTTACAGTTATCTCCCTAGATATTCACAGTGGCACAATTTTTGTACATTTTTGGACCCGGTATAGACAGCTCCAATGAAAAGCAAACAAATGCAGGTTTCACACAAGGAATGAGCTCCAGATCTTTTATTTTTGTCATGGAATAATGAGGGAACAGACAACACGTGGCACATGAGCCTCTGAAAATGGGGGAGAATGTATAAAAATGGGTGTAAATCCTGAACAGGTAATGCACAACTTGTGTGTACATTTTTTTTTTTAATCCTTGAGTTAAGCCTGAGAGGATAATCTTAAATTACAGCTTTACTGTTTGATCTGTGGTTTACACAGGCAAAACTGTGTCACTGTCCACATATTTACTTAAATATTGATCAATGCCGTATCTGTCACTGTATACTGGCATTTATGTCAGTGTGTTTAAAGAATTTTATATTGAATATTAAAAGGTTGTCACTGCCAGTCGCTGGTGTAATTGTCCACAGTAGAGCTCTTAATCTATAACAAGGTCATGTTCAAGTTAGATTTCAGCTTGCTCTGTTTTCTCTATTTCTCAGAAGAATGTCAAACGTTGGCATTTACTTAATCCCAATTGTCATTATCATTTTTGAATTATATAAGCTTTTTGAGGTCAGAATATGTGTTTGCATCAGTGAGCATGAGCTTTAAGCAAAAAAAAAAAAAAAAAACAACTTTTATTTTATTCCTTTTTTTAAATAGCAGATTTTCTTTTATGACATAATGACTTAAGGGGTAAGAGGTGGAATCCTGCTCTGGATGAGTCTTGCAGCCTTGGCTGGTACTAGGGTATTCATTCTGCAGCAAGCAGGGGTCAAGCATTACCCTAGTTTGCTTGCATGGAGTTCATTAGCCACAGGGTAAACTATAAAATTGGGTCATAGTTGATAGGATTTTCCCTTTCATTTTCTCCCTTTGCCCAACCAGGCCTCACCCTGCAACTGTCCTGGTTAAGCTTGGTGGCTTCATGTAAAATTTATACCATATTCTTTTTGTAATAAAGAGTGCATGTGTGTGGGCGTTGGGTGTAGGCGGTCGGCCACGTAATAGACCGACGCACTGAATGGGGGGCTTTCTTACAGAGTAAAAAAGGCCTTCCAGTGATAGAAAAACTTTATTATCTTTTAAGTAACTTAGTCACATAGACCCAGTGTTTGTTTGATACTTTAAACTTGATTTGTACTTGAAAAACCTCTGTCTACAGTATTTTACAGCATCAAATACATACTGTATGTGCATGTATATAAGCCCTTTTCCATAAAAGTTTTGTTTTGTAAAATGTGAATAAAAAAGAATGATTGCAAAGTGATTTGCTTATCATCTAAACCTGGGTCGTGGCCCTGAGTACAGCATGTCTGTGTGGATTTGCAGGGAGTTGTCTGTTTTCTGTGTATGAAGTTTCACTTACTTGTAAAATAAATGCTAAGAAAGGTTATTATTAACATCCTGCATTGGACTGAATGGAAAATGATTCGTCTTATACTTGAGAGTAAATAGTAGCAGTAAGCTGCAGGGCAGTGCAAAACGCATTTAGTAATGCACTATTTGTTAATGTGGTCATGATGCCAAAGAGCACAAAGTGGAGCAAGAGAATATCTTATGCGCTATTGTTATATTTGCATTGTTCATTGGCACCCGATATCAAAGTGTAAAATGTGCTCGGAGTTTGGGTAGAAATCTGTGTTCTTATGTGCAGTTATTCACAAGCTAAGCCATTATGCCACATTGTTGTTAATGTGCAAGTGTAGACAAGCATAATGCACAAAAGGCTCCATCATATAATCTATAGTCATTCTAATCCCCCAGCACTGCGGCTCTGTATTTGTGCTAGCACTTCTTTGTATTTATGAATGAGAATTCCTGCATTATTTTCAATTTAAAATAAAACTACACAGTGAATGCAGCCCATCGTGGGTGTGATATTGTTATGAGTTTCCACAAAGCCTTTGTTGAGTGCCTAAACTAGCCTAGCATGCTTCTGTTTTTGCAAACACAGCCAATATGATACACGTATCTGCATGGCACAGGATGAAAGTATATTTCCAGTTGGGAAGCCCTCACATGGAAAAGCGCCCCTAATGGATAAGCCCCTACCAGGAGAGAAATGTAGCTCTTTGAAGACAGTAAAGACAAATCGGGTTCGAACAAGAATACTCCCGGCTCATTCGAGCTCATCCACATGCCCCAAACAAATACAGACATGGAACCTGGGATTTAAAAAATATCTTCCCAGTGAAGGGCACGCCCGCTAAAATTGATGTCACTGATTCTAATGCAAAATGCTCTTGATGTGTTTAACCATACAGTGTGTGCATGCATGCATACTGTATGTGTCGAAGCATGTTTAGTGTAACTATGGACAGTTTGTGTTTTCAGAAACACGTTAGTCAGTTGGCATAAATTCCTCGACTATAACGAATAAGATTTTTAGCAGGTTGCTATATTAATGCAGACTGAACCAGCACCTGCTGTATATTTAAGAACACACTTCTTTTTTTTCTTTACACATTTCTGTTTGCATTTGATATCCATACCTTCCCTCAGCATGGTATCCTCTCTCACTCTCTCTTTTTCTCTTTTGGTTTTCCCTCCCCCTATCACACACTTTCTCTCCTCCCTCTGTGTTCCCTCCCTCTTCTCTTGCTCTCTCTCTCCCCCTCCCTCCGCACTTTCCCTCTGTTCTCTCCAGCATCCTGCAAAATAACCCCTTACCACCTCTCCGTCTGTCTGTGTATGCACAGGAGTTTGTGTGTTGGTCCAGGTTCGGGTGAGTGTTTGTTTCACTGACCAGGTGAGTCTGCACGTGCTAGACGAGACGAAAGGTACTGAAGGAGAAGGAGTGAGAACAAGAAGAGAGTAGACAACAAGGAGGAGGGTGGGGGGCTGGATATGGCCATGTGGAGGATGTTTTGGCATTCAAACTGTAGCTGACCTACGGGACTGCGCGTGTGGTGGAGAGTGTGTCCGTGTGTGTGTGTGAGATGGGATCCATTCTGACCAGAAGACAAAGACAATCAGCTGAAAAAAAGGAAAGAAAAGCTAAAGAAGCCAGGAAGGCCAGGCTCAATAGTAAGGTACCCCAGTTGCTTTCATCATCTCTTTAATTTAATTTTGCCATTACCTCTGTTGTAAAGACATCCTTTTTTACCCTCTGTTTCTGAATTTTTGTTTTTCAACTTTCTGTCTCCAGTTATTCACAAACACTTCCTTACCGTTCCCAGACTACCTGTCTATGCACTGGCTTTCATTCCGTTGTTATGCTCTGCTGCATGTTGGCTGTGTCAGGAGCTGGTGCAGTCTTGTCTGAAACCCTGACAGAATGCTAATGTTTTTCTTTGCACTGGTTGAGTTACTCACTGTGGGCTCGGAACAGTATTTGTATGTTTTCGCATATGTGTGTATGTACCTGATATGTTGGAGGATATGTGGATGCTCGTGTCTAGCTGTGCGTTTTTCCTTCAGATCTGAGCAAGCTAAACACACACTCTGTGTGTGTTTGTGTGACAGCTATTCCTGTATGCCTGTGGGTATGTGCACTGTAAGTGTATGGGTGTATAAAAATGTGTTTACGCATGCACATGTCAATGTGTGAATGCAAGGAGCAGCCAGAGCTTCTCCCCAGGACAGAATTTGCCTTGTGGTCTTCTATGGCGTTTTTTTTGTGCCGCTATTCTGAGCGCACGTAAAAAAAAAAATTTGAGCGCAAGTAAAAAAGTTTGCAGGTGCAAGTGTTGCATTTTGAGGAGAAATTTATTTTGAGCGAAGAAAAGCTGAATTTGAGTGAACAAAATTATTTGCTGCGTGCAAAAAATGTATTTCAGTGTTTGCTATTATCCACACACACACAATAGCAGCCCCTCTCGCTCAGTTTTTGTATTTGCGCTCGCTCGCAATGTGTTGCTCGCGCTCTCAACATTTCTGCCTGTGCGCGTTCAACTCTTTGTGTATGCCGTTATATTTGTGCCACAAAACCAGCCAATCACAGACTTGGATGCAAAAATATCTGATTGGCTCTTCTGGTCTCCAATCAGCTCGAAATGATGAAATGCAATATCCCAGAATCCATTTAGTCCAAAACTCAAACGAGGCAGTGGCGGAGGAACACAGAGTGGCGGAGTTTGAAATATTACTCTTTCTGGGGCACAAAATAAACTTTTAAGATATTTTCATGCGAGAATGGTGCTGTGTAAACTTCAAATACCTGCTCGATTCATCAAGACATCACATATTTCCATAAGTGCTCTAACGTTTTCGGAGATGCCTGTTACCCACCAGCTGACCGGGTGGGAACTCGGGTTAAACATAATATATAAGGCTGAACTGACAAAAAAAATCACAGACTACCCCACCAGGTATTATAGGAAAAACCAAAAAGCCTTTGAACGAAAACAAACGCTGTTGTGACAGTGATGTACACTGTCTTGTTGGTATATATGTATGATTTGTATCACCTTCATGTTTCCAAACCAATATCATGAGCAGCAGCTTTTACAGCTGTGGCTCCCACAAACATCAGCTGATACTAGAAAGTAATTTTAAATAAATTCTAACAACAACTTATCAAGCTTGAACGTGCTGCTGTTGTTGTTTAGCGTAACATCCGCTGGTTTCCTGTTTCTGGCGCAAAGTGGGAGATAAACAAGAGAGACGATCAGCTGATCATTGATCGGTTTCATGATTGAAGTAGCAACAGGAGAGGGAGGGAGAGAGAATGAGGGGAGAAGAGGCAGCTGTGCAACGTAAAGACAGACTAACTCCAGCTTTGTCTTTTTTTCATTCTAGCTAAAGTACGGTACTAATCGCTTTCCTTTTCCTCTCAATACGATGTATTGTAATTGGTCCAGCCCAGAGTTGATCATGACCAATTGGCTAATTCACCACCTTTCATTGTTCATACCGTTACAAAAACAAACATAAAAATGAAAAATCACCATCAGCCCACCAGGCAAATGTCCGGTATGCCCAATGACCAGTCCAGCTATGCGGTCAGCTGGTGGGTAACAGGCATCTCCGAAAACGTTAGAGCACTTATGGAAATATGTGATGTCTTGATGAATCGAGGAGGTATTTGAAGTTTACACAGCACCATTCTCGCATGAAAATATCTTAAAAGTTTATTTTGTGCCCCAGAAAGAGTAATATTTCAAACTCCGCCACTTTGTGTTCCTCCGCCACTGCCTCGTTTGAGTTTTGGACGAAATGGATTCTGGGATATTGCATTTTGTCATTTCGAGCTGATTGGAGACCAGAAGAGCCAATCAGATATTTTTGCATCCAAGTCTGTGATTGGCTGGTTTTGTGGTACAAATATAACGGTATACACAAAGAGTTGAACGCGCACGGGCAGAAATGTTGAGAGCGCGAGCAACACAGTGCGAGCGAGCGCAAATACAAAAACTGAGCGAGAGGGGCTGCCATTGTGTGTGTGTGTGTGTGTGTGTGTGTGTGTGTGTGTGTGTGTGTGTGTGTGTGTGTGTGTGTGTGTGTGTGTGTGTGTGTGTGTGTGGATAATAGCAAACACTGAAATAGATTTTTTGCACACAGCAATGAATTTTGTTCACTCAAATTCAGCTTTTCTTCACTCAAAATAAATTTCTTCTCAAAATGCAACACTTGCACCTGCAAACTTTCTTACTTGCGCTCAAATTTTTTTTACGTGCGCTCAGAATAGCGGCACAAAAATAACGCCATAGTCTTCAGCGTTTGCTGTCATAATGCTGATTGTGTCACAATGCTGTCTCAGCCAGCTATTGATGCTCAGTGATGGAGATTTTCTCACTGTGTGTGTGTGTGAGAGAGAAAAAGCTGTTGGAAATATTACAATAGTTCAGGCACAGGGTAATCTGGTAAAGCGAAGTAACCACCACGAGTATATTCTGTGAACCCTCTCTGAGAGTCTCAGAGCTGTCGGTCTCAGTCAGCGAGAGTTCACCAGGTGGCAGCTTTTAACAGGATGCCCTGTGGACAGCCTGACTTGAAGTACTCCCCAGGTGGACAGCCTGACCAACCCACTTTCATACAAATGTGTTTTTCATCTTCATATTAGGCGTATTACTCAGTATTAATGGAATGTATGGGCTATAAAAACTCATCAATTAGAGCTCAAGATTATATCTGTTGTATCTTCCATCTTTGTTTTCTGCCTACTTACAAATTCAGACAGTGTAAGTAACATCCAGACTACAAGTGCATTTTCTTTCAGTTTGCTTCGGGTTGGTTTAAAAGGTAACTTATTCACAAATAGCTCATTTTTCTTTATACAGTGGTATACTGCTCTAATGCAAATCTGTTTGAAATTGCAGCATTGTACTCTATCATACTTTTGCTACCAAAAACCTTCATAATGTACCATCATAATTTTTACTTTATCTGAGATGTATGTTTGTAAGGGAGTATATGGATGGGATTTTACTTTCTTGGGAGTAAAACCTGCAGCGACACCGTGTTCAAGTTGTTGCCCCTCTGGGGTTGGAGGAGAAATGTGTATTTGGTGTCCTCATATTGGGCAGGCACACAAACATCCTCACAGAACCTCCTGCTCACCATGTGATGGTGAAATATACGTCACTCACCCAGTCAGACCCATAATGGAAACTATAACACTGGTGAAAAAGAGAGAGAGAGACTGATTACACAGATTTGAAAAAGGAATTGATTCTGTTTAGTTCAGTATGCTCTGAAACCAGGCCATGTAGAAATCATAGCCTCAAGCTCTGTAAAATACACCTCGCTAATCTGTATGTGGGTGTCTGTTTATAGGTACTGATGATACTAATTCATTAGACTCTATTGTTGTAATTCAGATAAATTTGCACATTTGCACACCCACAACAACACAACACAAAAACTCTATTTTAACCTTTGTCTTGATGCATTCTCAATCATCCAGGAAAGTAAATCTCCAAAAGTTGATTCTGTTCATCTGGACGTAGCGTTTTGTGGGAGAAACGTTTCGTCACTCATCCAAGTGACTTCTTCAGTCTCAGCTGACTGCAGGTTTCCCCAAATCGTATTAACAGTACATTTGCATAATGACTGAAACCAGCCCACTGAAGGGATGATTCAGAATTGAGGAGGGGGCTATAGATCAGTGGTCTTTGATCAGTGGGTTTTGGTCAGTGGTTGTTGATCAATGGTCATGAGAATTTGCATAATTAAGATTAAGGAACTGACCTCCCAGCCCATTGTCCCTTCAGTGGGCTGGTTTCAGTCACACAAAACGCTACGTCCAGATGAACAGAATCAACTTTTGGAGATCTACTTTAACCTGTTGAAGTATTAAGTTGGCAGGTAGGTGGAAATCTGTTCCCACTGTACAGATTTGTTCTATTGTGTTCAGATTGTCTACTCCAGGGGTAGGCAACTCCAGGCCTCGAGTGCCGGTGTCCTGCAGGTTTTAGATGTGTCCTTGATCCAACACAGCTGATTACCTCCTCAACATGTCTTGAAGTTCTCCAGAGGCCTGGGAATGAACTAATGATTTGATTCAGCTGTGTTGACACAGGGTGATGTCTAAAACCTGCAGGACACCGGCACTTGAGGCCTGGAGTTGCCTACCCCTGGTCTACTCAGTCATCCCCTATGCAGTGTTTACTGAATAAAAGATAAAGTAGGGTGTAATGGGCAGAATTTGCTAGGTAATTACATAATTACATGATTGTGTGTGTTATATAATTCTGATATTTGTACTTTCCTCCGTCACAAAATACCTGCACCACATTTCAGATCATTCATAATGGTATTACTGTTTCTGGATAAGTATATTTATAAGTAACAAATCTTGGCAATATTAACCACTGAATCTTTAAACGTGAGATTTTATTTAAAAGTTAGACTGGAACCAGCTTATCTGCCAAAAGGCCCTGGACAGTTCATCAGTCCACATTGGGGCCAATACAGAGAAACAGGCAGCCTCTCAAATTCACACCCATGGCATTTAAAATTACCAGTTGGCCTATATAATTCCCAAAGGAAGCAATCAGTTGTTTGTTTGGCATGCCAGTATTTCATAAGCGAGCTAACTTAAAATTTAAAATACGGTTTCCTCCATCAATCCATCCATTTCTGCCTTTACTGGAGTAAGACTTGCTGTTTAGTCTTGATGTTTTTACATCTCATTGCCCAAGTCTTCACAATGAAAAAAACAAAAACATTGCACTAACTGGAGAGTTGTCATTCTAGGTCAGGCTCCATGAATAGATGGCTGAAAAATAGGATGCCAGAGGCATAAAGTACAATGGAGTTTCTAATAATCATCAGGCTGAATAAATTCACTACCCACATACCCCCTGCTTCAGCCTTTGGCTTTCTGCCTGCTCCCTTCTGTTCTCTCTCAGTAACCTGTAGGCCTGTTTAAGAGAGAAAGGGTACGTTTTGCCATATTTTAATTTCTATTTAGACAGAAGTTTTACTCAGGTTTGACTCAGTTGTGTTCCATCCCCTGAGTATATCCCCGCGCTGTCCATGTGACTCTGTCCTGGTGTCAGTTTGAAAGCACGTGACTGGACCTGATTCAGCTCTTTCTTTCTCTGAACTCTTTGATTCTGATGACTGCATGCATTCCCCTCATCCTCCCTGACCACCCTGCTTACAAACACACAAAATGACAGTTACCCCTACAAGCAACAACACAGCTGGGTTTTCATATTTCATGTGACGGAATGTATGAACTTTATCTCTATTAGTTATTACTCATCTGAAAGCCACTATGGGGGGGGTCGGGTTAGTTACAGTAGATATTACTGTAGATACTTCTTTTACTGTTGCCACACTTACTGTATATATGTACCAAAATGTCAATTTATTTCGGTCCTCAAGTATATATGTTACAATCAGGTAGTTTTAAATATTTGCCTACTATAGTATGTTTATTTTGATTCTATTGCACTGTAACTGGCATAAATTTAGCCACATACCAAGCCTTTGTATGGTGTATTACAGTAGAACGATGAATATGCTGCCTTGTTTCTATATATGCCTCTCTATATAAACCGTAGACAAAGCTCTACTCTCTGTTCCTGTTTATGTCTCTTTGTCCATTTTTTTTAATGAATTGTATTAAACTGTTGGCAGGTATG
This sequence comes from Rhamphochromis sp. 'chilingali', assembly GCF_963969265.1. Classification (NCBI taxonomy): domain Eukaryota; kingdom Metazoa; phylum Chordata; class Actinopteri; order Cichliformes; family Cichlidae; genus Rhamphochromis; species Rhamphochromis sp. 'chilingali'. Next base: position 60,641,989 of record NC_137930.1, on the reverse strand, counting down.
CCAGAGCGCACTTGTCCTGATGGGAGGGACAATGCTGGACAAAACTGTACTGCCAGTGTGGTCAGGAGGGTGGGTGGATTTGGTTGCTGCTGGATGGGTGGGTGGGTTGGGGGTGTGTGGGATCCCATACAATAAGCCTTTGCTCTGCAACTTTGTGTGTGAGTTGTTGAGCGGGAAAGAGGCAGTGGCTTTATTCTGCTTTGTTCAAGCCTTTAGCTAACCCTTTCAGAAAGCTCCCACTGTCCCACCCTCATAAACTGTACTTCATCAAGAGGAGTGGTAGTTATTATACAGACGTCGAAAATCTGTCTTTTTTTCTAAAAAGGATTACTCAGGAGGAACCATGCTGCTACGTTCAGAGAAAGCTACGAGATACCGGGCCACAGAGGTTAGACACAGCACACTACTGCTAAAATGACTCATGTTAATAGTAGTAAATCTAGGTTACTGTTACAACAGGCTCTGCAGGTGCTCTGGCATTGTTCTTATTTCAATACCCAACCTGCGACAGTAAATGCACAATAGTTTGTGTTGTAGAAACTTGTTTGTCTTGAAGTTTATGCTCTTCAAATTTAGGATTTGTATGAAGACGTGTATTGTTGAGTCCTGCTATTTTACCAGGAGCATTAGCCCAAGCAGCTATTTTTGGTACTTACAACAATATTAATGATGAATAAATGGTGACAAATTGTCACATGCTAAAAAATGGCATGTTTTGAATTGAATTGAATTGAATTGAATTGATATACCTTTATTAGTCACACAAGGGGAAATTTCATATGCATGTTTGCATGTTTTCTGACAGAAGAATTGCGTCAGTCATTTTGTCCCATTTGAAGTAGCAGTAGGTAACAGAGTACCTATACTGGCATGTGCAAGCAGTGTCAGCAAATGGCAGGAATCCAGCTCGAGCCTGGCTTTAGAAAGCAGAGACTTTTTTTTGTAACTTCTCCGTTTGTGTTTCCTTTCCTTGCTATCCTACACAATCAGAAAGAAATCTCAGTTAAAGGACTACATAATATTCTACATTTCAAACCAGAGAGAACATGCAGGGGGCAAGTTGTTTAGCTATTGCAGTTATGATGATTATGATGATAATGACTGTGTCTCATATGATTTCCTCATAGACAGTTTAGAAGATAGATCTACCTACCATGATGCCACCGACTGGTTTGCAAAGTACTCAAAATTGGCATTTTCGACATAATCACCAGTGAGCATACTGTAGGTATTCCCTGGGGTCTTTGAAACACAGCATAAGCGAGATTTACAGACTTGATTTTTACTTCAATGATCCTCAAAATAAGTGAAACTCACCAGAGAAGTGTTTCCTGAGGTCAAGTCAGATAGCTGTAAAGCCGTAGACTTCTATAGGACCAAAAGTCTATTTGCAACAACAGGTATCGCCGCCTGGTGGCCATGAAAACGGCGTGCACTAGAGAGGTGTAAATGTGACTTTTCTGTTATACAGAAGCATTTATACCAGTGAATTATGTGTTAGATGCTGCTGCCATGGTAACAGCACTCCTCACTATGTTAGAGTGCAGGCTTTTTTACTGCACTCATACATCATGAATAAAATGTGTGTGTTTAGTGCGCTAAATTATGAATTAGTGTTTTTTTCCTGTGTAGTTGTGTGTTTGTGTGGGTCCATATGATTGTGAATGTGTCCAGGAAATTTCATCCTTAAGCCTCTAGTGCCATTTTTTTTGTGGCGTTTGACTCACTGTAAGCTTAAGACTGTATCAAATTACTCAGCGATTTATTTTGCTGCAATATAGTAAAGGTTGAAGATTCCCTCACAGAAAATCCTCCTCTTTAGGATCAAATCCTCACTCTGTCATACAGTATATTGGTCATTTTGTAGCTAAGAGCATTACACTTTAAGCCTGTTAGGTATGGATATTGGAGATTACTGAAGCTTTTGTGCTCTCAGACAAACATGGGCTGAGATCCAAAGAAGCACAAATAGAGACAGCATATTGTACTTATAGGCACACAGATAAAGAAGAATCACCACAATCTGCAGTGACAGGCATTGAGCGGTAAGCAGCAGCTCTTTATCTCTGGGGAATTTAAGCACCCGCATTAAACCAAAAAGGTTAATGAATATGTTCTTTAATGGGTGGCTTCATTAAATCAACCAGCCGGATGTTTTATTAATCTCATTTTTACAGTGAATATGAAGGCAAGCGTCTTGTTTTGTTCCACAGCAAAAAACAGATTTTGGTTAATTGAAAGAAAAAGTGCACAAAGCGACTGCATTTCAGTAGAAAGAATAAGAATAAATGTTTTTTTGTTCATGCATCAAACTGAAATTTAAAAAATATCTATGTGCATTAGGAGCTAGTCATATCTCTTCAGGTTGTTAAAACATTGTCAACCACCCTAAGCAGATTTGATTTTCTCATATCAGTCAGTGGAGACCAGTGTGTACTGCACATACTTAGACAGCCTTTGAGAACAGCTACAGCGTTAGTCCCACCTTTGGTGGTGATCGCCTAATTGTGCTAGAAAGTTGATTCAGTTAGAAGTCAGCTTGGTGGGGTGGATGGATTCAAAAGTCTGGACTCTTCAGACTGTCCAAAGAAGTCTCAGACCGCGTCGTGTTAATTTTCTGTTACTGTGGTTGCTCTCTCAGAGTAAGAGTAACTGAAAGCTTCCAGTCCAAGAGACTTGTTCCTGTAATATTAGTCACGTTATGTGGCTGCTACCAAATTACCAAAACTGCAATGTTTAAGAGTTTTTTTTTTATGGGGAGCTTTTTCCCGATGATTAGATGTTTTTTGCCAAAGTTAGTTGGTCACGATTGTTGCGGGACCAAGGGATGCTCATGAGAAGTGGACTACTAGAACAAGACACACATGGATAAGGGCTGAGAATATGTGAAGATTGAGCTGTTAACAATAATAAATCTTATCGTAAGAGATGCTTGTAGAAGAATACAACATGCATTAAGTAGAAAGAAGTAAAAAATTAGGAAACCAAAAAGGTCTCCCATAGATGTCCAATGGCATCTGGTGACTGAGAAGCATTTATGATGCAATTTACATCATAATCACATTTAATGACCCCTATGGATTGGGCCATTGTTATTCAGCAAGAAATTGCTCCCATCAGATTAATAAAAGATACAAGAACTTTGTATTGATTTGCTTTGACCCTTCCATCTAAGGGAACAAGAAGACCCATTCCACAAAATTGGTTATTTGTGTAAAGAAAGCGGCAAAAGATTTAACATAATCCGTCAGATGCTCAGACATATGGGTCCAGGTGCTTCGGTTAGGCACAAGCAGACGAAGGCCAAAATTAATGAAAAAACATAATGTTTTTGCCCAACCTTGTTTTAATTTATTCAAAGACCATTATTAATGACTAACAATAACCTGAGATTAATAGAAGTGACCTTTACCTTGTTTTATGATCATCAGTTCAGGCGAAAGTTGCTACAACTTGCTGCTTATCTGGTTAACCTGCCTCTCAGGAAGTAACTGGCCAGTAGTGACCCATCACTGTATCTCCCTGATATGAGAGGTTTTGTGTTAGACTCAAAACTGAAACAAATAAAAAAATCAGAAACAGCTGAAAAATGAAAAGTGGGAAAAAAATGGCCACAGGGAGAAAGAAAACACTGAAGGAAATGTGAGAAATATGATAATTAAATAATAATAAATAATAATAAATAGAGTTTCATTTTATTGTTTGGAAATTTAAAAAGAAAGTGTGTGGCATGTACAATAGATTTTATTGTTACACTGACTGTGCTTGGTGCGATGTGCTCATCAAAGCAGTTGTGCTGTGCCTTTTATTCGCTTTAAGAGTCAACAAAAACATCAGGCAGAAAACAAGACTAACGCTGTACTGTAAACAGATTGCTGCTTTGCTCTCGCATTTCTTCTCAGTATTTTTCCTCCCTTTATCATGTTTTGTGCTTCTGTCTTTCTTCCCATTCCTCCCCCTCACGTGACCCATTTTTCTTGTCTTTCTTCCATACGACTTCATTGTGTTGCATTTTTAATGGGAACCTGCTTCTAGACCTTCATACTCTGCAGTAAATTCATGAATTATGAAATAAACTGACAAATAAAACTAGTTAAACCATTAAACTGCTTTTTTTTCTCTCCTTCTTGTGAATAGAGCTTTAAAAAAGAGGAGCCTCTGTTTTGATACTGAGCTTGAATCAAATGGAAGATTCAGTCCACCAGTGGCCACCTCCTCTTTGCCTGCTTAGTGGTTTTGCCAAAGACCTGAGGTCTACGCTTTACAAAAAAAACCAATCAAACAATGAAATGGAATCACTGTCCCACATCGGTGCTAAAAGAAAAGCAAACAGCAATAAATTATATGCGTATGTGTATATAAAATAATGAAATATATATACAGAATAAAATATATTGCACTACATGGGAAACAAAGCTCATGTTTTTCAACTGAATTAGCTTATTAATGATGTGGTTACAGTTTCTCATCCTTATATTTTAAAACCTCTCTCATCCTGCTTTCTTTATTAATCAGTCGTACCTTGTCCTGTCTTTAAAATAGACAGTCTTGTTTTTTTTTATTAATTCATTCATGACTCATCTTGGCACTGTTTATTATCAAAGTAAAACCTACTTTTGTGTTATCTGCCACTGAATACACCTCCCTTTCACAACGAAATGAAATCCAGTCCTAACCAGTACTTTTTAGTCTTACTCACAGCATGCACTCTGAGGCTTAATCATTTGTATTTTTTAATTACACTGAAGCACATTAATCTAAAGCCACTGTTATTTCTGTTTTACTGTTTTTTTTTTTTCATGAAATGGATACTAACTCATTTCTTATTGCTTTTAAAATCTGCACGAGCTACAAAATGTAACTGCATGATGCAGAAACCGTTCTGCATGTATTTAACAGGGAGTTGTGTCTCAGTCAGTTGCTGTGTCTAATTAAAATGCAGTGCCCCTGCAGCACTCTGTACAAAGCATCTGGGAGACAGGGGTCAAGGCCTGCTTGCTCTTGCTCTAGCCTTTATATAAGTGGCTGTCAACAAAGAGTAGATCGGCGTAATCGGGAACTCTCTTTGCCAGATAAGGCTGTCTGTGTTTGCTGATGTGGCTACACAAAAATAGGCAGTTTTCCCTTTTTAATGGTTGACTGCTGGTGCCAAAAACATATTAAGTACATCTATTTCACATAATAAAGCATAGACAGCATTTTTTTTGTACTTCTGTGCTATTCACATTGGAGGGATTTCATAGATATGTTGTTTCTATATTAAAAAGGCTCTTACCAGTAATTACATCAAATTGAGCGTCAGCTGTTTTGCTGAGAATCTAAGTGACAGTGTTGGTTCAGGTTTGTCAGACTATCACTCACAGTCATAAATGTTTTCTGCATTGCTGTCATACTGAATATGTCTGACAGCTCCCTGATGGCAGTCTACACCTGATAAGTTGAAGTGTAACCACATATGAGTCAGTTGTGTTGTGCCAACAGTAAGCTCAGTAACATTTTTTACAGTCTTTGTTGCCAAATATTGGGATTATATCGTACCATATGCATGTCTTTACATAGCTAGCACTGTCAGCTGGTTCTATGTTGGGTGAAGGATTCCTTCCATATCTATAGTGGGGCTATGTTCTTCCATAATGTGTAGGCCAGTCCCTAGAGATTCTCCATGACCACACCAGTGTGGTAGTTCTTACTGCAGTTATTGTCCAAGAAGTTATGACAGCCTAAAGCATGTGTGTATTTTATGAGCCAGCTCATATTAGAGAAGCATATGATGCTCCTGAACATGTATCATGTTAGCGAGCACTGCAATTATCACTCACCCATGGCAAAGCGTACTGTTGGCCAGCTGTGGGACCAGGGGCTATGTAGCCATGTGGTAGTGAGTGTAAATATGGGGCAGCGACAGTGTCTGACACACTTCCTGTAGCTGTGTATGATTTCTTTATTTGTGGCTCATCTCTGGGTTCTGTTTAAACCTGAGTGTATATGTGCTATTAAATAGGACATGAAGTGTTCGCGTCTCTTTGTGTGAAGTTATGAAAAATCTTTTATGAAAGGGGAGCAAAAGACCAAGAGAAAATAGCTGCACAGGGGGATTTGTGTTGTCCCTATAATTTCTGGCCTCCTTCCCTGGCTTTTATGAAGTAGTGGCAGATAATCCCTCTTTAGTGGTGGAAGAGACAAGAACCTCTTTGGGGTACTGAAGTAAAAGAAGAAACCTTTATCCTCTCTTCTCTTGCCAGCTGGAGTAGCTCTTCCACTCACTGCTTGCCACTGATTTGTGACCCTATTCAAAGTCACCTATCCACATATGACAAAATGTATTCAGTTTTCAGAATCCTCAATTAATCAGGGACAAATCCCTCCACTTCATAGATGTTAAACGTTGTGGGTTCAAGAATAAGAACGCTGCCCTTATTACCAACTTATTACCAAGCCTCAAGCAGGAACAAGAGGATATATTCTTGATTTATTGAGCTGGTAAATTGCCATAGATTATACATACTGCCATTCAGTTCTTCCTACCTGACCCTCTCTCTCATTCTCTGTTTTCTTGATCCAACACTGCAGGGGTGCTTCATCACTATTGTAATAGTGTATGCACAAAATCCGCTTTGACCATTTGTCTTATTTTGAAAGTTCAAGTCAAAGCTCAAGACACATATTCCTTATAAAAAAAAAAAACTAGCATGTACTCAGTTTGCAACATGAGGTATTCTAATGACACTTATAGTAACTACTTACAGAAAATATGTTTAGCCGTTTTGTGCAGCAGAAACTCTGAAATAACACATTTTAAAATTCTGTCATTGAAACAGTATGTATGTGTGGCCTATGTGTGGCCGAAGCAGAGCAGAATAATGTCATTTGTTCTCTCAGTGCTTCTCTTTGCTGGGATTACCTTTCCTCTATAGGGACAGAGGTTACTGTGATGTTGTTGCCCATGCTCTCATGAGTAAAGCTGATGCATGCAGGGATGTGACCGTGCATGTTTTTGCTCAGTTCGGGTGATATCTCTTGAGATTGCAAACTGTGGAACTGTAAGGATGTTTATATGAGCAAGGCAAGCCGAGAACAAAAAATGTGTACAGACTGTGTGCAGATTTACTGCTTCTTCTTCTTTGCCTTCTTTTTCTTCTCCTTCTCACTTTAGGTGTCATTGAAGTCGATCATCTCCCTCTATCTCACTCTATCCCCATCATCCTCTTCTGTCACACCAGCCTGCTGTTGTCCTCCTTCAGTACATCCAAGAATCTTTTATGCAACTCCATATCAACATTCTTTGTCCCTCCAAACGTGTCCAAACCATCTCAGCCTTTTTTCCAAACTGCTCAACCTGATCAGTCCTATGATACTGTCACGGCGGGGTACGCCAGTGTTGTGAACAGGGCCCAAAAGCAGATGCGGAGAGAGGAGTTGCAGGAGCCTTTATTTTGGCTGAAAGCAGCAAAAACCATGAAAACTGTGGCAAACTATGAAAAAACTGTGAACACAATGATAAACTATGAAAAATGTGGCTAGAATAACAGACGACCTGACAATGAAACACAGAAAACAGGAGGTGATCAGGGAAAGTGGGAACACATGGGGAAACAGCAGAAATTAACATAATGACGGGACGCGGGAAGGGAAACTAGATACAATGAGCAAAGAACAAAAGACTCTTTCAGAATAAAACTCTTTCAGAATAAAACGCAGACATGACAACACAAGAACTAATAACCACAACCTAGCATGAGAAGCTCAAAAATGCAGAATAAACTCAAAAACGCTGGGTCCGAGACCCATATATCTTATATGGGTCTTATCATACTCTTATAAATTATAAAACCCTTACAAATCTTATCATGCTCAACTCCTGGATTTTGTCAGTCCCTCCATCTCCGAACCATACATCATAGCAGGCCTCTCTATCTTCTTGTAGCTTTCTCTCTTTCAATCCTTCTTTTGGAAATCACCTCTGACACTCATCTGCCTGTGCTTTCTTATTCGCCATTGCTCTCTTTCTCTCTCTCTCATTTGCTGATTTTTCTGTTTTTTTCATTGTTTGTATGTTGAGTATTAAATTTTGATTTTTCCACTATTGTTCTTTCTGGAAAACAATGGAAAGAATACTATATCTAAGACTGGATCAATGATAACCAGTGACTAATAAGGAAGACTTGCCACAGTAATGTGTAAATGAGCCTTGGCAAATGATTGAATGAAATGTGAACACACTACTATGGAGGAGACTCTTATTCCATGTGCCAGTCTGCTCTGTGTATATGCACAATCTTGCATAATGAAGTAAAAATGTAGACGATAGAGTCAAAGGAGCTTGCAAAGAAAAGCGTCTGGACTTCTTTAAGTTGCTTGAAGACGTTTCACCTCTCATCCGAGAAGCTTCTTCAGTTCTAAGGTCAAATGGTGGAGAGTCCCAGATATAAACCTAGTGGGAGTATCCCCCCACAGAGGGACAAAAGGACACCCTGATGATCCTCTAATCGCCTGAGCCAAGGTGTGAAACTGGGTGTGGGTCCTGTGAGCGACCATCTTTGAACAGAGGCAGGGGTTTACGACACCAACTCTCTGCCATCTATAATCCAGTTTTGAGATCCCTTCCCAGACGCCTTAATGCCCACTCACATCCTGGGCCATCTGACCTCAGGAATTCGCATGATAAGGTGGGGCCAGGTTTCACAATGAACACACCCGAAACTCTGGCTGATTGGGACCCACACCCAGTTTCACACCTTGGCTCAGGCGATTAGAGGATCATCAGGGGGTCCTTTTGTCCCTCTGTGGGGGGTCACTCCCACTAGGTTTATATCTGGGACTCTCCACCATTTGACCTTAGAACTGAAGAAGCTTCTCGGATGAGAGGTGAAACGTCTTCAAGCAACTTAAAGAAGTCCAGACGCTTTTCTTTGCAAGCTCCTTTGACTACGATGACCTGGATGACTGAGAACCTTCACAGACATGTAGACGATAGACTTATCTACTGTTAAGTGGTTCCTAGTAAAAGTAATAGGTAATCAGTGCACAAATGGTTGAAGTAAATTGATGAATGCTCTCCTTGAGCCCACTGAAGTCTTTTCTTCAGTATTTTGTTCAAGCTGGAAAGATGACAGGAAGTTTTTAACTTATTCGGGAAGAAAGAGAATTGCAACATCTAAAGGAGGAGACATAAAAGAGGTGCAGAGATTAAAGTTTGATTATTTTTTTTATCTGGCCCAAAGATAAAATCAGGATGATTTGTGGAGTATTTTTGGTTGAGCTGTACTGTAAATCTGTCTTGCCTACTTTTTTTCTTTACCTTAATGCTTGTTTAGTTGTGGCACTCAGTTAACATTAGCAAGCCATGCCATGTCATCATTTCACTTCATTATGATAGATTTGTAGACCAAGTCACGCTAATCTGGTTGGGTTGTAAATAAACTGTCTGTTTGATATTTAGCAGATATTTTGGAATAACTGAACAAAATCTTTTGACCTTTGTTTTCAAGGTAGAGATTATTAAAATGTATTTTCATTTGTATTATGGCAAATTACTGGCCTTACAGGTAAAGCATACTGAGTTTAGTCGCAGCGGTTTGGCGTTTTAATTTGATGTATGACAGACTGTCACCATTTTAATTATTTTCAGAATTTTTAGTCAAACGTCAGCATGTCGAGAAAATAAAAAAGTGTGCATCCTTCTTTGTGTGTAACACTGACAGAAAGACAGCAAAAGGGAGAAGAATATAAAGAGTTCATTAAGACCTTCACCAAAGCAAATAAATCATTATCCAGGCTTTTTGTCTGTCTTCTGTTCAACAGGCAATAAAACACACATCAGATCCAGCTGATCACTGGCAAATCATCCCTGAGCCTCTTCAAGGCATTATCCTAGGTTTTATGCAGGACACACAACCACACTCGTTCGTAACACATTCACAAACCCAACCTCAATGCTCTTCCCACTCGTGTACATTGGCTGCCAGAGCTGTCTTTGTATCCCATCACCATAACAACTGCCTCTCTGAACGTTGTAAAAAGAAAAAAAAAAGGGAAAAGCCAAAGTGAATTTCTCTCAGTTTGACTTGGAGATAGTGAGAGTAGCAGTCGGCAGCTGCTCACAGCATGTCAGTGGTGTCTGTCTACAAGACACGGGCTTGTAGAGGCAAGCGGGTTGCAGATGACTTGGTGAGAAGAGAAAGGAGGTGTGTGATGTGAAATTTTGGAAGGTGTTGTATCGTGTGACTTTCAGAGCGTGGGATAAACAGTATATGATGCTGCACATGGTGAGTGTCAAATGGCTGCTGCTTTTTGTTCTCGTTACTGCATGTGAGTGCTCGTGTTGGTAAGCACGCGTTTAAATTTGTTGCGTTACATGTCTTCATTAAGTTGTGTGAAATGTAATGAGTTTATGAGTCTCGAGGCTTTAGTACATGCGGATATTATGTAATGAGAGAAACTGGAAGACCTTGAGAGAATGAAGGAGTAATGAAAGTTCTCTGTAAATCTCATTTGGGATGCTGCAGATATTTTATAATTACATCCTGGAGATGATATTAGGCAATCATCCATGTTTTTTATTGACAGTTTATGTGTTCAGTATTAAAATTTTGTTTGGTCAATTTCTCTCAATAATTCCTTTTGTCTTCTGTAACTACAGTACATTCTTATTGGTACAATTCTAGGCTTCACTTTTGCATTTTAGATTTATTGTTGCCCTGATTCGTCAGACTATTTTAATCTATTATGAAGTGTTAGCACTGGTGCCTTGCTCACAGCTTCATTTCTCGCTTTATACTCTACAGGCTTGCACTCGTATTGGTAAAGGTGATGAATATTTTTAATCATAAGTCACAAAGGAAATTAAGTGTTGTGTGTGTCTGTGTATTTTAGAGTGGATATGATTTACATGTGAGCTTGTGCTTCTGACTGTGTGCTTGTTTTATGAAAGTGGTTTTAAACATTAATTGTAGAGCCATTGTTGTGTGTGTGTGTGTGTGTGTGTGTGTGTTAGAGCTGGGCGATATATCGAGTTTTAAAAAAATATCGATATATTTTTATACGAGATATAAGATGTGACAATATCTTTTATATCGATATAGTCTATGTTACGTTAAAGCTATACTTGTGGAGCCGCAAGTTTGCCTCTCTTTCGTCCACTTTTGTCTTTACGCAACGTTACTCGGCCTCGCCCCTCCTTCACTGAATACAACTCCCCCTCCTCCCCCATCGCTTCACCTGCAGGAAGCGACAAGACGGACACGGCAAATCTCCGTTAATGAGCTACTGCGCATCGACCCGTGCGTGGGGCTGGACGCCGTCAACGTGTTAGCTAGCTAACCACGCTAACGAGCTAACCACGCTAACGCCATGCAGCCCAGAGGCGCTGCACAGCCTAAAATCCTTTCATTTTCTCAAAAGTTGACAGCGCGCCTTATGTATGAATTCTGGTTGTGCTTGATGGCTGCGAACCGATTTTATGTGGTACACAGCGCTCAGCAATCTGTCAAAAAATGTTTTAGTACGACTTTGGTAAGCTACGGAGCTGCACCGCTTGATGGACTGTCAGAGCATTACGGCTACCGAGGAGCCTCGCGGAGTGATACGTACTGTGCTTCAACGTAATATTACCCTACTGTGTATAAGGACCATAAATGGCACCTGTTAAGAGACGTGGTTACGAAGAGGATTTCAAACTCAATGCTGTCAGTCACAGAGTAGAAGTTGGGAACAGAGCAGCTGTGAAATCTGTCTTTGTTATTGTGCTCAGCGTCTTTTAGTTTACATTTTGACTGCACAATTGTGAGCTTTTTGTTATGCACAAAAACAACATTGTTTTCTTTTATTTATGGAGCATTATTATTTAATAAATGCTCATAATTTATTTTTGAGTAAATTTTATGTACATCTATGCTCTATGTTAATAAAAGTGCCTGTGTGACATCTGGGACACAGCTTTGACTAAGAACTCTCTTTTTGTTCTTACTTTATGGCTTTAAAAAAAAAAAATCGAGATATATATCTTATATCGCCATCTAGGTAAAAAATATCGAGATATGAATTTTGGGTCATATCGCCCAGCCCTAGTGTGTGTGTGTTATAACCATTACATCTGAACTCAAAATATGACGTTAGCCTCAGGATCTCATTTTCTTGCCGCTAATCTCCAAAGGAAAACTCTCCCTATCAGTGCTGTTTTGCAGCTCTGTCCATTTCTTTTTTTGGTCTGTCCTATAATAGCTTATATACCGTATCTTCTGAACATGTTCCATTAGCTTGCCATGACTGAACAGAAATAAAACCTTCAAACACAGAAGGAGAGTAAGCAATGACTTCAGCTTTCATCTCTGGACTGCATTATTAAACATCCCCATCCACAGGAGTCTGACATCATCCAATCACAGCTGTTTTTTCCTCCTCTTCCCCTACTCCCCGTTCCCTTGTCTCCCTCCATTAGGCAAACCTGAAGAAATTCATGGAGTATGTGCAGCAGAGGAACATTGAAAAGGTCTCAAGGTTCCTGGAAAAAGGCCTGGACCCTAACTTCCATGATCCAGACACAGGAGGTGAGCAAGTCTGCTAAGATTTCCATCCCTGCCATACTTGAGTTTACTTATTGTTGATGATTGTTTTTCTCCATCCTTGATTTGTCATTTCTCTCCTTCTGTCTTCATCACAAATGACCATATATGGATTTTCTGAAATAAGCCTTCTGCATAGCGGGTAAAGCTGGATTACTCTCTTTGCTAATCTCCTCGTGTATATGCAAATGTTTGTCCAGTCATAAAGGAGATTTCAATGCTGGGTGACCTGTAGTGTAGCAGATGAGCTGCGAAGTGAGGGAAACATGAGAATAGGCTGATTTAACACCAACTGGAAGCAGCCAGCAGACAGGAGGGTGACAATCTCGACTGAAAAAGGCAGTGATCCAACTGCAGAGTCATTGAAAATGTAAAGCCACAGACAATTTTGTCCCAAAAAAAATGCAGCGATTCAAGTGGTGGATGTTTTGGGGGAAGAATGCACAATAATGTCAGTGGAAATAAGCTGAGTTTTCAAAAGAGTTCTTTGCTTCCTTGTGCTTGCAGAATGTCCTCTAACGCTAGCAGCACAGCTGGAGAGCTGTGCAGAGCTCATCAAGGTGCTGAAAAGTGGAGGGGCACATCTGGACTTCAGAACAAAAGATGGGATTACTGCTCTGCACAAGGCCGTGCGCAGCAAAAACCATACAGCACTTATAGTGAGCACATTTCACACGTATATACAGTTCAGCCGGCTCAACCACATTCATGCAAACTCCCCGTCTAGAAAAGGAGAATGTATGGGCAGGTAATGTCTGGCAGCAGGTGCTTGAGCTATCGAGCACAGAGGGCACTTACTAAATGTGTGAGATTGAACTTTGAATATGCTGACATAATCACTGAATCACTGAATGGCCTTGCATGTGTCTGGTTTGAGGAGGCTTGTAACCCAAATGAAATGGGTTGTGTGAGTCATGTTTCCTGTTGAAACTGAACTGTTGAAACTGGAATGAGTTATTTCCACTTTTGATACCACAGTTATGGTATTGAATGATCCTAAAGATCCAATAGGAGAGAGTTACAAATTGCAGTAGCTACAGCCTAAAAAGTACTGCCAGCTTTTTCCTGAGCCTCTCAACAAGCCTTGATTGGATGATGTCAGCTTTCTACTGGCTTTCTATTATAAGCCTACAGTAGCTCTTTAACATAAACAGGTGCCTGAACATGCAAGGTTCAGCATTTGAACACACAAGAATTATAAATTTAATGTTAAACAGTATAAAGAACTGGCAGCCTGTCCAGTGTGTGCCTGATCTCTCAGCCTATGACAGCTTCATGCTATCAGCTTATGACAGCTTCATGCTATCAGCTTATGACAGCATGAATGGATGGATGGATGGATGGAATTAAGTGAGACCTTTAGGGTGACAGAATTCAAGAATTGGAAGGAAAATAAGTGGGAGGAAAGGAGGATGCTGATTAGGGCTGCCACGATTAGTCGACTAGTCACAATTACGTCAATTATCAAAATCGTCGAGGACTGATTTAATAGTCGACGCATCGTTTGAAGCTTTGTAAGATCACAAAAGCCGCAGGAATAAGTAGTAGGATTTAAGAGTGTAATAACGGACTGAAACAGAAGATGGCAGCACTGCATGTACAAGGATGCCAGTTGCCGTTAAACGCCAAAGAAGAAGAAACTGTGTCCCAGAGTTCATAGCGCGGCCCAGCGCAGTTTCCAACAATGGCGGCAGCTAGTTAGTTTTAATGTTACTCTTATTATTCTTTCTGGGTCACAAAATAAACGTTTAACATATTTTCAGATGAGAATGTAGCTGTGTAAACCTCAAATATCTGCTCAGTTTATCAAGACACCACATATTTTCAAAAGCGCTCAGACGTTTTCAGAGATGTCTGTTACCCACTAGCTTCTTAGCTAGCCGGGGTTACAGGCTCACTAGAGCCAGTGGACTCGTTTTCACACCCACTGCTATCTTTCGCTACTCAGGTTAAACATATACAAATCACTTAGATAACTTAAAAATCTTATTGTTTGGCTTTTTTCAGTATTTTATTTGTTCCTGAGTAAATCGGTTTGGCTGAGATTAAAGTTATAGTTTTTACACAGCTGAATAAACGTCAAGCAGACAACTGATTATCAGAAGTGTGAGATGCTCGAGAATATACTCCGGTGTCCAGTTATATTTTAGATAGCAAGGAGCAGACGGCTGAGTTTATTAAACTCCACCGAAGCAATCTGCAAACTTCATTAAAATTTAATAAACTATCATCTTGTCTTTATTTTTAGTTAGCACATATCTTAAACACTTAAAGCTGTAAGCTAATGATAGTCATATAAGAGCAGATGCATTCTGGTGCAATAAGCTGTATGTTTTATGTTCAATGGATGCATGATCTGATTAGTCGACTAATTGCAAAAATAATCGGTGACTAGTCGACTATCAAAATAATCGTTTGTGGCAGCCCTAATGCTGATATTCTTAGCGTCATAACAGCAATAGAAAACAACTTTAAAAAAGCTTTTATCTTGTATCTTTAACTAGTAAAGTGTAAACATTAACTTGTATTTTAATTCTTATTTATTATTTTTGGTTATTGTTATTCATCCATGCAAAGGTCTCTTTTATCTTCCCATTTCACTGTGAAAATTCAACCAAAACTGGTGACTTAAAACCTTAAACTTGCCTCTTTTCCCACTAGACGCTGTTGGACTTGGGTGCATCTCCTGACTATAAAGACAGCAGGGGGCTAACTCCTCTCTACCACAGTTCGATGGTAGGAGGAGATCCCTACTGCTGTGAGCTGCTGCTGCACGATCATGCACAGGTCGGCTGTGTGGATGAGAATGGCTGGCAGGAGATACACCAGGTAATACACAGTAATACACACATTACCCTAACCCAGACCTTCCCAAAGTGTGGGGCCCGCCCCCTAGGGGGGGGCGCAGAGCCATGGCAGGGAAAAGTGGGGGGAACAAAACGCTTGGACACTGCTAGCACGGGGCGCCTACAGAAACGCAAAGCAGGAGATGAAGCATAGCTGAATATGTTTCCAAACCAACTTCATTCTAAGCCAAAGACTAGAAAATATGGTGAAGCATATCTTCCCTTTGGTTTCACCTGTACAAGTGCCAAGGTAGGTCTCCCCTGCATAATTGGTTTTCCCTTCGTCGGGAGCACGTGCTGGGCTGTTCAAATCAGGGACAAACAGTATCCCACATTCTTGATTTTTAGTTCACAAACACTTGTTGTAATGACTAATTACTCCTGACATTTTGGAGATGTTAGCTCTTTATACAGTAAAGTTACAGCGGGATACAAATAATATCAGGCAGTTCCTGCCACGATTTGTTCCCCTGGTTCAAATCACGGACTAACAGTATCCTACAGCTGTTTATGTGTTTAAACCCATTTTGCACAGAGAGGCATTTTTTGAAAAATGTATTGATAACAATGTTGAATATTATTACACAGGAAAAAAAACAACTACAGGTAAAATAATTACACCGTGACGCCTCTGCCTTTCTAAATGGAGGGACAGTAACTCTGTGTGTATGTAAGCGTGTAAAACCTGCAGATAGTCAGATTAACAGTAACAGTATTTTGTCTCTCTGCAATTCATCTCATGTAAACAATAACGTGGCGCACAGCGTGACGTGAAAAAAGGCACATACCTTTGACGTTGCGCGACGAACTCTGTATTCCTCGTCCACACGTAAACGCAAAAAGGGAGTTTTAAAAAATCTCAGTTTTCGGTGATTCGAAACGCCGTTTACGTGTGGATGAAACAGCTGCGTTTTCAAAAATACCCGTGTAGGTGCGGACGTAGCGTAAAAGAGTTAGTAGTTTATTTTATTACTACCTGTCATTTATTGCAGTTTACTTGTATTTGCTTAATTGTTTACTAAATGTTTGAGGTGTGAAATAAACCGCAGTGGAGCAAAATATGGGTGTGTGTGGTTGGAGGATGTGTTTGTGCGTGTGGGGTGGTGGTGGTGGTGGGGGGCACGAACATTTTTCTTGTAAAACAAAGGGGGGCCTAGCAAAAAGAGTTTGGGAACCACTGCCCTAACCCAAACCACATGTTTACCCTAAACCAAATTAACCACAGCCAAATAGCTGAATCTTAAGCCTTAAACCTCTCTTTGAAATCTTCAGGACAGAAAGTGTCTTCACTCTAATGGTTTTGGACTTAAACTGTTCTGCTCAGACATGCGCACTTGCATGCACACACATACACACAGATAACATTGTAGGGCTGTGTACAGACTATTTTATAGTTTTGAAAACCTGTGACTCTTTATATAAAATCAGTTTAACAAAAGCATTGTATTAGGGATATACTAGCTCTATCAATAGATTAAAAAAATGATGTAATTAATCTCACAATTTTCTGTAATTAATTGCGATTAAACGCAATTACTTGATCAATAGCCTGGTTGCAATTACATTTTTTCAACTTTATATTTAAGCTTGTAACTGACATTTATGCAATACAATAAAGTAAATGCAGAATAAACACAAAGAATGTATCCTTAAATTCAAAGAGAATTTGAATAGATTTCTTGAATCTTTTAACACAGGTTCTCTCCTGTGAAATACATCTTTTTAAAAAACCTATATACTGATAGGTAAGTATACACTAATATATAACATATACTAGTGCTATCAAACAATTAAAATGTTTAATCAGATTCATCACAGGGTTACAGTGGATTAATTTTGATTAATCACAATTTAAATCACAATTAATATTTTTATTCTGTCGACACTTTATTCACCTTTAGTCACTTACAGTTATTTACTCACGTATTCAGTCAATGTAATTTTAAAACTGTGTATATACTGTATATTTTAAGTTGTTTTTTTTTTTTTTTTAAATCTCATTCTTATTGCCTCTTTATGCCATGTCCTTATTTTTAGCATCATGCTGCTCTGTTGTATCTTAATTGCCCCTTGGGGATAAATAAAGTCTCTCTGATTCTGAGTAAATATCCTTCACTTTTATTCTATATTAATCTAATTTCATTTTGCATGAGCAAACAGACTCGAGAAAAAAGGGAAAATATACGCACTTAACATGTTTATTGAACATCTCGAACATTCATGTTAACAAAATGTATCCACTCTCTCTCTCTGTCACTCTTGGGGAGGCGCTTCAAGTCCTTGAAACCAAAGCTTTTTAAAGCGCGTATTCGCAACAATAATTAATAGGTCAGTAGTTTGTTGCAATCCACTTGGCAATTGTGTCAGTCAATATGTCAGAGATAGACTTACTGAGTCCCCGATGCTCCGTGAGTGGTTTGTGGCAAGCTGGCTGACACTTTAGCCAAAGTCCGAGCAGCATTCCCGATTAATGTGTGCTTCGCGTCAATGTGATATTTTAAGCTGGAAGTGCTTTGGTGAAAAGAAAATTCCTTCTTGCACAATGTGCATAATACTTTATGTCGGTCGACTGTTCTGTCTTGTTATTTTTTTAATACTCAAATTTCCCGTCGATAGGGCAAATGTGCATTTATCATCTTCCATATTGAGTTGATTGTTTCAGCTGCCCGTCACTACCAGATCTACTGCCCATTTGCGCACGTGCGAGGCTAACTCTACTTGGACATTGTAATCGCGTTGACCGTAATGGCGGATTAGTTTACGTTAACAC
Organism: Rhamphochromis sp. 'chilingali'; assembly: GCF_963969265.1. Taxonomy (NCBI): domain Eukaryota; kingdom Metazoa; phylum Chordata; class Actinopteri; order Cichliformes; family Cichlidae; genus Rhamphochromis; species Rhamphochromis sp. 'chilingali'. The sequence goes on along the minus strand of NC_137930.1, from coordinate 60,623,813 downwards.
GTTAATTTTGACAGCACTAGTATATACTATCAAAAAGGCATGAGACCTGTGCGTTAGAGGTTTTGGCTAATCTTTTAAGACAAATTACTTACACCACTGTTGTATAGGCAGCGTAAATTGTCCACATAATGCTAGACAGGTCCAGGCTCTTATGTCACCTCTGGACAACTCACCAACATATGTGTGAAGTGGGTGCGAATGTGAGTCAACAAATAACTGTAGTAGGGCACACTGGGAAAGCTGGTGAGAGGGGAGATCAATCTGAGTTTTATGAAGTGTGTCTCCCGGTGCGCAAATAATCTGCAGGAGTGTCAACAGAAATCTCTGAGCACAGATTGCCTCCGAAAATAACAAAAAACAAACTGAGCTACTGTTTATACATAACTGAGGCTCAGGACCTGTGAAATTTGTGCTTCCAATTGTTTGGGACAGTCATTACCGCAGTTATATTGAAGTATTATGCACATATACTTATGTACACACATATCTTGCTCGCTTTATGGAGAAGTTCATGTCATATTTTGCACCTGCTTCCCTCCCTCCTGAAACTGTCCATGGTGCTGATTTTGTTTTTCTACTTGTTTTAATGATGAATATACCTCTTCCAAGGCACGTGTAAAGAGTACACAGGTGGAAAGACTTACTGAGTCTGATTGTAGACCTTTTATAAAAGAGTATAGCCATGAACAATAACTGTATAAGAAGACCTGGAAAGTAATAGCCTAGTTTATAGAAAGCACATTATTAAACTTGGGCTTTGGCCAAGAAAGCCCGTGAAAAATAAGTAAGGTTGCTTAAATTAACGGGCAAATCGAAGTGCTTTTAACCACTTGTTGCCTACTGTCCTAGAAAATATGCAGTTGTGTCTGAGTTATTACCAACCTAAAGTGGCTGTAAATACACATTGAGTCATTTATGGATACTTTTAGTATTTCGACAGTATTTTTTTTACTGTATTTACTACCTGCTTACTATTAGTAGAAATATAATGTTAGACACACACACACACACACACATACAGGTTTGTCATGCCCTATAAAGATAATGCATAGTCCCTATATAGTGTTTTTATTTGTGTCAGGATTTTTATGTCTGAAAGTTCTTGCATTTCAAATGTTGAGTGGCAACATAGTAACAGAATCAAGCTTAGTGTATTTGAATGGGAACCTTCTTTGTCTTTACAAATGTTTATGGCTTTATATTAGGAGGAGGGGGGGGGTTGTGTATTCCTCCCGTGAATATAATAAGAAATTTGAAGTTAGGACCAAGAGGAACGCGGATCATTAAAGAGGGGCTGCGTGGATCATGTCAGTATCTGTATGCCTGTCTCCCACACAAACCTTTTTTATTACATGTTGACATGAATTTCACCTTCATCTGTCTGTTTTTCTTTTTCTCCATAGTTACTTAGACAACACTGCTTAAGTGTGTTTGATCTCAAGGTATTGCAATTATTCTTACTTGGAAGTTATTATGAGCAAGATCAAACATTCTCAATTTGTTTTTGATTGCAGAGATTAGTTAAAGTGAACTTTGTTTCCAAGGATAATAAACAAAATTAATAAAAGTCTTAAACGAAATGTAAAAGTTATTTGTGAACTAAACCAGCCTTTGTGTTTGTGAGGGTTTTATTGAACATGTCAGCTCAAAGGAAGCTCGCTGTACTGGAAAGACGAAAAGGCCTCATACGCGAAGGGATATCTAGATGCTGTTTAAGAGATTTTATGGCATTCACTCAGCCTCTACATTTCTGTAGTGAAATGTCAAAACAGTCTACACTTACTTACTTCTCAAGCATACTGCTTGTACAAAGCTCTTTATCATGCACTTTTCTTTCAACCGTTCACACAAACACTGACACACCAATTACAGCAGAGAAACTTGGAGTTCCGTATTTTACCCAAGGACACTTGAATGAATTTAGAATAAACTTTTTACTGTTTTACTGCATCTGTGGTTTTGTGTATGGCCTTCCGGGGCCTGGCCACACAGCCCAAGAAAGACATCCACAAAGCAACTTTAGTGCAGATTATGCTAATAACCACATCTCACCAACACACACCACCTTACTTTTTAAGGAAGTGGTGTTAAAAAGCAATTCATGACAAGATTGCATAAAAGAGTTTAGTGAAATCACCCAGGAAGTCTCTTTGCTGAAAATATAGAGGGGGTTTAGAATAAGAGAGCAAAGATGCTTTTACAGTTATTTGTTCTTATGTATGTTTTCACTATTACCCAAAAATAAAGTAAATCTAAGAATTCTTCAGTCCATCACACTTTTACTCCAATCCTTTCATTTTAACTCTCCTTCCACATCTCTCCCCCTCTCTGTGCCCTTCCGAGCATTAGCATTAGGGCTGGGTATCGTCACTGATTTCTAGAATCGATTCAATTCCGATTCACAAGGTCCCAAATCGATTCGATCCACGATTCGATTTAATTCGATTCGATTCGATTTAAATCTGGGAAATTTTGACAGTCAGAAGTATAATTCAGATCAGAACATTTACATATTTTTGTATCTATAAAAAGGAAGCTGACACTCGCAAGACTTTATCCAAGGTGTGAGCATCACAGCAGATGCCTTTGTGTCAAAGTAGCTGAAGATAAAACACAGAAAAACATGAAGGTGATTTTCCTGGCCTGGATTTTATAAAAATATTCTGCAGTACATCAAAAACGAAAGAAAACCATTAATTAATGAACATTACCTCTGACGTTACAGCGGTTTTATTAGACACACGGCTAAGCATTTTGCATTTTGAATAATATTAAAAAGTTTAAATTTGTTCAGTATTGAACAGCAGAAATGAGGTTTTCTTTTCGGAAGAATGTAAAAGGGAAAAAAACAGCGGCCGACAGCCTGTAAACAGCGGTAGACTTGTGCGTAACAAGCAAGCGAATAATGAAGAAAGCGAAACTGTTCGAGAGAGAGAGGGTGGGGGGGGGGAGGGAGAGAGAGAGAGCTGCGCATCGCAATGGAAGCAAAACAGTAAAAGAGTGAATTCATGACGATGTTTATGTGAAGCGTTTGGATCTTCTTTAGCTGCTGGTTCGGTCAATATTGTTTGGAGAGAGATCAAACTAACAGCTTTAGAATCAGCGCATAAAGGGCGTGAACACAAAGCGCGGACCCGGATCAGCGAGCTGTCGGCTTTCAGCCCCGACTGTGAGAAAGGCGACATCTAACTGATTCTGATCTGCGGGTCGCGCTGTGTGTTTAAGTCTATGTGCAGAATCCCTGTACCTGCTCTCATTTACTGTTTGGTGGTTCTTGAAATTTTGTGAGATGTCACCAGAGATTCTGGCATTTCGGACAAAATAAATTTATATTAAAAAATCGATTCAGGATTTTAATGAATCGATTTTACGTTATCCAAGCCAGAATCGATTTTAATCGATGAATCGATTATAAAAACCCACCCCTAATTAGCATTCCTTGGGCATGTATTGTGTACAATAGGATACACTGCAAAAGGGCTGATAACCAACAACAATCCCAGAATCATTTGTGCACATTCGCACTGCTGTCACACACTGTTAGCGAGACAGAATACAGAAGTGAGAGAACAATTGCTGGGGAGAATCGTGTACCTCTTTGTCAGTAAGGCGCACAAACCACAGATTTGGAGACAAAAAAGAAGAAGGAAAAGATAGAGATTAGATGAAAAGTTTATTGCTCAGAGTTATGTGAAACAAGAAGCAGAAAAAGTAGGAAACGGCATAACTCTTGCCAGCAGAGCTTCACAGATTTCATTTAGCCTTAGGTGATGCAAATAAGATTTCCTCTTCTGTTTAGAAACTGTTAGCATAGGTGAGAATATTTTTTAGAAAGGAATTAGCTCAAGGAAAAGCATGGTCTGAAGATTAGCTTTCAACCATTTAGATAATCTGTATAAAGACATAGAAAGATATCTTGGCTTCTCTTTGTATTATGATTATGATAAATTCAAACTATTCCAGTATACAGTTGTATATTGTGATGAAGAAAAGATTAAGGTTACATTATATTAATTTGGCCATTTTAAAGAGAGATTTTTCTTGGCTTATAACAGTTCCTTGCAGGGGTGATGGGGCATTTAACAAGCAACAAGTCTCTGTTACCTTGTTGGCGAAATTGCTACATTTGCCTGTTATTTTGGACTATTTTAATACAGCGATTATTGCCCTTTGGCTCTTGATGAACCTTAAGACCCGAAAATTGACTAATTTACTTATTTAAGTTGCAAATGCAGATTGCATCTGTGGTTCATTTCTGGACTTTGTCATTCTTTAAAACATTTCATTTCCCTACATATATCACTGTTATCCCATTAATTTGCATTATTTTCCCAGAGACCGTGTTTACTTCTTTTTGACTCTGTTAGTGTAAATGTTTTATCTCTGTCCTTTCAGGCATGTCGCTATGGCCATGTGCAGCATTTGGAACACCTGCTATTCTATGGAGCCGACATGAGTGCTCAAAATGCATCTGGAAACACGGCTCTGCATGTGTGTGCGCTCTACAACCAGGTACAAACACTTGTTTCAGGAAAAACATAAATAACATTTATGGACTATTTGCTTGGAGAATGAAGGGAATTGCATTTGTGTTGTAGCCCTGTGCGTTACACAGTTTACATCCAGTGTAGATGTTTAGTGCCAGTACAGCAGAGAAATGTCACATTCAGTAGCAGGGTGAAAAATCAAGGACATGGTGGTTAATGGCTCTTTGATGCATTTACATTATACGACAGGCACCAGAGCTAGCTTCTCAGCTGAGTGTGTTGGCTTTCTTAATACGCTTTAGACTAGTGATTTTTGTTGTCTAAAAAAACTAAAATTATACATAAATATTCTATTAGGAATAACTCTAAAATCTTGCACTGTACATCTGTTGTCTGTGAAGTAGGTCTGAGAAATCCTGCATGTGCACAATCCTTTATTGGACTTCATTGTAATGTTTTTCATATCGGTAAATACTCAATAACCCATAAGGATGAAGTAAACAAATATATGCATAAAACAAAAGAAAATTTATTTACAAAGGATTTCAGATCTTTTCAGACACTTGGGAGCCAGTGCATTCTTGAGTCTTCTTGGTTAAGCCTCTACAGGCTTTACACACCTGGATTTGGTCAGTTTATTTTAATCTTCCTGACAGATCCTCTCAAGCTCCATTTGCCCTTTGGCTGCACCAGTCACAGTCAGAAACTTGTCCTGAAGCCATTTCATTGTTGTCTTGATCTTTTACTAATTGATAGAGTTCTGTTATCCTTTCAACTGCCCCAGTCTCTGTAGAGGACTTCTAAACCTCATTTAGGGCAACTACTGGGTTTTTGGTTGACTCCTTGACTGTGACCCTTCCTCTAAGCTACTCAGTTTGTCTAGGAATATGCTGCAGGATCCAGGCTTAATCTTTTTTCCGATTTATTGAGGGCTTTGTGGAAGAATCAAAGGATAAGATATATCCTTGCTCTGATCAGTGCCTTATTTACCAGTGTGTGAACTGTGGTACCTTTACAAAAACAGGGTCTCCTTTTCTATACTGTACCCTACTAGCTGAATACCATAAAGCATGCAAAAGGTGAAGGATTTGAATACTCTGACGATATATTCTTTCAGTGTAAGTATTTGTCTATGCCTGTTTTCCACGAATAGTAGAAGCAATGATTGTGCTACAGCACTGAACGCTGTGCCACTCAACTTTCTTGGTCAAGGACATATATTAAGCTCAGAGACTCCAGGGATGTTACTTACAGTGTCTGTAAAGTTACAGAACAGCCACCACGCTGCATCGAGTGTTTGTGTGTGTTTCATAACGTCGACGGATTCATAACGTCGAAACCACAGGAATAATCCACCTGGCAATTTTCTCCATTGTATGAATTTTGATGCCAGGCTAAAAAGGCCAACTGAAGAGAATTGGTCTAAGTGTGGTTGTGCCACTGAAGTGAGCAACAATTAGAGATATTTTATCAGTTGTGGGTTACTAATACAGTTTGCATTAAAGTATGCACCAGGCAGGGATAGAATGTAATTTAATTCTTGATGCTTTGCAGATTGTGTTTCTAAACAAAGATGCATTTGAGCCTGCTTATAATTGCCATACAGCTTCCATGCCCCGTCTATTGCTCTTAACGCTAAGCCCACGTTTCTCATACTGAAGATGTCAGTGCAGCGCATATAAACATGCCATTCACTTCTTTTGGTATACCTTGCTGGCATTGGGTTGGACTTTTGCCTTCACAGCAGTTTTAATTCTTTGTGGTGTAGATTCAATAAGGTGCTAGAAACATTTTCTCAGTGATTACTACTGCCATGATAGCATCACACAGTTGCTGCAAATTTACTGCATATCCGTCCTGTGAATCTCCCTTTTCAGGCTTTTTGAATACAGTGAACACATTGTCACGTTCAAGAAACCAGTCGGATATTATCTGAGCTTTGTGAGACGGTTCGTTACCTTGCTGGAAGCAGCCTTTAGAAGATAGGTGTGGTCATACATGCATAGGGATGGACATGGTTCAGGCAGACTGATGTATTTAAACAGTGCTTATTTGGTGATGTTTATTTTCCAATCTTCTGTTGGCTCCATTTCCTGTTTTTCAAGGAAAAGGTTTTCAAGGTTTTTCGTGTTATAACAAGTGGATTTTGAGTCGCCTTCTGACCAACTCAGAGGAATCATTCTCCTCTGACCAGCATTAACAAGAGATTTTTGCACTGCACTGATGCTCAATTTAAACTTCAGCTGGTCATCTTGACTATGTCTAAATGACTAAGTGCAATGTACTGCTGAAATTTGATTGGCTGAGCAGTTATAATGTGTCCGGTGAGTACGTATTCATAGATTGTTTAATTTTTAGAATAAAACTTTGTCTGACAGACTAGGCATTATATACTTATTTAGCAAATCTTACTCAAACAGTAAATGGTGCATGTAGGGCACTATTTCCCACTTCGGGTTTGCACGCATTAAATATTTATGGCAGGAGAATTGTGTACCAGTTTTAAATAAGCTACAGTTTCCATTCCCGTGTTAATAAATATCACCCAGTCTAATTTCACTGTTTCCAACATTTTCAGATAATTGAAAACTTTTATCAGGCTATAGTACGATAGTAAATACTTGTTTATAGAATTAGTTTGTATTTTGTTCTGGTGAAACCAAACAGAAAAAAACAAAACAAAACTGCACAAATCCAAGTATAAATCTGTGAATACGTGCCTACCAGCTTTCATAGTGCCAGATGGCTGTGAGTCTTAGTGAGTTTGACATCCGTGTAATCTACAAGAAAATCTGCATGTAGCTTCAAATCTAGATATAGTAGCTTCAAATAAAACAATATTTTAATAACAATAATAATAATATTAATAATAATGAGGATAAATGCTTGATGTTAACGTGCAGTATTTCGTAATATGAATGAACAAGAAGTAGATTAGGGTAGTGGGAGATGAGGGCAGTATAAACCAGAATTCTCCTGAGCAAACCATGTAGATGTAGAGCAGCCAGGTGCTTTTTGGTTTAACCCCATGAAGCCTGAACCTTGAAAATTCTAATTTTTGAAAATGGAGAGTTTATTGAACCATCTGACAAATTTGTTTTAAATAAAATTAATGAAATTGGAATTTCCGTGAATGACTTTTGAATTGTATTGTATTCGCTACATCTGGCTGTGCAATTTATTTTGTTTTTTCAGGGGGTAAAAATCACACTGATGATGTAGAAGTGTCAAAGAACTGCATGTATTAAATGTGATACACTAGGCTAGGTTAAGGCTTCTCAAAGAGAAGATGCTTTTGTACAGCTTTGCTGGGAAGCAGAGATTTGATTAACATTAAATAAGTGCTTTCTCCTCTCGCTTTCTCTCTCCCAAATGAACTGAAACGTGTGTGTTTGTGTGTGTTGGAATGTTGTGGTTTAACTTAGTGCTGCACAGCTAATTTCAGTCATGATGATCAACATCACATTATCTGTGTGTGTGTGTGTGTGTGTGTGTGTGTGTGTGTGTGTGTGTGTGTGTGGTGAACACAGTATAAATACTTAATACTTATTGTTTGTAACACATTCGTGTGATTTAAGGCACTTCATGTTCACTGCTCAGAAGAGTGTGTGTAATGTATTACTCATGTAGTGGGAACATGGACCTGTTTACACAATTACATTGTCACGGTCTCTCTTTTTAGACCAGGAAATTCCCAAAACATCAATCATTAAAATTTAGTATGAAAAAAAAATAGTATGAAGACTTGGTTTGAGGTTTAGATCTTTACCTTTGCTCTGAATTAGAGGTATCATCCATCCATTTTCTCCTACTTAACCATTTCAGGGTTGCGTGGAGTAGGGGGCTTGAAGCCTATTCCAGCTATCACTAGATTTAATGCACCCATTTTTATATCTATCGTTTGTCTTATTTTTCCAGCGTTTTTCTTCTTTCAGCAGTGAAAATGTCACGTAGCTGGTCACTGTTCTTTAAAAGGTCTAAATAAAAAAGCAATATCTTGACCTAAGCTTGTGTAATTTAAGGGCCGGTGACTTGAAGATTTTAATTGTATGAAGGTGGTATTTTGCATGGCCGCACTAAATATGCAGGAATGATTATGGGATACAGTAATTCTCAATCTGTGACCACAAATGTATTCCAACATCATTCCTACTTTGCACCTTAACTATGAGAGTGGACTTTTTTTTCTTCTTTATTTTTTTCATCACTTCAAAAAAAAAAAAATCAAGGTATAAACTTAACAGTGGTTTTGAAGAATTACACCACTAGCAAACAGTAGTTAGCTATATTTTCAGGAAAATATTGCCAGTATAAAATCCTCTGAACTGATTGAAACTCATGTGTGCCTGCTTTTTTTGCAGCCACAGACAGACTGGGTAAATAGTTTAATTTACAGTTACTTGTGCAACTTTCTTTTTCTGCAACTTTAAAGTCTTTAGTTTTGTAATGGATCTTGTCCAAGCTCTTGTGATGAGGACTGCTGTTATCCTGCCACTCGAGACGAATACGACGTTGAGCTGATCAATCCCAGGAAAATTGTGTCGAAGGGGGGTTCAGAAGGCCAAAAGCAGGCCTACATGAATGCTTATGTGCAATAAAAGTAAGAAATGCACTGCTACAATCAACTGGGAAACCAGTTGTTCTAATGTCAATAGATCCATACAGATGGATGGACAGAAAGATGAAGATGGAGTTTGCTGAATAAAAAGATTCAGTAATCATCAATAAAATGTACTTGAGCACTGCCCCGAAGGCCCTATTCTTTGGGTCTGACTGGCTATTTAAGTTACTTAGTGGGCTTTCAGCTTGGCAGAAGCAGTGAATGAAGGCAGGGCTCACATGCTTAGGAGGTCATGGGTTTAATGATTTAGAAGGGACAAAGTACTGTAGAAAATGGCAACACTGATGAGTGAAATTAAACAGAGGCTGTGCAAGACACAAACGGATCTATCCAAAGCAGTCAGACCAATGATATCCTGCTAGACCGTTAATTATTATATTGTTGTTGCACAGAAGCATAACATATTAGCTTGATATAAATGTTTCAATTTTAAATCCTCTTTGATGTTAATCACAAACAACTGTAAAAGCATGCTCACTTTTCAGTGAAGGATGCCAGATCTGCTGCTTCAATTTTAAGGGCAAAAGGAATCCTCAAATGTATAAACATGTCTGTTAGAGGAACCATCTGTCACACTTTTTACACATGACTGACCTGATCGTTAGTGAAGAGTACTTGATCTAAATCACTTCTGTTTGTATGTCTATGAATCTAAAGTAATCACATCTAACAAACAGCAGTGAGAACTGGATTATGGATTATTGTAGGAAGACTTGCAGAGAAGAGGAACACATGTGGTCCACATTGTAATTAGACTGTGTGTGTGTGCGTGCCTGTGCATGTGCATAATGACTTTAGGTTAATTAGAACACACGTTTGAGTCAAGACACATACTCGAGGTTAATACCAATATAACATGCATGTTTACCTTGCAGGTTAAATGCCAAAGTTGCATTAATAAGCAATAATTAATAATGCTAAAGTTCAGGTCCACCTGGTCTGTGTGACAGACACTTATTATCGCTGCTTTCTATCTCCTTATAGAGACTGCTTGGAAAAGTTTTGAAACTTTTGAACTAGCCTGGCCTTGTTGTGTCATTGCTAGAAAGAAAGACTGCGGTGCGCGTTATACTCTAAACGACCTTCACATAGTCTTTGTATCTTCCTCTGTTCTTTCACTTGTAGCATTCCTCTCTAACCTTGATATATATTCTCCATTCTTCTCTGTTGTCACACCAAAGAGATGATGGAAATATATTTGTACATTTTTCATATGCACTCGAAGGCCTGCGTGAATGAAAACCTGTACCCATTTAGCGTTCTCGAAGAATGATGATTATGAGGCTTTACACTGAAAAATGTCTGCGTTTATTTACCTGTGTATGTGTGTGTGTGTGTATCTGTGTGTGTGCAGCTGCCTGAGGTATGGGTGATTAGCATTACTTAATCTAATAGCCATAGGCATTTATCTATATAGCTTTTTTTGGCAATTTTAGCCTCAAGTGTGTTTTAGATATTAGCATAAAGAGTAATCATATATTATGCATATAACACTCGCTCTATTTTTAAATATACTCGGTGTATTCACCATCAGTGTTTACAGAGACTTTTCCTATTTCTTTGTGTTTCACCTGGCGTCATGCCTAATATACAGCCGTACTCAAATGAGTACATTTAGCAATATCAGCCAGAAAGTGTGGAAGCTCCAGTAAATATAGTAAACAAAAAGTTGTTGCACAAATACTTGTGGCATGACATTTTGTAGGTGGTTTGAAAAAGTATTTAACATAATGTATAGCTTGTTTGAAAAGCAACAGATTAAAGGTGTGATCCATCACATCCCCCGCCAATACTAGCATCTGTGTTTTACCAGAAGAGGGTGCTCCAGTGCATACAGGAGTGGATCATCTGCTATAAACAGCCTGAAGAGTAAAACCACATGGATGTATTAACTGAACAACAGAATAAATGAATCTGGGCATGCATGTTCCTGAATGTGTGTGACTCACTAAGAGTCACTAGAGTCACTTTGCTGATTTTAGTGAAAGGTTAGTCCTATTAATTCTGCTCTCTGTGTTAAATTACATATCGACCCTCAACCAGCCAGCACATGGACACACAATCCTGTCAATTTACAGCTGGGCTTTCTTGCCTAGGGGTGTGTACTCATTTACACACAGTATGTCACACTAGTTCTACACAGAGTAAAACGGAAACTTGTTGTTGTGAACTAATCAGGAAGTCTGTTCTGTAATTGTTAAGATTCCTTCCTCTTTTTCTTCTTCTCCTTCTTTTAATTATTATTAAATTAAGCCCATGTTTTTTATACCCACACTTTTTGAATTCGAATTAATCTGTTGCTTTTCAAACAAGCTATATATTATGTTAAATACCTTTTCAAACCACCTACAAAATGTCATGCCACAAGTATTTGTGCGACAACTTTTTTTTTTACTATATTTACTGGAGCTTCCACACTTTCTGGCTGATATTGCTAAATGTACTCATTTGAGTACATTTGAGTCCAAAGACATGTGTGTAGCGCAGCCAGACACAGTGCAATTAGTAAATTCAATATGTACTAAACATTTGCTTAGATGGAAACGTCCAAGACGTAATACACAAAGTCATAAAAATTATTATTTACTGAAGCATTTACAAAGTGGAAACATTTATATAGAAATACAGTATGTAAAGTTTGTACAATTAAAACATACATGAAAGTCAGTATTTGGTATGACAACCTTTATTCTTGAGCACGGCCTATATCTTGTAATTTTTTTAACTAAACTTCAGAAATGGTTCTCCAGGTTTTTTAAACTGTACTTCTCTTCTCTGGAGTTTGGCTGTCTTTTGTTCCATTCTCTGCCAAGATGACCTCACACTGCTTTAATAATGTTGAGATCCTTGCTCATTTTCTGTCAAAGTTAGATTCATCCCTCCATGTTGCCACTGATTTTTAGTCCGGTTCTTGTGTAATTTGCCAACTCTTTGCCCTTTCTGCCTTATTTCCTTCCTTAACAATGGCTTCTTGAAAGCTACCCTTCCATTGAGACCATTTCTGATGAGGGCTCACTGAACAGAAAATCCATCAACTGAAGGACCAGATGCTTCTCTCATGTTCTGTTTCAGACTTTGTTGGATTTGTTTTCTTTTTCTTTCTTTTTTTCTTTTCTTTTTAAAGATAGGACCTTCAGATACTGTAGTTTCCACGCCAAGATATGTTAAGTTTCTATTAGTGGTTTTAAAATCACTGTCTTAGTGCAAATATACAAATTATCTGTCTGGCATTTTTAGTAGATTTGCTGAATAAATGGGAACAAATGACTTGACAGTAAAGTGCCTAAACATACAATTTGAAATTGGGTCTTTGCTAAGTTGGCTGTTACATGTAGACACATTTATACTTAAATGTTTCATAGGTTAGTGTTAAGTTGCTTAACAAGCAAACAAACAAGCAAAAAAAAAAATGCAAATATTCCTCTGAAAATGCTCAGGACTGGACTGAAAAAAGCAATCAGTGTCCAAATAAAACCTTTGAAGGCCTTCGAATCATCTTAAAAACTATTGCACAAAACCAGTAAAAAAAAAATACAAGAAAGTCTAGAAAAAATGTTGCCTTGTACTGTATCACTGCAATGATGTGGATATAGGTGGGGATAATTTCACATATTGTGGAAACATGAATCTGTATGCACAGTCACACTATGAGGACCTGTCTGTCTTGGGTTTTAAAAGCCATAATGTAGATCAAGAAAATTTGGAGTGAAGCCTTAGTGTCAGGGCTAGACTAGTAGCAGTTATGGTTAAGGTTACTGTATGTCTATAGGAATAGTGTAAGCCTTCTGAAGTGGGAACACGGCATATGTCTTTGTACTTTAGATCATATTTTTGTTTAGATTCAACCTGCAGCAGTTAAAGTGTTCTTCCACCAACGCTTCTCGTCATGAAATAGTGCCTTAGTTGTCAAAAACTCATTGAATTCAAACATGCCTGCCTTGTATTTTTTTAAAAGTACCTCATGGAACGGGCTTCTTCCTGAATTCACAAATTCATGTTTTAGCCACAGGCGTTTCTCAAGAGACATTCTTGTTCTTTTTTTACACTGTCACCTCTGTCAGACTCATTTTCAAACAGTTTTGTAAGTCTGTTTCTTTTAGAAGTGATCAAAGAGGTTGCTTGTAATGCTGCCTCTGGCAACCACTGTCATGCTGCATAGCACACAAATTATTATACTCCTCTTGATATTTGACTTTCTAAAACCATGTCCGAATTGTTACAAAGTTTTTCCTAGTAAATTTAAAATAATTCATCTTGCCTCCATGGTGTGATGTGCTTTTCTTGGTCGTCCTTTTTCAGTAGCATGTGATGTTAGAAAACAGATTCTGGAGACATACAATTTTCTTTGGCCCATCGCTGATACGCCCATTAATAGCTGCACTGGTTAACAGACGAGGAGTTAATTTTAGGTGCACTTTGTCTGATCTGACATTCAGAAAACTATTTTTACTAATGCAGACAGTAGATGTGAAGCAATTCGTTAAACATGACTTATACTTCTTAAACTGTCCGTGTCTAATTGAGAGGACAATTAGAAGCTGCAAAACAACATCCATAAGTGCTCCAAAGAATCACATATGTAAGTGATTGCTGTGTCTATCTAGAATCTGTGTTTGGGAGTCATCATGTGTATTTGTTTGCATATCTGTATGCTGTTGCATACAATAGAATGAAGGACAGTGACATGTAATACTCCTATAGGTAAACACACACAACTCTCTGTTGTCCTTCAGGAGAGCTGTGCACGGGTTCTCCTGTTCCGGGGAGCCAATAAAGAGATAAAGAACTACAATAGCCAGACTGCTTTTCAGGTATGTGAGGTATACAAAAGGTTTACACACTAGTACGTCACAGCTAAATTAACTGAAATATGCAACCTGATGTTGGAGTCCAGCCTTTATAGCTGATGAAGCAGAAAATTGATACTGACATACTGACATTTGTTTTATGCACATCAAATATAATTTGCTTGTACATAATGGAGGTTGGTCAGTGTAGCGCTATACAGATTTTTACACAATCTCCTTCAACAAAGTGTTGAAAGTGTTGAATATTTAGTGAAAAAGTTAGGACGGAAATGTTTTTTCACGTTGTTCCTTTCCACTCCCTGTACGTTTCTCTGTTCCCATTTCCAGGTGGCTATTATAGCTGGGAACTTTGACCTGGCAGAAATCGTTAAGGTCCACAAAGCATCAGATGTTGGTAAGTTGACAGAGTGAACTTGGGGTTCCCAGGGTATTTAAAAGTACAATCTGAGGCACAGCCTTCAGCTTTCAGGCTTTCTGTGGAACCAGTTTGGATTTGGGAGACAGGCACTGTCTCTACTCTTAAAATTAGGCTCAAAAATTTCCTTTTTGATGAAACTTACAGTTAGGGCTGGATCAGGTGACTTTGAATCCTCCTCTAGTTACATTGCGAAAGGCCTAGGGTGTAGGGGGCTTGCCATGATGCACTAAGTGTTACTTCTTCACTCATCTTTTTTCACTCACTACACCAATCTGCATTTAAGTTATTAATGATTATTAAACTCAGGCTCTCTTCTATAGTGTGTCTTTTGTCCGATCTCCTTACCCTCACCCCTTACCAGTCATGGCAGATGACTGCTCCTCCCTGATCCTGGTTCTGCTTGCAGTTTCTACTTGTTAAAAGGGAGTTTTTCCTTCCCACTGTTGCCAGGTGCCTGCTCATAGAGGGTCGTCTGATTTCTGTATTAATGTGGGCTTTTCCTTACAATACAGAGCGCAGAATTGAGTGAATAGAATTGAATTGAATTAAGTGAAGGTAGACTTGGAGAGGCATCAAGCTCAACCTAGATAGCGAAGGAGGTCACGGAAAGTGATTATAATTTAAATACAGTGGAAAATACAAAGAAGAAAAAGTGAAAGAGATGAAAATGTAACAGAACTGGAAAATGTTCCTGAGGATTATTGGATCCCTGCTGAGTTTAGTAGTTTCTCTCTCTGAAATAAAGTACAGGAAAACTCTGCCATCTGGTGTGAGCAGGATGTAATGCCTCACTCTCGTCATAAAGGCATTGTGTCTCTTCTTACATTCAGCATGCTGAAATAGAAATTACAGTGAACTTCGTAACAAATTGCATTTTTTTGCAAACAAATTCCAAAAAGTCCAGTGATCCCTTTCTATATACTTTTTTTTATCTTATTCTGTATTTGATCCTTCAAAGTTAAAATATGGTAATTGCTAAGATTTATAAGCCACTTCAGTGGATTAGGAAATCCATCTTAAGGTTTTACTGAAATGCCAACAGTGTATAATTATGTGTAATTTTTCTTCTTAGTGCCTTTCAGGGAGACTCCCTCCTACACCAACCGTCGACGTGTGATGCCTGGCCCCCTGCCTTCACCCCGTTCCTTACTTCGCTCTGCAAGCGACAACAACCTGAACGGGGACCACGATCACATCCATGCTCAACCAACCAGAGAAGCCCGTGGCCGCCAGGGTCACTCCCCCGTCCCTTCACTACGCAGTCTGCCTGCTTTTGGGCAACAGCACAGCAGCCTTGGAGAAGTAAGCGAAGTCGCGCAGATATGAAATGTAAACCTAAAAAAAATGAATGCATTCATAAGAAAGAGTGAAGGAGTAAAAGAGAAGGATGATCTCAGGGAAGGTGATTGATGTTTTACACATGTCTTATATCAGAGTCGTCATGGAGAGATCCCTGACAGCAGTCTCCAGAGTACTGGCAGCTCCAGATCCTCCCATTCCCGTTCACCGTCTCTACATCACATGCATGAAGATGACAAACCAGTTCCTAGACGGTCCCACAGCCACGGCTACCCTCATGGGCATGGCCCTCGTGGAAGACTCAGGTTTGTAATAACCTGCGTTCAGTTGCGTTTTTTTTACTCAACTTAGCAGAGAGCTTCATAAAAAAAGTGAATCTGTTTTTATTTCCTGTTTCTAATTCATGTCTCACATTTGTCAGTCTTGGCAGCTATTCACTTAAGTACATCATTTTTATTGCCCTTGTGATTTTGCTAGCTACTTTGATTTTTAAACCTAATTTCAGAGAGCAAAGGGCCCCATGTGATGTGTCTGAATCACTTGTTAGTCACCAGGCAGCCTTCTGCATCCTATTCCATCTGCTACAGTCTGCTGCTTGTGATAATCATGACATAATATCAGTCAGTACAGAATCTTGTTTATTCATTCAGGCTTTGACATGTGAAAGTCCACCCTGGCTACAAAACTGTGTATTGGATCTAAAAATGTATGTTAATAATGTGGTAGTGACAGATTGAAATACAGATCGGTATCGGTTCCATTTGGCGTAGCTGTTGGGTGGCCCATGGGTTGTAAGGGTGCTTTGGTATGATCAATGACATGATGAGTGTTAGGCATAAATAAAAACCCTGTTTATGTAACAAGCCCATCTGCGGTATCGTGCTGGAATCACAAATAACATACTTCAACATTATGCACTCCACACTGTATATAAATGCCACTTGTTTTGCACATATTCAACTCTGTATATTTTATATATTTTATTATTATTATTATTATTATTATTATTTTATTTTTTTTTACTATTTAATTTGTAAAAATGTGTATACATACACACACACACACACACACACACACACACACACGTAGGAAAATATTTAGTATACACATCCAGAAATGCATACACTATTATATATTGTACATATATTTATTAGTTTCAGGTTGGCCATTCTTGTATTTTGCTCGTTTGTGTTGTTGTGTTTGCACATCTCTGTTGCTTGTGGGGCTCGCACACAAGAATTTCACTCGCATGTGCTGTGCCAGTGTGCCTGCACATGTGATGTGACAATAAAAAGTGATTTGATTTGATTTGATTTGATATGTAATCGTACGTGGAGACACAACCACGTGCACAGGTCAGAGACAGACAGATGGAAAGGGACTAATAATTATCACCACCGGGACCAATTGACAGCTGCCAATGTGTGTTTGTTCAGATGTTGGGTTGTGTGACAGATACTGAGAGACAGTGGTGACATTCTGAAGCTACATCTCTGAGTAATGTCACGTAGTTGATAGATAAATACAGCAGATGAACTGGTGCTGCAGGATGCTGGGACGAATTTCTTCCCCTCTGAACCACCAGACAAACTGCACAGTAAACTAGAGCTCTGATCACATCTTGAACCAAAAGATTAAACTGGTTTGCAGACACTTATTAAGCTTTTTATTATGGTCATATATCAGCACAAGATCACCTACATAGAGCGCCCACCTAATGTGTTTCCGCGATGCCGCACGCTCTGTGCAAATGTACGTGTGTTTGTGTGAAACAGCTTGATGTCTGTCAAGGGAATTGCATTACGGACACAGCTCCAGCCGTACTCCTCTCTCCTCTAATACTCTCTTTGTCACAGTCTGGCGAGGGCAGACTGTATGAATTGAAAAAAGGACCCAAAATGCAGACTCCAAGGAACAGGGAACAAAACTTTAATGTTAACAAAAGGTGAGCCGTTTAATATGGCTGGTAGAAAAGGTACAAACAAAGGGCAAGGCAAACTGAAGCAACATTAACACAAACCTCAACTGGGGAATCTAAACAAACAATAAGAAAAACCTAGACAAGAAACTTGGAAGCATGGCATGGCATGGACAACAGACATGAAACACACGAAGGGCAAGGGAGATTTAACATAGTTGGAACACGAGGGGGAAATAATAAGAACTAGAAACACTTAGGCATGATAACAAATAAACTTAGGAAACCTGATAAGCTTAACACTTACATCACCACGGACTGCCATTTGGCTTTTTCTACCTTTAAAACCCGGAGAGCAGCCAAATGGCTTTTAGCTAAGCTTTAGCTTCAGCCAAGTGGAAGCTAAATTGGCTAGTCATTCATATGTATATTAGGTTGTTAGCTGGGAATTCTGGAGGGAGGGGAGTGGGGGTGTGTGATTGAGGGCGTGGGGGAGTTGCTAAAAGCTGTGCACTTCCTTTTGTGTTTCATCTTGATGCATTCTCAATCATCCAGGGAAATAAATCTCCAAAAGTCACCAACTTGGAGTGTTTCAGTTTGCCATCTTAGGGAGAAATCAACACACATGGGTGTATGTCCTTTGTTGCTGAGATTTATTGATGAAAACAGTACAAAAAAACAACCATTTGCACACATATTTACAAATAATTATAAAAAGTGAGTGAGTACATTTCAACATTTTCAGCAATCACTCACAATCCTGGCATCCATCACATCCACGCCACACTTTGTTTTGTTGTAAAGGGTGACAGTGTTTGGCTTCCTTTTGGTAGTGTTATCAGTCTGAACCATGCTGTGCATGCTGCTAAGAATATAGACTGTCTTCTTCCGTTTGGCCGCATACGCCGTCAGCGTGGCAGCAGAGGTTGAAAACACCTAAGAAATAAGATAAATTGTTATTTCCATAGCACTTTTACACACAATGAAACACATAAACATAGAACCACAAAAGACCTGCAACATACCTGAGTGGTGAATTCATTGCGATCTGTCTGTCTAGTGGATTGAGGAATTTCCCTGCGAATCTTGTTGACTGTGCCGAGGATGGTGGTTTTCCGTCTAAGAAGTTTTTGCGCAAGTGAAAGCGATGTGAAAAAATTGTCCGTGGTAACATTTCTACCCTTGTCTAGGAATGGTTCCATCAGCCTCATTACTACATTTTCAGAAAGTCTCTCCCCAGTGGGACGACTGGGGTCCTTGCCAAGATATGGGAAGACATTGCAAATGTACTTGGATTTTAGGTCGCAAGCCACCCAAAACTTGATCCCAAACTTGTCAGGTTTACTTGCAATATACTGCAGGAAACTGCACCGAGTCTTTGATGGGAAAAGCTGTTCATCAACGGTGATATGTAGACCAGGGTTGTAGCACGTGATGCAGTTGGTGACAAATGATCCCCACAAACTGGAAATTGCAGCGAACTTATCAGTCTTTGCTCGATCACTGCGGGTGGACTTGTCATCAAAGCGTAGGTGTTGCATGATTTCTTGGAAGCGGTTTCGTGCCATAGTTCCAATTATCTGTGGGTTTCCCAGGTTTGCTGACCAGCAGTCATTTAGAGATGGAACCCTGGTAACCCCCCGCAAGATGACAATTGCAATAAATGCCATTAGTTCAGGGAGGTCCATGAACCAATGAACATGCTCCGTTTGCTGTGCATGTTGAATAGTCCATTCTTGAATGCTATGAAGCATGTCAAAAGTGATGAAACACAGGAAGCTCCGAAGGCGACTCGTGATATTTCTCCTTGCCTTAGCCGTTGGCTCTCCATCTGCAGCGTACGCTTCTATTGGGGTGAAAGGGAGACAGGTCCCCACCTGTTCTTCACGCCACACTGTGCCATCTTTCACTGTCTCAGTCCCCAAACAAGCTCTCTTTTTAGGTGCAGAAGCAGTCTCCTCATCTGCAGTGAGAACAAATTCAAATTGTGAGCAATGGGAAGGTCCAGTATCTCCTCCTCTGTATCAGAATAATGTCTGAAATATCTTACTTACAAACTACATCCACTTACTTATTTGAAATGAAATAGGAAATAACATGAAATGCAACTAACCGGAAGACTGATCAGACAGCTCTGAGCCCGAATCCGGCTGAACTTGTAGGTCTTCTCCATCCGAGTCACAAGGGTCGACTTCCCTCAGGATCATTTCCAAGGCCTGCTGAGTGGTGAGTCTTCTCTGCATTTTCTTTCCTTGGAGAGGAGGTCCGTACACCACAGAATTCTTCAGGGCAATGAAGGATTAGGCTAAGTGCAGTGAGATTGTATCATATATATAGGGCTTGGCTTCCTGATCAATGCTCCACTACCAAAAGGAAGCCAAGCCCTGCCACCCTTTACAACAAAACAAGGTGTGATCACATTGATGCCACAATGGACGACTGATCAATGCTCCACTACCAAAAGGAAGCCAAGCCCTGTCACCCTTTACAACAAAACAAGGTGTGATCACAGGGCTTGGCTTCCTTTTGGTAGTGGACAATTGATCAGGAAGCCAAGCCAAGGTAAATGCAGACTACAGATACCATGGCAGTGCCAGGATTGTGAGTGATTGCTGAAAATGTTGAAATGTACTCACTCACTTTTTATAATTATTTGTAAAAATGTGTACAAATGGTTGATTTTTTGTACTGTTTTTATCAATAAATCTCAGCAACAAAGGACATACACCCATGTGTGTTGATTTCTCCCTAAGATGGCAAACTGAAACACTCCAAGTTGGTGACTTTTGGAGATTTATTTCCCTGGATGATTGAGAATGCATCAAGATGAAACACAAAGGGAAGTGCACAGCTTTTAGCAGCTCCCCCACGCCCTCAATCACACACCCCCACTCCCCTCCCTCCAGAATTCCCAGCTAACAACCTAATATACATATGAATGACTAGCCAATTTAGCTTCCACTTGGCTGAAGCTAAAGCTTAGCTAAAAGCCTACCAGCCATTTGGCTGGTGGCGGGTTTTAAAGGTAGAAAGGTAGAAGCCTGGGACTCCTAGTGTTAAACATACACTATGAACATCAAAAGAACTGAAACTCAAAACACTGGGTCATAAGACCCAGGACCGTGACAGAGCCCCCCCTTCAAGGGCGGATTCCAGACGCCAGAAACCATGAAAAACAAAAACAAAAACAACCCACCAAGGGCGGGCGGCGGGGGTCCAGGACGGAGGGCCTGGAACAAAGCCACAAAAACAAAACGTCCATCAAAAGCACAGGAGTACAGGGAACAGTTCATAACTCCTCAGGGGGCCGACCCGGAGGGCGACGGCAAGGAGTCCATAGTCCAAAGGTTCAGGGGGCCGGCCATGTGGAAGGTGGCAGTGGCGAAGCAAGCATGGCTGGCCACACTCGGGTGGCTTGGCCCGTGGCCGGCGGCGACGTGGACAAGACCTGTCGGGTGGCTTGCCTGGCGGCCGGCGGTAGTGTGGATGTGGACGTGACCCCTCGGGTGGCTTGGCTGGCGGCCGGCGGTAGTGTGGATGTGGACGTGACCCCTCGGGTGGCTTGGCTGGCGGCCGGCGGTAGTGTGGATGTGGACGTGACCCCTCGGGTGGCTTGGCTGGCGGCCGGCGGTAGTGTGGATGTGGACGTGACCCCTCGGGTGGCTTGGCTGGCGGCCGGCGGTAGTGTGGATGTGGACGTGACCTGTCGGGTGGCTTGGCTGGCGGGACGAGCAGAGGCGTGGCGTCGACCACTGGCTGGGTCGTGGCAGGCGAGACGAGCACAGGCGTGGCGTCGACCACAGGCTGGGTCGTGGCAGGCGAGACGAGCACAGGCGTGGCGTCGACCACTGGCTGGGTCGTGGCAGGCGAGACGAGCAGGGGCGTGGCGTCGACCACTGGCTGGGTCGTGGCGGGCGAGACGAGCAGGGGCGTGGCATCGACCTCTGGCTGGGTCGTGGCAGGACCAGGCGAGGCAGGACCAGATAATGGCGCTGCAGGCGATGGCGTGGAGGGATGCTGGACTGGCTTGGCTGAACCTCCAGCTGGCGCAACAGGACCAGGCGAGGCAGAAGCAGAGGCTGAAGGTCCTGAGGCTGGACCAGGCGAGGCTGAAGGCCCTGAGGCTGGACCAGGCGAGGCTGATGACGGAGCTGCAGCGGGCGAGGATGATGACGGAGCTGCAGCGGGCGAGGATGATGACGGAGCTGCAGCGGGCGAGGATGATGACGGAGCTGCAGCAGGCGAGGATGATGACGGAGCTGCAGCAGGCGGCTGGACGGGCTCCTCGGGCCCTCCAGCCGACGTGGCGTGAGGCTGAACGGGCTCCTCGGGCCCGCCAGCTGACGTGGCGTGAGGCTGGACGGGCTCCTCGGGCCCGCCAGCTGACGTGGCGTGAGGCTGGACGGGCTCCTCGGGCCCTCCAGCTGACGTGGCGTGAGGCTGGACGGGCTCCTCAGGCCCGCCAGCTGACGTGGCGTGAGGCTGGACGGGCTCCTCGGGCCCTCCAGCAGACACAGGAAAAGGCTGCACAAACTCCAACTCAGCCCCTGGCTCCAACCTGGCCTGGATCTCGGTCCCACAGTGGCTTAGCTGAGCCTCATGGCTAGCACTTCCAGTGCAAAATGTCTTATAATTTGGCTTCTTGGAAGCAAAGTTCGTAGCATGATCAATACACAGGGATGCTAGGTAATTGTGCAGAGGGATAAGATATTCCGTGGAAGACTTGGCTGGTGAGTTTTCAGTCTTAGTCGTTTCATAAACATGCCCATGAACCTTTAAGGCAGTGCTTGATCCAATATTGTCCTTAGAAAAAACGCGTGGATTCAGAATATAATCACCCACCTCATGTTGCTGTGAGCCGTGGTGATGACCTGGACGCCGCCTCCTCCTGGAAGCCGTGGTCGTGGAGGCCGGCGCCGCTACGGCTGAGATGAATGTAGCGCTGGAAGCAGCCACCGGTTGAGGTGAGGAAAACGCAGCACTTGTCTGCTGCAGTGGCGACATGGACATGGAGACAGGCGGGAGACTCAACACGCCAACTTTAGCTCCTATAGCTGGCATAGGGAGGGCTGCGTCACAGAGGGGCTGGAGTAATTCAGTCTGCATGCTGGGGGGCTGCTTTGGCAACACGGTGCGGATGAAGCCGTGCAAATCCTCCGACAATCCCTCCATGTAAGCCGGGTATGCAGACAGAATCCGGTGCAGCTGAACTCTGACTCCTTCTCACTCTCCTGTCTGCACGCAGAATAGATTTTCCACTGTCCATGGAGAATGGTCACACGAGTGCTGAACTCCCAAAAATCCTCAAAGATGTCCGCTGGGTCCATTCTGGTCAGGTCGTTCTGTCACAGTCTGGCGAGGGCAGACTGTATGAATTGAAAAAAGGACCCAAAATGCAGACTCCAAGGAACAGGGAACAAAACTTGAATGTTAACAAAAGGTGAGCCGTTTAATATGGCTGGTAGAAAAGGTACAAACAAAGGGCAAGGCAAACTGAAGCAACATTAACACAAACCTCAACTGGGGAATCTAAACAAACAATAAGAAAAACCTAGACAAGAAACTTGGAAGCATGGCATGGCATGGACAACAGACATGAAACACACGAAGGGCAAGGGAGATTTAACATAGTTGGAACACGAGGGGGAAATAATAAGAACTAGAAACACTTAGGCATGATAACAAATAAACTTAGGAAACCTGATAAGCTTAAACATACACTATGAACATCAAAAGAACTGAAACTCAAAACACTGGGTCATAAGACCCAGGACCGTGACACTCTTGTCACTTTACTCCATCCATCAAAGAGACTCACACGCGCACGTTCACAGGCGCTCACGTTTTTTACCTCATTTTCTGTCATTAACACACAAACACGCAAACACTGCTCCATAGTCTTGTCATCCGTCTGCAGTTTGCAGCCAGAGAACATTCAGCATAATCTGCTAAATCATATAAAAGACTTGCACGCATCACTAAACACTAAAACTCTAGAGTCTAAAGTGTATGCACTAAGTGTACCACAATCAAATAAAATGAAACAAATGAAGTGGAATACATGAAGTAAATTTAGTTAATTAAAAAAAAAGTCTCCCCGCATCATTAATGTACCTTCCACTCTTTCTGTGAAGCATGTTATGTCCAATAATGATCGCAAAGTAAGTGCATCCTTTTCTACTATATCTGGTGCTGCGTTGGCGTGAACAGTCACTGACAGAGATATACATCTTTTGCTGTTGTCGTCACTGTGCACAAGGCTTACATAAAGTGACACAAAAGGCAGAACGATGAAAGTAAAGAAAAATGAAATATCGCAGTCTTTTGTACACAAAATTAAAGTGAGAATGTATAAAAAGCCTAAAACGAGCAGCTGGTCTCCATGGCCAGAATCTGCACCCAAGTGAGACTGATGCTGTCCTTGGATATTTTTTTCTGTAATATTTCTCCCTCCCTCTCTCCGTTTCACTCTCTGACCTTCTGTTTATGCCTGCGGTAACTCTAGAGGCATTATGGGTGCCAGGGGAGTGTGAAATTAGTTGGCCAGTCAACAGCCAACTCTAGCAGGTTCCTGTGGAACTCACCATCACTTCCTCCTCCTCACGTGTGTGCAGTGTTGCCAGGATTTGGCTACCCTTCAGCTAAAGGTTTAGATGGAGACAATAGAAAGGGTAAACAGGTTAGACTTCTGTTTTTTAATTTAAAGATCAAAATCTAACAATAATCAAAGCTGTGGCTACGATTTTCACTCCAACTCCAACTGATGTAGTAGACAGTATGATTAGACATGATTCATGATGTTAATATGATAATATGGCACAGTTTTATCGGGACAAAGCAAATTTGGCTCTGTCGTAAAAGGTTAATTGGCTACTTGCCGTAATGGGCTGACAACACAAAGATATAATTAATCATCAAGAATGGAGCATTGTCTCGTCAGTGTCATTGTCAGAAATTGTGATGTTGAACTGTGCACCTGAGCTCTCAGTTATTTGTCTGGGTTTGTAAGAAAGATTTCAAGCAGCCAGATAGACACTTTGTGATGTTGTTGAGCAATAGATACAATATTTGATCTTTTGTATCCAACTTTCCCCACAGTTGCAGTAGGGAAATATTTCGTCAGTATTTATTTAGAAGTGTATGTATATGAGATGCCCTCTGACCAGGGTACATTAAATAAGAGATGAAGCTGTTCAGTTTTTCGGAGCCAAGTTAGTTTTTTTAAAACTCAGCCAGCACAGGCTCCGTTAGATCGTTGCTTGGGCTGTTGGTTGTTTCCGTCCTTTTTTTTCTCAACTCACGGGAGGCTAGGGGACAGTTTATTTTAAATAAAAATTCAGACACACAACATTGCCAATAGTTAATGAGAAAGAATAGGCCTCATTTCCCTGCTGATATACTGTACAATGACCATTATGTTACAAATAAAAGTGAGAGGTGTGCTGCTCCCTTCAACTTTGAATTACTTGTTCTGTTACTGTTCTCCTCACCTCTTTTTCAACTTCTATCCTTCCTTTCTATGCATTAGTCACACCAGACACTGGCGGTGTGAAGATTATTCATGGCACCTCAACACGGCCATAGGCCCGAGGTATGCATAGAGGACAGGAAAAGGGTAGAGAAACAAAAAGGAGAAAAAGGAGTGTTGAGCTTGCTCTGCTTTACCTGCGGAAAATTCATACATCAAAGAAGGACACAGGGGAGAGGGACTGATCTTTTAGAGTAATCTAACACAGATCCATTTAGCAGTTTCTCTTCCATCTTTGTTTAAAAGAGTACTGCCCTCTGGACTGGGTTAGCCACACAGTAATTCCACATTATGGTAATTTCATGCAGTATAGTGCATTATGTGCAGTCATTTTAGTGTTGTTTTGTGTTTCGACTGGCAGCACTGTCATCTCACAGCATTAAAGTTCTTATTTTGAACCTACCGGTTGGTTTCTCATCTTTTAGGTCCTCCAGTTTCCCCCCCCCCCCCCAGTCCAAAGGCATGCATGTTAGCTTAATTAATAGTTTTAAATTAGTGGTAAATGTATATGTTAGTGTGAGTGGTCGTTTGTCTCTCTATTTTAGCACCGTGATGAACTCATTTCCGGTCCAAGGCCTTCATAGCCGATCTTTGATTGGATAGGCTTTTTAAAAACTAGATGTATGGCTTTCATTTTGTTAAATGTTCAGAGTCAGGTCAGTATTCATCAATAATGTAGATGTGGTTTACTTTTAGCTGGTCTTTCTCCAAAGCTGTTGGCATTGATCTGTAACATACCAGTTCTTCAAGTAGCTTAACCTCTGTTCAGCACG
Source organism: Rhamphochromis sp. 'chilingali' (assembly GCF_963969265.1). Taxonomy (NCBI): domain Eukaryota; kingdom Metazoa; phylum Chordata; class Actinopteri; order Cichliformes; family Cichlidae; genus Rhamphochromis; species Rhamphochromis sp. 'chilingali'. The sequence continues at coordinate 60,597,961 of NC_137930.1, read as the reverse complement.
CTCTGACACTCATTTGCGGTAGAAGCTTGATAATTATGATAGCCTTGATGTTGTTCCCACTAGTCACATCCTCCAGCTCTACTTTGGGGTTTCTGAGGTGTTTCCAGTTCACATTCAATATGTAATCCCTTCACTATATTCTAGGGCTGCCCCAGGGTCTTCTCCTGTTTTATGTCCCCTCAAGGTTTTTATGCCAAATCCTTTCTGCATACATTAGGTTTTTGGACCCTGAGGGTCCAAAAACCTGTGAAGCAAACATAACTTTACTGCCTTGTTTTCTGTCAGTTTCCAGAGCTCATGACTACAGGTGATAGCTGAAATTCTGATCAGGTCCCTTTTCACAGTACAACACCTGTATCGCTGCAGGTGCCACATCGATAAGCGCTGGCAATCTTTGTTGCTGTTTTAGGCTGACTCGTGAGCAAGGCCACGGGATACATACAAATCTGTCATTTCAGTTAGGAATAAATTGTTTATCAAACTCTTTTAGCTATGATCAAGGACTTTCATGGCTCAGTGAAAGGCCTCGGTTCTCCATATTCCCTTTGCACCTTTATAGGAACATGTTGAGGTGTTCTTATAGAAAACGTCCTCTACAAATAGAGCACATCACCTATCTACAGGCTTATGGCCCATTGCCAAGCATAATGTGAAGGAGTTCACATGTGATGTAAGTTACTATAAATCACACCTCCCATACTTTATTTCATATCTTGGGTAAATTTTATATTACAGTGAAAAGTGAATAGCGATTATTTTATGAAAAGACGCAAGACTCTCGTTATAAGGGGTTTGTTTAGCTGAGCTCCTCCCACATATGAGATTGAGGCGCAGTTTAGAGTTATGTGTTAATCACACCAGTTGACTCTTGCTTCTAATTTAGTTTAATGTTAAAGACCCTGCAGAGCATAAGCTGTCTGTGTACAAACAGATTTGCTGTCTAAGACCTTAATATGTTCTGCCCAGTGAGCACAGTCCAAATTCTGCTTTGGCCTTGATAGCCATTAACACTCCCATGTTGCCCAGGAAAGAATGAGAGAGCATATAGCATGTCCATTCATGTGCAGTAAAGCAAAGGACAGACTGATGATCATTACGATGCAAAGTGTGATGCTGATTATGACTGTGTTTATAATGAGCTCATCTCACCTTAGAGAGCTGTGCTATTTGAGGAAAAAGCCATTTACCTGAGAAGACAAGGCAGTCATGTGAGAAAATGCTACACTGAGGCGGCTTAGTTTTGATGGCATCTGTAAAAATGGCATTTGCAGTTGCATCTTTGGACTTATGCTGGGATTTCACGCACAGAGACAAACTGAAAGAGCTAGATTTATTAACAAGCTGTTCAAATATTAATCTGTTTTTTTAGCTGTCTTTGCAAAAAAACAAAACAAAATCAATCCTAATTAGGAATCTGATAACTGACATGGAAATGTTTGCACTTACCATATGCAGAGCTTATTCAATTTTTTCCTCGTACACTGAAAATTAAAATGACTTTTTTGTAAAACCTATACACTTTTTCCCCAAAGGGTTTTATCCCCTAAACTGGAGTGTAATCACTGGGATAACATTTATTTTTGGATCTTATATTATCTGACATCGCCTTTTTTACTGTATTTGCACATGGAATAAAATCATACTAAGTGTCAAGGTCAGTGTGATCTGTGTAAACTGAATTATTGCTACAGCTGCAGTGCACTTTTTTTTAATCAGGATGGAGCTTTATATAAATCAAATCAAATATTTTATGACAAATTTACAGTTTCAGTTCATGTTTTTGACTCTTCGGGATTCTTTTTTTTACCTGAATTTTCTTCTTCTCAAATTGATAGTTGCCATCGTAACGGAGACAAATCCTGGTGTCCTAGGAAACGATGAGTATCCATCATACTGTAGATTGCATTAGGAGTTTGTGCACAAGTGCATGCTTAAGGGTAGATGTAATGGGTCCTACATTTGTATTTTTCTGAAGCTACGCTCAATATTGCAGCAAAACAAGAGAAAAGAAAAAAAGCGCAGTGAATGTTTTTGATGATATGGACTCTATAAAGCTCCAGAGAAAGGCAAGGACCCAGCTGCCTTTGCTGAGTGCTGCCACTCAACACCACATGATAAATCAATTAGAAATCCCTTTAACATTTTTAAATAGTCAACTTTTTGTTGTCCGTCCATCTCAGACTAATTTTAGAAAGCTTATTGATACCCTCTTCCAGGAAGCTGTTAAACAATATTATAACCACGGAGAACACAAAACAATCTAGGATATACCCGAAGCAACCAGTTAACTAACTCTTGCAATGGAAATTGCTTTCTATTGAGAAATGTTGATATACAACATTGACAACGACATCGAGAAAGTAGAAAATGTAATAAAAGCCATTTAGGCTCGTCTTGAGTCAGGCAAATCAAAGCTTGGAATAATTTATTACAGCAGAAGAGTATAATTACAATTTGGAGTTTGGGCTCCAAGCTCGTCACTTCCCACAAACATAATACGCAAACAAATTGGGAAGTGATGAGTAAAAATCCCCCCGGTGCCTACAGGTGGATGGTGGTGTGCTGGAGGGGAATAAATAATGCAGCGGAGCCACGAAGCAGGGGAGCAACACCAATGACGTGGCAGAGAGGGAAACATGGGAACTTTGCAGCTTAATTAGACCACTAAATTTAGAGGGCGTGTTTGATAAATTAGGTGAGGAAAAGTGACACAAAGTGAGTCTTATGTGTGCAGTTCAGCTGTAGTTGTCTGCTTGACTTAGCTCATCCACTTTGCTTTTGCTTTTTTTTCTTTTTTTCTTTCAGGTTTATGATCATTAAGATTTTTATCTGAATTTTTCTAAGTGCCGTTTAAACCTCATCCTTGGCAACTAAAGCAATTTATTACAGGCAAGGAGAGGGCAAAAACAGCTCCAACATCTCCCTTCTGTCTGACACATACAGTAGATAATATGTGTCACCCAGGTCCGGTCAGCTTAATTGCAAGGACCAGCAAAGGTTAGGCTGTGTACACAACCTCACAGTAAGTGTAGTGGATGGGAGGAGGTATATATGAGTTATTGAAATGGATGAAATGGTCCTTTAAGGGGTTTTTTTCTACATCTGTGTCATTCTGACATAGCCTCAACTCCTTGCTTCTCCAATTGTGCACGCTTCTTCCGCTGTGCACGCTGCTGATGTTCAGTGCTCGGGCTCTGACATTAAAATGCGGCAGCCATTCTGGGCCTCAGTCCCGGCGGTAATTGGAAAGCCGTCAGCGAGCTGTTGTTTCGATAGAGAGGGAAGCAGAGAAAGAGAGGCTGGGTCAGATGAGGAGAGCAAGAAAAGCAATAGAGAGTGTGGGCGAGAAAGAGACAAATAATGCTTGAAATCAGGGAAAGAGTAGACCGAAGGATTTAGAAATAAGAGGAAAGGGCACATGAGGTTGGTGAAGGATCGAATGAAGGCTTTAAAGTGACTGATACAATATGCTGAGGGAGAAATGGCAAAAGAGTGAAAGAGAGTGAAAGTGATGAAGAGGTTTAGAGATTTCTTGTCTTTTAAGTAAACGTTGCAGAGAGTAGCATCAAGGTCCAAGTTCAGGGCATAAGAAAACCACTTGTTACAGTAAAAATACAGTCTCCTGTCTATATGTGAAACAGAAACAAGAACATCTCAGATTGGTGAAATGCCATTTTAAGCATTTGATTTTTATTAATCTCCTATTTGTGATTACTATAGATGTATTGCTTTTTGTTTTTTGACCTATGGTGAAGCTCTGATCAGACAAGAGGCAGAGTGACGCTGAATGCAACTTACAGAGCGGTGGCAAAGAAGTGATGAATGAAGACTAGGCGGAGCTCTGCTGCTGCTGTATTAGAATTCACCGCCAGAGAGAGAGAGAGCAAAGATGGAAAAGGAAAGAGAGAGAACGAAGACGCAGCAGAGAGAAATGTTGAGGAGAAAAGGGATAACAGGGTGAAATGAAGGCGAGAGAATGGGAGAGAGAGGGAAAGGATTTGAGACGAGGGAAAAGAGGGAGGAGCGACAATTAAACCAAATCGGCTGGAGCTTTTTGACCCCCACCCCACTGCACACAAGCACACACACACACACACATACACATACTATCACTGCCTGCCTCAGGGAGCCATGGTGCGTGCACGTTCGCAGGCAGACAGGCAGGAGATCAATCGTGCTCTGGGACGAGTGTGTATGTCTGTAAGCGACGTGTTAGCAACATGCTGGTGGCGGCATGTGCCGTGCTAGTGAAGGTGCAGTGTTAGCGGGAGCAGAGGGGGCTGTCTGTGTATGTGCCTATGCACACAGCTAGAATGCACATAGAGGGCTTGTGGTGTGTGAATGTGAGCGAGCCGTCAAAGGGGAGGGGAGCCACGGAGCAAAGCAGCAGCAGCAGTAGCAGCAGCATTGCCAGAGTGTGTGCGAGCGTGTGTGAGAGAGCGTGTATGTGTGAGGGGTGGAGGGGAGAGGAGAGGCAGACGCGGCGGGACTCCCGGGAGAGGGAACGGGAGTTGGGGAGCAAACCCAGCCTCTCTCCTCCACAGCAGGACAACCAGGACTCAAGGACGAGGCAAGATCTGTAACCCAGCCTGGAGCATCTGGAATTGGGGACGTATGGGGGATTTCTGTCCCTTTCTGTAGGGGACTTCTGCTGGACACCCAACTCAGGATGTGTTGGACTAAGGGGAGGGGGCTTCCAGACGGATCTGGCAGAACCACACAGAAAAGGAAGCAGTGCAGTTCCTCTAACCGTTATGTTTCTGCTTCTACCTCGATTAGGATGCGAGGGAGAGGGGAGAGATAGAAGGAGGAGGTAAAAGAGAGCAAGGAGGATACTGTCTATTGCTATTAAGGAGGGAAGAGAGGGAATAAGAAGAAGGGAAAGGTGAGGTAGTGGCTGTGAGGGGTGTGCTCTCCACTGATGACTCTCCCATGGAACACTGACTATTGACCCTTCATTGGCAGGTGCTGGAACTTGTTTATGAATCCCTCCCTGGCCACCATAACAACCAGGGGGTGTCACCAGGTTTCTGTCCCGCTGACGAACATGTCGGTGACCACAGGCTTCAGTTACCAGCTCCCTGGAATCACCACAGTGACATATGTATTTGTTTACAGCCCTGGCTCTGTGCAGAGAGACCCAAGCCCACCTCATCACACGCCTCCAGCACTGTCAGGCTCCCGCGGGCCCAAACGGAAACTCTACAGTGCCGTCCCAGGACGTACCTTCATTGTGGTCAAGCCCTACATGCCACAGGGGGAAGGAGAGATCCAACTCAACCGTGGAGAACGGGTCAAAGGTAGGATGGCTACTACATGTTTGACTAGCTCCCTAAACCTACTAAAGTAGGTAGTAATAACACTACTGTTGTTAACATGTTGTATTTCATAGCATGACAGTAACTTTCCATCATCACCAATGTTTACGATGTGCTGCAAAGTCCAGAACTACATGTGGCTTGCATGAGTATCAAAGTTGGGTTTCTTGCAGTGTAAGAAAAATCAAACATTCCTATGCTCTCATACTTCTCAGAAGCAGACCAAACCATTACTTCACTACGATTTTTTGTTGCATAGCAGTTATGTAATCTTTGTCTGGGAGTCATTTCGCTGATGTTTGAGTTTGACATTTGATTTATCATTTCATTAACCTCTTAAATGTGCTGTTTTCTGTTTTACACAGAGGTGCAGTGGTTTTCCTTTCATGTGTTTGTGTGTGCTTTTGTCTCCATTTATGCTTCACTCAAGACTATGACTGTAATGACGTAGAAGGTAAACGCAATAATATTCTTCTCACCCTGTACCTCTCCCGCACACCACAGTGTGTCAACCCTACACCTACAGTGAAGCAAGTAGCTCTTGGCCCTGTTTGAATCCACTTGTGATGTGTGTACAATCTCAGTACAAATTCGTGATTACTTCAAGGAGAGGGCATGCAAATTCAAACAGGTCCCGTGTGCTATTGGTTGCTGGTTTGCATACATATATTGTGTTCTTCCTCCTCTCTTAGAGTGCTTCTCCCTGAACACACAACTGCTTTTCTCCCTTCTCTTATCGCCTGTCCACAGACACCCAGCACCGCATTGACCCCACATCCCTACATCCTGCCACTTCACATACATCACCATGGATCAAACCCACATTAGCTTAATGGAAACAGTTCCCTCATGTCCTTAGAAAGACCAGAGAGAGTAGGGCAACACTCATGCGGAGACCTCTTATGTTGCTCTCAGATCTACAGAGGCACAGGAAGTACAGATTAAGGGTCAATTTGGCATTTCAATTTGGATTTTGTGCAAACAACCAAAGCACACAAATGTCCCCACACATGATCGACATGCACAAACACACACACATACACACACCATACCTTTTCCCTCTTATTCCTTTCTTAAAAACATTCAGTAGCGTGTCACTCAAACACTACTCTAAACCTAGTGCCACGATGCCTTCACTGTCCTTACACATACAGAAGTATTCACCAAAATGTTTTCTGTCTTCTGTCTTCCCTGACAAACTTTTTTTTCAGCAGACCTCCTCCTGTGTGTTTTGACGCCTCCTTTTCATAGTATCATGTCTGTTTTGTGGAAATACTGCTGTTGTTTAAAGCTATCAGAGTGCTGTTTTTCCTGTAGAAAACCAAGTGATACAGCATTTTATGAAACAGTGATGCATACTGAGGTTGACACAAATGTTATTGTGAATGTGATGACTCAACAGCAGCCTAGTATGCTTCCATCCACTGAATGGATCTGCTGTCACTAGCTTTTCTGTCTGTGAAACCAAATCCATAACCCTGCCACTAATGTGAAAACCCACTGCTTTGTCGTTATTTCATGTTAGCCATGCAGGAAACGAGCTTATCGTTGCATAGCTGCCAGCACCCCGGCCCGGCCAAGTTAACCATCTGGCTCCCTTATGCAACAGTGACCATCATAACCATAACTATGTTGCGTTTACTGCCTTTATGTAGTCTCAGGATATAAAATGAGAAATATGTCACTGATGTCAGCTGGTTATTGAAAGGCTTAAGGTCCTGGCCGTTCAGGTTTAATGAGTTTTGTTTTTTGTGGTTTCTTTCTTTTGTGTATAGAACACTTATCTTGTTAATCAAGGTTTCATGTAATTAAGTGTAATTCACTTTTTTATTTATCAGATGGTCAGAAAATTCAAAAAGCTTTTTATCAAATAAAGTAACACAGAGTAAGTCTGCACTCTACTATCGTGCCACCCCACAATGCCCATTCTGAGCCTGGAAAAACCCTGTTTAGTAAAAAAATAGAAAGAAAAATCTGTTTAGTGTTTTTACAATCTTAAAAAGAATGACCAGCTCTCTTGGCACAAAGGGAGGCTCAGCTTGAGAAGCCGTTTTCTTTAGGGATGTATGACCTTTGGTTTGATACATAATGGATCTCATCTAATCTGCATTCATAAATGAATGAGCTGCTAATAGTAGTAGGGCTCTTTAACAGTGGGAGACAGGAAGACGTAAAACAAGTAAAAGAGATCGTGGAACATAGGAGGATCTTTTTTCTTTATCTTTTCTTGTCTGATTATCATGACAGATCAAAAACACATTTAGGGATGCAAGAGTAGTTTCTCTATGTGTGCTTACATGAATTTGCATGCATGCCAAGCAAAAATCATCAGTATTATTTGTTTCCCAAAGCTGAATAAGCTACTTCGTTGGACCTCTAACATGAAGATGATTCATTTGTGTTTAGATAATTAGCTCCCGCCCCCAATATCCAACCAAAGCTAATCTCTGTCCTCCTGTTAATGTCCACACATCCTTGCTAATCACCTGCTATACCAGAGGAGCATCCCTATGATGAGATCAGACTGGGTAAATCTTACTAAATGATTTCTGTGTTTGTGTGTTTCTGTGTGAGTAAGTCTCTGGCTAGAGTCCATGGTTACATGAGCGAGCACAAGCTTACACATGTAACTTTCATTAGCTCACCTGTAAGACTGGCAGCCTGTTGAGGCATAGATTGTTGTATGTTGTACAAGAAAGAGTTTAAAACATCATGTGATCATTGAAGATCTTTACTGATTAGACTCATAGTGTTGTTCTACACAGTAGAATGTAGCATGTAGTATTCCCATTCCATTATGTCTATAATTTTCTCATTTTCTGTTACAATATAATGCATCTAATCCAAAAAAAACTGAGAATAGTATCAACAGTGTATCCATTTCTTGTGTCCTGTCACTTTTAGTGAACAATGATTATCTGGATTCAGATGGTAAATACAACAGATCTGTATTGCAACACATCCCATAGCCTGTAGTTAAACGTAGAACCCATAGTTCAAGTAGGAACCATATGATGTCTCTTATATGTATCCACAGTTAATTATTATTGGGGGGTTTTTTTGCTGCAAGATATTAATTGGAAATTCTTTGAAATAAATTAAAAAATCGAATAAAAGCAAACTATTTAAACAGCTTCATTTGGCAGTTGAAGAGGGCTTGCAGCAAAAAGTGAAGAGTCATCCTTAATTACTTTTTTATTTTATTTTTTTCAGACAGTTTGCAAATTAAAACGCAACAAAAATTTTACAATTTGTGTTGTGCTTGTTAGGATAAACCATACAAGTTAGCTGTTATTGTTTGTGCATTTGCTTGTGCCATTTAAAGTTCTAAAGTTACACGTTTATCAGCTCTTTATTGATTTCTGTGGTGGTTTATAGCAGACAGTCCATGCTGTGAGGATGCTGATGATTACTCTCTTGACAATGATGATGAATATGATGAACATGAAGGTAAAATGATATATTATTGTTTGAAAGAAGGATGACAAAGTGCTTGAACAGCTAAACCATTAACAAGACAAAATTGTGTGCCATTATTTCATGAAAAACAAATAGTTTGACTGCTGGAGGACTGTATTCTGTATCTGTTTTCCTCAGTGAGTGGGGATCTTCAGGCTTTTCTTTAAATCTAATATTGCAGTGTTGATTTGTGGTGTTGTCTAATTATAAAAGAATGTCCAATATTGTAATAATGTGAAAATTTAAAGTCATTCCACTTTTTCATCCTTCATCAGTAGATGAGTCAGTTTCAGTGACTGAACTAAACAACACTGTAGTCACATTATCATGTACTTTATCATAACCAGTTTCTCTTTGCTTGGAAAAGTTCCCGTTCTTCACTATGTGCTTGTCAGTCTTTTAGTCTGTTGTCTGCAGTCAATGTCTCTAGACAGCCTTGTTCTAGACAAGCAGTCCCTCTGTCCTGCATTTAGCAGGGTCATCCACATCCAGGTCTCCAAGCAGACTGTTAGTGTTAGGTAATGAGTACTGTTCATCTTTTGTCACTCTCTGACTGGTACTGGTATCATGTTGTATTTGAAGGTGTGTTTTTGATTGTGCATCTCTGTGCTCAGGCCCGTAATGGTGGTTCAAGGAAATTAATCTTTACAAGACAATCAAGTATTGTAGTCAGCCTGCGTGTGTTGATCCCTACATTACTTTAAAGGCTCCTAAGACCCTCTCGCATCCCTGTTTAAACTCATTCCCTCGCTCACCCCAGTGTTTGTTTCTGCTCTTTCCCTCCATTGATGTAATCTGATCTTATCATCTGGATGGACATCTCTTGAAGGCCACTTATAGTCACTATGGTAACAAATGAGGACACAACCAGGTCAAGCATTTTGCCAAGCATGTATCCTCACACACATGCACACACACACCCACACATGCACACACCAGTATAAACACACACATTATATAGACTTGCTTAAACTCATTTCACGTAGAACACACATTTAAAGTAATGGATGTGTGTGTGTCATCGTGCTGTCTCCCTACCATCCTACCTCCACAGGGAGCATTAACCGAACGTTCAGGACATTCTTCTCCTCAACAAGGTGACACACTTAAGAGCATGCTTCCGTAACAGTGTATTACATCTCTTGCACACACACATGCGCACCTGTGTGCACACACACCACATACACCTTCTCCAAACGCCATTATAAATCTTGCAGACAGCCATGAAAATGAAACCAGTGCAAGTAATGTTGAGATTAGACATTCACAAACATGATTAATGGGGTTTGGCCGCACCCAATGTGTGCAGAATATTAACACTGCTGTGGGCAATGGAGGATACCTGGACCAGCTATTGGGGCAAAAATACAAAAATACACACCCATATACTGGGGTTTAATGGATTACCCCGTGTCTACTTTTACACTACCTCAGAAGGCATCTGTTACTGCAGTCGGGTTCTTTGGGAACACACACAGTAGCTTAGCCTTTATCTAAAGCACGCATGCTTAACAAGGCCATTGAACTGCAAAAATTTCCAGTTGAACCCATGTTCTGAAGGCACGCTGCTGTTGTACTTATTGCTTTCCAACAATAGCTATCAATGCGTTATTGTGTACATGCGTTTTTGTCAGGGCCAAGAAACAGCGTATTACAAATGAAACATTTAACAGTGCATTATGTTTTTAAATAACACAGCTTGCCTGTATTAACACTAAAATGCATATGGATCTGTCAGTTACCAAGCAACAGGTGCTAAGTGCACTTTACAGCTCTGGCAGGTCATTTAAGACAAAAATAAAAATGATGAAATAGTGGCTTTAGCTAGTTTCTGAAAAATCTGATTTGGTTCCAAAAACCAATATTCTTTTACATGCATTTCATTTTTAATTTTTAAGCTTTATAGTCAGATTCCTCCATTGTCTTGTCTGCAAATCAAGTTGGATAAAAGCCTCTTTGCTAAGTGTTGAATTTAGACTAAATATCATTGTTAGCTTCCAACAGTGAGCTGAGGGTGAATTAATTATCCTTCTTCTCAGTCTGGTAGTGGCATTAAGTGAACCCTCTGTGTGCTTATGTTTTGTGTGTGTGACTGAGCCTGCCTGGGTGGGTGTGTGTGTGTGTGTGTGCGTGTGCGTGTGTGCGTGCGTGCGTGTGCATGCATGTATGCACATCTTCTTATGCATTAGCAAGTGTGAGCATTTCTCCGTTGTTTTCATCACAAAGTGTGCATGGTGTACACATGTATTTCACGTTAGTGTGTGTGTGTGTGTGTGTGTGTGTGTGTGTGTGTGTGTGTGTGTGTGTATGTGCGCGCGCGCGCGATTGCCTCTGTGCAGCATAGTGTAAGTAATTGCCTCCCACAAGTTAGATAAACAGCATCCTTCAAGTATTCAGCAGCCAGCTGTCCTAATATCCGAGGCACATATGGGCAAAATGTCTCTCCCTCTCTGTCTCGATCTCTCCGCATCTTTTTTCTTTTTCTGTTTTTATTCTTCTTGCATACCTGCATAGCACCCTGTAAAAATATGTCCATTGTCACATTATGGTGACGCTTGCTTCTTTACGTCAGTGAGATTCAAAGTAACAACAAGGAGACCATAGCTAAGAGATCAGGCTTTAAACAATTATTCTACAGTATTAAGAAGTGATTATCTTGATTACCTGAAGCTAATCTGAGGATCGTGTTTGGCAACCAAAGAGCAACAAATTCTCTTATGACTGGGACGCTTCACGTGACAAGTGTTTTGAAAGTTAATTCCAAATGCATCTATCATTGCAAATGGTAGATGCATTTAATTAGTCAGTGTCAATTAGTTTTTTTTCCTCGTGCTAAAAGTTTGAGATCCCCTGCCTTAAATAATTAAAGATTAACTACAACATCAAGAGAAACCAGAGTCACATGACCTCTGTTTACCAAGGATTTTACTCTCAGATAGAAACTGAAAAGACAGAAGTCAATTAAACATTTATACAAAGATAAACTATGATGAAACACTTTTTTCTATTTGGTATTTTTTCCATATTTGTGAGCTGTTACAAAAAAGCATTTTCACTAAATGTGCTTAGAGAAATGATCTCTGATTAAAGGCAATTTCTACCAGCAAGTTACACCTTTTATTTAATAAAATGTTGATCTACTTAACAGAGTGAAACTTAAAAATATTTGCTTGCGTGATTCTACAAGGAGAGCCTGAGAGATCATACAGATATTTAATAAAATATTGCAAAAGTGTTTGAGGGATAAGGGACTTGGAGTCTGTGCCCAGTGTCTCTCAGGAGCAATTAATGTTATCACAAAATGGACCTGAAGCTAGTCAGTGTATTAACAGATTTCACTTGTTGGTCATTCATAATGTTCCAAGCTGTGCATCTGCGCTATTGATACTGGACAGGGTCACAAGCCTGAGGCAAGGACATTGCTGTCCAATCAGAGTAGCAGTAGGGTGCAAAGTCCTGCCCACGCACCTACCTGCTCCCTGCTGAACACACCACCTGTCCTCATATTCCACTCTCATCCTTTTTATTTATTTATTTATTTATTTTCCGGTTAGTTTGTTTGTTTTCCAAATATCCCCATATGGTGCACCCTGGCTGACAGGATCATCCCACACTTGCCCTCTAACTGAAATTAAAACCCATGCTTGCCTAACATACATCTAACTTAGTGAGATGTAGCCTGATACAAAATGCTAATTAGAGACACAGCAGAAACAGCAGTTGCAGAGTTAATCAGCGTATGAATAAACATGAGCAGGAACACTGCTGCATAAACAGGAGCCATTGACTGATGCAGATACATATTCAACAGAAACATTGTTATGCTTCTGACTAACAATCACTCTATCATGTACAGTGTGGCACACAGTTTAAGTTGAACAGACTGCGGATGTTTGTTACGAACAGGCGTTTCCTGTTCTGTAAATTATCAACCTACTTAGCAGTCGCGAGCATGGAAATGTGCATATAAAGGTCATGTCCTAACCTGCTGGTGTCAGCTAGGGTGGCTTTTAGCAAATTTCAAAAAGCCCTGTGTCTTGACCTCTTCTTGATCAGCTCTGTTTTCTAATGCATGCAGTTACCCTGAAACTTAAAACAATTTTGCAAGAATTAACTATATTTAAGGCATTAAACTAGCAATTAGACTTTAGTCATAGCATAAATGTATACTAAACAACCACAGCACTAAACCCACAGACAGGTGAAGCGAATAACATTGATGTTCTGCTGGGAAACCTTGGATTTTGGCAGTTAGTTGGATGTTATTGATGCATACCACCCACCTAAGTGTTGCTGGAGACCAAATACCTCCTACTGACACAGGAAACCCACAGTGGTACCATCCCAAAGCATTAGCGCTGTCGCAATGAATGGCATATGGTTTTATTCGTTTTTTATCGATAGATGATGATACTGGCAATTTTCTTTGTCGTCGTGGCAGCAATATCCTACTGTTATGGTCCTTCAAGGTTATTGTTATTACTAAGGGCCTTAAATTCAACCTCATGTTCACTAGCCAGCCTGAATCACGTGCAGTTTTAGTCAGCACTGAGCATTTTTTTGGCATGTAATGAATTGTGTGCATGGGTGCAGCAATTTATTTATCACAATTGAACACTATCATTCATGTGAAACTGGTCAGTGACTAGTCGGTCAAACGAATAGCTATGTGATTGAAGACTCAGCAGCAAACAATCCATCGTTGATCTATTTAAAAATCAACAGGCAATCAATAGCTAGTCTGCAGCTAATCAATCGCTGCTATATTCTGGTCCTGCTCATCAGTATGTCAAGTGATCCAGATATGTTTTTTTTCTTCAGTATCAATGTGTGTCTCTGTTTTCATTTTAGACTTCCTTTTATTTAATGACAAACAGTATTTTATTTAATATATTTTTCCTTCATTCCTTTAAAATCTAAGCTGGAATTTTATGTGGCTTTGCCCTGGAGGAAGGGAAAAATAGAACCCAAGAAAGACGGTAAATATTAAGGAAACTGTTCCTTAACAAAACAAATTTCCCACGTGTGGGACTAATAAAGGTTATCTTATCTTATCTATTTTAATCTCCACCTAAGGGTTGATACAGAAGGAGTGAAAGAATGAATAAAAAGCAAATGAACATGAAAGAATAAGAATGTGATGTAGCTTCCCTTCAAGCCTGTGAGGAAGGTAGGGAGGGAGGAGTTGAGATAAGATGAGAAGTGAGAAGGGATCCCTCTGAGTCAGCCTTGGAGTTTTCCTCACTCCTCTCTTCCTGTTCTTCCTCCCACTATAATTTACGACACTCCCACCCTGTTACTTTTTCTCCAGCTTTCTTCCTTTGCTCCACTCCTTCTCCTGTCATTCACAAAAAGCATCCCCCTTCTGTCCATGTTTCTTTATATTTTTTCTTAAACTTGTCAAGTCTTTATTTCTTTCAGTTTCTCTCCCTCTCCATTCCCACCTCTCTCTCTTTCACTCTCAGTGGAATACTCATGAGCTGGAGACTGCACCACTCTCTCACCCTCTTCTAAGCAAAAGAAGTCCTGTGAGGATGAACAGGGCACAGCACATATTTGACTCTTAGCAGTGTGACCATTCCTCTTCCTTGTTATTTATTGGCCCTGTACTCCATTCTGTCTTGTATCTACTCTGGGGTCCACTTGCCCTTTTGCGCACCTCCTTCTTAATTGCTTGCCACCTCTATTCCTTTCTGTGTCCACCTTCATCTTTTTCAGTGTCCATAATTTTCTTCCCCAATCATTTCTTACATTTTTTCCTCTGAGTTTTTAGAAAAGCTACTTAATCTTCATCGTTCCAAGTGTCCTCCCTTCATGCAGTCCCCGTCTCACATATTGCAGGCAATAACTATGTCCCTGTTGCATTTCTATACAAAGTACATGGTCCTCTCTGCTCTTGAGTGTGTGTGTTTGTGAGTGTATGTGTGTGCGTGCACATGTGTTAGCATGTCTCTGGTTGTGTCCTCTTGTTTCATAAAGATGCAACTCTGCTCTCACTCTCTATTACAGAGAACTGAACTGAGGTTTAATAAAGACTGCAGGGATCCAAATCTAATAACAGCTGCACTCTGCTTATTGGAATGCTCTCATTCACCTTCACACACTTTGTTTAATGCACGGACACACTCGCACTCATACACATTGCTATGAAGGCTGAGATATAGTCATATCCTGACTCAGCCAGTTCCTATTTCACATCACATAACATTTATTTAGGCTTTCAGTAATGTTATCAGTGTAACATATCAGTGATGCTTAATGAAGAACAGTTGGATCTTCAGTCGGGGCTATGGGAGCTGTTCCAGTGGCCATATTACAAGTGGAGTTACATTGATGCATTCTGGTACAATACAATACAATGTACACTCACTGACCACTTTATTCAGCTTTTTCAATGTGATAATTGTACTTTTGTTTTCATTTCGTTTTATTGATATTTAGCTTCAAAGGAGCTAAATTTAAAAAAAATCCTTGAGGAATAGTTCTCCAGGCTTGCAATGTTTTGGGGGTTTTTTTTTTGGACATTTGCTGCCTTTTCACGCATTTTCAGTCCAGTCCTTGTACCCGACCATTTTTAGACCATTTTGTTACGCCAATTAACAATGAGCTTAAAAAAAGGCACTTATCTCAAGATTGAACCAGAATGAACAAGTGTTGTGTTGACAGATAACAAGCAATTTAGTAAAGAATCAGTTTTAAATATTTAGATAATTTGTTACAAGCAGCCTGTTGCAAACATTTTCCATTGCTTTAGCTGAATCTTTGAGAAATGCCAACAATAACAGTGTTTGACAGGCATAAAATAGTATTTTTTGCACTAACAAAGTGATTCCCAAAGAGCTGTTAGCTGAAAATTTGGCACATCTTGGCATGGTGAATGGAGAACAAAAGGCAGCCAGCATCCAAAGAAGAGCTTTCAGTGTTCCTCAAAAAGCCTGGAGAACTATTCCCGATGACTACTTAAAGAAATTATAGGAAAACCTGCCTAAGAACGTACAGGTTCATGTTGAAGAATAAAGGTGATCATATCAAATATTGACTTTCAAGGTCATTAGAATTGTACAAGCTTTTATACTGTATTTCCATGTATTTTTGCATGTTTACGTAAATCACTACACCCATTCCCTTTTTTGTATTGGATTGCATGCGGTTTCATCAATGCACCAAATAAAGTGGCCAGGAAGCGTAAATACACTTAAGTCTATTTAGATCAAGTCTTCACATTTGATGCAATTAAAGCTGGATTATTGAAACTGCAAGTCACTTGAAGTTTTTGTCTCACACTGGTGATCAGAATGTGCTTCTCTTAATGCCTAAGATTCACAGAGGAAACAGAATAAAGGAGCACAGCTCATAAAGTGAACAGCAGGGAGCAGCAACAGGATGGTGAAAAAAAATTACAATAGCTTGTGTTTCATCAGAAAGCTCCTAGTTAGAACAGTTTAAATGTAACTGTTATCGACTGTGAAACAAGCTTCTACCAGGCAAAGTGTATTCACTCTGTCTCATGATATTTCTGTCTGTGTCCCTATGCTATTATGCAGCTGTGGCATGTGACAGCAGACATATGCAGACCATCATTTTTAATGTGACTCTTTTAGATATTTGACTGCCTTAATTTATGTTGGCCCAACAACCAGAGTTAATACATGGAGACTTTGAAAGTAAGAGTGAGTTACAGATCACTTTATAGCATACTTAAAAAGAATTATTACTGCAACACTCCAAATAAATTCAGCAACAAATGCAATATTTAATAATGCCATCATACCATTTCATGGAAATCAAGGTGTACTTTGGCTTTGGCAAATCTTCTGCGGCGTTTCTGTCTGAATCAGTGTGAGTGCATCAGTGGCAGAAAGCCATCAGCCTCTCTCAGAACAGCTGCATCCTTTGTCTGCTTCTGTGGGCAAATACAAGAGTTTGACGCAGCACCCCGTTACCTGGGAAACATGTTTGTGTGTGTGTTTTTAAAAATCTACTCATTTCCTCATCATCTGCCATTCACTGATTCATGAAAGCGACTCTCAGTGGTTTGTGTGTGTGTGAGGAGGGGTTGGTATAACGAGGAACAAAGACAATGAGAGGCAGAGAAACTAAATGAATGACTCAGCTCAAAGCATTAGAATGACACAAATCATGAACTAAAATGAGCTCAATCACTTGCCAGAAACACACTCGAACAGGGGTGCACTGAAGCCAGCAGGAAGGGTGTGTGAAGCGTATAAATAGCTCTGCATCCTCACTGATGCTATTTTTAAACCAGGAGTCGTGACTGTCTTAACGGAGGGCAAAACACAGTCATATCACGAGCAAGAGACAGAACAATACTGTAAGACTTCACCACAGACTTCTTGGACAGTCATGAATAACTAGGCGTCTGTTGAAACATGGCTTTTCCTCTTTGTCAGCTTGCGTATGTCTGGCTCTCATCTCTCTTTGTCACTGCTAAATGCAAGCCTCTGCCTGCCACTTAATTTGCCTTTGTTTCATTCTCGGGTTCTGTTATGCTTTTCTCCTTTTTTGGTCTCACTTCATGCTTAATTTGTATTGTGTTTCTTTAAAGAATTTTTCATTAAAAGGCTGGCGAGGAGCTGCACAGTCTACTGTGGCAAGATGCTTTGAATCCCTACGAGACTTTAAAATATTGTATGTAGAGTACTGTACACTCCACCTGAGCGTATTTAATAGTTAGTCTGTGAATTTTTAAATCTATCAAATGGTAAAATCTGGGGTTTTGCATATACAGTAGCTGAAACACTGTTTAGATCAGGGGTCGGCAACCCTGGGTTGGAAGGGTTAACTGATGGCACGACCATAGCTGGACTGGCCATCGGGCATACTGGGCATCTGCCTAGTGGGCCGATGTGATTTTTCGTTTTTATGGGCCGATGGTTTTTGTTTGTTTATTGTTTTGAGTTACAATAACTCATACTGCGTGCTAGCTAGCATGTTTCTATACAGCTGGGTGGGTGCTATGATGTTACTGATAGTGAACTTTATATTATTCATAAGGTTAGTTAGTAGAGTTGCCAACTGTTCCATAAAAAAATGGAATCGTCCCGCATTCAGAGAAAAGGAACACATTTTGTCCTGTACTTCAGCTAGAATGGAAAAAGACACAAAGCTGGAGTTATTCTGCATCTTTACGCTGTCAGCTGCCTCTTCTTCTCTCATTCTCTCCCCCTCTCTCACCTGTTGCTACTACAATCATGAAACTAATCAATGATCAGCTGATCGTCTCTCTTGTTTGTTTATCGCCCACTTTGCGCCCGGAAGAGGAAACCAGCGGATGTCGCGCTAAACAACAGCAGCATCTTTAAGCTTGATCAACTGTTGTTAGAATTTATTTAATATTAATTTCTAGTATCAGCTGATGTTTGCTGGAGCCACAGCTGTAAAAGCTGCTGGTCAAGATATCGATTTGGTTATCTGGTGAGAGGGAAACATGAAGATGAAACCAGGAGATGTCCTTACTGAATCATCAGAGCTGTGATGGAGAAACAGGTTTACCTTTTAGGTGACATGAATGAGTTGAAGGGAAGTTATGAACTGTTTCTGAGAGACAAATAACACCAGGATCCTTTTCTAAGTAGCTGACAGCTGGTAACTGTGCAGGGGTGGGTCTAGAAAAGTTTTGCCAGGGGGGCAGGTAGGGCATTAACAGGGAGAGGGGGGCACAAAGAAATACTTTTCTTTCTTATTCTCATTTAAAATGTCTCACTTTTATTAAATAATTATCTGAATCTTACAACCAAAGTTTCTATCCGATGGAAAATGTATAGAAATCATACATATACCAACAAGACAGTGTACATCACTGTCACAACAGCGTTTGTTTTCTTTGTTGTGAGGAGACCATAAATAGCATTTGCATTGTCTGTTTTCTGTTGTTTTTTGTTTCGAAATAGCTGATAACTATTCACTGATAGCTGCCAACATCTGCGAACAAATATAATTCTGTCAAGTTGTTCTATATAGTGTGTAACTGTTCATGTAGAGCGTTATTAAATTTATTGCTAATGCAATCATATGGCACATTGACTTCTGAGGAAATTTTAGACGGCACTCGTCATCAAAAAGGTTGCCGACCCCTGGTTTAGATGTTGCTTCTTTTTTAGACATGTGCCCTCCACCTTTAACCAGCTGTGCCATTCCTCACGTAGTGACAGTATATCCATAGAATTCTTTACTTCAGTGAGTTATTCTGATCAGTAATCCTGTGGCCAAAAGCAGCTCATAGTTGTGAAGGTCAAAGGTAGAAAAGTGAGAATGCAAAAATACTGCAACCTAGAATTAATTAAAAGATTCAGAGAATAGAAGACATTTCTGTAAGCCGGTATTCAGAGACCCTAATAAGCCAGTACTGGGGCATGATTGTGTTGTGGTAATCGCTGCCTGGGCTCAGGAACATTTCTGAACATCATTGTCAGTTACCAGAGTTTGTCATGCCATGCATGAAATATAAACTAAATGCAACAAAGCATAAATAGAGAAGATCCAGATTTTCTGTCTCCTCTGGCAGACCTGAGGTGATTTAAGATGATCATCCTGGGCTGACGTGAAAAACTGTACCGTGGGCTGAGTAATAAAAATAAATGTTTTTTGGGGGGAAATGATGGACTCTATAAAGATTAAAAGGACAGTTTAGCTTGTTACAGGTATCAATGCAGAGATAACTGGCACAATTGTGACTGCACCATGAAAGCTGAATGGTTTATACTGGTCTGTAGCATCATGTGTTGTCATCTAGAGAACATCTTTTTCTAGGAAGTATTTGTTTATTTCAGCAAGGCACACAAAATACATTTCACAGCACCACCCACAATGGCTTTAAAGAGTCACAGTGCTAATCAGAACTGCTTGCAGTCAAGACATGTCACCAGCTAAAAATACCAGCCAAATATAAAGCTGTTTGAGAAAAAACAACTGGAACTGGTAAAATATTTTGCTTTCAAAGCTATACCAATTGTTATTGACACAAATTAAGAGGGGATATGCATCCTAGAGTTTACAGAGAATTAACAACGTAACTTTAAGTACATAATTTCACAATATTTCATGTCTCGTGACTTCTTATCCATGCTGTATGTTGTTATAATCTATTGCCATTAAAGTATATTGTATACAAATCATTTCTGATGACACTCCTGTGTAAAGATGAGCTATGAGATTCAGTGAAACATGAAATTGTTGTTTGAGTACAATACTGTAAACAGTTGGTAAAAGAATTTGAAAGCCAGATAAAAGGAGAGTAAAAATGTTTCCTGTCATGCAGATTATGTCGTCTTTTTTTCTTTGTTTTGTGTTTTTGTCTGTTGGTTTAAGAAACAAAACAGCAGGTTCTCAGCAGGTGGCCTGTACAGTCACAGTTCCTCAGTGCAGGGTTGGCTTCGGCATTTTAATGCAATCCTGCACGATCACAGTTAGTGAGGTTATTTAGGATTTCAGAAACACTGAGTTATCAGTTCGTGTCTAATCATTTAGCCACCCATAATAACTTATAGAAGAATTAAATGTGATTATTTGGAGAGCACGGTGGTTAGCACTGTTGCAGCGCAGCAAGAAGGGCCTGAGTTCAATTCCACCATCAAATCTATGTACTTTCCTGTTTTTTGACCATTTCACATACAACATGCATTTTATTATCGATTAAATGAAATCGAAAACGTTTTTGTCATTTTCTCTTGCATGTGCATGCATGTAAGGGTACTTTCACATAAATTTAAACTTCCTTCAGGAGTCACCACAGCAGATCTTCTCCCTCCACACTATCCCTGGCATCTTCTTCTGTCACCAACCCTCTGCATGTCCTCCTTCACTACATCCATGCCTTTGTCTTAAGCAAATAGTAGCACGATTTCCACCAGCACCCTGCTGGCCAACACCATCAGTGACAGTAATTGTTAACTCAGGCCGCGACAGATTCAGTGGGGAAATCTTATTGATTATCCGCATGTTTGATTTGGGATAGATTTTGTGCCAGCTGCCCTTCCTGACACAACCCTCCCCATTTATCCAGGCTTGGGACTTGCACTAGGAGTACACTGCCTTGGGGCTGTGCCTGTAGCTGTGTTTCTTGGACATAAATTTAAATAATCATGATTATTATTACAAATTATGACCATTAGCTTGTCAGTGTGCCCCTCGAGCACTTGGTGCCCTACATACAGTTTGTGAAGAGTGTGTGTATATAGAAAAGCAGCACTGTTTAGACCTCAACCCTGCTGTGTTCCTCTGGGATGAGCAAAGTGAGGTTTCAGTATGACTGTGCAGGGAATTCTACATTGCAAAATATTCCCCTTTAATGCATCCATCTCCACTTTGTAGATTTAGAGTACCGGTAGTAGCACGGCTTGCAGCTAGTTTCTTAGTGTGAAACCATGTGTGCAGTGGTGTGTTCATGTGAAACTGTGT
Source organism: Rhamphochromis sp. 'chilingali' (assembly GCF_963969265.1). NCBI lineage: Eukaryota > Metazoa > Chordata > Actinopteri > Cichliformes > Cichlidae > Rhamphochromis > Rhamphochromis sp. 'chilingali'. The sequence goes on along the minus strand of NC_137930.1, from coordinate 60,576,767 downwards.
GTATGAACGAATGTCACCACATGCCACTCACACTGGTTTACCTGTGGAGGTGATTATGACTCAGTGTGGCAGGTCACGCCTAGCAGTCATACAGCTGAGATAGGACTGACCTTTCATCATGCAGTAGAGTGAAAGGCTCATGTCCAGCTGAGGTGTTGATTACAGTGTGTAGCACAGTGTTGTTTATTTAAGCCATGAAAGACCTCCACAGGAAGCAGGACACTGTTTGGGATTTCATAAGTGCATCTAAAGAACCCCAAAGTGAAATTCAACACCAGCAGAGCTCAAAAAAACAGAGAGTCACATTTTGACCAACTGGACTTAAAATGCAAAAAAGGACACGTCTTTTCACTTAATTTATCTTGCACTTGCCCTGACACATTGTAGAGTGAGACAAACACTCTCACACTTATCTAAAACTTGACTGTACAGTAGGGAAGCCTTTTCCGATTGCCGTCTTGAACTGTGGCTCACCATTTGGCAGTTGTAGGAAAGCAGCCTTGTTAATCCAGCGCAGATATGCGCTGTTTGCATTCCTTCCTGTCACCTGGCTTCTGTGTGCCCACATCTGGATCACAGGGACAGCTGTCATTACAGCTTTTACAAGTGACAAAATGTAGTGGCAGTGAAAGGTGGAGGGAACTCACACAGCAGAGAGCTCTGGATGTTATACCAGAGCATGTGCTCGCATGCACTTTTGTTTTGGTGTTTGTAACGTAGTACACACACACGTTTTTTGTGCCCCATGTAAACAAAATCCAGTAACCGTGATATCTGTAGTACTAGTTCTGTTAAAAGCATGGTACCATTTAACACTTTAATTGCCAAATATTACTAGCACTAGCTATATAAATATAATAGCTATAGCTTTTATTATTAAAGGTGCTAGAGAGTTAATGAGATTTTGTTTAAAACAATTTTTTTATCCTCTCTATTTAAACAAATTAGCAAGCATGGCATGCATTTAATTACATCTATGCTTGTGCACACATTTTTGTCACTAATCTTTCTTTATTTCACTTACAAGCAATCAGTTGGATTGATTTCAGATTTCATAGTGGCTGGGGCGTGATTAAAGTTCAGCAAAGAAAGATGATTGCATATACAGTACACTGGCAAACATGCAGTGTATATATATATATATATATATATATATATATATATATATATATATATATATATATATATATATATATAAAACAGCGAATTTTTCTTATAGTCTCAGACTGGTCGATTCAGTCTGTGTTCTGACCAGAAATAGATTAGTAGTGTGGTATAAGAGAGTGAGGGAATTAAGTGAGGGCGGCCTCAAAGATCAATCAGAGGTCTCACCTTTTCTTTCATTTCTGTCATTGGGGAACAGAAAGCACAGCCAGCACCTGTCTATTGCAGCGACATGATTACAGTATAGGCAGGCACATTGTCAGAGACAAAAGGGTGGATGGAGGTGATAGCTGGGAAATTATTCAGAAGCTCGGAGAACGAAGGAGACAGAGTAAGTCTGTTCTCAGGAGACAGGTGGGGTAAAGTTGTGTTAAGCTGAGATCAGAGAGGGGGATCAGTCCACGCATCCTCTGTGTGCTGAGTGTCATGTTTTTTACAGCAGGGAGTGGGGAGTCAATAAACAGCTGTTCCTTCCTCCTCCACATCGCTTTCGTCTAGTGAGTAAGTGAATGTTGAGCCTGAAAGAAGCAGCTTTTAGAGGGGTTACATGTGTATACAAGTGAAGAGGCAGATTTTTTACAAAAATATGGGATAACCATACCATCATCATAATATTATTATGCAAACTAAGAGCAGCACAGTGGTATTGTGATTAGCACTGTCGCCTCCTGGGTTTCGACATTTCAGTTCGGTTCAGTTCAATTCTGCTTTTGAATGTAGGTTTATTTATATAACACCAAATCATAGCAACTGTTGCCCCAGAGTGCCTTATACTCAAAGGTAAAGACTTACAATATTCTTGAGAAAACCCCAGCAATCTAATGACCCCTTAGAGCAACCGTCTTGAGATGGTAGGAAGGAAAATCTCCCTTTTAACAGGAAGAAACCTCCAGCAGAACCAGGCTCAGTGAGGTTCAGTCATCTGCCTTGACCATTTGGGTGGTGGGGAGAAAGGAGAGTATAGGGAGACAGGACAAAAGACAGACTAACAAAGAGAAAAATTTAATGGCATGCTGCAGTGGTAGCACGTGGGACGTGAGTAGAGAATAGATGCTCAGTGTTCTCTACTAACAGTATTACTGGAGGCCAAGGTAATGTCATCCAAAATAAGAATATCCTTTCTAAGATTTTTTTAGGAAAAAAAACTTGGTTTTGTCTGAATTTGAGAGAAGAAAATTATGGAACACCCAGGCCTTTATATCTTTGAGTCATGCACATAGTTGAACAAATTGCTTTGTCATCCTTCTTCATAGATAGATATAGCTGAGTATCATCTGCGTAGCAGTCAAAATATATACAGTTTTACACTGCCTGAACCCTGTGGAACTCACATGTATAGAAGACTCCCCATTTACATGAACACATTTAATGTAAATGCTCTGAAAGTTTCAAAGATTTCAGAGCATTTCCTTTAATGACTTTTCTAATGCCGGGCTCTAATCTGTGATAGACTGGTGACCTGCCCAGGGTGTACCATGCTTCATGCTCTATCACACACACAGGATAGGCTCCACCACACCTTGGAGCCCAATAGTATTATGAAAACTAATACATTATCTAGTTAACTAAACTTTACCTTTCCCAGAGGAGAAAATAACAACATTCGAGAAAGTCTGCTTTAAAATTAAAACAAAAAGTTTAATTTAACAGGGTTGGTTTAAACATCAAACAGTGTACTGAAGCACAGTTTTCCACTCTGGTCTGCTGCAGCCCATGTGCCTCTGAACATATAGTAAAAAAAATAAAATAAACTGGGGGTTGGGGGTCAGTGGGGGATTTCTGTAGATCTAGGCCTAGTAAGTCAAATAAGTCATTGAGAAAATGTGTTTTTTTGTTTGTTTGGGTTTTTTTTTGCAAGATACAGAAAGGAATCCTGTGAATGACTGATATTTGAACATTTACTATCATTTCAGTCCAGCTGGCTGCTTCTCAAAGTGCCCCAGGTTATACCACCATGACATGTCCCCATGCCAGAGTGGAATATAGTTGGAGGAAGCAGACTACATCATTTAGCAAACTGTCTGCTGGCTGCAACATCACACTGGCGTATCCTAGCAACCAGTTTAGAAGAAGGGCTCACTCAGGCAAAGCTTCAGTTCCACCTGGTGATCTCTGAGGAGCGTGTGTGCGTGTGTTTGTGTCCGTGTGTGTGTCTGTTGGCTTGCTGGGATAATGGATGAGTGTTGTAGAAATGAGTGTGCTGGCTCAGTCCTGCAGGGAAGATCAATATCAACTATACATTCATTTCTAATTACCACAGCAGAACTTAGAAGGGATCTCTTTCTTTTTCCTTCCCGCCCTCTTGTTCTCTTTCACAACCTCTACTTGGTCCTTTTTTTTCGCCTTTTATTAACTCCCACTTCTTTTTTATCATTCCTTTCCTCTGTTTTAAAATATCAGTTTGTCCCTCTACTTAGTTACTGGTATGAGGGGGAATGAAAATATGTTGCCCTTGGTGTGGTACATAAGTTACAGACCAGTATTTCTGCTTCCCAATTTCTTCTCTTTGTGTCAGTGGACTTCGTGTCGGTGTGTGTTTGTGAAACAAAGTCTTTCACTCCTGTCCTTTCTTCCCATTCCCTGTGTGCACACTTCATTGTGTAATTTATGAAGAAAGAACACAAAAAAACTAAATACCCAGTTGGTTATGTGGCCCTTTGTCCTTTTTGTTCCCTTTCCCAAGACTCCACAACCTCACAATGATGACAGCTAAGGCTCATTTAATGAAATGTCCCCATACTCTCTCTCTTTGTCAGTGCTCAGCATTGGGGAAGGAGGTTTCTGGGAAGGCACAGTCAAAGGGAGGACAGGATGGTTCCCAGCAGACTGTGTGGAAGAAGTGCAGATGAGACAATACGATCCACGACTAGGTAAGACATCTACATGCACACTGACCCATACATGCATGTGCATACTGTGCAGTGATGGTGTCAGAGTCTGGCAAGTTATTATAATCTTGCTCTAATGGTCAGAGTCCTGTGTAGCTCTCTTTGTGGAAACAATAGTGTAACATCTGTGTCTCTGTGATGTAATCATCAATTAGTTGGAAATACCCTGAAACCAGAAATGAAAAAAGGTGCACTATAAATTAATTGGCAATTACATTTTTTAAATTGACTATAAACTGCTTTTATTCTAATCACTTTCTTGATTTTTTTTATCATTTAAAATTCCAGGCTTATTAATTAAACGCCTGTGCCAACTATAGAAATTCTGTCAAAAAAATATCTCTCCTGTAACCATCGCCTGCTGCCTAAAATTAAATATTGATCTTAATGATAAATTCTGAGAGGATTTAAATAATTTGGGGAATACTGAACAGCAAAAGCCAAAGTAATAATGATATTTTTTATACATGTGTCCACAAAAAGCATCACCCACCTCTGGCAGTGTAAATACAGTGTTAAGGAGCAATAGTTACAGAGAGGATACTTGGGCTGAAATGGGTTAGTCACTGAATCCACTTTGACTTCAGGTTGGCCATATTTTTGCTGCATGTCAGTCCCCTGCTGTCTGTATGTCTACCCTGCACTTTGTAAATAAATGCAAAAATAAAGCCCGTGTTTGTTGAGGCAAGGGTTTTAAGCACCCAGTTGTACTTCAGAATTATACTTCAAAAGTAAAATTTGCAAATAAATAAGTAATAACAAATAGTAAAAAGTTTATTTGTTCCAGATTCCCAACTGTTGCAAATATTTACAGCTGCTTTGACAGTAAAACTGTATCATCAATAAAATATTCTTACAGTAGCAGCTGAGGTAAATCTCTTGAAAATGTCTAGGCTGCCTGGAAAGACGGTTATGCCGATGCCGGAGACAGTATACTGGCAACAGAGTACTTAAATCTAACCTTCCCTTTTCATTAGTTGACATTTGACTGTTGAGTTATCCACCAAAGATTTTCAAGCTTTTAGGGGCACTTGATTAGTGCATAATTAAATGCAGGTGTACTGCAAAGCCTGAATGGTTTAGCCTGCATTAGAACATGTAGTCAGGGTTTGGATCAGAGGAAAATTCTCATGAAATTTAGCAGTCGACTACAAGTTAATGGAAAATACTTCCTGTATATTTTCCTTCTTTTTATAAAAGGTTTGCTTTTAATTTTCAGTCTTAAAAAGTGTAAAAGCATTGTGTAATAGAGCTGTATGTGAATGATGTGTTATCATTTGTGGAAAGCCCACATGAACAAAAACATACATAAGCATTAGTGGTGACAGACCTAGTTTAGTAAATTAGAGTTTAAGTAGTATTTCATGCTTATCTATTAGTTTTGTTAAATAATTAACCAAAACTTTGAAAATTGGTTTTGTATGGGAGTTTTATGGAGGTGAATAATTCAAACACGTGTAGCCAAACATCTTTTAGTCTCTGTAGTGACACTTGTTGTGGCTGAAGGATTCATGTTTACAGACTGTCAGTTGGTACATCAGTCATATAGGCCAGGATCACACTGAGCTCACAAAACGTGTTTTGCTAACCATGATGAAATTTCACTCAAATGTCTAGTGGGGGAGGATGATAACATAAAGATCTTCTATATCCAAAAGGTCAAAGGTGAAGTCTGCAGAGAAGTAGATTTAAACAGTAAATCGATTGTTTCATAGAGGCTCACAGCCACAAAGGGATAATTCTAGAAAGAAATCACTTTCACTCCAATTACCCCAAAATGCACACAACAGATTAATAGTCAGCATTTAGCTGGTGTTTGTATTGTTTCATTTGTTTGGCTGCCCATTTTTGTACTAGTTTATAAATGTCTTAATTGATACTGAGGTGGCTATTCTCGACATCAGATTGTCAGTGTTGGGAAGGTTTAGTCTGCTTTCTGTTTGCTGAAAGTCTAGTCTGTCTCACAGATGTCAGACACTGTTAACCTGCAGTTCTCTCAAGTAATCTGCTGACGACTGGATCGCTTTGTTTTTAAGAATCCTTTCTTATCATTATTTATTGACCTTTACATAAACTCATTGGTCTTGAGGAATACAAGCAAGTTTTTAAAAGCTGAAAAATAGTCTACCAGTAAAATGTATTGCAGTAGTATGGTAATGGAATGCATTGCTGTTTGGCTGTAACACACGGAAATGATACAGGAACAATAAATAAAAAAGACCACCTAACAGTAAAGCAGCTCCTGCCCTGCAGTAGGTAATAAAATGGTGTAAAACTTCTATATTTTTTGGCATGCCATTTTGTGTGCTTCATAATTGACCTTCACATCCATGTTGCAGCATTTAAAGACAACATTGTAAACTTTTCAAACAACTCAGAGTACTTCAGATTAATGTGAACGCATCTCCATTTAGACTGTCGTTTAATTAGCAGCTGGCACATTTCGTTTAGTGCAGTCCCAGGGGGAACAACATGTGCAGTGGGGTTGCTGGATTCAAATTTTTGTGCAGCATCATAAACAAATATCATGGAAACCATCTGGTCACTGGGTGAAAACGTTTACCTTGGCATAAAAGGCTGCAGCAGGTTCATAGAGTGGAAATAAGGCAAGGGCATTTTTGGTTGTGAATATCATCCCCTTCCTTGTGTGTTAGTCGTGCGTCTCCTGGGGCCTATTTCTGGAGCAGCTGGGGAATTTTCTTTTTTTAAAGGGGTTGTTGAGGGATTGAGGTTATCTCAGAGTAGGTGTGGAGTGATGAGAAAGGGCGGAATCTCTAAATACTCCATTTAAATGCATTGTGAGAAAAAGATAGGGGAAGGTGGGAAAGAAAGGGCCAGATAGCAAGGGAGACGGATGGTGGAGCATACTCTAAAAGACAGCAAAGTGGAGATGGCAGAGCGTGTCTTTCAGAGAGGAGGAAAAGAGGGAGGAGGGGGGGGATCTGAATCTCAGTCCCACTCACTCATAAATCCTAAAAAACTCAGTACCTAGAAGCCCTTTTTAGAGATTTGAAGTGATGTCTACCTTCCCCACCAGTAAATAGTTCTTTTTCTTTTATTTAACCGGATGCTAATAATTATATTTGCCTATAATTATATAAATGAAAATAAATTATGAAGTACAAGACAGGCATTTGATATATCAGTGATTAACATACAATTTCTGAATCTACTGAAGCATTTCAAAACTAATCTCATCCTCATCCCTAGATTCATGTGCAGTACAACAGCAAGACAACACAAGATGACATAGTAACACACACTGGGACACACTACAACACCCACAGTGGGTTGTTTATCTGAAGGCAGCCACTCAGGCATCACTGACAGTAAGGGCAATATGTCTCGGCCTAGTGAAGCAGGAAAGACAGCCCTGTCTACAATTAAGTAACCCAAATACCATTATACACGCTCCCTTTCTCTCTGCTCCACTGTGCCATGAGTCGTGAGGTCTAAACTCGAAAAAAAGCCCCCATCACTTCTCTGTTTCTTCTGAGAGGTTTGAAAGAGCAGTGCAGATGGAGGGAAAAGAAAAAATGATGTTGAATGGAAAAAAAGGAGTAGTTTAAGTCTGGGATGGAGGATGTGAAAACAGAGGGAGAAAGTGTGAATGACCATGTGACAGTTTAAGCCATCACCGACTCTCTGGCTGTTATCTGTCACCACATGGCTCTCTGCTCTCAGCATGGAAAGAGCTACCTGCAGCCAGCAGCTCATCTTCAACCAGTGCTCAAGGGGACAGAGAGAGGGAAGTGAGACAAAGGCTGAGTGTAGAAGTCAAAGAGGGAAACAAAAGCAATAGGAAGACCAAAATATTGATTGGATTGATCTACGGGGCCCCAGTAGTCTCGTGTGTCTGTTTGTCAGTGGGTTGTACTGTGTCAGTGGGTTGTTATTTTTCGGGTTAAAAAACAAAACTTGGAAAAGGAAAGGACTTTGTTTTCCAGCGCTGCTGAGAGCCTTGAATCATTTCAGTAAGCAGTAAGCAACTCCCCCTCCCACATACACACACAGATGCTGCTGGCCTGTATCAGGGGGTTAATAGTAGATGTTTACCCGTGTTAATGGAGGGAATAATGATATGAGTATGAACTGCTTTTCCCTTTCTAATGATGCTAACAAATTACCACGCCACTCATTTTTAGCAGTGGTACTGTTAATCTGTTGGCTACCATCTGTTGGGCTCCTACAACCCACCAGCCTAAAGACCCCACCCACCATCCTGCTATCCCCAAACGAGAAATCAACATGCAATAACCAAAAAGACAAGTTGTCCCTAATGGTAAATGAAACAGAGAGTTGTTTTTGATCAGCCTCATTTTCTATTATATTAGCCTTAATTTTCTTTTTTGCTGCCCTGCAGTGTCAAGTGTCCTTAAGGAATTAGAGGCACACGCGCTCACAGGGGATAAAATGCACATTTTTCTCATTGATGGGATAAGCAAGGGCACATTTTTCAGCGGTTTTATATCTTAACAAGCGTGCAAAGTTTTATTTCTTTTCTTTTAGTGCTCATTCACTCCATTCCCTTGCTCTCCTCACACCGCGGCACAGTTGAATGACTCACAGCCGCATGAATCAGCCCAGTCAGATCCAGCCTGAGCTATTTTTAGCCTGCCCATTAAGAAGTTTTGGAGTGTGTCTGCACTCCCCTAGAATGCTTAAACATCAGTGTTGCTGCGGCAGCTGAGACTGACATGAACAGAGCATCACGGAGGGTAGAGTGGAAGAGAGAGGGGTAAGGAGCGATAGGGAGGTAGTGCAATGGACTGGAGAGGAATCACACAGGAAGTCATCTGGTCACAAGTGTGGAATTTTCAGCGCAATTTCCCCTTTGTAGCTCAGTTCTGCAGGCATATCTGAGGTGCAACGGCAATACTGTAATTATCTGTGTCTGCTTATTGACAGTGTTTGATGATGCAGTATAGTATAATTTTCTTGGCATTTCAGAAGATTCTCAATGCTCGGCTTTGGTGGTGCAATTGTAAATACCGTGCAGCCTACTTTATATTATTGAAAGATCATTATCAGTCAGAGGTATTTATTTTATAGTTTTCATATTAGGCTAGAAAACAATAATAATTGTTATAGCTATATCAGCCATATTCTTTTGGAGGATGAAACAGGAGACAATCCTGTACACTTGGAACAACATGCTACGATTTAAATATAAACCCTCAATGAAAAAAAAGTGATTAATGAATGACGTCAGTTGTGGAAATGATTGCTCTTGAAGCACTGGGACAAAGAGACAGAAAAGGACAGCCCACACATAAGCAGGAAATGTTCTCAAAGTCCTTGAGGACTGCAAGAGGAGCTAAAGAGGATTCAGTGAAAGAAAAGAGAAGGAGACATGTAAATGCCTGTGCTGTGTAGCTTTTCCCTAATAGCTTATGAATGGATATCTGATGGTGTGGCAAGTGAGCCATGGGCGTAGATTTGGCATGGACAGAAGGGACATGTCCCCACCAATATCCAGCGATTATTGAATTGCCCCCACCAATAATTTGATGTCTTCGAGTAAAGAAAAACAAAACCAATAGCAAGAAAAAAATGATCTGTCAACGTCTCATTCACTTAGCGGTGCAGAAAGAGTCAAATTACGCTCTCTGCTGGAGTCCTACCTTAGGTGACAAATATGGCCAATGCGATTGGCTGTGCCTTTCAGGGAGCTCTGTTTAGTTTTAGCAGCGGCAAGCCTGCGTGGCGAGGATCTGCAAGGAGGAGAGGGGGATGGCAGCAAAAAGGAAAAACCTGGATATAAGAAAGTAATTTTCAAAGAAACCTGTAAGTGACTTAAAGTCAAGTTCACTCATAAAATGTGTCCGTCATAATAACGTTACAGGCTATGCTAGGCCATACATGCCAACACTCTAGTGATGGGATTGTCGGCTCTTTTTAGAGAACCGGCTCTTTCGGCTTGGCTCAGTAAAAAGAGCCGGCTCTTTCGGCTCCTAACCGGCTCTTCAGGTTGTTTTGTTGCTTTAATTAATTCATTATTAACAATAATATAAAATTATGCACAAAAGGAATTACTAATGTATACAAAGTGGTCTTATTTATAAATGTTTATATATAGATATATGCGGTGGCCCCTTGAGACAAAGCACGTACAAACTCCAAAACACATTTCTAGCGTTAACTGAACTTCCGAAACACAGCTACCTAGATCACTTAAATTACACAATTGAAAGCATGAAAGCATATGTGTATTGTTTGTGTATTTATACACAAGCACTCATATATATTCAAATGATTAAAAAAAAAAAAAGTTCATTTACCTATTACTACCACACACCAAATACGGTCGTTGGTACTTGCTGGCTTGTGTAGCCACTAGGTAACAAAAGTTCAACACTGCCCCTAGCATTCTGGAGCACTTCTGTTGTGTTTTGTACGTGTTTTGGAGTTTTTACGTGTTTTGGAGTTTGTACATGCTTCAGGGTTTGTACGTGTTTTGGGGTTTGTACGTGCTTTGTCTCTAGGGTACCGTAAATATAATTTTATTTATTCACTCCACATAAAATGTAATAAATAAATCATATAATACAAAAACCAACTATTCACATTTCAACTTTTAAATATTTAAATTTTCAGCTTTTTCCTTTTAAACAAATTTAAAGTGAAACAACACAAAACACTGCAAACCACAACACAATTAAATATAAATTAAAATATGAAAACAAAAAGAAGATGCACATTCTCTGTCATATGGGCCTGCATGAATAAACTTTCTGAATCCTTTATCATCCGCAACTGAAAATAGTTGTGGATCATTACTTAGTGTTCCCTTAGTGCTAATGTACAGGGTGGGCCATTTATATGGATACACCGTAATAACATGGGAATGGTTGGTGATATTAAAGTCCTGTTTGTGGCTCATTAGTATATGTGAGGGGGCAAACTCCTCAAGATGGGTGGTGACCATGGTGGCCATTTAGAAGTCGGCCATCTTGGATACAACTTTTGTTTTTTCAATCCGGTTGTTCAGTGATGACGCGACGAATCCTACTTCCGGGTCTAAAGTAGTCTGCGTTTAATATGGCTTTTGTGTTGTTAACATGTTTAATGTTATGTATTTTCTTCTATTTGATCTCAAAAAGCTCCTAAAACAGTCAGTGATCACTGTTGACCTCCCTCGGCTTTTATTACCGCTAATCATTTATTTAAGCTCAGTTTTTAAAACCTTAGGATGTAACTACAGCCCAGCCCATGCAGCAGTATATGAATGACTAACCTTGTATTGTGGATGGATTATCTCAGTTGTTCTCCTGGCTGAAGTTTGGTCCTTTTACAGCATCCTGCCATGCGATTACATTTGTTCCTGACCACCGAGAACACTCACGTTAACTTTTATCGAGTGGAAAAAAAGTTAGCTTGTTTATATTATGCTAACATAGCTGTGTCGCTAGTGGTCACGTAGCACATCATTATATACCAGCTAGCCCAATTTCAGTAACCCTACAAACGTCACTGCTGTTTAGTTTTCTGTCTTCATTTATGCTGGAAGTGATAGCAGAGCTGTACGTTTTAATTTGTTTCCAAAACCCTGCAGTCAGGACATGCTATATTGTATTTAGATAGAAGCTAGCGAGCTAACTCCCTGCTAACTTCTAACTCCGTTAAATGTCATAAATTCCGTTTTCATGGATGCCTGGATGTTAAACTCAATTGTTACACCTGGTAGAGGAGAAGGCTGATCATTTTATTAAAGATGAAAGACTTTAGACAGTTTTTCAACTCTCAGTAATGCCATAGTGATCGTTTGATATATAGACCTGCAGCGGAGTTTAGACCCAGACACGGCTAGTGACGTCAGACTGAACAACCGGATAGGAAGAGGGCCATGTGACACATCAAACTTATTGGTAATGTCACAAGAAAAACAATGGTGTGCTTGGTTTCAACATAACTTTATTCTTTCATCAGTTATTTACAAGTTTCTGACCACTTATAAAATGTGTTCAATGTGCTGGATTCATTTGTTCACAGTTCATTGTGTTGGATTGTCAATGCAACCCTCTTCTCCCACTCTTCACACACTGATAGCAACACCGCAGGAGAAATGCCAGCACAGGCATCCAGTATCCGTAGTTTCAGGTGCTGCACATCTTGTATCTTCACACCATAGACAATTGCCTTCAGATGACCCCAAAGATAAAAGTCTAAGGGGGTCAGATCGAGAGACCTTGGGGGCCATTCAACTGGCCCACGATGACCAATCCACTTTCCAGGAAACTGTTCATCTAGGACTGCTCGGACCTGGCACCCATAATGTGGTGGTGCACCATCTTGCTGGAAAAACTCAGGGAACGTGCCAGCTTCAGTGCATAAAGAGGGAAACACATCATCATGTAGCAATTTCAAATATCCAGTGGCCTTGAGGTTTCCATTGATGAAGAATGGACCCACTATTGTTGTACCCCATATACCACACCAAACCATCACTTCTATTGTTCCAACAGTCTTGGAGGGATCCATCCATGTGGGTTAGTGTCAGACCAATAGCAGTGGTTTTGTTTGTTAACTTCACCATTCACATAAAAGTTTGCCTCATCACTGAACAAAATCTTCTGCGTGAACTGAGGGTCCTGTTCCAATTTTTGTTTTGCCCATTCTGCAAATTCTGTGCGCCGATCTGGGTCATCCTCATTGAGATGCTGCAGTAGCTGGAGTTTGTAAGGTTGCCATTTGTGAGTAGCTAATATCCGCCGAAGGGATGTTCGACTAATGCCACTCTCCAGTCACATGCGACGAGTGCTACGCTGTGGGCTCTTGTTGAATGAAGCTAGGACAGCCACTGATGTTTCTTCATTAGTGATAGTTTTCTTGCGTCCACATTTTGGCAAATCCAACACTTGAACCAGTTTCACGAAACTTAGCAAGCAGTTTGCTAACTGTAGCATAGGAGATGGGTGGTCTCGTAGGGTGTCTTGCATTGAAATCTGCTGCAATGACCCGGTTACTGCATTCACCAGATATCAACACAATTTTGATCCGCTCCTCACGTGTTAACCTCTTCGACATGTCAATTGCTGTGAACAAAGAGAAACTTGTAAATAACTGATGAAAGAATAAAGTTACGTTGAAACCAAGCACACCATTGTTTTTCTTGTGACATTACCAATAAGTTTGATGTGTCACATGGCCCTCTTCCTATTGAAAAAACAAAAGTTGTATCCAAGATGGCCGACTTCTAAATGGCCACCATGGTCACCATGGAGTTTGCCCCCTCACATATACTAATGAGCCACTAACAGGACTTTAATATCACCAACCATTCCCATGTTGTATCGATTATTTCCAAGACTGTTTGCGTCTCAACGTTTTCTGGATCCTGCTGATGCCTGTTTGGTGCCTGTGGTCGGCTTTGATGATGATGCTCCTCGGCCTCGCTGCCCATGCCCTCCCAGGCTAAACTTCCGCCGTCAACATTATCGGAACCTGAGATTGCTGCGGCGGGTTTCTGGACCTCCTGAACCTTGAGCGCCAACTCCAGCTCCTGCCAGGATTGGCCTGGTGAACGCCAGATCACTTTTAAACAAAACTTTTATTCTTCGGGACTTCTTCAGTTCCCGTGATCTGGATTTTCTGTGTGTGACTGAGACGTGGCTGAGTGTTGGTGAGTCCAGTGCTCTATCTGAACTTTTACCTGTGGATTATTGCTATTTTAACTCGCCACGGAAATCAGGCAGAGGTGGAGGCACAGTGACTTTTTACAAAAAGGATTACAAATGTAAGCAGTGTTTTCTATAGCCTTCATTCTCCAGCTTTGAACTTACCTTGTTTGAGGCGAGTCGTACAAACCCGGTTTTCTGTGCTGTCATCTATCGCCCCCAGAAATACAATAAGAACTTCATAAACAACTTTTTTTTTTTTTAGCTGGGATTATGCCCAACTATGATAGTGTTCTTATTGTTGGAGATTTTAATATACATGTATGTTGTCCTGATAAACCACTGGTAAAGGACTTTTTAAGCCTTATTGACTCTTTTAGCCTGGCCCTAGCCCTACACATGAGCACGGACACGCACTGCACCTTGTCCTGTCATATGGTCTGTCTGTCACTAACCTGGAGATTTGTGACTGTGCACTCTCAGATCATATGCCTGTGTTATTCAACGTTGGTGTGACATATACTGCAGTTAAATCTGGCGCTGCTACTCGGTGCTGTCGTGTTATTAACCCCTCCACTGCCGCGCAGTTTTCTGCTGCTTTTAATCAGCTCGGTGGCCCTTCTGACTTTGTTTCCTCTGACACAGAAGAGCTCAATTCCTGGTTTTATTCTTGCTTACAAACAATCATGGACTCTGTGGCTCCTTTAAAAACCAGGCAGCCCAAGGCTAAACCTGAGCCTTGGTTTAATGAGAGCAGTCGTGCTGTTAAGAGGGAATGTCGTCGAGCAGAATGGAGGTGGAAAAAGGATAAATTGCACGTATCATTTCAAATTCTCAAAGACTGCTGGCATCGCTACCAGAACACTGTTAAAGAGGCAAAAAGGGAATATTTTGCAAATATTATTTCTTCCAACTGTCATAACCCACGTGTGTTGTTTAGGACCATTGACATTGTTCTTAATACGCCACTGAATGTTTGTTTGGAAGTTTCTCCTGAGATTTGCAATGATTTTCTGAACTTTTTTATTGAAAAGGTTGTCACCACCAGGGCTCTTATTACACCTCCCGACTCTGACCCCTCTGTCTCTGTCCCTTACACTGCTGTTTTTACTCAGTTTGAGCTTGTGACGCTCTCCACTTTAGAGGATGTGGTTCGCCATATTAAGCCCACAGGTTCCCTTCGGGATCCTTTCCCTCCACAATTCTTTAAAGAAATTTTTTCTAGTATACAACAGTATGTCCTTGACATTATTAACAGCAGTCTGTCTTCTGGTGTGGTTCCTGAAAATTTCAAACATGCAGTAGTGCAGCCACTGCTTAAGAAAACTGGCCTTGATCACACAGTTTTAGCGAACTATAGGCCTATTTCCAAGCTGCCTTTAGTCTCCAAGGTTTTAGAGAAAATTGTTTTTAGTCAACTGAAAGATTTTCTAGATGATAATGGCATTGAGGTTTTTCAATCAGGTTTTAAAACCCTTCACAGCACAGAATCTGCATTATTAAGGGTTTTTAATGACATCCTTCTGGTATGTGATTCTGGTAACCATGTTGTTCTTGTCTTGCTTGACCTAACTGCTGCCTTTGACACCGTAGACCACAATATTCTAATTTCTCGATTAAATGATGTAGAGGGTATTGGTGGCACTGCACTTAATTGGTTTAGGTCTTATTTGTCAGATAGAACTTTCTCTGTCAGCCTTCTCGGTTCCGAATCATCTTCTGCTTCTCTGTCATGCACACAGGGCTCAATTTTAGGGCCACTGCTCTTTTTACTGTATTTCTTGCCTCTGGGTTCCATCCTTAGAAGGCATGGGATCTCATTTCATTGTTATGCAGATGACTGCCAAATTTATTTGCCACTAAAACACAAGGATGGCATCTCCATAAAACCTCTCTTGACATGTCTAGATGACATTAAAGCTTGGTTGGCTCTAAACTTTTTAAATTTTAATGAAAAGAAAACAGAAGTGTTGGTGTTTGGAACCAGTGGTCCCTGTGAGTCCTCCTCCTTGTTTTAGGATCCCTGGAAGTCTATTTTAAGCCTGTTGTTACTGACCTTGGTTTTAAGTTGGACAGTGATTTTAAATTGGACAACCAAATCAGAGCAGTGGTGAAGTCCAGTTTTTATCATTTAAGGCGACTGGCAAGAGTAAAATCTTTTCTTTCGAGGCAGCACCTTGAAACAGTGATCCATGCTTTTATTTCTTCCCGCCTGGACTACTGTAACTCACTTTATGTGGGGGTCAGTCAGTCATTGCTCTCACGTCTGCAGCTGGTTCAAAATGCGGCTGCACGACTCCCCTAACAGGAACTCGAAAAAGAGAGCATATAACCCCCTTGCTAGCCTCTCTGCGCTGGCTGCCTGTGTCTTTTACAGTTAATTTAAAAATTCTCATGTTTGTTTTTAAACTCTTGCCCCACCGTACCTCTCTGAACTTCTTCATCCCCACACACCCTGTCGGTCTCTCAGGTCAGCTGACCAGCTGCTCCTGGAGGTACCGAGATCCAGGAGGAAGCTCAGAGGGGACAGGGCCTTCTCTATCGTGGCTCCAAAATTATGGAATAATTTGCCCTTGCACGTTAGAGAGGCCCCTTCACTTTTAAATCGCGTCTTAAAACCCACTTTTATTCCTTGGCTTTTAACCTCAGTGAGACTTAGTTTCTCTTTTATTTGAAGTACCGTAGTTTTCGGGTCATAAGCCACTACTTTTTTCCCACACTGTGAACACTGCGGCTTATACTGACGTGCGGCTGATGCATATTTTTTTTCATGCGGCCAAAAACATTTTGCCTGGTAACAGTAGACCAATCAAAATGATAAGTAGTATATATACGGTATATATTTTTATCGGTCGTTAAGAGATGTTGTAATGTTGTTTGTGCACTGTTCCGTAAAAAAACCCATAAGCAACGCAATTTGTGTGTTACCGATACGTACGTATACTTAAAGGTAGCAGTGTTACAGGCGCTGTTCGAGGAAAAAAAGCATTTGCAGTATGTATTTTTGTATGTTGCCATAACGTTTATGTTATTAACGTGGGTGGCTGTAGCTCAGGTGGCAGAGCAGGTCAGCCACTAATCAGAAGGTCGGTGGTTCGATCCCAGGCTGCATCCTGGCTGCATGCCAAATATCCTTGGGCAAGATACTAACCCCGTGTTTGCCTACTGGTGGTGGTCAGAGGGCCCGGTGGCGCCTGTGTCCGGCAGCCTCGCCTCTGTCAGTGCGCCCCAGGGCAGCTGTGGCTACAATGTAGCTTGCTATCGCCAGTGTGTGAATGTGTGTGTGAATGGGTGGATGACTGAATGTAGTGTAAAGCGCTTTGGGGTCCTATGGACTAGAAAAGCGCTATACAAATGCAGGCCATTTATGTTACCATGTTTATGTTAAATTAAACGTTAAAAATCCTCACGTGTAATATTTCTGTGTAAATATCTCATATTACAAGTGAAACGCATACGGTTTTCTTTCTACAATTAGAGCATGTGGCTTTTAATCAGGTGCGCTCTGTAGTCCTGTAGTATTTAATTAATGGTTTCACTCTTCTTTTATTTTGTTTTTATTTATATCTCATGTAATTTTAATTTACAGTTCCAATGTACAGCACTTTGTGTCAGCTGTGGTTGTTTTAAAGTGCTTTATAAATAAAGGTGATGATGATGATGATGATGATGTTATTACGGTGTATCCATATAAATGGCCACCCTGTATAAGAGATGTTGGTGCACTATAAATGAAGTAATGTTGTTAAGTCCTTAAAGTTATATTCTTTTATTGTCTTGACTGTATTTGAAGCTATTTTTATTTTTGTATGATACCTGATTTATATGGAATATGGCTCAAGTAAACTAAAGTCTAAAATACTTAGTCAGTCATTTGTTTAATAGTAATTTAACATTATATAATTCACACATAAAACCATTAATTGTAATTTTAAATGGTTTAAAAGCATGTAGAATAGCATATGTAGGCAAGTATATTTCTCTTTTTTTATCAAGAAGCAAAGCCAAAAAAAAAAAAAAAAAAAAAGAAACGGGGCAGGGTTCGGTGGTTGAATCATCCGTCCCCACCAATGCCAAATCTACGCCCTTGAAGTGAGCGCCACTTATGCCGTATGTATGAAGCCTGTTCTTTCAATGCATCGCTCTGCTTTGAAAATGAACAGTTGGAGCTCAAGGACATCAGCTGCTGATCAGCTTCAGCTTTAGTTTTCATTAGGAAAGATGTACCGGCATCTGTTTTGCTACTGTCAGCTGTTACTTTATTTTATTTCACAGCATTCAGCAATATCCCAAATACACTTAAGCAGATTTTTTTTTTACATGTTTAAATGGCTTCCTCTTTCTGGAAAAGCCTTTCATCACATTCAAATATAAAATTCATGAATACAGTACATATTGTATCCTCATGAGAGTGTTGTAGGACTATTACAGCTTGTTTCTCCTTCCCTTTCTCTTTCATTCTGTAATCTTACCTTTTCCCTGTATGTTTTTTTTTTTCTGTCTTTTCAGTTTTTCATGTTATCAGCATTTCAAGGACAGGGCCAGTCTTCGCCCTTCACACCTTGAGTGTCACCCTAACACAATAAATATGAATGTTTTTGTGTGTTAACAAGGCCAGTCAGGCTGAAGACATGTTGGTAGCACCTTCTTTCTTATCACACTCTTCCCTCTGCTTGCTGCAGGAGACAAGGAGTCGCTGTCTTCAACCCCCCCACACCTCCCACACCCCACCTTTATTTTATACAGTTTTATAAACCATGTGTGCTCTAGGCTTAAGGAAAGAAAGGAAAGAAAGAGAAGAGCTTAATGGTACCTCATCAGTGGCAGTAAAGCAAAAAACTTTAACAGGTTATTTTTGAGAAAAGGTCTGTCTGCGTTGACCTTGGGTAAGACTGGTGCAACACCATAAAAGCATCAGTGTCACCTCAAAGGGAGGCTACTTAATTGATAAGCTGCATCCCATTTTTCTGAGCCAGCTCAGTCTAATCCTAAATCATGAAAACCACAAAGCTTAAGAATACATAGGATAGCCATTTGAGCATAAATAGTTTGCTCTTATTGGTGTCCTTAAGCACTCTTGGTCACCTTGTCCATGCGTTGTTGTGATTTATTATAGCGGCAATTCTACAACTTTGAGTTAATATTATTACAGTCGGTAATTTCAGTGCGATACTGAGCAAGCTCATAACAGAAAAAGCATTCACCTTTCAATGACAAACCCCTTTCGTTTCCCTCATGGTTCCATAAATTAGTCGGTACAGGCCCAGATTACAAATTACATAGTGAGTTCAGTCAGTAACTCTCTGGTGACAACTTGTAAAATGCAGAGTGAGTATGCAAATGCTGACACGACAGAGCTGTGCGTGTGCATTCAAATGGACAGGCTTTTTTAAACCTTTATGCTTACACACACGCACGCACTTAAGTTATTGTCTCGAGTCAGCAGATAGATTAGCATAGCCAACTAATCCATCTTATTAGCGAAAGAGAGAGAGGGAGAGACAATAAACCACAGGTTGGAAGGCATGTCTTAGGTATTAAAGTTTAGCTGAGTCAGTGTTATAGACTGGCAGTTCAAGAGAAGTCCTACCATTTAACTCTGGAAAAAAAAAATTACACTAAGTGTCCAGTGAGTGTGTGCAGGGCTCTTGTGTTTGTTTGTTCGCCACAGAGTGATGGCCACTATCTGTACTTTTCATCAGAAGTCAGTCGAGTGTGTTGAGCCATCTCTCTCTGGAGGACAGATCCATATCAAATCATAATAGATGGCGATGCTATTTGAACAATGAATCAAAGCTGAAGCAGGGCTGACAGTCGAGCAGAGACATATTACATCTGACAGGGGCTGCACTGGATGAGAGCGGGTCACAAGCGCAAACTCGCTTGTACACACGCGCATGTCCGCACACAAAAGTAAACATGCACATACACACATTGACGGGTTAAGGCACTCTTCTGAAAGTCTAGTCTATTTCACAGTGTCGTGGCGGCTCTCAGACACTGTTCACCTGTGGTTGTTTAAAGTCACCTGTAGATTGTTGGTTGAGTTGCTTTTTTTCCATGAATCCTTTCACTGCCATGACTTGATACCCACTGGGTGTCATTATTGTGGTGTGCTACAACAGTCTTGCTCCAGCCCTCTTTCTATTTTGCTTTAAAGGAGAAAAACTTTCTTTTAATTTTTCAAAGTGGTTTTAAACAGCAGTTTCACTGGCTTTCTGGAAGTCTTTCAAAGTTTTTCTTTGGACATCAATCTACTGTCCTGTGAAGCCTCATCAGAAACGGTCTCAGTGGAAGGGTGGCTGTTAAAAAGCCATTCTTAAAGAAGGCAAACAGGGAGAAAAGGCTGAGGTATGCCATAAGAACTGTACTAAAAATCAGTGTTAACAGGTCTTATGAAGCAATTGAAGTGAGAAATTTTAAATATTTGGTTCAAATCATTATCATTATATCAGTGGAGGTCAGGAGCGAGGTACAACTCAGTATAGTGTCATCTGGAAAACAGCGGAGGCTCTCTCTTGGTTTGGTCCACAAGTGGTGTTGGGGATCTTGTCATATTGGCAAAAATGTCATTAACAATGATCACAATTACACTGCCAGTGCAGTAAAGGTATACTTTATATCATGTATTTCCGTATGTGTTTCTGAATTTCAGGCACTTCCCAGTTTCCTAGTAAGATATTGTAAATGGCCTGTATTTGTATAGCGCTTTTACTAGTCCCTAAGGACCCCAAAGCGCTTTACACAAACAGTCATCCACCCATTCACACACACATTCACACACTGGTGATGGCAAGCTTCATTGTAGTCACAGCCATCCTGGGGCACTGAGGAACACTGGCGCCACCGGGCCCTCTGACCACCACCAGTAGGCAACGGGTGAAGTGTCTTGCCCAAGGACACAACGGCCGAGACTGTCCAAGCCGGGGCTCGAACCGACAACCTTCCAATTACAAGGCGAACTCCCAACTCTTGAGCCACTTTCGCCCAGAAGATATAAAGAAATGAGAGGCGGTTCGATAGAATAATCATCCTTGTTTTCCTCTTTCACCATATTTCACTGTCTTTCTCTTCAGTTTGTGTCACTCTGCATCCCTCTCTCACTCTCCTACGGAGCTACATAATAGAAATTCTGAATCTCTTTTATTATTTACTCCAGCCCAAAGATGTTTCACATTACATTGGTCTTTTGTTTATAAAGTAAGCTGTTCAGCTCCCTTTGGGGATGTTTGTGTGTCTGTATGAGTGATAGCGTCCTGACCTTGACTCAAAAGTGTACTGCGGCGTGCATCACAGCGTTTGAGGGTCTTATACAGTAGTTGCCTGTTGTTGACTGAATTTGATTGAATTATTCAAGGCTTTTGATAGAACTGAGGTATTTATAGGCGTCGGCCTCTGCCTCTGACACTTACGTGGTAACAGCAAGCTCTCTGAAGGCTCTTTAACAAAGCAACCAATTCTGAGGCAGAGGAGGAGGAGAAAGACAGCAGAAAGGCAGAGATATGCTGGAGTTGTTTGCTCGAGGCTAAAACAGAAGAGGACACTGAGGCCACAGACAGTTACACGCAGTTTAGTGCTACTTGTCCAGGAATTCCTGTTTCCTTGTTAAAACGAAGAAAGGAAAATGGTGCTGAGGAAACAGCTGTCACTAGTTTTTCTGCATGAAATGGATTTTTCGGGATTGCTTTTAATCGCCTCAAGGTGAAGACGAGAAGATGAGCGGGAGTTCAGCTTGTCTCAGGGATTCAAATGACAGAGTGGAGAGACAACCTTCTTGTTCAGGTCTTAGCGAGGCTGAAAGGTGGAATTGAAAAATGGACTGTTGTCCAGTCATGGTGTCAGATTTGCCTGTGCTGTGTAGCAGGATAGATGGAGTTGTCACAGTTGTGAAGACAGAGCAAAGCAACTCCTCGTATTATGACCTTTTCTGGGGTAAGTTTCATTGCACTGAGCACCGTTTAGATATAAACACTCTTTTCAAGACTGAAATAGCCCATTTTTGCAAATGTGAGAAACTTCCAATGTGACTCAGCATACGGAGTAATGTAGTAGAAAAAAGGATGGTGTCTGCTAGCGTACTACTGCTTCCATTTTTAGAAGAGGATGCTCACTACGCTGCACATTTAAATGTGACTTAAAGCTTAATACAGAGCAGGAAAAAAGTTCAATCATCAGGCTATCAAACTATTTGTTAGGTAACAATTTTAAAAATTTACCAAAAATAACTAATTAAAAGTTTTCCAGTTGTCACTCACTGTCATTCTTAAAGAATTGTTATCTTTTGTTAAATTTTCCTTTGTTCTTGCTGTCAGTCTTCTCCTCATTGCAGACCTACTTTCTTCCAAAAGTGGAAAAGCTTTTTTCTATTATCAGATATTTGTTTTGTATTTCTATTTTTAGACTCTGTTGTTGTTTATTATTTATGTCATGATGATCAAATATTCAAACGGCTCGCTCTTCTCATTAAAGTAAGCGACAGAAGATGTGGCATTTTGACTCGCAAGAACTCAACAAAATGGTCAAAAGTTTCACTGGATACTTGATGATGAACTCTTTTCCTATACTGTTGCCATCACTTGATCTCATCTGTCTTTCTCCCTATAATCATTGGTATTTCAATGCCATTGTCGAATTCTTATCAAAGCGCGTTGTTAGACTGTGACTGTCCATGCTAAACAAAGACTGTTGAACTGGTGTTCATAAACAGCCTCTGGCCACACTCTCCAGTTCCATTTTTTTTTTTTTACTATTGCACCATTTCACCCATCTAGCATGCCTCAGTTGACCATAGGTGCTATGCAGAGCTTCGTAGGCCCACATCTACATGTTCTAGCATATACTCTACCATGGCGAAGACAGAAATCCTATGTGAAGGTCATATTTGTCATGAACCGGCTGTGTGGAGGCAGATGAGGACCCAAACGCAAAACTCACGGAGGCAGGAACTGAACTCAAAATCACTGCTTTATTGCAGGTTTCACAAAGGAACAGAACTAAACTGGGAATACTAACAGAAAACCGTGGGAACACAGAAAGACACACAGGTTCGGGGAGAAGACATTGACGACGCGACACTGACCTGATGGAGATATGCACATAAATACACAGAGGGTTAACGAGGGAAGTGGGAGCACACGGGGAACACAGCTGACACAGATAATCATAACGAGACAGGGCAGGCGTGAACACAACATGACGCATACTGACGAGAGACTGTCAAAGTAAAACAGGAAGTACACAGAGGTTCAGACAGGAGGAGAGAGAGCACGGGGAGAACACAGACATAACAGGCTGGGGGAAACATGGAATAAAACACAAGGAGAGACGAGAGCTCATAAATACACAGAGGGGCACACAGGAGGTAACCAAATAAGGAACATCTTAACTAAATAACCTAGGAACCAAGGCATAAATAGGGAACAAAATACAAAAACACACAAAAACTAAGAATACTGGGCCAACATGGCCCAGGACCATGACAATATTTGTAGCAAACTGATGCTGAATATTAAAAAAATATCTAATCTGTCAACTGCAGCTAATGTCTGAGGTTATCATCAAGTGTTGTTTCACCTCACTCCCTTTCCATGCACAAGTTAAACTTGACCACAGTAAAGTAAGTAAATAAAACTTTATTTATATAACATTCTTTTAAAAAGATTTTAACTGGCTTTTAAAGGAAACGGAAGACTACAGGGAAAAAATCTAAGGAAATGAATCCTGCAATACTGTTGGTGTCTGAAAGGCTCAGGCTTTATATTAGTCAGCTAACATGAAAATGTCATCACTGTAACAAAATTATAACAAAACACAACTTTTTCTTCTGTGTATCCTGTTACGAGTATGAAAAATTGTTCTTCGGGAGCAAAATTGTTGGCATCATAACATTATGCTGGACCCTGGTGTTTGTGTGTTTGGCACCTGCAACTCACATCACTAATAAGAGCACAGCTGGTTTAACACTGTACATCTCATAAAAAGCGACTTGCCTGTCTGTTTATGCTGCACTCAAACAAAACAGCTATATTAAATTCGTGATGGATTAAAATGATGCTTGAGGATCATTCCTGTCCTGATGAAAGTTTTGTTGTTTGTTTCGTTTGTTGGATTTCTCTTTTCTTTTCTTTGGTTGATGACTGGCTGTCAGTGGCACAAACTGGGTTTTCGTGCCAAAACACACTCTTTGCTTTGGTATCTTAGAAATAAAAGCCACCATCTGTTTCACCACTTGAGTGCTTCACATGAAGAAACAGAAATGTAATGTTCAGTTTGAATTAAACTCAAAAAGAGCTGATTTTTGTTCGTAGCGCTTCTGATGGACTATAAAATAATGAAGCTATTAGCTGTAATTTGTCGCTCTCGCAGGGTCAAGTCAACAGTAAACAACATTAAACAGTGAGAGTTGTGTCACTTCTCATTTTGAATACTACCCTGGAGTTCTAACCTTGAGCAGTGTTTATGTGTATCCCTTATATGTACATAGCAGATAAATATTAAACTGGCACAGCGTCCACTTCCAGCCTCTCTTTTATGCTGTTTTCTTTTCCTTCCTCTTTTTCACACTTCTATATATTAACTGTGACTAATTTCACTCCATGAAGAATAAAAGCGTTCGCCTTTCTTTCAAAACTCTTACTGAAGATAGCACTAAGGAAGAAGAGCGAAAAAGAAAATGAAGACATTGGCCTGTCCACTATAGAATAGAATAGAATTCAACTTTATTGTCATTGCACATGCACAGGTACAGGGCAACGAAATGCAGTTTGCATCCATCCAGAAGTGCTTTAGTGATATAGATATATTACAATATATATTAGCAATAATATAGATATGTGAGTATATTACAGAAATGGGTCTATTATGGTATGTTATAATGTACACGGTATGAAGTATGTTGTGAATATTCTATAACTATAAGTATGTACAGGCTGTAGTGAATACAAGCTATGTACAGGATATGAACAGGATATAAATATGAAAAACTATACAGAATATGAAATAAATAACTTTACAGAATCTGGGATATACAGCTATACAGAAATGGGAACTATGCAAGTTGTAAACAGTTGTAGGATTAAAGATTATCGAATGTACAGAATGATTATTTACACAGAGCTATACAGTAGTGCAGTTAAGATAAGTGAGGGTGTAGATAGTTTCTACAGAGGCTATATAAAGTGCTAGTGGTTGTGAGTGGTGGTTCAGTCCATGTTATTATTGTGTTTGAGGGTACAGTTGTCCATTGTGGGTGTGTGTATGTTCAGTCCATGAGTTTAACGTGGGTCAGATGTCAGGAGGCAGAGTTCAGGAGTCTGACAGCTGTGGGGAAGAAGCTGTTCCGGTACCTGGTGGTCTTAGTCCGGAGGCTCCTGTGGCGCCTCCCAGAGGGCAGGAGGGTGAAGAGTCCATGTGATGGGTGACTGGGGTCTTTGATGATTTTCCCAGCCCTTTTCAGACACCGCTTCCTGTAGATGTCTTTTATGGCAGGAAGTGGTGCTCTGGCGATGCGCTGGGCAGTTTTCACGACCCTCTGCAACGCCTTCCGGTCCGAGGCAGAGCAGTTCCCGTACCAGACTGTTATACAGTTGGTCAGGATGCTCTCGATGGTGCAGCGATAGAAGTTCACCAGGATGTCTGAGGACAGGTGGTTCTTCCTCAGAGTCCTCAAGAAGAAGAGGCGCTGGTGAGCCTTCTTGACCAGCTTGGAGCAGTTGGTCGTCCAGGTGAGATCCTCGGAGATGTGGACTCCCAGGAACTTGAAGCTGCTCACACGCTCCACAGCCGTCCCCTTAATGTGGATGGGTGGATGTGGGTCAGCATTCCTCCTGTAGTCCACGATGAGCTCCTTGGTCTTCTCGGTGTTAAGCAGCAGGTTGTTTCTGTCGCACCACTCAGCCAGACGATCCACCTCCTCCCTGTAGGCGGCCTCATCGTTGTCACTGATGAGGCCAATCACCGTGGTGTCATCTGCAAACTTAATGATGGTGTTGGAACCATCAGCAGGTCTGCAGTCGTGGGTGAAGAGGGAGTAGAGGAAAGGGCTCATCACACAGCCTTGTGGTACACCGGTGTTCATTGTGATGGTAGATGAGCAGCGGTTATCCAGCCGGACATGTTGGGGGCGGTTGGTCAGGAAGTCCAGTAACCATTTGCAGATGAGGGAACTGATACCCAGGTCTGTCAGTTTCCTGATGAGTTGTGAGGGGTGGATTGTATTGAATGCTGAACTGAAGTCTATAAACAGCATTCTGGCGTAGGTGTTGTTGTTGTCCAGGTGTGAGAGGACAGAGTGCATTGCGATGGAGACTGCATCCTCTGTGCTCCTGTTCCGGCGGTATGCGAATTGGTGGGGGTCCAGGGTGGGGGGGGGACAGGATTTGAAGTGTGCTAGGACCAGTCGCTCTAAGCACTTAGTGATGATGGGGGTGAGTGCTACTGGGTGGTAATCATTGAGGCAAGATGGGTTGGAGTTTTTGGGTATCGGGACGATGGAGGTGGATTTGAAGCAGGCCGGTACCACAGCGTGGGCCAAGGACAGATTGAATATGTCTGTGAGCACTCCTGCAAGCTCCCCAGAACACGCTCTGAGAACACGCCCGGGGATGCCATCAGGGCCTGCAGCCTTGTGGACATTGATCCTGCTCAGCACCGCTCCTACATCGGTGGGGGAGAGAGTCATAGGTTGGTGGTCTGGCGTCATGTCTGCTTTGGTTGTGGTTGTGGGGTTCCCTCGCTCAAAACGAGCATAAAAGTTGTTGAGCTCGTTGAGGAAGGAGACATCAGAGGATGCGGGGGAGGGTTTGGTGGTCCTGTAGTCTGTGATGGTCTGGAGTCCTTGCCACATGCGTCGGGGGTTGGAGTTGGAGAAGTGTTCTTCTACCTTCTTTTTGTAATGGTGTTTGGCTTTTTTGATGCCCTTCTTTAGATTAGCCCTGGCTGTACTGTAGGCGTGTGCATCTCCTGACCTAAAGGCAGTGTTGCGGGCCTTCAGGAGGAGACGAACATCCCGGTTCATCCAAGGCTTCTGGTTGGGGTACATGGTGATCCGTTTCTGGGTGGTGACACTGTCTGTGGTTTTGGAGATGTAATCCAGTACAGATGAGGCGTACTGGTCCAGGTCTGTGTGGGTGAACATATTCCAGTCTGTGTTTTTAAATCTGTCCTGGAGCACTGCGTCTGTCCCCTCTGGCCACACTGAGGACAGTTAGCCTCCCTCCAGCAACTCCCTGTTGGATCTGTGCAGTGACAGACACATTGTGTGACAGCACAAAAGAGAATGAGATTTCCACAAGCTTCTCCTCGCAACTCTTTTTTTAAACATTTTTTTATTTTTATTTTAAACACTGTTTTTCTTCTCCTATACACCAGGTTTAAGAGGTTAAGAAACAAAATTATGAGGAGACAGAAAGAGGAGAGTAGACATGAGTGGGAGAGTGGCAGGGAAGAATTAAAAAGTCAATGGGGCTTAGTTGATAAGTGTGTGTGTTTGTGTGGATGTGTTTGAATGTTTGTGTGCAGCTCTTATCAGTATTAAAACAGCATAGGTTAATTCCCATTCAGCGTGGACACTGTGTTTGTGCGCGTGCGTGTGTGTGAGTCCACGTGTATGTGTGATGGGACTCTGGCGTCCTTCAGACAAGGACAGCAAAGGTGTTGCAGTCTGTCCAGAATAGAGAAGTGGGAAAGATGTAGCATGTTAACAGTGTTACAGAAAGCGTGACTTATCGCTTGATGTGTAAAATATGCTTTCATCTCAACAGATGATCACTCATAACACACAAAAAAAACTTTCAGTCAATACCACCCTTCATATATTTTTGATAGTAAAAACATCTATATTTCTGCTCAAATTATAGGGTAGAAGTGCTATTATCAACTTTTACCCTGATTAGTTACGTTTTTTTGAAAGTGGTTTAATAAATCTTACTTTATTGCATTACTGTACCAAGATGACTTCACTAACAGGATATTTTAACAGAGCATATGTCAGAAGAAGACTTCATCAAACAGTGCAGGCTGTAGGCACTTTGGATTTTACTGTCCTAGAACGTTAGACTATATTAGTCCTGTTAGAGTTGATGGTTCAACTTTACGTTGGTTCCAAGGTACGCATTGAGACAACATTTGATTTCATTCAGTGTGGTTATTATTGTTATTATCGTTGTCATTATTATTATTATTACCATTATCATTTTTATTATTATTATTAAGGTGAAAAGCTTGAAAGCTAAACAGTACTAGTACTACAGTACTTCTCAAACTTTCTGTTTTTGTTTTTCTCCATAAACTTTTTGCAGCAAGTTCAATAAGTCATTTCAATTTGTGACAGAGATCAGATGAATCTCTATCCACTGGGCAAATCAAAAGGAACTTTGACTTTAGCCAAATTTTACCATTTAAATTTTGCCCACATTGTTTTATTCAAGAGGCAATCCAGGCAAAATGTGTTTCTGCTACCAGATGTCGAACATTGTTCAAATGAAAATGTCCCTCGCTTTTGATTTCTGTTTTATTAAAAAGCATTCAGAGGTCAAGTTTTTTTTATGTTCTCAAAGGGAAATGACCTTCCTCTATTTCTTTTTCTTTGTTTTTTTAATACTATGACGTTACAGTTTAATTTTGGAACTGGATGTTTCACTTGAATTTCAATGATATCTCCAAAAAGTAGAATTTGGTTTGAAACCAACATTGTTCTACTGAAAATGTCCTTGTCTCTCTATATCTCTGTTATTAAAAAAGCATTCAGAGGTCTCTCTGTTTTAGACCACATTTGTCTTCAGAGAGAGAAAGTAGTGCATTCAATTTTAAATTAACAAAACCAGATGGAGATTATTTGAGCTTTGTGACACAGCCATCAAAAGATGGGTATACTGTAACCATAAAGGGATGGATATGGTCAGCAACAATACTCAGGTAGGCTGTGGAGTGTAATTATTCTCAATCGGTACTAAGGGGCTCAAAGAAAACACCCCGACACCATTATACCACCATTACCACCAACCTGAACTGACGATATAAGGCAGGATGTATCCACGTTTTCATGTTGTTTAACCCAAATTCTGACCTTAACATCTTAATGTTGCCCATCTAATCGAGACTCATTAGACCAGGCGACATTTTTCTAATCGTCCATTTTCCCATTTTAACGAGACAGTGTGAATTGTAGCCTTGGTTTCCTTTTCTCAGCTGACAGGAGTGGCACCTGGTGTGGTCTCCTGTTGCTGCAGCCCATCTGCTTCAAGATTTAATATTTTGTGCATTTAGAGCTGTTCTTCTGCAAACACTGGTTGTAACAAGTGGTTATTTGAGTCACTGTTGCCTTCCTATTAGCTCAAAGCAGTCTGGCCATTTTCGCCCAGAGAACTGTCGCTCACCGGGTATTTTCTCATTTTCAGACCAGTCTTTGTAAACCCTAGAGATAGTTGCGTGGGAAAAATCCCAGTAGCCCATCTGGCACCAATAACCAATCCACATTTAAAATGAACTGAAATCACATTTGCTTTCTATGTTTTGTTACAACTAAAGCAGGTTAGAATTGGTTAGAGCAGGTTGTCTTGACCATGTCAGCATCCCTAAATGCACTGAGGTGCGGCTGTTGGATTGGCTTATAAGATATTTGCCTTACCGAGCAATTGAGTCTCTACATATAGATTTAATATTAAAATGAATCTATATGTATAGATTCAATACATAATAAAAATGATAATAGCTTTTTGTTTACAGTGGAGCCCTGTGTCTCATCTTTTGTTTTCTGCTTTTGTGTGTATGGGTCTGTGATAGATGGAAGTATATTGGAGGTTATCTCTGCTATGAGGGCCCTGTCTTTAGATGCTCCTGGGCTGTACATGACAGTTGTGATGAATAAGTTGCATTTCACACTTCTGGACCGTATCACATGGTGCACAAACACACATACACACACAAACTTAGATGCGCACACTCTAGTAGAAACAGAAATACAAATGCTGCATCTGTTGCTTTCAAGCACTATTCAAACAAACAAATGCAGTCTTCTTAGCTAAACCATTACTAAACAAACAAGTGCTCAGCAGGAACAGCTTTTGCGTACGACATCGATGACCACTGGATGAAAATAATTTACATTTTCGATCCATTGCAAGTTAATCACTTCCCTGCTGGCTTACGCATCAGATAAAATTCATTAACTCTGCAAGTCTAAAAAGGTTTACCATTACAAAAATGTAGTGTCTAATATTGTTACACGTTGAGCAATCAGGATTTCAATTACGTCATTATTGAAGCCCTTGATAGTCATTAATATTATGCTGTGTTTTCTGTAGACATAGCTTGTATTGATGTCGATCATTGTGTTACGGTCATGTTGTCATTATTCTGGGTGTTCAACAAGGGTCCATTCTTGGTCCTCTTTTTATTCATGACAGCCGTAATGCCATGACCATGGACCTGTTTCCTAATCTGGCCAAAGTGCAACCTACTTTTTATACACACACACACACACACACACACACACACACACACACACACACACACACACACACACACACACACACACACACACACACAAATAATGTGTGTGTGCAACTCCTAAGGAATTTGTCTCAGGAAGGGCATCTGGCACAAAAATCTACCCAATCAAACATGCAGAGCTACCTGCTGTGTTGAGCCCTTGTGAATAAGTGTGTAGGCAAATCATGTGGTCACTTAATATATAAATACAGAACCTAAGATACATGAAAGTCTGTCATTAGCCATAACTCTTATTCATATTCAACTGGTACGTGTATGTGTGCATGAAAGCGGAGTCTAGCCCTAAAAGAAAGCCTCTGAAGGTGTGGGAGAAGACAAGTCCTGACTCATCTATGACTTTCTCCCCAAATATCACCTCTTTTTTCATTACGACTTACCTTTGACAGGCTGTGCTAACAAAATGCCATGTCTTTCCTCCCCAGACCGGATGTAGAGTAACCTTCTAACCTAAAGAAAATACCAACTCACCCTTCTTTTCCCTTTACTTTAATTGATAGATGTACACTGTACAGTAATTGTATTTTAGTTGGATATTTTGAACTCTATACATTTTAAGTTGACTGGGCTTTTTATTTGGTGTCAGAGAATTCAGAGAATTTATTTAATTACATTTCTCACCTGAGCTGAAAAAGACATTCAGATTAACACTCATTCTAACATACAAAGGATGAAGAAAGCCACGCAGTTGGAATCATGCTGAAACAAATCTGCAAGATTCAGAGTGATTCAGATTCATAGAGCACAGCTTGATTATGAAAAACAGGCATGTTCAGGCAAACAAGATAATTGTGAAAACGCAGATATAAAAAATGAAGAGGAAGGTCAGAGAGTAAAACAGTGGCTAAGAGGTTAAAGTTAACTGCTGCTAAATCCCTTTTCATTTTTTGCCCTTTTGCCGTGTCACCAAGTGTCAGTGGATGCACTTATCAAAGCTTCAAGTTGTTCTCAGCTGACAGTCGGTCACTCACACAGTGAATCAGATTGACAGGATAAAGTGGATCTGGAGATGCCAGCCAGTTCAAGACTGCTCACTCACTTTGACCTCTTTCCATTTTCGTTCTTTGCGAGTCTTCTTTTTCCTTTTCACATATACATCTTCTCTCGTTTGCCTGTATTGGAAAGTAAAGCGACAGGAGGCAAGCATGCGACCAAGTTTGCCAAGCAAAGTCATAGGAACATGCTGTGTGTCTCACATCAACACCACTCTTGCTTTCACAGCCTCGTCCAATTAAGAGCTTGTGTGTGCCGTGCAGTGTTTAGTCAGCCAATCGGCTGTTTAGTGGAGATGTATTGTGCTGTGTATTATTGGGATAGAAAAAGGGCATCAGCACTCCTATAGGATAACATCACATATAGTGACAGAAACCACATGCACACGGTGCATACACACACAGTATTCAATGAGCGTCTAATCAAACACATTTGCCTTTAAAAGAAACACTTTGAGGGCAGAATTAGGCAATTACTTCACTGTTTCAAAAGCAAAAAATTACCATAGAACAATTATACTCTATGATAAATGAAGCATGTTAATGATAATTGCTTCTCTGTGGTAGCTTAATTCCTCTCTGTGCTCATCGAATTAGATTATTACTGACATTTTTATACTAACATGCTAAGAACTGGGGCTGACACAGCCTTGACATTTTTGGAATCTTGTGGATTTGTATAAAGTCATTAGCTGGACTAAATCTGATTTAAAAAAATCAACTGTGTACTTCCTAAAACATATTCAAGTAAAGCATTATTGGGATATTTTTAATTTCAGCTTATTTACGGAGATCTGTATACACTGGCAATGTGGCTTTTAAGACAACACACTTCACTTGAACATCTGTTATTAAATCATAGTAATAATTTAGGCAGTTTGATGATGTAAGTGTTTAATGGTCTATATGACCTTGTAGGTAGATCAGTTACCTCCAATATATGTTTTTATAGCATCAAAAAGTATATCACTCAACCAATCCTTTAAATCTATTTTACAGAGACACGGGAGGACCGCACTAAGAGACTGTTCAGACACTACACTGTGGGATCTTACGACAACTTCACCTCATACAGGTACAACCTCTAACTCTGAGCTAGCATCCTACAGCATTGTCTAGTAGTGTATATTGTACTGCTCATTGCACTGTACTGCTGGTCATATCACACACGGTTTCCTTGTCTTAACAGGGTCAGTGAAGTTCATTTGTGCTGTAGAGGTGCTGCCATCTAAAGGCATGATCCTGCTAGTGCACACAGTTCTGATTCTAAAATGCACACAAATGATATTACATAACTCTCTTATACTGTCTGTATGTAAGGGTGTTCACTATGCATGCATAGCACATACTCTCCATTTATGTCTGTCTTCACATTCATCAATTTTGATTCACTTGAATTTCTTCATAATCTAATCTTTTATTCTTTTTTAAGTTTTGTTATCCTGTCCAAATCTCGAGATGACATTTATTATGTACAGAGTGTGAGTGATCCCTCTCTTCCAAATTAGATGTACTAGCTGAGCATTTTGTTGTCATGCAAATTCTCACTCTAATGCCACAGTTTATCGGTTAGAGACACAGAGCTGGTCTGCACGAGCATTGTTTCGACCTGCTTCCTTTGCCTTTCATAAAATGTCATCTCCTTGCAATCTAGGTTTTAGTCAAAGTAAGTGTTGCTTCTGTTTCCACAGCCACAGACTTTTTGAGTTACCATTACTAAAGCTGTGAACCTGTGATAGTCTGCATATACGTTTTTGTTTTAGAATGGGTGCTAACTATAACTAAACATAGTTCTGTTTCTGTTCAGAGGCTCTGAAGTACAAATTAAAGTTCCTTGAAGTCAGTAAAGTACCAGTTGCACACGAAGGACACACACTTGAGTTATACTTGAGTTTCTTCATCCGAGCTATTGTCTGCAGAATATTAGAATTGCAAATGTCAAAGGACAGGTCTATTTTGAGGAAACATTTACCGTTGATATGTGAAAAGTGAGTATTTTTTCTTTATCGAGTTATGTAGGCGGGTAGATGTTCTGAACAAGGACAGCGAGCACATTGCATTAATGCAGTATTTCGTGTCATAGAGCAGAGATGGAAGCATACCAGATAAAAGGGTTTGGACTGAAGCAAAGTATCTTAGTGGTGCTTAACCAACTCATTTTCCTGTGCATAATAATTAGTGCATAAGTGGTTTCATATCTCTTTATGAAACCAAATCTTTGACCTCCTTCCTGCAGAAAGGTTTGTTATGGTTCTCCTGGCTCCAGCAGCAGGAGCTCTGGGTAAGTCTGAGAAAGTGGAGTGTAACTAAGCTAATGACTCTGCAGCCACCCACTGAGTTGCAACCTGAACCACAGCCCTTTCTAGATCTGCATCTTCTGTCAGGAAAGATGAATGATACTGCTGAAACTTTCAAAATTCTGTAAAGCTAATAGATTTTGTAAAGGCGTTCAGGGTGTAAAGTGTGAGCAGTCCCCCTCAGTCTGTGCTGTTAAAAGAATGGAACATTTATTAGATTTATTAGATTTGAGTTAAGGAATATTGCATTATTCAGGCCACCTTTCTTCAATTTTCCTTTCTATTAAAAATTTTATGTTACCGTTTATCATAAGGCATGATTAAAATATCTTTTAGTTAACTCCCTTCCTTCATTTCACATCTTTGGGCATCAGAAATTTTGATTTAATCCTCACACAACAATCCATACTGCAGATATTTGCTTTGCTGCTTTACTAACTCTACTTTCTGCTCACAGGTTTTAAAAACATATGCATGAGCACCTCAGCTTAACACCGCCTACCTGCCTTCACCACTGAACTCTCAGAAAAATCAGACAGTTATGAACTGCTCACTTACTGTTTCCACTGCCATTAGTCAAGCCACAGTATTACATCTGAGCCAGCTCTGTCAGTTTCTTTCACAAAGTCCCTCAACACACTCCACAGCTGCAGTCTCATCTGAAGGATCAGCTAGAAGATTGATTCACTCTTAGGTTTTATCCCATAGATACTTCAATCATGAGGACTTTCTCTCACCTGCTCATTCTCTAGCGCACTTTTTCATGTTCTGTCTTTCTACTTGTGAGTGTGTTTGTGTGTGTGTGTCTTGCTTTCTTTCTTAAAATGCTAGTGCGGCACCTGGGAAACCTGAGCTGTGGTGTCTTGCTTGGCTTTTAACTTGATTGAGAGAGGAAGTACATGTACACGTGTGTGCGCGCCTCACCTCCACCTCCTCCCTCTTCTCAACTCCCACCGACCGACCCGCTTTACTCCCCTGCCCTTTCTCTCGCCCCTCTCTCTTTGTGTCCGTGTGAGGAGGATGTTGGATTCATACCTGCTATCCCCCTGCTCCTCTCTTCACAGTGACTATATCATAGAGGAGAAGAATGCTGTTTTACAGAAGAAAGAAAATGAGGGGTTTGGCTTTGTCCTGCGGGGAGCCAAAGGTGAGCGATGCACATACAGATACACGCCAGTGCCATTCACAAGGTTTTCAAGGTGTGCGAGTGTTTTGGTCTGAGAAGTAGCTTGTTGATCTGAGTCACTGACTACGGCTCAGTCAGTATTGTTACCGTGTGAGTCAACAACACAACCAGCTTTGGTCAACACTCAGTTTGTGTACTCAGTTGCACTCAGGTTTCTGGGTATGTGTTTGTGCGAATGCATGTGGCCCCTTTGGTGGTGTCATCCTTGGCTGAGCTGTCATCTAGCTGTCCCATCTGTTCCCTGCACATGGCGTTGAGTTTTAGTAGAGAAACACTCTACACTCTCTCTCTCCTCCTCTCTCCTCTTTGTCTCTTCTTGTTTTTGTTCCTCTTCGCTCTCCTCCACCTCCTTCACATCCTTCCTGTTCATTATCCTCTCAAAATATTATCATACCTTCTGCACTTTAACCGAAATCGGCTCTCTACTCATCTCCATCACCGCAAATTCGTTTTACTCACGCACGTGCCAGCTCCCTCCCTGCTCGGCATGGTTACCATGGTAACCCCTTTCAGACACCTTGCCGGGAGTCTTAGTGTGCTTTACTGCTCCATCACTCACCACCGTGGGTCTTGGCTCGCCCGTCTCTCTCTTTCAGTCGGTCTTTTACTCCTCACTACCCTTAAACACACACACTGCAGTTCACTTAGTGGTCCTCTGAGAGCTCTCATATGTCAGTGATTTAGCTGGATTCACTCCAACATTAAATGGAGTACATGAAAGCCCGCTCACTTTACGAAATATTCTTAAGTATTGCATGTCTGCTTTTTAGTCATGCTATAATAATTATGTTTGTATGGAACTATAAGCTTCAGTAACACTGTTTAGATGCAGCAGAAATAAACTCAGTGCTAATGTGTTCATTAAATAAATTGGTTAAGAGAAATTTTAATTATTGTCGCGATTATTGCTTGAGAGGAAAATAAAGGAGCATTTGGAGCATGTGATACATGATCTGTTCTAACTTTCCAGTGAAGCAAAAGGAAGCTATAAATACTTCTTTATTTGATGACGTGGGTTTAAAACTTTTTAAAAACTATTTCTTCCCAGCTGAGACGCCCATTGAGGAGTTCACTCCCACCCCGGCGTTCCCTGCCCTTCAGTATCTGGAGTCTGTTGACGTGGAAGGAGTGGCCTGGAGGGCCGGTCTAAGGACAGGGGACTTCCTCATTGAGGTGATAAAAATTGCCTCATTATTCATCTTGATTTGTATACATTTCACTCCTGAAAGAAGTGTAAATGTCCATAGATCCAGATGAAAATGCAAAGTAAATGTATGGTTTAATCGTGTAAATTTCCCTCTGTAACTGAATATAGTGCTTTAACTATGCTTTTATCAGCATAAAAGCAAAAAATTTAAATAAAACAGGAACTAAGTTGTATGTTTCTTGCTTCCTGTTCTGTCTTTGTTGGTGCATTTTCTCTCAGGTAAATGGGGTGAATGTTGTGAAGGTGGGTCATAAGCAGGTGGTATCCTTGATCCGCCAAGGGGGCAACAGACTGCTGATGAAGGTGGTTTCAGTCACTCGCAAACCAGAGACTGAGGAAGTTGTTCGCAAGAAAGGTACATACTTATTTGTACTCAGCAAAATCATAACACAGTAGTAGGCATTTTATAAACATTACTAGTAAATTAATCAGTTGTGCTGGAATGTGTGAGAAAACATGACCTTACGCATTCTCAGGAACTGTTTTGGTCACTTGAAACAATTCTGTTAAGTCTTGGGTATGTATCAAGGACAAACGCTTTCATCTGTTCCTTTCAGTTGGAGAATAAAGTGGACAACTAAAAAATTTTGCTCTTATTGTTTTGGGATCAAGAGTTGAGAGCGTGGGGGAGTTGTAGCTTTCTACACTGAATATGCAAAATGTATTCACACGTTGGCTCAGATATATCTAGGCCATTAATGCAACAATGGACGGATTTTTAAGCTTATTCATAAATTTACAACATATTCTACATGGCTTGATTACATTAGATTGCCCTTCGAGATATTTTATATGGTACGTGAAGCTCCTGTTGCGATGTTTGTTATTTGTAAATTAATTTTATCAGGTAATGGAGACATATATGTTGATTTTTGTGTACAGAGGGAGATACGTGTGTATTGTCTGGGTAATTTCTACCACGTTTCCCTGCTGTAAATTCATGTAGTTTCCATGTCAACCACAGCTCAGATTACTCAGCTCCCACACAGTCCTGGCACAATGACCTCAGAATTGTGTACACTGCAGCGTGTCCGTCTGTGTGTGTGCTTTTATGCATGGTAGAGTGGTGTGTGCACGTCCTTTGTGATTTTTGAGATACAGACAGTGATAAATGAGTTTGACCTAGTTTCACTAGGACAGTACTGTATCAACTTAATTCTGCTACTCAGGGCTTAATGGTCTCTTAATCTCTCTTTCTTCCTCTTTCTGTCTTTCTTGCCTTAATATCATTTCTCATGCTTGTCGCTTTTAAATAAACCCAGTCTCTTAGTATCATTCATTCATGTAGAAGTCAAATTAGCATGTTTTGACCCCAGAAAGGTCCACTTATTAGCTTTTTTTTAACCTTTCAACTTCCCATCATGGTGCCATTTTGCCAATTGACTACACCAATCGTAATTTAATTAAAGTAAAAGTTGAAGGTTTTGGAAATCTTTTGTACTTCCTGGTGTCAGTTGATTAAAAAAGACACTACCTCTCTTATTCTTGTCTCTAATGAGAGGCTACAGTCTTTGCACGTAATTCAACACAAAGATAAAGTCTGCCTCTAAAATCTCACTATTTAACATGCCGATGACAAAAACACAATCCATGCAAAAACTGAAATGTAAAAATAGCAGTTTTTCTTTTTTTGTAGGTTTTGTGAGCATCCTCTTTGACTCTGAAGAAAATACTGGGGAAGTGCCATTTACACCTACAATTTCAATTCAGTTTTATTTATATAGTGCCCATTCAAAACAACACTTTGTATTGTAGGATAAAAACACAACAGTATTAGAGAGAAAACCCCAACAGTTAGACTACCTGCTGTGAACAAGCACTGGGCAACAGTGGGAAGAAAAAACTCCCTTTTAACAAGAAGAAAACTCAGGCAGAACCAGGATGATTGTGTTGGAAGCTTAGGGGGAAGAGAACAGAGCAGAGGGAGAGAGGATAAAAAACACACTATAGGAGAGAGCCAGAGTTGAATAATTACTAATTCTGCTTTAAATGTCTGAATAAATTAGTGGTGCATAAACACATGGTGAGTGAAAAGAGCTGAGTGAACAAGAAAGTCAGACAGGTATGAAAAGGTTTTATACTTGGGCTACACTCGGGCTTTTGCTGATAGCACTAACTATGCTAAGCTAGGCTAATTTGCTGGTGCACAAATGTAAATATAATATTGATCATTTAATTTTACTCTTAGACTCAAGTGAAAAGGATTTTCCCGAGATGGTGTTAATTTTTTTTAATGTAACTTGTTATTATTTGCTTTGTTTTGGGGTTGTTTTTGTTTTTGGCATCCCCATCATGCGTTTGGCACTTTGTTAATATTTTATAAATATTTAATTAATGAAATTGTTAAGTGAGACCGCATGACTGCAAGGATTTGGGATTAATGTGGGTTGCAGAGGGGCTTGCACACCAATTTTTCCAAAGCTGCTTTACTGTAGCCAACGTTAAAGCTTTCTTACCTCTGCTTATGTCAAAGCTTCTAAGGCCAGATATTTAGTAGGTGAAAGAGAAAGTAGACAGTAAAGATAATCACTGGTAAGATTCCTTTATTGTCAACTGAAGAAAAAATGTGGAGACAGATTGAAATGATGAGACAGACAGTGCAAACAGCTATAGAGTAGATGGGGTGTATCTGGCGTTTCATGGGTGGGAATGAAATTCTTCATTCCTTTTTCAAACTTCTCTTAAATGCCTTTTTTTTGCACCCTAATCAATATTGAACACCCCCTCCTGCTGCTCATATCCTCCAGTGGGACTTGGTGTGCTGCACCTTTACACAAACGCACAGAAACATGCAGACACACACGGACCCGCGAGCGAACACACATTCTCTGCACCATGCGTGGCCTCACTACTGCCACCGTTGCCATGGTGACTACACTGCATGTTTGAATTAAGCATTACATTACAGCAAAAGCAACTCTCTCTCCCTCTGAGTCTGTCTCTGTTCCTCTCTCTTTCGCCTTCCTCCTCCATCTCCTCTGCTCCCTGCTCCTGTACCAGAATGTGCAGGCTTGTGAGGAAATGAAGATGTTTGATAAGGACAGTACCCAGGATGGCGTATGTACACTAGATCTGCGGCTGCTGGCGGCAGCGATGATAGTTATGCTCTAGTAAGGCATTGAGGCAACTGTGGGATTTGGAGATCTATCGCGCTACAGTGGTGCATTGAGTGGAGTGTTGGCTGGTCTATCTCAGATAGCGTGAGCTCATCTAGTTCTGTCGTGTGGTATTGTTGGGAAACTTGGTTATAGCATGTAGAGAATGCAGCTATATGTGGTTTCACTGTCAGACTGCATGGCATTGGTGTTGTTACTGCAGGTTTAACATGATTTTAAAATCAGTTGCTGCGTTGTTTTTTACATTACGTTCATTTCAGTGCTTAGTCTAACCTATTTTTAGTCCCATAACTCTATAGTTTGTTTTTGAAGCTAAGATTTGGTAGATATGATTTACTGCTTTGACTGGGACGATTGCCCTGTGTGTATAGTAGGATTGGGAGGCTCCCACAAGCTGTGGGATATAAAGTCTGCAGTGCATCGTTTTCCTTAGCTGTTGAATTTACTATCATCTCTTCATCTGTCAGCCCACATGTCATTATGTGCACCCTCAAGGAATTTTCTCTGGGGGAGGATATGCATGTTTGTATAAGCTGGTTCATTAATGTGTGCCTCTGTCTGATACACATCTGCTAAATTCTAGGCAGGCAGCATATTAAAAGTAAGATGGACGACTTTCTCCCTCTCCTTTCCACACATTTCTTACTTTTTCTGCCTATTGTGGCGGACAAACTCTATTGTTCTTTGTTTACTGGGAGGACTGACCTGTACATTTCCACCCAATGGGCTCCTCAACAGAGAGGAATTCTTGCAGCACAGAGACTAAAAAACTAAAAGTCTTGAAGACAGACTGATACATTTATAAGTCATCTGACAAACAGATAGCAAAATATGAAGAAGCTGGGCTCCAACCGTAGCGTGAACAAGGTCCTGACTAAGTGTGAAGCATCCAGTTCAACCGAATTTGACCAAATCAAATCAGTGAGGACAGGATGGGCTGGCCGTCTCGGGGATGCCAGGAGGGCACTGAGCCGCAAAGCCAAAGGATTTTCATCCCCCTCAAGTTCATCCTCAACTCCATGCCTTTTCTCCACAGCGCCGCCACCACCCAAGAGAGCTCCCAGCACCACCCTGACACTGCGCTCTAAGTCCATGACCGCTGAGCTGGAGGAACTAGGTGAGTGCCAAATAAGTGGTATGCAAACTCGACACTCTTTTTTTTCCCTCCTTTTCTGTCATATTTCTGCTTTGGCTTTGTCATTAAAACTTGGTGTGTCTCCTAACTTTTAGAATAGTCACTTCTGTTGGCTTGTTCTTGTCATTTTCCCTCCTCTGCTGACGCTATCTTTTTCCCACCAAGCTTCTGCTCGGAGGAGAAGAGGAGGTGAGTCTGAGACAAGAAATTGACATCTCTTTGGACGTCACAAAGATGATTTATCAATGATGTGTCAATTTGAGAACCGCTTATTAGAGCAGATGAGCAGAGCAGAAGAACACATGAGCCATGTGGACAGTCTACACTTTTCTGTCACTTATCGCTTCTTTCTTTCGTTCTTTTTTTTCTTTTTCCTGTATTTTATTGAGACAGGGTAGTGATTTTGTACAGTACCACAGAGCATGACCCCACACATATAGCTACATCTTAGAGGTGCCTTTGTATTCTTTATGGCGATATCAACATTTGGAATAGATGCCACAGCGTTTTTATGTCTCAGTATTTAGTTCTGGCCAATTTTCTTCTTAACAGAAAGACTAGATGAGATGTTGGCATCACAGGAGTCTATGTTGCGTTCTCAGCCCTCTGAGGCAGATTACAGAGCAGCCACTGTCAAACAACGGCCCACCAGCAGGAGAATAACCCCAGCAGAGATCAGTGTGAGTGCACCTACACACAGCACATTGGCAGACAGCATATGCTGCTCTGCTGGCATACATACAAACTCAGCGCACATACAAAAATACCTGGCCAACACGACATGCACTGCTGCGCACATTTATGCATATTCTTTGAATTAACCTATAGGAGTCATGGTGTGCTTTCAAGATTTTAAGATACTTTTCTTGTTTTTTTTTTTCATGCAGTCACTGTTTGAGAGACAAGGGATGACTCTACATGGAGGTCTCCATCCAGGGATTGAGAGAGGTCACATACAACTACCAAAGGGCATGTCCAGGACCAAATCTTTTGGTAAAGCAATCACCCATCCTGTACATATTCAAATAAGGTGAATGATAGTGTAATTGTACCTAAAGTAGAGACTAGAATTTGAGGAAGCTTCATTGTGTTTTCATAATTTGTTTCAGGAGAACGACTAGGCAATACTGAGACTGAAGCTCGTTGTTAAGTCGTAATGTGCCATGTCAAAACTTGACTGATTAACAAATGTTGTCAGTTGACAGTGTGGGATATATAATTACTTGGCATTGACTGTTGAAAATTTGTAAATATGAATACTGGATACTGGAACAGATTTAGAAAGCAGTTGTTCAAGTAGCACAGAGCTTGTTTCAAAGTAGCTTAACATATATATTATTAATACGCAACTTTATTATTAAACATTATGCTTTTTGTAAGTATACTCATTAAATGAATCCTATGTGAGTCAAAAATAGAACTGTATGTTTTATTAAACTACTTTAATAATCGTGTTTTTTGACACCTGATACATATTATCTATGTAAGTAAACAAATTTACAGATGGATGCAGTACATTTTTTTATGTGGACCAGCTTGGCACTTTTTCAAGAGCTTGTTTATCACCAGATGATCTGTGCTCTTTGCTCTCTTTACCGTCATCAGGTGCCACTGAGGAGGATCGGCTGTCTGCTCTTGTAGGCGAGCACCGATTTCCCCGCAGTTCCTCTATGACAGACAGCCTCCGAGACCACTCACAACCCCACCCTATCCCTCCCCCTCCACAAACGGCACCTCCTCCTCCTCCTTACTATCTAGACACTGGTCCTCCCCCAGCTTTCTGCCCCCCTCCACCTCCATCGAGAACACAGAGTCAGGGCCATGAGCCTGCAGGACGTTCGAGCTTCAAGCCGTCCTCCTTGGACCTGCCTTACGAGGCCGCTCAGCGGCAGGCCACACACATTGAGAGACAGAAGAAAGCACGCTCCATGATCATTCTGCAGGATTCTTCTCATTTACCTGTTGAACCTACAGAAATTCCACGTCCTTCTGCTGCTACTCCACCTGAGCGAATCAAAAGGAAAGGTCGGGTTATTGACAACCCTTACGCAAACGTGGGTCAGTTTAGCATTGGACTGTACACACCTACCAAGCCCCAAAGAAAGAAGAGTCCTCTGGTGAAACAGCTACAGGTAGGTGGAATGTTATCGATGCTATCTGATTTTGTTGCTTTCATTTGAATGTAAAAAAAAAAGAAGGAACCTGATTTTTTTGGTCTCTACACTGCAGGTGGAAGATGCACAAGAAAAAGCTAGTTTGGCCTTAGCTGCTGCCCACTCGCGAGAGAGCTCACCCTCAGGACGACACCCACTTACCTACGGGCACACACACACCAGCCGTGCAGACTACTACCAGCAGCAGCTGATGGCTGAGCGAGAGCGTATGCGTGTTCAAGGAGAGATGATGTTTCAGGGCAAGGGCCCCTTTGCCGCTGCAATTGCTGGAGCTGTAAAGGATCGTGAGCGTCGCCTAGAAGAACGGAGGAAATCCACTGTCTTCCTTTCTGTTGGGACCATGGAGGGGGCATCTACCACCAGCTCTGATTCCCCCTCTCTGACTCAGTCTCACTCCATCGATGAACGGATGCTGACACGAGAGCTGGGACAGCTGCCTCCCCCTGCCTTGGCTCTGAGCCCCTCACCTAGTGGGACCACCTTTATCCATCCACTTACAGGAAAGCCTCTGGACCCCAATTCACCACTGGCTCTTGCGCTGGCCGCAAGGGAGAGGGCACTGACCTCCCAGAGCCAGTCCCCTACTAGCAGCCCAGAGCCTCGGACTAAACAAGAGCAATTAGGCCAGGGTGTAATATTCATTGACACTCAGACCAAAGAGTCTCCACATGGGGAAGGGGCAGCTACATCTCCCCCTTTTTCACCTAAAAGCGCCAAGGTAGCGGGTTTCGGGGTTGGATCCTCCGCAGCATCAATTTTATCCCCGCAGCCCACCAAGCCACAGTGGGCTGCATCTTCGTCACCTGTATCATTCC
This sequence comes from Rhamphochromis sp. 'chilingali', assembly GCF_963969265.1. Classification (NCBI taxonomy): domain Eukaryota; kingdom Metazoa; phylum Chordata; class Actinopteri; order Cichliformes; family Cichlidae; genus Rhamphochromis; species Rhamphochromis sp. 'chilingali'. The sequence continues at coordinate 60,533,670 of NC_137930.1, read as the reverse complement.
GGCAGGAGATGGAGGCCAGGATAGAGGAAAGGAAGGAAGAGAAGAGGTTAGAGGATAAAAAGAGTATGTTGATCAGTATTATGGATACATCACAGCAGAAGACAGCAGGGCTAATCATGGTCCATGCCACCAGTAATGGGCAGGCTGTTGGAGTGGATTCAGAACAAGAGCAGACACCTGCCCCAGCCTCCATGGAGCCCAGCAAATCACCAAGTCCACGCGCTAAATCCCCCAGTCCCAGTGTCGCCCAGCCCCAGACCCAGCTCCAAGCTCAGAGTTCTGCCAGTCCAGTCCAAGAGAAGGGTCTGGCTCAGGGAAGCTCAGAGGAGGATGTGGATCCGTACACAGTAACCCTTCCCCCTGCCATGTTATCCTCCAGCGATGAGGAAACACGAGAGGAGCTACGTAAGATTGGAGTTGTTCCGCCACCAGATGAGTTTGCTAATGGGCTACTGGCACAGGCACAAGGGGCGCCAGTGTCTCCAGCTAAGCCTGCTGTGTCTCCCGCCACCCCTGCAACACCAACGCCACAAACGCCCTCAACCCTAGCAACGCCAGCTGTGACCCCCACTCAGCCTGCTCAACCCCTGCCTCCACCCAGTGCAGCAGCTGTCTCAGGGAAGCCCTCTGACCCTCTGGAGCCCCCACCGGTGGGTGAGTCTGGCTCTGCGGCTGACTCAGGCGTGGAGGAAGCTGACACGCGCAGCTCCAGCGAGAGAGAGCGAGACCACCATCTCGAGACCACCAGCACCGTCTCCACGGTTTCCAGCATGTCCACATTGTCCTCAGAAAGCGGCGAGCCTGCCGACACACACACCACGCACACCTCCTATGCCGACGGGCAGACATTTGTGCTCGACAAGCCGCCAGTGCCTCCTAAGCCCCGACTAAAATCCCAGATAGGAGGCAGTAAAGGCCCCGTCACTTTCAGGGACCCTCTGCTGAAGCAGAGCTCTGACAGCGAGCTGCTATCACAGCAGCAGGCTGCTGCCCTGGCTGCTGCTGCAGCTGGAGGAGCTGGACTCCCCCCAGGTGGTTCAGCCTCAGTTACTGGTCTAGCCCCCACCAAGCCACGCTACCTCTTCCAGAGGAGGTCCAAGCTATGGGGAGACCCAGTGGAGCCCCGTGGCCCAGGAGTGGGGCTAGGTATTGGGAGTTTGGGAAATCTTGGTGGGCTGGGACTGGGGCTGGGTGCAGATGAGGGAGCAAAACCATCTGTTATGGGAGAGCTCAGTTCACGACTACAGCAGCTAAATAAAGACACCAGATCACTAGGAGAGGAACCTCTGGGAGCATCACTTGATCCAGGAAGGAAGTCACCTGTGGCAGGTGCCAGGTAAGACATGATCTTATAAAGTAAGAGAACAAAGGGTTTTAATTAAAAAAACAAATCCTTTTAAGTTTCATTCTTATCCTTTCTTTATGTAGTGGTAGAGTAAAAAAAAAATCAAGCATTGTGTGTTTTTGATTTATTTAAATTACTTCTTGACACTGAGTTAATTATTTTCTCTAGTTTATCAGCATTTTTATTATATCACTTTATTTGCACCAGTGTCTGTTGTTATCTTCCATTGTGCATTCTTTTTATAAGCTAGTACATTTCTGTTTAAGTTGTGATGGTAAATAGTAATGATATCAGAGGTCACTACCATTGTTGGTGCTAGTTTCCCTGACAATATTAGTGGAACAGCATAGTTAATATATCCTATAACATTAGCAGGTCATGTTTTGGTCTTTAACATCCGTGAGAAGAAGACTTCTCACATAGCAGCAGCTGTCTCAGGGTTAACTGAAGCACACTGGTGTTTTTGTCTGATATCTGTGGGTTTCTTTTTTCACACCTTACCTGAAAGTACAATGAAATCCTTTATATTTCTGCAGATGTGAGGACACCGAAGAGAGTAAACCTTAAGGTTATAGACTCTAGGGTAAACCAAAGCTTTTTTTAAAATATATTTTACATAACGAGTCTATCAGCCCATTGAAGGAGAACAGTACTTATATACATCTTTTTTTTCATTAATATTCTTTGTACTGTTATTTGTTACCTTGTTTGCATCAGCTGATTCCCTCACTGACACTTGTACAGTCCCTCAAGAATCATTAAAAAAGACAATTGAAGTATTACTACACCACAATGTTTTTCAAGAAATGATTGTTTTTAGAGATACAGTACAGTAGTACTACAGTTGATGGCTCCTTGTTTCCATAGTTACAGCTGTACTCCTTTGCTTCCTGTTAAGTGTTCTGTGTTGGTAAGAGTAGACGGTAGCAGTTGATAAGCTAGTGGTGTGTGTGTGTGTGTGTATATGTGTGTGAGTGTGTGTAGTAGATTATCCGTTGGTGCAAACAAGGTAACGGGGCTTGGAGGCACGTACTTCCTGAAAGCTTCTCCTCATCTCTTGCACAGTCTCACTTCTGGGTTCTAACCTATGACCCTGCTAGTAGCTCCCCTTCCAGTGTTTCCCAAAGCCTTTGTTCAAATAGTGCATAATACATCCTCATATACACTGCTCTTTGCGGTCATCGCTGATAATAATTGATAAGACAAGAGACTTTATCATCAGTGATAACCTCAAAGGTTCAAGGATGTATTTTAACAAGTATTTGAACCTGTCTGAACTATAATGGTGTGTGCCATGTTGAAATCCATCCACTCACAATCTCAGCATTAACAAGGCTGTTAATGCCGAGATTACCAGACAAAGTCTGACCCCGTCAAAAGTCTTCAAGAGTCATGTTGTCATAAGTGGTGGGATCTTCTCTTTTGATTTCCTCCAGTATAAAGCAACCGGCTTCAGACTGGTTGTATTTTTGTGGCTTGACAGGCTGGTAGTTAACATCTGAGGTTAGAAGGACAGATGGTATCTTTTATTGGCTGCCCACTGAAGTGCTACTCATTTAATACAATTGACAGGACGGGATGTTAAATGCATTGTCATGGAGTCGTGGATCTGTCTCAGCCTTACAAAGAGCTCTGTGGTTTGTGATCACTTTTTTAGATGCAGTTGAGTTGGATTTTCTTTCACAGCCTTCTTTCAGCTTCTCTGATTTTTTTTTCTTGTATCATATTCTCTCTATGTGAATATTGGGAATGGAAGAAGTTGCTTCCACCATACTTCACTGCTGCTAAGAGGAGCTGAAAGATATGAACAGACGATATTACATTGACAAGATGTCAAAACATACTTTTCATAGTCTTCTCATCATGGTGACATCAGCGAAAGGACATGATCAACTTCACACACCAAAGCTTGTGCATCGCATTTTCATGTTTCCATCCACGAGTCAGTGGAATCAGTTACAGCGCTGACTGGGAAAGAACAATGAGAAAGTCTTTGTAGAACTAATCACCATAGAGCTACAAGTTAATGTCCATTCACAGAATTTAATCCTTACTGTTGCTCTAGACAAGTATAGTTTGATGTTCCAACCCCTTAATGCCTAGTATATCATATTTGATACATACAGTTTTTGAGACTTCTACACAATCTGTGTTTTTTTTCCCTCAGAAAAACAAAATAAATTGTGCAATACATTTAAAAGAAATAGTTTTCAAAAAAAAGGCCAGAGGTACGGTGGCCCTAAGGGGCCAAACGGACTGCAACTTAAGAAAACACCAGCAAAAAGGAAAAATGCTGCAAAAGCACACAAAAGACAACGGAAATAGGAAAAAAGAAAACAGAAATAGGAAAAAACAGATCCAAAAGCACAAGGGAAGTGTTTCTGGGGAGACAATAGCCCGACGGACCAGTTGCAGGAACCAAAACATGCTAGGTAAGTGTGTTTTAATCTCATGATTCATATAATCGTGATGACGGATTTTTGGGCTAATAGTTAGGCTAACACACTTACCTCTCATCTTTTCTTTCCTCACAAAACCGATAGATCCTCTACTTCTTTTAAGTGTCTCCCAGCACAATTCTCAGCATATTTTGGTTCCTGCAACTGGTCCGCCGGGTTATTGTCTCCCCAGAAACACTTCCCTTGTGCTTTTGGAAATCTGCTTTTTCCTATTTCCATTTTCGTTTTTCCTATTTCCGTTTTTCCTATTTCCGTTGTGTGTGCTTTTGCGTTTTTCTTAATGCTGGTGTTTTCTTAAGTTGCATTCCGTTTGGTCTCTCAGGGCCTCCGTACACATGTAGCAAATATGATACAAAACTACACAACTAAAATATGCAAATTAATATTGATTTTGTTAAAAATAATTTTAAAAAATGTGACTTTCGGGCAATTATTTAATGGTTCAGGGTTAAAGCAATGTGTCTTTACAGAGGAATTCATTACTGCTATTAGAAACAGAAATGTGCTGTCCTAATACTTTGGTGTCCTAAATCCCTGTTTGTACAAGACACTGGACTTTTGGATGACCATAAATTAAATATGAAGCTCGAATTATATCAAATACAACATATCAAGTAAGACCGGTTCAGACTGGATTCACACCTTCCTAATGTTATCCAAATGAAGAGATCACCACTATCTACATGCTGACAGTTGATTGCCCTTGGCTGTAAAAAAGATGACTGCGCACACCATTATTTCTCTCTCTCTCCCTCTCTGCCTCTGTGTCTCTTCACCTGCTGTAGCATTTCACGTAGAGCATCAGCATCTCCGCACTCTTAATTGTCACATTCGTCGATCACTTACCCCATCCCCTCTGTGCCCCATTTAAACCCCTTCAAAAACTACACTGCTGAATTTTGTCTCCACCTTGTTCATGTGCTGTGTATCAGAGCTTTGGGTCACGTACAAAAGTGTGTTTCTCATTTCTGTTGTGCTTTTTGGTTTTCTTTCCTTTGTTTTTTTTATTTTATTTCTTTTTTAATGAAAGTTGCATAACTTTGTTTTGATTTTCAGTGTTTGTGTTGAGGATGGCCATGATCCTTGACTGTCTTGTATTTTAAACCATGATAAAACAGAATATGCTCCACCAAAACACACGTGCATTCACCGCTTATATACTGTGCTCTACATACAAATCCATGTTAAAAAAAAGATTATTTTCTTATATAAATGCATGTGAAACGAAGTACAAAAGCAGCTTTAAAAGTCAAGAGACATGTGCTGTCCTGTTGTGTTTCTTTATTTGTTCGTTTTTCTTTGTGCAGTGTTTGATATGTGAACAGTGTGCTCATTTCTCTCTCATGTAGCCCACTGGTCAGACCTTCAGGTGCTGAAACCCACTCTGCTGTCTTTGTCATGCTGACATGTAGAGCAACCCAAGCACAAAAATGCATTCATGCCCATCTACTGATGAACAGTCATACACTCACACAGTCACATACACCTATACATGTAGATGACGCACAGCAAAGACAGCGGAGCGGGCTGAGGCAGATTATAAGTCTGGTTGGCAGGCTGCGTCTCATTGAGTGATGCTAACATTCTCTCCCATTGCTCTCTCTCTGCTCACCTTGCATGCTCCGCCCTGCTGCTCTGATCTGATTGGTCTAGAACTGACTGTGCGCCCAGGAGGGCAGGACGACTGTGTAAGTGCGCATGGAGCTCATCTCATATCTGTCGGCTCCCCGTAGTCTGAACATTTTTCCAGCCCGAGTGCTGCTTAGCTACCGGTCTTTCATTACACTCTTTTACTCCAAATCTCACCCAATAAAAAAGTTTCAAAAACATGCAGGAGATGGAAAACGTGTGCTACACCTTCAGACATGTTAACGTGCATGAAAAAGACACCACTGTAGTAACTCAGTAGTTTAGTTTCTCCTATCAGTTTTTCCTTGCTTGCACAATGATAGCTAAAATTTCCTTAATTGTATCCATCCCTCTTTCTTACTGTTCTTGTTCTTATACTAACGTTCAGTCTCTAAGACTGTCACAAATTTATGCTTCTAATAACTTTCAAAAAAAGAGTGATATATATATATGTTAAAAAAGGTGACTAGACTATTTAAACTATTATCCCATATCAGGTCACTATAAAAAAATAATAGTTATACCTCAGTGTTTACGTGAGTACGATCCTTCTTTCTCAGAGTTCCTAAATGCTAAACGTATTGCACTGAATTAAGTGTTAGCCAAGCTTCCAAGATCATTTACTCCTTTGATTAACAAGTAAATAATGCTAATTAGTGTTTAACAACAATTCCCACCTGTTTCTTCAAACAATGTAATTCGTGGTCATGAAATTGAATATTTACTGTATCCATTTTTTTTGAGTGAGTCAAAATGTAACTAATGTGCAAGAGAGCTGAAAATCAAATTTAATATTCTACTTTTAGATCTGCCTTCTGCATCTAAATTTGGATGTGTGTGTGTGTGTGTGTGTGTGTGTGTGCGTTTGTTTCTACAGAATTTGTCACACATTAGAAAATGAATTCTGCTTTCAGGTTAGTGATATCAGCAGTTTCAGTGTAACACAATACATCTGTTTAAACACTGTATTTGTAATCTAATGTTGGTCACACTAACCTATTCAAGGATGCTTATAGTAGGACTCAACAGCTTTAATTGAATTAATCATAGCAAAAACACGCTCATTAATGTCACAGGGACTAGGGGTTTTTATGGGTGTGAGTAAAAATTAGGGCTAGGGCTCTTATTTTGGAGAACTACCCTGTAGTCACTTGCATAGCTAGATGTTCTTAGTCTGACTAGTTTGATCTTTCTAACAGCCATTAACCTCTCTTCTGCACTAACCTACTTTAAAATGAATGACTGCTGTTTATATACATGCTGTGAAAGAGTATTTGCCCTCTTTCTGATTTCTTTTTTTTTTTTTACATATTTCTCGTACTTACATTTGTCAGATCATCAAACAAATTTTAATATTAGATAAACATAACTCAAATAAATACAAAAATGCAGTTTTAATATAATGATGTTATCGATTAAGGGAAAAAAGCTATCCAAAACTACCTGGCCCAATGAGGAAATACAATTGCCCACCTTGTTAAATCACAAATTCATTGTGACTAAATGTTTAGTTTCACTGGACATCCAAGCATGATTACTGCCACACCCTTGAATCAAGAAATCACTTAAATAGAACCTGTCTGGCAATATGAAGTAGGCTTTGAATGGCTAAAAACAAATAAAAAATGAATTTTCTAGTGGCCTAGTCAAAGCTTCAATCCTACCAAGGTGCCTTAGCATGACCTTAAACAGGCTGTTCATGTTCAAAAACCCTCCAGTGTGGCTGAATTAAAATAGTTCTGCAAAGATGAGAGGATCAGGATTCCTCCACAGTGTAAAGACTCATTGCTCATGCTTGATTGCAAGTGAGTGGCATAACTAGTTATTAGGTTTAGGTGGCAACATTTCACGTTTGGATAAATTTTTTCCCTTAATAAATGTAATCATAATTTAAAAATGGCATTTTTTATTAACTCTGGTTTTCTTTGTCTAACATTAAAATGATCTGAAAAATGCAAGTGTGAGAAATATGCAAGAAAAACAATGACTAAGAAATCAGGAATGGGGCAAATATTTTTTTACTGCACTCTATAACCCAAAGTGTCATTTTTTCTTCTTTATTTTATTTTCGTTAACAGTCTTCCTTATTCTTAAAGCCTTGTGCCTCTGTCTGTTTCCACCAGACTTTTCAGCAGCCTAGGTGAGCTCCACACCATCTCTCAAAGAAGTTATGGAACCACATACACCATCCGCCCTGGCAGTCGCTACCCCATCACCCGACGCACCCCTAGTCCAGGCTCACCTGATCGGGGCGACCCTCTTGGACGATTCTCAGGCTACGGCCTACCAACCTCACCAACCACACCGCCACAAACTATCCTCAAATCCTCGAGCCTCAGCCTACCCCAGGAGCCAAAGGAGGTCCGCTTTGTAATGAGGAGCTCCAGCGCCCGTTCCCGCTCTCGCTCTCCGTCCCCGTCACCTTCCCATTCACCTGGGTTAGGTTCACCACTTTTAGCTCTACGACCCTTTCACCAAAAACCCCTCCACCTCTGGAACAAGTATGATGTTGGAGACTGGTTGGAGAGCATCAACCTGGGGGAGCACAGAGCAGGGTTTCAGGAACATGAGATCGAAGGTTCTCACCTCCCTGCTCTAACCAAGGATGACTTTGCAGAGCTGGGAGTGACACGAGTCGGACACCGCATGAACATTGAGCGAGCACTGAAACAGCTGCTGGAGAGCTGACCCCTGCCCTGAGACACAGCCACAGATGGAGATCGGTGAAGACAGACAGAAGATTCGGGGGTTAAGGAAAATAAGCGATGCGATAGGGGCCGCTCCTCTTTTACTCCGGCTGCTTTTATGTTCGGCATCACAAATGTTGACCTGCAGCTCTTAGGCACACTCTGTTTCCATTCTGCATTAACACCCTGCACTTGGCAATGCACTGAAGAGGAGTCGTCGATACATTCATTTTTCTTCTTGCCCACCACCCTGCTTTTGTGGCCAATTAAATCAGGCCCAAAATGATATTTGGCGTTTTTATTTAATTATTTTTTGCTAAGACGAGCCAGACGAGCTCCAATTAGAACATTTGATTTGTGAAAGGTTCACTTGTTTCCTTAGTAACATCCCCACTTTCTCGCTCCCTCCTCTCCTTTCTACCTCCCCTCCCAAATAACCCCCCAGGTCCCTCTATTAGGCTGCTGAAAGCCTTCTTGCAGTTCGAGTAAAGGAGGAGGAGGAGGAGGCAGAATTTTTTGTTCCACACAGAAAGCTCAGTTGCCTTTCAAAATATTTATACAGAGATCAACAGCAATGAACACAGTGCTACGGACACACAGCCCTGAAAAAGGTGTGTCTTCTGTATACGTGCTGTTTTTAAACCGAAGACTTTAGAGCCCAGAGTCGGAGCTCCACAAAGTAAACCGTGGGAGAAAACCCCCTCTGCCTTGGTACCCAGACTGTGCTATCTATTATATTTGGAGAATGTTTAACCAACACTCGTGGCTTTTTTTCATAATCAGTTTCTTTTTTTGGTTTTCCAAAGGGAATAATATATATAGGTATTATATAATATATACATATATATATATATATATGTATTTAAATATAGCTTTCAGGAGAAAAGACAATGTTGCAAAGAGGAAATATAATAAATTAATCTGCACCTGTTTTTTTGGTTTTTAGTATAGAAGGCAGAGAGAAATCTTTAAATCTATTCCACTAATAGTTTACTCATTTCTACCAATTATATACATACTTATATATATACGTACATATATATAAGTATTCTATATATATATATATATTTGAAAGGAAAAAGTATATAAATATGGAAATGAAGTTTTTGTCATAGGTATCCAACTTTCCTTATGGTCACTCCTTTTTTGAACCGTAGCATGACGAGTTGCTTCATGTTTTTGACAAAGAGTTTGTTGTTTGTTTTTATTTTCTTACGGTCTTCCTTCATACTAAAGGGCATCCCGTAATGTGAGGCTGAGACCCCAGTTGACACCCATCCCTACTGCTTCAGCAACAGATCCCGCTGCCTGTGTATCCACAATAACACATCAAGGGCACCGGCCACCTATGTGCAAGCTGACTGGCTTTAAAGGGGCTCTTCATCTTATGCCTGTTTATCACTCAGGGATGGAAGTTTGGGGCACCAGCATGAAGAGGTTGCTTGCTGTTTTACTACTAGAAATTGAATTTTTCTTACACTTCAACAGTTAAACACCACCATAGTCTGTTAGAGAGCTAGTAAAGATTCCATCCCTGTCCCCGATAGTGTTACTTATACCAGTTTGCACAAGGTCTGGTATCAATTTCCAAGCATGGAAACCTGGAGAAACAAGCTTTAACTGTTCAAATAATTTTTTTTAAAAAGCTAATAATTGTGTTCCTTTACCTGTATAACCAATAAAAACTTGCCATACAAGCTTAAATGAGCTTGATGTGTATGCCCTTCTGAAATGCCACTGCAGGGAATGTCTGTAGTTTCTCAGGCTGTGGGGATGGGAAAGCCTCTGCAAGGTCTTAAGAAAATTCAGTATTTTACAACCTGACATTATTGCAGCTTTCCTCGATCTTTACCATTTTCTAAGTGAGTAAAATATCATAAACAGAGGGACAGCTACAACTCAAAACAATAAGGCGCAGGTTGTTTAAAAAAAAACACTGAATTTTCCTTTAACAATACAAATCTACAATTGTACTCATGAGTAGCTTCTGCTGGCAGTGAGAAACAGTGAGTTTTATTCACACAACGAAATGCATTTTATAGCTTTTCTCTGACGGGAAGCCAGTAAATGTCTATTACCAGTAAAAAAAGTAAAACCTCTGTGCATCAGCAGAATCCAATCAGTATGCCAAGGCACTTACACCTGGCGAAAAAGTGCACGCATGTTTAGTTTCTTTTTCTCACAGTTTGTAAAAGCAGGTGGGGAATTTAACGGTGTATGTGGGTTGTAGGAATAGCACTCACTGCCTCGCTGTGACCTCACTGATTATTCTTTTGTTTTTGACGTAGATGTCACGTCCTCAGACTCATTTGAACACTTCTTTTTTTAAATTGTTCTTATCAGTTCTTCTTTTGTCGTTTGATTTGTTACCCTCGGACACTGTGGGTAGATTTTGTAGCGTGTGGATCATGACTCATCTGAATTTTAGAGTGACTGAAAAAGAGCAGAAAAAAAATCTCCTGTCCATTCTAAACATACTTACACTTGTAAAAAATAAACAAACTACAAATATTTGCTTTTTTTAATCACAAGCAATGTATATATAATAGATTTCATATAAATTTTTGAAAAACAAAAAGTATATAGATCTATATATGAATGTTTGGCATATATGCATAGTTAACCACCTGTGAAAAAAAGGTGAGCAGATTTTATTCTTTCTATGAACTCTTGAACTTTTGAACTCTGAACTATGAACTAGGGGATGATTTGCACAAAACAAGGTGACAAGGTGCTAACATAAAAGCCACCCATCGTCCAAGAGCATGCGTGCATCTGGATTCCCTGAATCTCTCTGTGTGGTCGTTCTTCTTCACTGTGTGTATGGCAGTGTGTATGTGTGCAATCGCTTATTTGTTTCCATTTTTGTGCGTTTGTTTGGGATTGAAACAATGAGAATGCGTGTGACAGTGCAAGAGCGTCAGTGTGTGTGTGTGGTTAATTGTTAGGGTTTACATCACTGGAGTTGGTCCACTATAGCCTTACTGTATTACCATCAGATGTTGCCAGCAGTGGCTGTGTCACACAAACACACGTGCTCACAAAACGCACACACACACACACACACAAACATAAAAATGCACACATGCATTAATCTTCATTTCAAAACTCAACATCATCGTCCGGCATTCTTGTTTTGTACTAAGTGACGTCTTCATAAAGTGGACTGCTCTGCTCAAGAGCAACAAGACAGACTGAGATTACCACATTATTGATGAACACGGTCACATTTTATATTGCAAGACAACCACAGCTCACCTTGTAACTGTGTAGGCACGGCTTATGCAGTATCACTGTTTTGTAAACCCATTCCCAGATGGCATTTGTGCTCTTTACCCTCCACTCTGTCTGGCAGCACTCCTCTTTCCTTTTTCAGACCTTCAGTTTCTGAGTTTTGGATATGCTATATGAAGTGATCCAGTGAGGAACAAACAACACAAAGGAAAAATGTGCCAAAAAGTAAATAAACTTTTCACTGTATATTTGTCTTTGCTTTAGGACTATCTTAGTTACAGCACTCTAAAGCTGTTAGATAACATGATAACATGGTGCCATCTCCTGGAAATCTTGAGAACAGATGTTTGTTAGATCCTTCTGTATTTTCCTGCAGCTGGAAGTACAGTCATTACTTTTATTTTTTGAAGAAGTAGTACATATATATATATATATATATTCTCATATTAATTAATATCTGTATTATTAAATTATTGATTTAAATGAAATTTGGAGACAACTGCTTGATTTACTGTGATAAAGGGTGAACATATGCAGTCTGAAGTTTGACACAGCCTGGCCTGGTTAGGAGAATAAGTGCTGTACTAAATAACTGCTTGGACCGGTGGCTAAGATTACCACAGATACAGACTCAAAATGAGCAAAGTGTAACAGAAGTACACATCATTTGGTCAAATAATTTCCTTGAAGGATTATCTTTGTCTTATTTTGTAATCAACAAAGCACAATCTACATAGTATAGGGGCAGCAGCGTGACCTTTTTTAAAAACCCACTGGAGTCCAGTGACCAAATGGAACCAGTGATCTTATCATCAAAAGGGTTTTTTTTCTTTCATTGTCAGTTTTCTCCTTGTTTGCACTGTGAAGTTTAGATTGGTGGATGTATCACTGCAACACCTCAGCCTTGTCTCACGGGTTAAGCTTCCCCTTATCGGCATCAAATGACCAGAAAACTCATCTGCAATTATTCTCCCTTTGCACACTTAAAAATATTCATATAAAAGTCCCTCTGTATTTTAATACACAAAATCCCGTGTACAAATATGAGTTAACCAGAAGCTACCTAGTATTCCTCATTCAGAGTAAGGGAGATAGTAAAGGTTGAGGCAAGATCTGAGATGTTGCCCAGGATATCTCCACCACAGAGATATATGTTTGTTATATTATGTAATAAATTTATAATTAAAACATGAAAGAGTTTGTCTACTTGTTTTGACTTCAGTCTCTTCAGTGGTTTATTGAACGGAAATACGACACAAAGGGTAAACATGCCAACATATCTACAGGATTTTGGACAATACTACTTTTACTTGTTTTGCACATCACCACAGTGGATCTTAAACAGCAAAACTATATATTAAAGCCCCCCATTTTTTAGACACTCAAAAGTAAGATGATTTCCTACGATTGAGAGTCAGTTTGATGCCAGATGAGGCTGTTCAGTATCAGGTCCAAGGATCATCAAAGCAATTGAAGGAACCCATAATTAGGCTGAAAAATGCAAAACAATAGCATAAGACAAAGAGCACAAACTTAAGGAAGGGTCGGTCAAATCACCAACTTAATGGTACATTCTTAAAGGGAATAAATGTCTATTCAGTGACACTAAAAAGGCCCAAAAGATCACAGAAGACAACTAAAGTGGATGATTTCAGAATTCTTTCCTTGGTGGGGAAACCCTTAACATCTAACTAAGGCATAAATATTCATGAGGAAGTAGGCGTGCCGTCCATTAATCAGGAGATTTATATTATAGTTTATGAATGGAACTATAATGAGGTGCAATCCACTCGGTACACTCAAGGAAAAGAAGGCTATATTAGACTTTGTCATGAAACATCTAAGTATCCTGCACAGCTGTGGGGAAAAAAATCTGGTTGAACAGATAAAACTTTATGTCTATAGCATAAAGTGTGCTATAGAGAGCTCATCCGAACCATCATCATGCTCTCAGGAGGTAGATCTGGCTTCTTGCATCTGCATGACCTTGGGCAAGATACTCAACCCCAAGCTGTTTTCTGGTGCATCCAATGGAGTATGAGAGCACTTAGAAAAAAGTTATTATGTGAATGAGGCATACTGTATAAAGCGCTTTGAGTGCTCCAGTTGTGTAGAGAAGCGCTATATAAGAATCAGTCCATCTACCGTCAGACAATGCTGTCTCATGGGCTTATATGGATACAGTGCAGCTGATGTGACCGGTGATAGAAGTGTACGGGGCTTTACTCTCTGCCCGGAATCAGCACGTCACATTCCAAATGGATAATGACCCAAAGCATACTGCAAAAGCAACCCAAGAGCTTCTCAGGGATATTTTTTAATTGCTAAGCCATAACTCTCGACACTCTTTTCATGAACTGAATACAGAATGGCCCACAAACAAGCAGAAACTGGAGGCATCTGCAGTGAAGGCCTAGTAGAGCAGCTCAAGTGAGCTGGGCTCTAGACTTAAGCACTGAGTGCAAAAGAAGTCTTACATCCAGTCTTTGTATTTAAAATGAGTGAAGTTTTCCAGACCTCTGAAAATGGGTGACCATGTATGAAAATGGCAATTATTCATAGACGCTAATGAAAAATTTCAATACACCTCTTGCATTAAAGTCTGCACATCTTGACTGATTTAAAATCCACTGTGGTGGCAAAAATACAAAATTGTGTAACTGCATAAATACATTTGTACCTAACTTTGAATATTAATTAATATCTCTGTTATTATCTACTCATATCACAGGCAGCTTGTTGTCATTTTCTTTTATAAAATGGTGATGAGTTGATTATTTAGTGCTCTGCTCCTATTGCTGCATTACAGCAAGATGGAAAGAGGCATGATAAAGATTTGGTTACATGGTACATTAAGTTCTCATTTATTGAAAAGATAAAAAACACAAAATTTAAATCATAAAATTAATGCAGTCGACAGATGCAGCTCCCCTGCTGGCACGGCACACAACACTACACACAAACACTGAGAACAGCAGCAAGTACAGTTCATAATCACATGTTCTCTTTGCTGTGCGAGTTACTTTTCAATGCTTCACATAGTAATTTTTTCACACTTAAGCAAACATTCATTTTCTACCTTAAGAATAGTAGATATTGTTCAAAGTATGAATGACAGCAGCTAAATGAGCTCTGTAAACAACAGAAATCCTATTCATTCCACCACATTTATTATTCCCGCTACCGTCACTAGACAGAATAGAGGGCAGTAATTTAAAACATCTATAGATTACCGTGCGCCATCCTCCAATCAATTAAAAAGCAGACCACCAAAATTACAATTAGCATTCCTGCTGATGGTGTCGGTCACGGAGATTAAGATGTCTTGACACCGGACAGAAGCAGCAGAAATGATCCTTCAGGTGTCATCAGAAATGTTTTAAACTAACTCTGGACTCTCTGCCTTTAATCCGTCCTCTTCTGCCTCTGAATTATCTTTCTTCTCGAGGTCAAAATTCTGTAAGAAAGCAGTGAATGGAGGATATCAGCACTATCACCAACAGTTATTAGTAAATTTTCTCATAACTACACTTTTTTTTGCCAAAAACAAATGCTGTTTGTACATTTTGTACATTTCTTTATATCATAAATTTGTAGTGATTTTGTTACAGCTTAAAAATTGGAACCACTTTAAATGACACAAGTGTAAAGAGGCAGTTGTAGTCTGCAGATGTTAACTAGGTTTCACTTATTTTGAATGCACTAATCTGACAAATGATATTGATTTTTTTATGCTTTTAAATGTATTAAGAATTCTGATCTTTCAGTTTTGCCCATTGAAACTCGATTTCTTAACACTATTAGCAACGGGGGTTAAAGTGGGCTGGAATGATCCGGAACGGTGTTCCGGCACCTTCATTAAATGCGTAATTAAATCTGATAGGAAGAATAATAGCCACATAATACTGTTGAGAGATTTAATTTTTCATGTGCTGCAGCCTGGAGGTGCTTCCAGCTGACAGCATGTAGTAATAAGAAAATAATGACATCCCACAGTCTCACTTATACCCTAAACACACACCTCTTCACTTTGTATCCCTGTGGTGCGTTCACGGTGCAGATGTAAATAAAGTTGTGGTTCTGAAATTTGTAGGAAGTGATTTCAAATGCTGCTTTCACACAGCTCAACAAACATCACCAAATTCAAACAGCTTTTCTGCAGATTGTACCATAGTGTGTTTTGTTACCTAAATCTACAGTTGCTGTATTTCCCAGGGAGAGATAAAGACTGGATGGGAGAGGAAGATGAATCATTTTCAAAGGTAAGAACTGCTCAGCAAGCAACATTTTATAAAGCTGAAATTTAAAACTTACTTGTAAAGTCCTAATTCATTTCAGAAACAGGGATTGGATATAAAGATGATGTGTTACTGAAGTTATGTATTTTTCATAATGCGAAATGTCTTGCTAAACAAATTAAAGTACAATATTTTTTGTTATTCAAAGTTTGCATGAAAACAGGTTAGTTTGCAATACTGTGGTAAAGTAGACAGTGATGCACTAAGTTGAATGGGTTGCAGTGCAGACTGTGGTGTAAATGTAAGCTCTTGATGCTACATTAGACATTAGATTAAATTCACTCACTAAATTCAAACTTTCCTACTAATTTTATATAGTCTATGAGTTGGAAATCAGATATAACTTAAGCAACATCTGCTTATATCTTGTTGAATTCAGTCAGCTAAATCCAAGATCAGTGAGTCTCAGCAGCAATACAAACTGTGACTAGTTTCTAAGTAACTTTTCCCCATGCTGCACACCTAATCTTAGGATTCCACCTCTTTTCACCTCTCCATCTTTGATATCCAGTATATATATATATAGTTCGTCACTAGTCCTAACTCTATGATTGTTGATTTTGAGTAGAGAGGATCTCCAGTAATCATATTAAAACAACAAAGGACAATAATGAACTCATTATATTTCCTACTTTAAGTACCGCACAATCAAATATTTAATTCTTTGAAGTTAAAATTCTACAGTTGCTTAAGGACAAGCACATTAGTAATCAGAGAAGCTAGTGTACCTCTAATTCTTGCATCACTTCATCCATGAAGTCACTGGGGTTTTGCTTGTACTCCACTGCTCTTTTGATCATGTCTCTGAACATCTGACGAAAGAGGTACAGTCAGAGCTATCAGACGGCAGTAGAAGTTCAGGTGGTGTGAACATGTTATAATGACTACACTGACTGAAGTTGATAATTGGCTTATAAAATGAACACTTTCACTCCAGTCATATTATGTAAAACAGCAGGAGAAGAAAGAAACCTGCTCAGACCTTAACTACATTGGTTCCATCAGCTGCTGACACAAAGTAAAACGGGAGTCCTTGCTTCTTCCCGAAATTGAAGCTTCTTTGAGTGACCTTCATGTCGGCTGCAGATGTGGAAAAACAATCACAATCACAAAGTCCAGTTTGCTGGACAAAACAGTTAAAAAAAAAATACTGCAACCTAAAGAAATCATGTCACACATCGAACTCTAACATTACCATTGCATACAGTCATTACAAGAACTCCACACCAACTTTAATGTGCAGACTCACCATCAATTTTGTTGGCAACAACACAGCAGGGTATCTCTGGTCTGTACTCTCTTAGTTCCTTATACCAGTTGACTAAATTCTTATATGTGAGCTTCCTTTGAACATCAAAAACCTTAAAAAAAAGAAAAAAAGAAAAGAAAAAAAAAGATGAAAGATTTAGCAAAAGTTCACCTTGGTTGCTGACAACATAGTTACATTTTTCAGACTATTTTTAATCCTCACTTCTTCATGCACACTTGAATGTGTTCTTACCATAATGCATGCATGTGCTTTGTGGTAGTATGAAGGATGCATGTTTTGAAACCTCTCCTGACCAGCAGTGTCCCAGAAATCTTTGGATCAAAATAATAAAAAAAGAATTTGGTAATTTAAGATTTGCAGATTATTATTTTAAACTGGTTTCAAACATTTTATGTTGTCACAGCAAGTGCATGGTACTTACCAACTGCTATGGTCTTGTCTCCTACAGTGGCTGCGTGTTTGTAGAGAGTCAAGGCATAGGTTGACAACTGCTGGGGACGACTGCACGAGGAGTTAAGGATCTTAACAATATGCAACTTGTTTCTTCAAAGCATCTTAAGGCTAAGAGAATCTTTTTCCAAGTCTTTGTTCCTAGCCCACCTGCTTGAATTTAAAATTAAGTACTCAATTTATAAATTGCTTCTTCGTCTTCTTCTTTTGACTGCTCCCTTTAGGGGTTACAACAGTGCAGCCATCTCACTTCAAAACTAGTGTCTTTGTTTCTTTTATTGTTGAAATTTTACTATGTTTGTCTAAAACAGGTCTCTCTTGTGTAATAGACATTGGCTGAGATTCCCTATATAAATAAAAGTTAAATAAAATCTTCCTCTGTCACAGCAACCATCCACAGGGCCTCCTTCACTACATCCATAAACCTCCATTGAGGTGTCTCTCTTTTCCACCTGTCTGGGAACTCCACATTCAACATCCTTTGTCCAGTGTATCCACTATCCCTCCTCATCACATGTCCAAATGCTCTCAGGCATGCCTCTCTCACTATGTCTCCAAATTGCTTAACCTGCGTTGTCACCCTAACTGCATTGTCCTCTAATGAAGTCATTTCTAATTCTGTCCATTCTCATCCCTCCCAATGAAAATCTTAGCATTTATCTTTCCAACCTTCCTTCATATCTACCTCCTGTCTTTCTATTAATGCCACTGTCTCCAATCCATACGCCATAACAGGTCTCACTACCATCTTGTAAACCTTCCAGTTGACTCTTGCTGCTACCCTGACATGTGTCTTCACCCATTCCACCACACCAGCACTCTCTTCTGCAACTCTCTTGTGCGCTGTTTGTTGCTTGGGATGGTTGACCACCAAAGGTATTTAAACACATCTACCTTCACTACCCTTACTGTTACTCCTGTTTACCTCTCATTCGCAAACATGTATTCTGTCTTGCCTCTATTGACTTCAATTCCATTTCTCTCCGGTGCATACCTCCAACCCCTCTTCCACCTGGTCATCTGTCACTCCTACACCTACCTCACCACTGTCTCGCTGTCCTCATATATGTCCTGCATCAGCCTCACAACACTTCTCTACCACTCTCGTTCTTCACGCAGTACCACAGTTCCTCTCTTGGCACCCTGTCACCTGCTTTTTCTAGATCCACAAAGAACTGTATAAACTGCTAAAGGATACTATTCGTCCATGAGAAACCTCTCCATTAGCCTGCGAAAGAAGGAGAAAAGTGCCAACCCCACAATGTTAGGAAAGCTCAAATGTTGTTGATCGCTGCTTCCAGCTAATACTCACTTAGATTTACCAACTGCGCTGTCTCCCAAGCAGATGATCTTCACCTGTTCGTCCGCATCGTATTTCTTTTGGTCCAGTTCAGGGATGCTGCCAGCGTCAACAGCCATATCTCCCTTTTTGATTGCTGCTATAAATACCTGAAAGAAATTCCGTTATGCTCCCACAGGAGCTCCGATAGACGGATAATACCCAGGGAGTATTAGCTAGCTTGCCATTAGTTACTTGAGGTTCGCCTTTACTTCACTTATTCCTGGTTCGTCACGGTTCACGTCAGTAAAAACAGATGCTCACAGAAACTGACAACAAAACTGAGCCCGTCACTGATTACATTCTCTTTCTGAAGTGCTGAAGTGTACCTTTCACAGCGCACTCAGGAGGGAACGATTGTTAATCGCAAGTAAGCTAACAGAACTAGCGTTGGCTGCAGTTGTTAAGCCCGGTTAAACGTCGCTTGTTATCGCGTGAATATCATTCTTTCCCGATATGAAAAGGTGAACGATTTCCTTCATTTATCAGGGTTAACAGGTAGCTCAAGTTTGTAAATGTGCGACGTCCCCGACAATTTTCGTTTCTATGCAACGGGGACGCCCGCAGGACCACTTCGCACTGTATCCGGCTGTCTTTACAGGTGCCTGTCTAAAATCCTCAGTCATTCGCCTCTTCTTCTTCTTCTTCTTCTTCTTCTTCTTCTTCTTCTTCTTCTAAGGAGTTTTTGGAGGTTCACAAACAACGATGTGGTGCATTACCGCCACCAACTGGTTTGGAGTGTGGACCAGAATCCGCTCATACCAAATAATGAAAATGAATAAATTTCTTCCTGATATTTTTTGACAATGCAACAGAAAATGTTGAATGGTTTCACTTATTCCACAGCGACTAAATTTCCCCATTTCATGTTTCCCTATAATGAATAGTGAACTGTTTAATCCAGTGTGTCCAAATCTGATTCGAGATATTATTGTCTCTTCTCTTCTGGTTTTCCTTTGAATAGAATAAAACTATCTCCCCGTCCTCTCCTCCTCACACCACTTTTGCCATCTTTCCCTCATTTTCTGTTTTATCGTGCTCCTCATTTCAGTTTTGCTAATACTGCTATGTAAACCGACTTGATCTCCTTTAGCAGCCTGCGTTGCAATTTTATCTGCCACCTCATTGACAATAAAATAATGTGCTGGTATCCAGACAAATTTAGCAATCACTCCCATCCAGTGACTGTAGAAAACAGCAGTTTGTCTGGTCAGGCTTCTGAAGGACTGTTATCCAAGCAGGCCAATGATGAACTAGAGTCTGAAAGTAGTGGTGCTACTGGTAATGGGACTACTGGGCTTATATTAATTTGATCTTTTTGAATTTCTATTGCTTTCTGGGTTGCTGTCCACCCAAAACTCTTTGACTTCTTTACCTCTTTCTCCTAACAAGGAGCCCTGTTCAATTCTGTTTGTGTAAATTATATATTTAGTAAATCATTAGTATCTCCCTCTTGTCTTAATAATTATCCATTCTCTGCCAATGTCTGTCCTTTTCTTCTTTTCCTTTCCATCGATTTTGTCTGAACTATGAATTTTAGCAAATGATTTTGCCATGATATTAGCCTTCTCTTCGTTTCTAATTGCTGTTATATCTCCATCACTCAGGATTGGATACCTATAATCTCTTTTAATCCCAATCATTTCCCTTATCATTGACCATTCCTGATTTATTTTAGTCTGTCTTCCTGCTGAATTACAGAAATTCCTCCACAAATCTCTCTTTGCATTTTTTACAACTCTTCTCAAATTACCCTGTAACCTTTTATACTCGATAAGGTTCTGAGCGTTACAATTTCTTTTCAACATTTTGAAAGCTTTATTTCGAGCCTTAATTGCTTCATCACATTTCTTTGTCCACCACGGTAGTCTTCTTCTTGGTCTTACCTCCTTTCTCCTTTATAAATCAATTTGCTGCTGATTTATAAAATGGCACAACACACAGATAAATTAAAATCATCAACACCAACACTTAAATCAACTTTTTGTAACTCCTGTTCACTTATGAGCCTAAACGATTCCCAATCAGTGCTACTGAAACACATCTCTACTGCTCCCATTCCATACTCTTCCACATTCAAACTTATTTCTGTCATTATAGGATCGTGATCACTACCTATTGTGTTATCTCTAATTACTTTCCATCTACTAATGCCTGCTAGTGACTCTGAAACCAAAGTGAGATCAATTACTTCTTCTGTACCCGCTCTTGCATTCACTCTTGTTCCACTTCAGTCATTCAAACATACATACTTTTTGTTTTCCGTGAGTTCCTCAGTTACATTTCCATTCTCATTATTATACAGGGAGTGCAGAATTATTAGGCAAGTTGTATTTTTGAGGAATAATTTTATTATTGAACAACAACCATGTTCTCAATGAACCCAAAAAACTCATTAATATCAAAGCTGAATGTTTTTGGAAGTAGTTTGTAGTTTGTTTTTAGTTTTAGCTATTTTAGGGGGATATCTGTGTGTGCAGGTGACTATTACTGTGCATAATTATTAGGCAACTTAACAAAAAACAAATATATACCCATTTCAATTATTTATTTTTACCAGTGAAACCAATATAACATCTCCACATTCACAAATATACATTTCTGACATTCAAAAACAAAACAAAAACAAATCAGCGACCAATATAGCCACCTTTCTTTGCAAGGACACTCAAAAGCCTGCCATCCATGGATTCTGTCAGTGTTTTGATCTGTTCACCATCAACATTGCGTGCAGCAGCAACCACAGCCTCCCAGACACTGTTCAGACAGGTGTACTGTTTTCCCTCCTTGTAAATCTCACATTTGATGATGGACCACAGGTTCTCAATGGGGTTCAGATCAGGTGAACAAGGTGGCCATGTCATTAGTTTTTCTTCTTTTATACCCTTTCTTGCCAGCCACGCTGTGGTGTACTTGGACCCGTGTGATGGAGCATTGTCCTGCATGAAAATCGTGTTTTTCTTGAAGGATGCAGACTTCTTCCTGTACCACTGCTTGAAGAAGGTGTCTTCCAGGAACTGGCAGTAGGACTGGGAGTTGAGCTTGACTCCATCCTCAACCCGAAAAGCCCCCACAAGCTCATCTTTGATGATACCAGCCCAAACCAGTACTCCACCTCCACCTTGCTGGCGTCTGAGTCGGACTGGAGCTCTCTGCCCTTTACCAATCCAGCCACGGGCCCATCCATCTGGCCCATCAAGACTCACTCTCATTTCATCAGTCCATAAAACCTTAGAAAAACCAGTCTTGAGATATTTCTTGGCCCAGTCTTGACGTTTCAGCTTGTGTGTCTTGTTCAGTGGTGGTCGTCTTTCAGCCTTTCTTACCTTGGCCATGTCTCTGAGTATTGCACACCTTGTGCTTTTGGGCACTCCAGTGATGTTGCAGCTCTGAAATATGGCCAAACTGGTGGCAAGTGGCATCTTGGCAGCTGCACGCTTGACTTTTCTCAGTTCATGGGCAGTTATTTTGCGCCTTGGTTTTTCCACACGGTTCTTGCGACCCTGTTGACTATTTTGAATGAAACGCTTGATTGTTCGATGATCACGCTTCAGAAGCTTTGCAATTTTGAGACTGCTGCATCCCTCTGCAAGATATCTCACTATTTTTGACTTTTCTGAGCCTGTCAAGTCCTTCTTTTGACCCATTTTGCCAAAGGAAAGGACGTTGCCTAATAATTATGCACACCTGATATAGGGTGTTGATGTCATTAGACCACACCCCTTCTCATTACAGAGATGCACATCACCTAATATGCTTAATTGGTAGTAGGCTTTCGAGCCTATACAGCTTGGAGTAAGACAACATGCATGAAGAGGATGATGTGGACAAAATACTCATTTGCCTAATAATTCTGCACTCCCTGTAATTACCTCATGCTGTGCCGTGAGCATTAAAGTCTCCACACCATTCCACTTTTCCTTCTATGTACGTATCCATTTCTTCCATAAAATATAATGACAGCCTTTTATATGGATTGCAAAAATTAACAACTTTAATACTTCCTTTCTTTGTCCATGTTTCAATTACAATATATTTCAACTGCATACCTATTGCTAGAACTCTATACTGAATACCTTGTTCTACAAAAATTACACATCCTCCTCCTTTACTTTCTTTCCTATCTCTACCTACACTGCTATATCCTTTGATTACAAAATCTAAATTTGGTGTGAGCCATGTTTCCTGGATGCAAATGATATCAGGTGTCTTATTAAAAAGAATTTTATGAATCCTTTAAACTCTTGTCCATTTTCTAATAAACTTCTGGAATTCTATTGCAACATAATCGTATTATCTTCTCTTGTGATGTTCCTGGCTTCCCATCTTCCCTGGTCTTTTGTGTATATGTTCCCATGAAATCCCTCTCATAAATGATTGTGCTCCCCTCACAACCATTTAGATTTTTTCTGTCTTGTATTTTACTTGATCAGCACAGTTGACTACATATGCAATGAATATCTTTTCCACTGTGCTTTCAGTATCTGTTCTGTCTAATTGAGTCAAACCTGGTGATGACATCTGTTGAAGTCTTCCTATCTCCGTTTTTCCTTTCTGTTTTTGCACCTTTTAACAGCCTCGGCATAGCTTATGTTGTTACCCGCTTTAACCTGCACAACCTCAGTGGTCTTCTTCCTAGCTTCACATTCCTCATATATCACCATGTGCTTTCCTCCAACACTAAAAAATGTATCTGGCCCAATATTTCTCATACCTATGTTTATCCACACACCTAGTACACCTTTACTGTCCTCTGTAGAGTGCTGCTATATGCCAATATCGCTGACAGTTGTAGCATGTAAGAGGGGGAGAAATATATGACCAAACTATGAAACACATGAATTCTATTTTGACTTTTTCTGGAAGCATAGGTTCTTAAAAGGTTTTACATACATATTAAAAAAATGGCTACTTTTTTTTTTTTTTACCAGGTCCTAGTACTGGGTCCATTTGTTTATAGAAGGAAAGGTCAAATGCAGAAGCAGTGTGTGAAACAATAAGCACACTAAAAATCATTAAATTACATCTAAAATACAGGGTGGGCCATTTATATGGATACACCGTAATAACAAGGTTATGGTTGGTGATATTAAAGTCCTGTTTGTGGCACATTAGTATATGTGAGGGGGCAAACTCCTCAAGGACCATGTGACCATGGTGGCCATTTAGAAGTCGGCCATCTTGGATACAACTTTTGTTTTTTCAATAGGAAGAGGGCCATGTGACACATCAAACTTATTGGTGATGTCACAAGAAAAACAATGGTGTGCTTGGTTTCAACGTAACTTTATTCTTTCATGAGCTTGAGGACTTTAATATCACCAACCATTCCCATGTCATTACGGTGTATCCATATAAATGGCCCACCCTGTAGTAGGGGTTATTAGCCATTTTGTTGGGCATGTTTCACAGTGGGTACTCTATCTTGTCATATTTGGAATGAAAAAACAGTGTAACTACAGTACTGATTTGGTTGCCTCTAACCAGCTTTAGCAGCAATAATTTGAAGTAATCAGTGACCCAGTTTTGGCCATGCTTAATTCATAGGACAGATGGCATCACATTTGATTCTACAAAACTTTGCTATACAACAAAACCTAGGAAAGATGCCCAAGATGCAAAGTCCCCAAGTCCTGTGGCTCCAAAACCAGCCAACATCATCACTCCTCCACCACTGTGTTTGACTGTTGGTATGAGGTGTTTGTACTGATATGCTCTCTTTAGTTTTCTTTAAATGTGGTGCTGTGAACTTTGGTCTTCTCTGTCCAAAGAAGATATTTCCAGGAGTCTTGTGGTTCGTTGAGATGCAAAACTAAGCTTTGCTGCAGTGCTCTTTTTAGAGAAAAGGGGGCTTCAGTGAAGCCATGCTTGTTCAGCCTTTTTTGGATTGTGGTGCCATAAACTTTAAACATGATATAACTCAGGCCTGTAGAGTCTGAGATGTAGTGCTTGGATTTCTTTGCAGTTTGTCTGAGCATTGCAATGTCTAACTTTGGGTTGATTTTGCTGGGAAATACATTCCTACAAAGACAAATATCTGGCAACTGCCTTGAATAGTTTTTCTCAC
Source organism: Rhamphochromis sp. 'chilingali' (assembly GCF_963969265.1). Classification (NCBI taxonomy): domain Eukaryota; kingdom Metazoa; phylum Chordata; class Actinopteri; order Cichliformes; family Cichlidae; genus Rhamphochromis; species Rhamphochromis sp. 'chilingali'. Next base: position 60,508,892 of record NC_137930.1, on the reverse strand, counting down.
TGTAGAATTAAATTGTTTGGAAATGTCCTTATAACCCATCACAGAGTGTACTAGTGTAAGCGTGTACTTAGGTTTTCACAGGATTGCATGGAGTTCTCTGAAAACCCTTTTCACAGCTCTATTAGGCAGTTTCACACACTTTTTTTCTTTTCACATAAAGCCAACAATCTGTTTCATAAGCTGCTAGTATTTGGCCAAATATAAAAGCAAAATAACATTATTCTTGCACATAGGCTATGTCTACAGGTATTAAATCTTCTGTATCGGCTGACTTTAACAATTTAGTGGCTCTGTGGATAATATAAATAGCAAAAGCAAAATATCACTGATCATGTAGTTTGTATGTATCATACAGCCTGGTATGAAAGTTGGATGCACATTAAAGTGGCACTTTGCAAAATACCAAATGGCTAACTCAGGAATTGGGATTGCAGAGGTTCTGCTATAAACTCTGTGCAAAAGGCTAAACCGTAACCTGGAAATTCCACAAAGTTGAGACATAAGACAGAAACAGTAAATTTATCTTATTCTGTAAAAAGACGAGCAATTTCTTAAAGTATTTTTTCCTTAACTGACCTCAAATATGACAAATGGAGAAATCTGGCCTAAATTCTTTGGCATCAAAATACAATCTCACTGTTGCGCTGAGCAGTTTGTATTTTATGCTTTATTGAAAAACTTCTGTGGTCATTTCCAGTTAAATTAAGAGATGACAGAGGACACTATTCCATAACATTCCCAGGAGCTGGTAGGATGTACTCAGAATGACGCAATCCAAAGGTAAAGCTCGGGGCTTTGGTTTTTGTGAGGTTTACCTAGGAAGGAAAAATCTTGATGAATAAAAAATGTTCATATTTGTGGAGCATTTAGGATAATAAGAACACGACATGATCAGGTTTCTTACTTGCTCAGGGTTGTATGCTCCTGGTCCTGGTTTCGCTGTGGTTTCACCGGGAGTGAAGTTGCGGCCTGTCATGCTGAATTGAGGAGGCTTCTGCCCATAAATACTGGGGTCCACAACTTTATAGGCAGCAGGGCCAGGAGTCTGCGGCCAAGAGAAACAAAAGTATAGACAACAACAGTAAACCACAGTTGCTAGGGTTTTTTTTTGTTTTGGTTTGGTTTCAGCTTTTTAGGGTTTGCTTGAGTAACTTTTATACCTGTATGTAACCAGTCTGGCCTCACACTGTCCTGCTACAGTCTGTGTTGTGGTTATGGTTTTGTTTCATATACATAGGGAATAGAGCCTGATGGAGGATTTTTAAGATACCAATATTTGGCAATTTATTTTTTTTCTGTCAGACACATGGAACATAAACAGATTTTCCTAGCATTTGTTGCGTATCATCACTTATGAGTCCTTACTTAGATAATATGACAGTGCAGTTTAAAAATAAACTTGTTCTCTGCTCCAACAAGCTGTAGGTTACTCATTTACAATCTGCCTATAGCTGCTTGGATCAGCTGGTTGTTGTATTTGTGGATTTGCAAACACCTGTTGCCAACAGGTAAGTTACAAAGTGCCCTCTAGTTGACAAACTACACAATATCAACAACCACAAGATGGTTGAAGGGTGTTTCTCCCTTCTCATCTTAACTTGTCTTAGCAAATTTCACTTATGAGCCATTTCAAAAGTAGATCAGTAAATGAGATAAAATAGAAAATTTGTTAATATATAATCATGATGCAATGCAATTTCTGTGCAGGTTTTTATATGTGCTTTGTATATATTTTTGGAATTTGAGTAATGAAATTTAATGTGATGGCACACACCTTATCAGTCAGCTAGTGGTCCTGTTGGGGGAGAGGTGTAATAGCTATATATAATAGCTACAATGATTTAGATAAATTTTAATGGAAGTGAAATTTGCAATGAAATGCATTATATAACCATGTATAACCATTACAACTGTTAAACACTGTTTTTACTAGTCACATGAAAAAGTTTTTCACAGGCCAGTCTGAGCACCTCTACAAAAACAGACATTTCAGGCCTCAGTTAGCAGGTTAAATGAAAAAGTTCATGACAGTAGAATTAGAGAACAAAGGAATAAGCACAGCTTGTTTGGAAGTGTTGCCAAAAGAAATAGTCTTCTCTATAAAAAAAAAACGTGGCAGCATGGTTTTCATGTGTAATTTTGCATTGGATCAAACCACAAGACTTCCAGAACAATTCTTAACAGACAACAAAGACCAGTGTTGGAGATGTTCGTCCATACCGCACAGCACCACATTTGGAGAAAACAAAACAGCGTATCAGCACAAATGCCTTAAAGGGGCTTTAAAAGAGCTGTGCATAAAGGAATGCCTGCAGACTTCTATGAACTGAAGCAATATTGTAAAGAAGACTGAGATAAAATACCTCCACAATCATGTCAGAGAAACGTTATACAGGGAGAGATTACTCCATGTTGCTTCACGTTATTGCTGATGAAGGCTCTACAAGCTATCGAACCATGGGGCTTACTTAGTTTTTTAGAGGACTACATAGAGTGATGTGTAAACTCTATTTTTAATGATTATATTAACACCAAATCCTCATAACTACCACCAATATTAACCTGTATTAATTCAATAAATATTACTTAGAAGACATAAAAATTGTTTACAGCAAACTAATACAAACTCAGCCAAAAACAAACACTTTACACTAAAAAGACAAGATGTAAAGTTTATACACAGGTTTAATCTGTAAACAGGAGTACAGTGGGAAACTACTGGAACTGATGTCCATGAGAAGTCAAAGGTCACACAAAGAAACTAAAACCTCCCAATAATATAAATTCATTAAAAAATGACAAAATTTTTCAGGGAACTATAACTCTTAAAAGACATGTTACATATATAACTCTGCACCTTGCTTTGGTCATCATAGAAGGTTCCGATTTTGTTGCGGCCACGTAATGAGAAGCAGGGAGCAGAAGATGCAACCGCAGTGTTCCCTATCATGGGAGGCAGGGAATAGGTTGCAGGACCTGCAGTAGGAGCAAGAGATAAAGCTTACAGATTTTGTACTATGAAACTTTTTTATTCATAGTACAAATACAAAACAACAAATACATATTTTACCTGGTGTTTTGTTGCCACCTAATTCCTTGTGCCTGGCTAACAGTGAATAAGCAGGCGCAGCGCGGTAGATCCACTTTGCTGAGTGCTCTGGGGAATATTGACCTGACAGCAACAAAGAAATTTGTATAAAGACACTGAGACCAGGAGTAAAGCATCTTCATATGCGTTTAATGTGTTAGGAGTTCTGCTGACCTGGTCCAGGAGGCTCGAAGAACTTGGGCTCCTTTGGACGGCCGTGGAGTGAAAATGAAGGCATGCTGCTCAGGCCCTCTCTGGTCATGTTGGTGGGAATCAGGTATCTTGGCCCAGGGGAAACGTTATTATTGACCTCCTTACGACGCATCCCAAAGCTGAACATTGGGGCTTTGCATTTGGTAGGGTCGTGCTGAGACACACCTTTATCATAGAAGAAGAACACACCCTTATTGAATACTACTGCTACTACTACTAATAATAATTGTGCTGATAACAAAAAAAAAATTCTCTAACACTACCTGTGAGTCCAGGCAGTGCATACTTGGGCCCCGGGCTACCATAGAGGGCAGCTATAGGACCTCTTGGCTTGTGGGGCCTCCAGGTGCCAACCCAGGGATCAGCCTTCATCATTACCTTGACAGAGAAAGTCATGGAAAAAAAATAAAATGACTAAGGGGGGTTTGCACATTAAAAAAGAAAGAAAGAAAGAAAAAAAAGATAAAATCACTCATCCTTCTGTGGTATATATATATATTCAGCTGATCCCTTATTAACCACAGCAGGTAGGTCCACATGTTTGATTTAGCAGATTTGCCATGTCATGAAAGTGCATTACTATCGATGAAGGCTCTTTAAGCGTTTGCCAACTCAAAGTTCTTTCAAATCCTGCACCTTTCTGAGTGGCTCAGTAGTAACACGAGTGTGGCTTCACCTGGAACAGCAACACCACGGTGCTAATCATGGCAACAGATTTGGAACAATAATAACAATGACAACCATAACTCATTTCATATGTCATATGAATAACAACACTAACGCCAGAAAGAAACGTTAGTCATTTGCTAACTCGCACTGATTGAGCATAAGTGATCAATCAATCAATTATAAAACAGCTTTGCGCTCACCTGTGAAAACAAGCGCTAGCCATGTTAATGAGTTATATAAAGCATCGAGCTAAGTTCATGAATCATACATGGCTTTACTTACGCTTGACTTTTGTTTGACGGAGGCCTGGTTGATTATGTTTTTAACAGAAAAAGCTGTAAATCTTTCACCAAAAAAATAAATAAAGAAAAACTGTTTCTACCGTTTGCGTTCCAAACTAACGAATCACTGACTGCTTTCAGTTTTATTCAGTTGGTGAAATAAAGTAAACAGATTCGTGATTTTTACCTCACAAAATCCCGATCCTGCTTAGAGTCCGTGACAGGCTTTTTCCACAGAAATGAGCATGTGCGCTGAACCCAAACACAGATTGTTTAATGGTTGTCAACTTCACTATGACAACGTTTCCATGGCAATGACTCTCTGACATTTATTCTTAATATGTGTTGGATATAATGTTCTTTAACCAGTTTGACCGATAAAAAAATACTACTAATAATAACAATGAAAAAAAGGGAAAGGTTTCTAGTCAGCTCTGTTGGGGTGTCTTGGCTCCCTGGTATAATATCTGACTCACTCACATTTAACCAGAGACATGCAAGAAGTATATACATGCAATACATTATGCAGATGTTGTAAATGATTTATTAGGTATGAAATGCTGTTCTGCTACAGGGTCACACTGTGGGCACACTGCTTGGATTTAACCTCTTAGAACTAATGACAGGACCTGATATACTATTCAGTGCTAAACTCATTAAATGTTTGTTTTTTAATTCTAACTTTATTTCAAGTTTAACCACTTTTCTAGCACTCTATGCAGGACTGGTCCATGGCACAGATGTAGTTTTTACTCTTTGCCTGGTAACTGTTTCAAATACTTCAAATCATCTTAATCCACGGAAACAAACAAATATATGACTTAATCTTAATGCCCTCTACTGGAAATATCTTAGGCTTAATTTATAGACATTGGCACATTTTCATTGTCCCCTGTGAAGTGTGTAACAGTGTAAGCAGGACACATCATAAACAAAATATTTTAGTGCCAGAGGGGACAGTTACAATTGAAGCACATTAACACGGCTTAGACTGAAAGAGTAGAGCAGGTAATAGTTCTCGTTAGATTGTGTAGGTGATACTTTATTTCTTACATCTAAATCAGTATAGGTTATTAGCAATTTTGTTAGGCCCACATTTATTGTGAAATTGGGATATTTTAAAAAAGGGAAGATAAATATGAGACATGAAGGGGGAGGTTGGTCTTTATATATCAAATTCTGCTTTAAATGCACTCCAAAAACCAAACTGTAAAGGGCATTTTTCACAGTGGGTGCTCTATTTTGTCATATTTGGAATTAGGGAAAAAAGTGGCATCTCAGTGTGATGGCAAACACTTACAGGATCCTACAACTAAAGTAATTAGACAGAATTAAGCAATCATTTATTTAAGTGCTTGCACCTCAATTTTTTTTCCTCTGATTTGTCAAAATGTCTCTGTGGGGGGGGGGGGGGGGGGAAACCCCAACAACAACAATATGCAGTATCAGTTTTTGTTTCTGTATAAACTCTTGTCTTCAAAGTGTAGCATTGGTGCTGCAGGCTCTAGTGAAGTATCTGTAGTTGTGGAAGGTTTCTCTCAAAGTGGCCTTCATGACTTTCATTAGAGGTGCAAGGCTTTCCATTTCCTCTTGGGAGCGCTGTAAGATACATGTATATATGTGTGTTTATTTAAAAAAAAGGAAAATTATAACACTTGAAAAAAAGTTTTCATATTTAGAACAAATGCAACATGATTTACTCATTGAACTTCCACTCTGTCTTACCCTTGTAAGTGCCCGTATCAGGCGGTGAAGCACTGCCTCCTCTCTGTGTGGACAAAGGCTGGTGACTGTGCTCACGCAGCTCAGCAGACAGTAAATGGTGTGTCTCTGTGGCTGTAACAATGTAATATCCCAAATAACATCTTGCATCTAAGGAGATCTACGTATAAATGTATAAATGCTTAGTAAGAAAGCCCAGGAGATTGTTTGCTTACTTTCTTGAGCACACTGAGAGGATTCCTGTTGCTTGCTCTAATACTCAGTCTTTCTATGTCCTCGGCACTGAGGACAGGGTCCTGAATGAGATTGGAGAAAACCAATAAAAGTGAGAGACAAATGTTTACTGCAGTACAGGGTGCTTAATCAGAAATCCCTTGTGTGATGCCACTAACCCTCAGCTTCTCCAGCCAGGTCCACAAGAGACAGCAGAGAACATGAGGATCTGATTCAGTGACCAGCAGAGCCCAGCCACACTCACTACTATTCAGTTCCTCCTATAGAAAAAGTGAGTGGTAGTATTAATTCACTGATATGTTCTGATTCATAACAATGATTACTTGTTTGTTCGTTTTACCTGCAGCAGAGCCGACCTTTGCAGAACTGTTTCTCCTGGAGGACCCTGCTCTGACATTGCTTTAGCTACAGGACGAGCCGTCGAGGTCGGGCCTAGGTTATGTGGATTTCTGCACAGCTGCATGTGACATTGGTTAGAACACATCCACAGCAAAGCTTTCTTTACTGTTACCATTTTTAAAAATAAATGTAAGGTTACCTCCACATTGGAACTGTATTTGGGTAGAGCCTTTTTAGCCTTGCACTTTGACTGCTTAGCACAGCTGCTGTTTGTTCTCATGCTGGACACTGGAATATTGAGTATATGAGTTTCCTTTTTGGTGGTTTGGTAGCCTGATGAAAGCCCACCAAAAACTGGACTAACTGGTCTGAGATCAGTTCGCATACGTTCCGGCAAACACCACTGGTTCTCATCTCCAAGAGCTGTGGTGCAGTATGGATTCAGCTCCGATCCCTTCAGTACAAAACGCAACAAAGGGGGACAAATCCTTTATAACCAGACCCATTTTACATTATTATTCAAGAATTTGAATAATTCTGTGTGCACAATTTTAAAATTTGACCTCATTTACCTTGATCTTGCTGAGATCAGAGTCACTGTAGCTGCGTTTGTCCATCAATACCTCCCTCTTCCTCTCCAAGAATCCTAACGGGTCATCCCATGAGGACATTGACCCCGAACCTGCCCACGAGCTTCTATGACCTTCTCTCAGCAAGGGCAAGTACTGCTTGGACACCAGAGTCTCTCTCACAGTGCTGCTCAGGACCCTAAGTGCGGACCTCTTGTCCAGTTCAGTATAGACCTCTGGAGGTGAAGGAAGACCCAGAGCCAAGCAGGAGAGACGCACACACAGGAGGTACACTACCTAATCAAGTGGAAGTCAGAAAAGAGGAGAAGGTTAATTGCTCTACAATCCAGGCATTTCATGACACAGGATTAATGTATTATGATGACAAAATCCAGACCTTTGGTGTTTGTCTGAGATTGCGAGCCTCCTTGCCGTGCAGTAGGAGTGCTTGTCGGTTTAGATAGTGCTGCAGGGTGAAAGGGGCTCCGTGTCTCAGGCTAAGGTCTGGGTATTGAACCAGCTGTGTGCTAAGCAGGCGAGCAAAATCAAACACCTTGCTTATCTGTGCCCGGGTTTGGATAGAGCGAGGTCGTTTAATCCGCACAAAGTGGACGGCCTCACTCGGGCTGATGCGCAAGGTGTAGATTAAGTAGCAAGCTATCAGGACACCTGGCGATCAGGAACACAGCAAGAGCATTATATGTGGCCAATCTGCAACATGCAATACTTACTTACATGGAATATATTTTTAACCCTACCTGTCCTCCCCAGGCCTGCATGACAGTGCACGGCCACTCTTCCTTCCCTCACCGCAAAGGCAATAACCTTCACTGCGTCAATTAACCCAACAAGAGATGACACTCCAAAATCTGGCATCCCAAAGTTGTAAAAGTAAACTGCACATAAACATATGTACATAAGAATAGTGAGCTGAAGGAAAGAGCATTAAAGCCATCAGCATAATGTTTGCACACAAAATAAACTGTTTTCTGTATTGAAAATAAATATGCTTTGCTTTCAGTGTTTTAAGATCTCACTGTCATTGTCCATGAAGATCTGAGGAGAGTAGGTGAAACCACTTTCAGGGTCCAGAGGAGGTCCACAGTGAGCATGCTCGCCTGGGAGCTGCATGTTAACGATCGACCTGATGTTTAACCTGCAAATAAAGTCAAAAACTGGAGGAAACCTGCAGACACTTGGTGTTCATCTCAAAGGTTTTTTGTTTGTTACTTGCTATGTGTCCACAGTTCCAGAAGTTTTAAAACTACTACGATCGTCAAGTGTCGTTGTAAAAAAGTGATACAAGATGCTTTATGTCCTTCCTTTTTTGCAGTAATTACTGTAAGGTTGCAGGCGTCATGCATCAATTTACTACACAGACAATACTGACCAGTGATTACCTTTGAAACTGATCTATGATGTTGTACTTCTCAATTAGATAACTTGATGGTCTTGCCATGGCAACTATGTCATCTGTTACCCTGAGACAAGTAGAAGTTCACAGTCAGCATGGACTCCTTACCGTTTTGCGAAAACACGCGCAACACAAAATTATGTGTGAGATTGCCAAACACTCTCACCAGGAGGAGAAAATGCCTCGAATAACTTGCTGGTTCAGCTTCCAGCACTCTGGTCCCTCGTAGCGACAATCTTTACCTCCACAGGCCAGTAGACAGAGGAGCTTGGGTGGGATAGCTTTCACCAGATTCTCCCTGGCCTGGGAATAGGTGGGCTGTGGTACCGGTATGTGAGGGGTCAACGTCGGCATCATCCTGCACATGTAAAACCTGCAAATCAGCTTTTGCTAACGTATTATATCTGTGAAGGATGCCTCACCTGGAAGAAATAGCAGCTTCCTTCGTCCTTCAACTCTGACAAACATGCAGCTTGCAGTCTGACAGTATTTGTATTACTTTTAGCTGTCATTTTACTTACTGTGCAAGGATCTCATGTCTGAAAGTGTTCTGCTTTAAGAACAGTCCAACTATATTGTTTTTATATAGCTTCATATGTAATAAACAGCAATTAAATGTAATGCTTACCTTTCTGTTTATGTTAAGAAGTGATGGTTTAAATCCCATTTAATGTATTTCTGAGGCTTTAAGAAATATGAAGAAAAAAACTGATCAACAAAGCAGAGTACACATGGGCTCATCTGTCTTGATGCACACCGCTTGCACTCACTCACAAAACTGTGTGATGACCCAGCTCCACTAAGCCTGATTAGCTGTCATAAATACATTAGAACAGACACTCATGCATCGTAGCAAGCCAATTATATCCTTACACCTTCACCTATAAACACTGTGTATGTCCTAATTACTTAGCACCTGGCGTCATACATGATTTTACTCCACTTGATATGCTGAGAAACTGTAACAAGCACCAAAAGAGAGACTGTGTAAATGTTGTGCTTATACGGTGATCTCAGATCATCTCACACCAGATCAGTCTGACGACTATGGTAACTGATTTATTGAAAATTGATTGACTATAAAGTCTTCATGGCAGAAAATTGCCACACATTTTAATCTTATTGCACACTAAACTGCTGTGAATTGGAGATAAACGACGATATGTGCCCCTGGTTCTCTGTCTGTATATGACCACCTCCTGCACTACAAGCTGTTTGTGCAATAAATTCACTTCTCATTAGTACACTGGGATCTGCCCAGCCCGGGAGCCGCCACCAGTCCTCTCTGAGGCCTTTCCTAAACCGCAGCCTTACTTCATGCTCAAGCCATCTGCCAACATCTACTAGAAACACTGTCAAACTTAAATGAGGATTTGGTCGCAGCTACTGACTCCCCTTTGACATTATCGCCCCCTGCAGTGCTGCAACAGTAACTACATGGTAATGATGAAAAGATGATAATACAACTTTTTTCTATCCCAATTAGGGCTCATCTCCCATTTAAAAGATGATTACTATATGCTGGATAAATTTCACACATCTGCTCCTGCTCAGCACAGGACATGCTGGGGGAACAGAGCTACATTACAAAGCTTTTATTTGAAAGCAATTTTATATTCTAGTCATTTAACATTTCATGTCCACTTTTTACCCTTCCTCTTTACTTGACAGTGGTATTAATTTAAGCAGATGCTGTGAGTGAGCTGCTCTCCCTTTATGCCCTTTCCAGTGCACCATCTGTCATTATACTTCTCTATTATTCAGTCCTTTCAACTTGAATCCCTGCATCTGACAGCCTGGCACTTAGCTTTGACATTTTCCATCCAAACTGCTACAAAAGACCAGACACTCTTATTCAGGAAATTGCCATTTAGAAGAAATCCACATAACTAATCCTGCTTTTCTCTCCAAGTCACCATCTTATACCACTAGCAGTCAAAATGAAGGGAAACTGCATCAAGGTCACGTAGGCTGAATGTTTTACTCAAAGCATTGATAGCTATTTTCCTCCAGCTCAGTTTGTTAGTTTACAGTCAAATCGCTTCCTCACCTTTAACTCTTTAGTTACATTAGTAAACAAAATTAATTAATTAAAAGAAAATCTTGCCTGCCTGAGGGCCATTCTCAACATGCAGAAGCCGTACAGTTCGCTGTACAGATGACCTTAGGTCATACCCAAACACCAAGGAAGACGTGCTAGGAAATGTGGTGGCTTGAAAGCAAGTAATATATAAGCAAAGACAGGCAGAAGGTGAGATCCGTTTGCAAGGTCTGTCCAAGTTACAGCGCAAAACATACTGGTACTTCCGCTCAGCCTGGTTCCTGATAAAAAGATGTTGACTGATGATGAAACAAACCTGAAAGCCAAGAAAGACCTGGCCTGAAAAAACACTGACAAATTACACCGAATGTCGTCAACAATGAGCAGAGTCTGAAAAATATCTTTAAACACTAACTTTATTTGGAAAATATTGTTAGAGAATATTTTTGACAAGTGTCAACATCTTAAAGCACAAGTTGGAATGTACCCAGATAAATTGATGGGTAGGTATGGGATATGTAACACAGTATTTGTAAAACAGTACAACAGCTGAGAAACAGACAAAAGCAACAAAGAAAAAAAAAAAAAACACATGCTGCTTTACTGTGTTGCAATGATACTGGTGGTGTGTCAACACTGAAAAGATGCTTCCTTCCTCCTTTTAGTAAAAAGATTTTTTGTCGGGAGGATAGAAGATCACAAGATAAAAGAACTTAAGTTCCCTCTTTTTCCATTGTGGTTCATAAAAACAAAGTGAAAAAAGGCAAATGAGCCAAATTCGCAGATGTTCAAACAGGATAAGTTGCAGAAAGAAATCTGTCCTCACTTTGGTTTTGCTGCACCCCAGCATGCAATCCACCACATCTTATTGCATAATTTTATAAGCATAGAGAGACAAAAGCATATTAGGAGGGAGCATGACCTAACAATGTGATAAAGAAAGGATTACTCAGATTTAGGCAAAGAGGGACCAGAAGGCACGATGCTCCTTTGTGGATACATGTGATTCCACACTAGTAACAAAATCACTGCAATCCTCCTGCACCTCAGACTAAAAGGCACAAGCCTTTTCAAAAATGAGTTGCCATTAGATTAAGGACACAGAGGTGAACCACAGGGCTGGGTCTAACATTCACAGTTTGTGGCCTATAAATTGTCTTTAAATAAAGTTTTTTATTTTGTCATATCCCTCCTAGTAAATGGTTGAGGAAGATAAAGTCTAAGTACAAGGAAATGATTACTGCAGATGCTGCCTAGACAGGAGCCAAGGCATTAAATGGAAATGATAAGTGGTGATAAGTAGGAACAAAAAGAGAATAGACACTAGGTCAAGAGATAATGTAACTGATAACACAATCAAAAAGAGGAGTTATTAATTTTTTCTACCAGCCTTATCCCTTGTGTGATCACTAATGCTTGAAAGTTTCTTGACTGAATGTCTGTGCCTTCAGTCCTATTTTGTGGCGTTTAGTCTCTTTCTTCTATCCAAACAGTCCTTCCTCAGTTCTTGGACAACTCTTGGGATAGCCAGTCAAGTCCTTCATATAGCCCAGTTCCCTGGGTAGCGCAGGTAGACTCAATGTGCCACTGTGGGGGTGAGATAATGTGAGATTGTAAAAAGAGCGCCAAACGTGCTTGTTTTTTGTTTTTGTGTTTTTTTTTTCTTTCTGGTGTAAAGACTGTTTTCTACTCAAATTACTTACAGTTTTGCTGCGAAGGGCATGAAGGCCAAGTTTGTCCGTCAGCTCGCTGACCGATAAGGCGTTGGGAAGATCTTGTTTGTTTGCAAATACCAGCAAAACGGCATCTTTCAACTCGTCTTCTTGCAGCTGCAGAAACCAGATTAAAGATTTCATGTTATAGCAAAATAAACGGGGTGAAACTACTGAGTTTAGATCTTTGTGTGGCACCAATGATTCGACTTTACTGTCGTTTCAAGTCCTGATAAACTTGACTGTTATTTTTCTCTTTGACTACGGGGACCTATCGAGGCAGCAAAGTCATCTTAAATCATGATGCCACCACCTCCGTGCTTCAATTTTGGGACCACGGGTTCATGGCTCTACACCGTAAATATTGTTGCATGCTCATCTCAAACAGTACAACTCTATTTGTCCACAAACTCTATGATTATTTTGTAAAACTTTACAGTTTTACATACCTCAATCCATTTTCAATATGTAAATGGGGACAGGCTTTGGGACAGGCTTATGCACACATATACTCACATCTTTCATTTTCATGGGCTATGCCAGTAACAGTGAGGCAACACTAGAAAGTAGACACTACTTGCTTCTGGATGGCTCAGAAGAAGTAAAAATATGATGAGAAATCCATGTTTCTCCAAGGCACGGCCAAATCAATCAGCACTTCAAACTACAAACAGACTCCTACAGTAAGGAGGACAGTCATCTAACAGTAAAAAACAAACAAAAAAAAACAAAAAAGGGGACAAATATTTAAGGATCAAGTACATCCTGTAAAGACTAGGTTTATGTTTTGAGTCCCTGTAAAGCATGATGGGAACAGAATTACACAGAATGAAACTGTTTTTCTTATTTAGCCAAGAACTCACCATCTTAGACAGCTCTTCTGCTGATTCAGCCACTCTTTCTCTGTCATTGCTGTCCACTACAAAGATGAGGCCCTGCACAACAAGAGAGGTTTTTGAAGTGATTACATTAGAATTTAATGTTGGTCATTTAATGAAAAGCAAATATGGTCAGTGTACTGGTATGTAGATTTTAAGATCAACTCAAACATGCCACAAGATAACAACTAAAGACATGTTCATACAGCTTTGGTGAAACTGCAATGACTTAAACTACAAGAAATATAAGACACATAAAATAAAACCAGTCATTATGTATTTTGACAAATCCATTTGCTTTAAACATTATGGCTGCGTTGCCATCATTTAGTTTTTTTTGTTTCTTTTGCATTTCTTAGCTGCCAACTGCTACTATTGCTCAATGACACATTGTTATGCCAAACATTAGATTATGTAATCATCAGAAACATTGTATCCAACCAGATGATTACTTTGAATCCCATTAACCTGGCCTCCAGGGACACTGCGAGGAATCTCGGGAGTTGTTTGTGATCAGGACGTGTCCTTCAATGTGCCCATTAAACAAATATCTAGGACTGCTTTCTTTCACCTATGTAACGGCACTAAAATTAGAAACACCCCATCTCAGAGCAATGCTAAAAACTAGTTCGTGCTTTTATTATTTATAAATTAAACTGCTGTAATTTATTATTATTTGGTTTTTCTAAATGTTCCCTGAAAAGTCTCAAACTAATACAAAATGCTTTAACAGAAGTATTAACAGGGACAAGAACGAGAGCTCATATTTCCCACATATCGGCTTCATTGGCTCCCTATTAAGGAATTAAAGTAAAGTAGGAGGCGGAGCCTTTAGCTATTTAGCTCCTCTCCTGTGGAACCAGCTCCCAGTTTGGATTTTAGACACAGAAACCCTCTCTACTACTGAAATTAGATTTAAAACTGTCCTTTTTGATAAAGCTTACAGATAGTACTGATCAAATGACCCTAGGGCAGCGGTCCCCAACCCCCGGGCCTCGGACCGGTACCGGTCCGTGAGTCGTTTGGTACCGGGCCGCGAGAGTTGAGGCTCAGGTGTGAAATGTATGGTTTTCAGGGTTTTTATTGGTTTTCAGCATTATTTTGTTATCATTTTTATTGTTAACTCGGTTTTCCTTGGTCTTTTCACGTGTGTTATGAATAAATCTTAAAGGCCGGTGTCGCGGATAAATACAACAAAATAAAACTAGTACCAGTACCGAAAAAAAGAAGATTTATTCATAACACAAATGAAAAGACCCAGGAAAACCGAGTTAACGATAAAAACAATAACAAAATAACCCTGAAAACCGATAAAAACCCTGAAAACCATACATTTCACACCTGAGCCTCAACTTTCGCGGCCCGGTACCAAACGACTCACGGGCCGGTACCGGTCCGAGGCCCGGGGGTTGGGGACCGCTGCCCTAGGGCATCCATTAATTGCGCTGCTATAGGCTCAGGCTGCTGGGAGACTGCCTCCGGTACTGCCCGTCTCACTTACACACTTCTTTTTACCTTCTCTTTCACTCCACCTCCAACTGGATGGCTTCCTTGACCAAGTGTATTTCTGACTGAGTTTTTTCTTCCTGCTGTTACCTAGCGCCTCCTCTTGAGGCTTACCTGACTGTAGGAGTTTTCTCTCTAACACTGTGTGAGCTTTACCTTCCACTATAAAGCACTTTAAAGCAACTGTTATTGAGATTTGATAAGCTTGAACTGAGCTAAATTACCTTTAGGCTATTAATCCAAAGTTGTCACAAAACTGCATGACGGTCATATTACATACCTGTGTGTTCTGGAAGTAATGCCTCCAGAGAGGCCTGATCTTGTCCTGGCCACCCACGTCCCACACGGTGAAACTGATATTTTTAAATTCTACCGTCTCCACATTAAAACCTTTACAGAAGAAGAAGAAGAAGAAGCTCTTAACACTGCTAAACACTGGAGGGAACCATCAAAGAACCATAACTGAACTTCAAGTTGTAAAAGGAAAACTAAAGGAAAGTCTCTCACCGATGGTTGGGATGGTAGTTACAATTTCACCCAGCTTCAGTTTGTACAAGATGGTCGTTTTTCCCGCAGCATCCAATCCAACTGCAGGGAAACAACGTGGTTTAAATACAAGTCAACATTCATATTAAAAGTGAATACAAGTCAGTGCTGAACATTGAACTGATTGCGTAACAGCGTCTTCCTCCAGTCCAGTCACTCACCAGAAGTCGACTAATATCGTGCCCTGTCACGCCATTTGCGCAAATAAACGTCATCAGAAGATAATTGCTTAATTACTCGAGTTAAACAACGTGAAAACGCCGTAACGAGTTACCGTCAAACAACGTATGTTAGCATTTTTAGTTAAAACATTTACAGCTTTAATCGTCGCACTGTTATTCTTTCAAGTGCCCATTTGCCAATGACAATAACATTTCAATAAGATTTTTCTTTTAGTATTTTAACGTAATTTCTTTTAAAATGATGCTTTTTAACAGACTTTACTACGGAACTTCTTTTAAACCACACACATAAAAAATTAAAACCCACGACAAAAAAATTGTTACTTTTCTCAAACAACAAAATATTAAGAACAACAATAGTTATTATAATATAATTGTCTCTTCTTTGTGCTTTTCCCCCTCTTTCTCCCCCCAAATTTTAGAAGTCTGGGAAGTGCTCTCCCACGAACGCTCATCAACAACTAGCTAACAGCGCTATCTAAAGCTAGCACTCACCCATCAAAATCCTCATCTGTTTTTTGCCAAAAAGCCGACCGAAGATGGACGAGATGGTGAGCCCCATAACTGTCCGTGGATGTTTAACTTTGTGGGAGTAGAAGTGACACAAGCCGCAGCAGGAACACACACGTAGACTGTGTTGCTTTATCTCTGATCCGCTTTTTCACCGTGATTTCCACACAGGAGCACTGCCGACTGCCACGTCCGGGCCAACGTGGAACACGCACACGTCACAAGTTTGAATCAACTTTATCAACTCAATCTCTGTAAACACCACAACTCTTTTGTACGGTGCTGCGCTTGAGGTCTGTTTGTACGGTATAAAGAGCGGTATTACACGGGATATGAGAGAGTCTTTAACCATTCAAGAAAGTTTATTTAATATAATTTAAATAATTTTTTCCTGCTCTCATATGAACAAAATGCAGAGCCCAATTCTTACCACTAGATGTCCCTGTAACACAGACGTTCAATTACTGTAATCTAATACACCGACCAGTCCTCATCCTGTGAGTGTGTGTGCATCTATAGAATATACGAATGGCAAAAACGGTTTAGGGCCCTTCTATGATCAGCATACATCCCAAAAAGCCCTTGTTGGTTTAGCACAGGGGTAACACGTTTCTTGTAGTTGGTCACCAGGTTTGCACACATCTAAAGTGGGATTTTGACTAACTCTAAATCCTTGAGGTTTGGAGACTGGTAAGCCCACTCCATTACCTTAATATGATTCCTCTTCAGCCTTTCTTGCCTTGGCAGTGTGTGTTGGACCCATCTTCAGTGTTCTCATTGAGGGAAGGTGATTCTCAGCCAAGATTTCACGATGCATGCAATGAAGTTGCCCTGTACCCTAATCAGAAAAACAGCCCCAAAGCATAATGATTCCATCTTCATGCTTGACTGTGGGGATGGTGTTCTTTGGGTCATACTCTGTATTTCTCTTCCTCCAAACACAGCAGGTTGAATTGATGCCACATAGCTTGTTTTAGGTTTCAGCTGACCACAGCAGTTTTTCCCAAGCCTTCTCTTAATCATTTAGATCAGGGGTGTCATACACAAGACACAGGGGCCAGAACTGGCCCGCCACAGACTCTAATCTGGCCCACAGACAGCAGGAGGGCATATATTTGGCACTTTTCATACTTTTTTTTTTTTACACCTTTTTGCACTGATAAAGACCTCCCTTATTGTCATTTGTTCTATGCCATTCATACTACATAAACAGAAATTTTGCTAGTCCGACCCACTCAAGATTTCTTGTCGACTGTGGTCCCAGCTGTCTCCAGATGATTAACAGTCTCCTTCTGTGTAATTTTGGACTGATCCACCACTTTCTGTCATGATCATCTTGACCCAATGAAGATCTTGTATGATGCTCAAGACCAAGGCTGAATGAAGGTAATTTTAAATTTCTTCCATTTCCAAATGATTGCACCAATGGTTGTCACCTTCTCACCAAGCTTCTTGGTGATGGTCTTGTTCCTCATTCCAGCCTTGTGTAGGTCTACAAATATTGTCCCTGATGTCCTGTCACAGCTCTTTGGCCTTGCTCATGGTGATGGAGATGTTGGAGTGGAAGAAACTGATTCTGTGAACAGGTGCGCTTTGCACACATAATGAGTTGCGGTCATAAGTATCTGTAACTGATTGATTGAAATCTGCATGCAACATGGGCACACAGCGAAACTGTGGGTGTCAGAACTCTGGCTACATTGTCTCAAACACTCATTTTATGTAATTTTTATGTAATTGTTTTTCTTGATTTTTACTTGATATTCTACCTCTCTCCTTTTAAAATGACACTACAATAAAAATTAGATAGTGTTCATTTCTTTAGAAATGAGCAAACCCAGAATTTCAAAAATAGATCAAATAATTATTTACCCAACTGTACTTGACAAAAGCAGTAAACAAATTAAGCACTGTGTTGACAAAATAAAAATTGAGTACAATTTTTTTTTAACTTTTAGAGAAAAAAAACTAGTGACTTTCCTGTTCTCCCAGAACTAAAAGTAAAGCAAGTCTTTACAATTTACTATAAATATACTGTGTTAGATAACAAAGTGTGAGAACAAACTGTGTTATTAAACCATGTGATACTTAAACAGGGTAGGATGTACATATTCAGGCTATGGCTTCCAGAAAAAAGAAGCAAGACACACTGATTAGTCAGCACTGCATCTTACAGAAAGTCAGTAACCCAGAATACAAGTGAAAGAAAAACGAAATAGTTAGAATATTTTTTTATTATCAGTATTCTTTTTTTTTTTATTGCACATGTGTTTTCAGCTGTGGACTAAGTCAATAAGATTAGGATTTAGGTTTCCATGAAAACCTTAAAAATATTTGATCTGCTGTATGCTTTCATTTTATACTAGACTAAGACATGACACCTTTACTGAAGAATGTTAGGGATGCAAAACTTTTCTCAGACTTTCTCTATTATTTTCTTAGTTTGCAATAATCAGAAGAGGGCAAAACCTCAAACAGTGCAGAGAAACTCCAGTTTCATTGTCTTACTATATCTTCTAAATGGGTCATTATCTTGGAAGGCATCAAGTAAGGCGCAAACTAATTCCACTCTACCTGGGGATTACCAAGTATTGTCACAAACACACACACGCACTGAGTCAAGCAGGCGGAGTCACAACATGTGACAAGGTGCACCTTTTTATAGATGCACTCTATACACAAAGAAGTCACATTTTCATTGGCCTGTAATGAGAGCAGGTTATGGAGCTGTGCACATGCCGAATGTGACTTTTTACTTCTCAGGATGGAGCTAAATACTTTGCTGAGTGGAGCTCAGGTAGGCACTACATTCATTGTTTTTAATGGGCTTTAATCAAATTTTTTTTTGAAAAAAAAAAAACTGTATAATAAAATCTTTTATCCTTGAAATGACTCAGGCATTTCCAAATTTTGCTTTCAGATCGATGTCCTCTCTACAGTGTACATAGTTTTACTCACTCCCAGGTACTCCTATGCACTTCCTCATATTATTATCATCATAAATATGATCATAGCAAACACAAGAAACTTTATTTTGCATGTTATTACCTTTATGACAGTTTCTAATTTTTTTTAAAAATCAACTGAGACCAGCAGGGCACCATGCAGAGATTTCAGGGACTTTCTCTTTGAATTCTCTCAGTTATCTTACATAATCCATCGTCACTGTCTGATATGTTTGCGTTTTAGGTTATTTAGTGTAGATGATACCTGTAATTTAAACACTTCCTTAAAGATCAATGATACTCCTAACCCTTTGTTGAAGAGTTTTTGTGTTTCTTTTTGTTTCTTGACAAAAGCAAAGCAAGAATAAGGGAGAGAGGAACTTTTTTAATGAATTACATAGTTTGTAATTGTTGTTGCTGACATGGTGCCATATGTCTAAGACATGTGGCAACATGTCTGTTTAACCCCCCCCCCCCCCCCCCCCCCCCCAAAAAAAAGCCATCATGCTTTGTGATGTTAACCTGGATGTAAGCAAATTTAGTCTATCACTATCGCTAAACTGAGATATCGTACTTTAGTCTTTTCTTGCCACTTTCTATTTCTACTCCACCTCTCAAAAGGCAAATATTGAACTTTTTTATTTATCTGCATTTATCAGCTTTAGTTACTTTATAAAATCATAAGTTCACCCATTTGCTGCAGAAAATTTAATGGGAATCATTTTGCTGATATTTTGAGTTATCTTTCATATAAAAAACAAACAACAACAAAAGATGTTGGCATTACAATTGTGACAGCTGCTGCTTTTCCTTTTCATAATTTTAACAAGTTTTAATAAATTTAAAAATCTAAGCATTACCTATATTTACCCAGAGTAGTTAAGATTAGCTATACTTTAAGTTAATACAGCAAGAAAATCCTGATCTTGCATGAGTACTAATAATAATTATATGCATTAATGCAACAGTGTCACTTTTCAGGGCTGTTGACGTCTTTTAATACTAATACTAATACTAATAGTGAGTACATTGTTACAATACTTCTTAGCTAAGTAACATTTTCATTGTAAGACTTCTGCTTGCCACAGAATGCTTGAATAATAGTGGTATTACCTGAATAAAGGGTACGAAAAGTTAATGTAACCTGAGCAGTATTCGGGTGAACTGTGGTTTGGCACAATGTTAGTTGTTCATTTCTTTTAAACTTTTCCTTCAAATGACCTGCGGTCATTTAATAGTTTACATATTTCTTATTAACGTCAGTGTGATTGGGAGTTTCTCCGTCCTGGTGGTTTCCATAGCAAGATGGCAGCATCTAAAAGAGCAGGTGAGTCTAGGTGTATGCATTACTAATGGATTATTTAATGAAATTAATAATTACTGTGCATAAGGAACTATGTAGTTTGTCAACACTGCACAAGCCTTCATGCGTACTGTTTTGCAGGTACACCTCCTGGTGCAGCTTGCTCTCGCCGACCTCCTAGCTGCTCTGATCTTGATGTCCACGAGTGTCATGAACAAAATACCGTTTGACAACAGTATAGTCATCTGCCAATACGGCCTGCCGCTGTCACTGGTGAGCAATAGTTTATTTCATTGTTTGATCAGGCTTTTACCACCGCAAATAAATCATTAACGGGATTGCGTTTTGGTGGGGGAGTAGTTTAATCTTAAACAGGTTGGCAACGTTTAGGTGGTTTCACATTCCTTTTGGTACTTCCTGCTATAACAATCAACATTTACAGAGTAAAAAAATCAGATTATTGTCAAATAATATAACGTTTTCTAAAGGCACTGAGGACATATCACGTAGTTCAAGCAGTAAAGTAAATCAAAAACACATGTTCCTTATATTGCCTCTATAAAATGACATAGTGAGCAGTTTTGCTGTGTCACGTTCCCTGTTATGCAAACATGTTCACATTCATCCCTCAGGCTGAGAGGAGGAGCTCCACATGCTTTTCATAACAGTTGTTCTCAGCATAAATTTCTAACTGGCAATGTCCATTGTGAACTCGGTTGACTAAAGTCTTTTGAGTTCTCGTTAGAATTTAGATTGATAAGCATTAAGGACAGTAGATATTGATTGTACATAAAAGCAACAGAAAAAGGAAAGAAAAGAAAAGAATGTTTTGTAGGACCAAACTCTCAAATTCCTCTAGCTCAGATTGTGGAATTCTTTCAAAATGCAGATATGGAAAATATTTAACCTTTTTAAGAGTTCAATATAGAAAAAGAAAGAAAAAAAATGAACTGAACCGGTTCCTAACTTAAGGTTACCTTATTTTGGGGTTCAGAGTCTTTATGCACTTCAACAGACTCATTCAATTCCAAATTTAGTTTACATGCTATAATATATAGACAGGGGTCCCCAACTCCAGGCCTCGAGGGCCGGGGTCCTGCAGTTTTTAGATTATCCGTGAGCCAACACAGCTGATTCAAATGGCTAAATTACCTCCTAAACATGTCTTGCAGTTGTCCAGAGCCTGGTAATGAACTAATCATTTGATTCAGGTGTGTAGACCCAGGGTGAGATCTAAACCTGCAGGACACTGGCCCTCGAGGCCTGGAGTTGGGGACCCCTGCTATAAGATAACAAACATCCACTGCAAATCCTAAAGGAGCATGGTATTAAATCATTTTTATATGGCCCTACATTTTAAAATTCAGCTAATGTAGCATCTCATTTTTATGTCTGCAGGTATGTCAGCAGAGGTTTACTGTACCTTACATTTACATTTAAATAAATAGCTGTATTTATACTTCATATCCTTCTTATACAAAGAAGCATGTTTAAAAAAAGAAAAAAATATCTCATTTCATTTTACAAGCAGCAGATGTAAAATCAAATAATAAAATGTCCTCACGTTGCTTCATAAAGATCGTCCTCGTAAAGATAAAGGTCCTCTTGCACGTTTGTCGGACACTGGTCCTAAGAATCAGCATAACCAACTGAGAAATCTTCAAGTATAAAGTTGTTCTCTGAGAACCAGAGCACATCAGTATTCACATAAATTATATTTAACTGACATTTACTCTAAAGTAAATATTAATGCTTGGTCTAAAACTACTTTATTGGTAAAACTGTCACATTTTGCGTTGTTCTTTGTGTTTTGTTCCAGACATTTTATTTCATTTCATTCCTGCTGGTGGTCGTTTACGCCTGGAAGTCAAAGAATGCAATCCAAGGATGGAGAGAAAGACCAGCGGATGATGATCTGGTGAGGCATTCGCTGCATCTGGTGATCATAATTTGTCCAGAAGCCAGATTCACTGACATTTTCTTGTTTTGCAGAATACATGTCGAAGACCAGAAATAGTCATACCTGTGTATGCCATTGTGTGGTAAGTTTTAACCACTTTTTCAAAAAATAAATGAATTAATAAATGCTTTAGTTTTTACCTAACCCACCATATGGTATCCCATGTGTGCACAATTTAATTCTTCTTCTCTATCTTCTGCCCAATATAACAGGTTGATCCCACTTGCACTTTACTTAGCATATGTGCTCACTCCTTTCATGAAAGCTACTTTGCTGATTCCAGCTACCAGCAGCTTGCCAAATCGGGTCTCCAGTAACGATAGCACGTATTGCACCAGGTGAGCATACAACCCAGAGATTCAGCCTCCTTCAAAATCTTTCAAAGACGTCACAGCAGTGAAATGGGTCTGTTCCCTTGTGTTTCTCACCTTTTTTGATTTTCTCTTTTTCACAGTTGTATTTTGTTCTTGCACGTCTGGAGGGAATCCTGCTCAGATGTTGTGAGTGTACAGCTGTCTTATGAAACCCTTTAACACACTTTCTTTTATCGAGGCCTCTGTTGTAGTGTGTGTGCGTATAGTCTCTGTTTAACAGAATAATAATGCTCTTTAGCATTGTTACATTTTGTATAAGCATATTTTTGATACATAATTCTCTTTTGCCCACAGGAGATAATCCATGACGTTTTCATCAGAGCTTTTCTTTTCATTGTGGTGATACCGGTGCTGGTGTCTTGCTCTGTGAGTTACTAACAATCACATTGCTGTAACATAACAAGCAAGTTTAAATACCAGTGTAATCTGATGAAACAAATGTTTTTTTTCCTGTTTTGGTTCAGATTATTTACTATAAGGTTGGTAAGTGGTATGAAAGACGAGATCCGGAGGGGCTTTTTCCAGTGGAGGGAGATGGGCGTTCAAGAAGAAGAATGAAAAGAGCAATTTCTACCTCAAGGAATATGGTGACAGTCATCCTAATCTGCTGGGCACCAGGTACACAAATGCACGCACAAAGCTAGTGTAAATATCAACTTTAAGACAAAATTAAACTGATGTTTCTTCTTCTTGTAGCGCTTTTCCTCATCCTGCTATCTACCTTGTTGATGAGAACAAACGTTGAACAATACAGTTTATTTGGTGTTTATATGCTACAGGTATGTTTTAGTTACAGCTTTTCAGTGAGTAGGTTAAAATGTCCTCAGATGGCAGATTTGCAGGCTAAAATATTGCTTTTGTTTACTGCAGGCTGCCAGCGTGTCTCTACAAGGTTTCCTGAACAGCATGGTGTACGCCTGGAGAAGGCCCAACTTCACAGAGGCTGTTCTTGGAGAGAGCACACCCTTGGTGGCCTATAATCACATGCCCTTTTTTGATGAGTCATTGAGGACCTCGTTTTAATGCTTTGGACTATAAACACATGGATGGACCATGTCGTGCTGCAATACATCATTCTGGCCTTAGGAGCCCGGTCTGCCTGCACACTTTGGACTGAAAGGAGTTTTTTTGTGGACTGAAGATGAAAAAACACCTAACAAAGTGATGAAGGAAACTCAAAGACTTTAAACAAGCTGTTGCTATATTTTCATTTACAGCTGCTGATGCTGACGTGTACTAAGTCATAGTGCAGCAGCACGTTTTCTTATCAATGAGGCCAAAAAACTGCTTGTATAGTTTTATTAAAGACTTATAAAGATGTTATTTTACAATTACAGACCTATTTGTGTTTAATTTCTATGTTATTATGTTTTACCACATTTATTTATTTTGATCAATGAAGTGCTTTTTATTCTTGACTCCTCAGCATTGTCTGTAGTACAAGGCAAAAACTGTGCTAAACATTAGACGTCATTCTTTCCAATCATAGTTACAGTAAACAGTTTTTATAAACATTTCCCAAGCCTTCTTGTCTGCCTCTGGATACTCTGAATGGTGGAAAAACTGCATGCCAACCTGCTGCTCTAATGTAAGTTATCACCTGACTTACTGTACTGCAATCTAAAAGTAAACTTGAGGTTCAGTTCTGGTCAAGCATTGTTGTTTTTTCCCCATCCCAGACACTCACCTGCAGGTGATAGATGGATATCATGAAGCATAAGCAAAAGTGTTTGTAGAATATTACAGTTTTAATTTGAAAGGAATCAGCCTAACCAACTGTGACAAAGTAAAAATGTTTTTATAAATGAATTAAAAGTAGTAAAAAAACAACAACAAACAAATGATTATGGCTTTCAAACTATTTGTGGTGACTATAAGCACACAGGGCTTGTAACAATCTAAAAAAAATCAGACAAAAAAACCCAACTTAAACTTCTTTAGCTCCTTAGTGCAGATATTTTCCCAGCGTTGATCAAACTGAGAAAAGAATGAGACACACCTTTGAAGACAGGCTTAACTATTGTCACACAGAGAGTTATTATATAGCAATAATCCTACATCTCCTGTACCTTTTGACCTATTTCTCTGGAGTCATTTATTACCTGAGGTGTTCCAGATATCGTGCCTATTCATAGATGTTGAGATAAAAAAAAGAAAAAAAAAAGACTGTGTACCAGAGCTGATAATGCATATTCCCTACAAACAAGGTCAACTTATGGAAGCATATAAAACAGAGTACATTATCATGACTGACCCATTTACGTTATCTATCACTTGTTTGATCATAGCTTTTATTGTGTACAAAGTAGCCAGTGCATAGAAACTTAACTGGAAGCCTTTAATCGTGAGTTTATAAGTCTATCCTTAGAGGTCAAATGAGAATTGTATAACACTGTGTTACCAGCACACACACTAGCACTGAGAATGCACTGTCAGGCTTTTGTCTATGTCTATGCAGACAAACTATGTTGCCCCATTAATTATTGGTCCAGTGAATTTTTTTGAGGATGACAAATGAACTGCAGAGGTATGCTGACTACACCGCAAGGCTTTCCAAATGAGGTTTGTGCCAGCTACAAGGTTATGTAAGAGGTTCTGTGGGAATTTCAGAGACACTGTGTTTAAGATCACAACACATGAAAACATTGGAATACAGCATTTTAGATCCACTGTGAAACCAGGCGAACCATGTCTAACTTTCTCCATTCAAACACTTTCTTTGAGGTCAGTACTCACATGGTTTCATTTCTTATTAAATGGTTTAATTCCTAAATACCCTCCTTGCTAATTAACAGGACTATGTTGGCTTCTCCCCCACTGTGTTAAGATCTGGTAACCCATTTGTTTTTAAAGATTGTAAAAAGAAACCTAGTTTTCCGGTTTTCATAAGGTCAGGTGTGTCACTGAAGAGTGACATAATTGTAAAATTTCCAACCTGTGTACTTGTGCAACATGCCCAAAAGGGGATTGCAGAACAACCAGACTTTCCTTCAGTAAAACTAAAACCGACTTTAACTCGGAGCTGACTTTTCCTAAGTCAGAGGTGTGGAAATTACCTTTTTGTTTTTAACCAATGTAGTTTTTTCACTAATACTCAAAATGTAATCACACTTCTTCTACACACTGACTCAAAACATACTTCCACAACATCTATTCGCGTTACAGTTAAATGTATTCAACAAAATACATCAAGACAAGAACACTATACAGCTTTTTCTTTTAGTTTCACTTTTACACCAGTGTCAGAGACTTGATAACAGCTCTCTGTTTGCTGTTTCAGTATATAAGCAGATTTGGCAGTGCCTGAGGATCTTCTTGTTGCTCCTTAACAGAGCCTATGTTTTCTAGCCTTACTGAGAAGAAGGAAAGTGTACTTGCACAAGCCATTGGTTTTCTTTCTTTTTCCTTTTTCCTGTAAATTTGAAAAGCTCCTCCCTAAAGTTGAGGCAGTGTTTACCTACCCTAACGCAGATCTTGTGTTTTCTCCTCAAAAGTCCATGGACAGGGATCTTTGCTGGGCTATTTCATAGCCTCTTCGGCTTCCGCCTCTCCGCACATACACATCATACCTTCCGTCCTCCTCCTCTTCTTCCTCTTCCATTACTCTGTCCTGCCGCCCCAGAGCTCTCTCTCCCATACCATGATGGCCCTGCATTCGGCCTGATTTCATACTGGGCCAGCTCTTCTTCCTCAGACTGCTGTTGAAATCTCTTAGGGGAGGCAAGGAGTTTTGGAAGTCTACTCTGAAAGGTGGAAGCTCCATGGATCCCCTTCCCAGGCCTTGCGCCCCTAGGCTGCCTTTAATGGAGTTGATAGAGGCCAGAGAGCCACAATGGTGTTCGTGTATGCAGCGCGATCCTGACGAGGACCTCCTGAGCGCTTGTAGGGACTGGAGCTCCTCTGACAACTCCCCAAGGTCTCTTGAATAAATCTCCTGTGAAGGACAACGTTAATAAATTAGTAGTTTTAAAACGATATAAACATGTACCAATAATATAATGTGTAAAAGCAATAAAACTGACCTTGTCTCTGAGATTAAAGAGTTCATAGTGAGGAGGGTCAAACACCTCCTGGAAGTCAGCACGAGGAAACAAGTTGTTCTTACGAACCAACACCTTTAAAATATGACAGGGAATCACTATTTTATTTGTAGTTTCTATGAGAAAAATTTAGTGGGATGATGTTAGAAGAATTCGACAACAAATTTTCTTAAATACCTTCTTACGTGGCTGCTTGACTTGCACCAGAATGGAGACAATTAGGAGTAACAGCACCACCCCCGTAGACACACAGATTATTGTCCCGTGAGTCTTTGTGATCTGGTGAAAAAGACCTTTGTTCTTTTTCTCTGGAGGATTGAAATGACGACATAAAGAGTTAAAAATATCAGAGGCTTTCAAAGGCACCGAGAGTGCATTAGTCATTTACTTGTTCCCTCCTGTGTCAACACAATTCGTATCTCTGGATGCCAGGAACAATTCAAAGCAGTTACTAAAAGCTAAGGCACTGATAAACACCCATCCCAGCACTAGAAATGCTTAAGATCCACTTATTAGCCAAAAAGCCTTGAAGGCCTTTCAGTTGGAAACGCGTCAAAACTATGAGATTGTGCTTTTCCTGCCAAGTGGAAACACATCGATATTAACTGTTCTGTAGTTGCTGCAGCCGGTGTGTGTGTTTCATAATGATCCTCAAGGAGACTCAATGTGACACAACAAAGGCAGACATGACATCCATCATTTCACAAAGCATGACAGAATTACACAGCATAACACATCACAGCAGACCAAAGAAAGCATTTCTGCCAAAAGGCTTCAGCAGAATCGAGGTACCTTTGCAGTTGCTTTCGTCCCAAGGAAAGACACAGTTTTGTATGCCGTTGCACACCAGAGAAGTGTTGATGCACATGTTAGTGTGGCAAAAGAACGCACCGCTCATACAGGGTGCTAAAACACAAACACAAGTGTATATGAAGTATGTGTACAACCTGACAAAGCATCGAAAGCTACAAGCAGAAAGAATGTGGCATGTCCTTATCAGAGATCCAACTATAAAATGCTTATCAGAACTATTATTATTTCCTATTGCTAAGACGTACTATATAAGGTGCAGTGATTAAAAGTAACCACCAAAATATGCACCGTATCTTTAATACATGTACTTTCCCATCGCAGCTGAAAAAGCAAAATGATGGGCAGGGGGGAAAGAATAATCTGAAGGAGACACTCACGGTCAGCAAAAGATGTGAACAGCATCCGGAAGCGGCTGAGACGGCTTGTCTCATCAGCCCACATCCTCACTACTCCCACACCAGTGTCCAGCATGATGTCATTAGCTACTGTACTACAAAACTTGGCCTGCAAGAAACCACACACCACTTTCTTTTATGGATGTTGATGTGCGGACTCAATGAGGCCAAGGTCTGTAGAACAGTTGCTACATATTTGTGATTTAAATATGGCATTAAAAAGGAGCATGTATGGCAAAGAAAGAAAGATAAATCCTGTAGCAGAAGAAGAACCTCAGACCTGAAAGCATAGTGCAATGTAATGCGCAACAAACTTAGTGCGTCAGGCAGAGACAGAGTAATATTTATGATGTTATGCAAAGAATTACCTTTAGATCCTCAATGGCATTACTGCCATCATAAACAGCCACAAAGTTCTTCTTACATTCATTGGAGTTTTCCATCTGGTATTCCAAAAATCGCAGGTAAATCTGGAATGAGTAATGGAGAGGGAAACAGTGTACACTTTTCATTTTTCACACACAACCTGATTCCAAAAAAGTCGGGATGCTGTATAAAAAAGGAATCCAATGATTTGTAAATCCCATAAACATGAAAAACAAGTCAACTGTTTAAACTGGGAACAATATTCCTGCCATTTCCATAGAGGTTGGGGTCTACCACACCAGGCAAGACCCCAGCTGCATGCTGGAGCTAGCAGGCAAGGACATACGTGGAACGCTATCACCAAGTGGCTGTTGTAGTCTACAGGGCCTGGAAGTGGCCTGGAAGTCCTGAGGTCAAAATGAGATATGCCCCCTAGGGAGGTTGAGGATGACCGAGCTAAGATCCTGTGGGACTTCCAGATGCAGGCAGACAAACTGGTGATGGCTAACCAACCAGACATAGTAGTGACAGCTGTAGTGATAGATGTAGCTCTATCGAGTGATAACAACATCAGGAAAAAGGTACGCGAGAAGCTCGAGAAGTACCACGGGCTGAGAGAGGAGCTCAAGAAGACGTGAAGGGTGAAGGCAACAGTGGTACCCCCATACGGGACGAGTGCCTCCAGCAGATCTCAGGAACAACATCTGAGATCTTTGTCCAAAAGATCGCCGTCCTAGGAAGCGCAGGATCAGCTGCTGGACTTTTAGGAGAGGAATGTTGTTCTGTTCATGCCTGATGTAGGATTCTAGCTGCTCAGCAGTCCTGGGCATTCTTTGTTGTAGCTTTTGCTTAATGATTCAAATGTTTTGATTTAATGAAAAGTCTCTGCTGCAGACAGGCCGGTTTGGCATCTGAGAAATTCTGCTACAAAGCTATGATGTTGACATATGCGTGCAGTACATTTAGTTTTGTCTTGCTGAAATATAGAAGGCCTTATCTGAAAAAGATATCATATACATGGTACCTGTACAGCCACTTCCATAGGTACTACTTCACTTCCATCAAAGATTCATGCTTTTTAAGTCTGCGCTCATAACAAGACAGATGGTCCCTCTCCTCCTTAGTCCAGAGAAAGCAGCGCCCAAGTTTTCCAAAAAAATAGTTTGAAATTTTGATTTGCCAAACTGTGTTCACAGACAGTAATTTTGGAGCTCATGCAGTTATTTACGTGGCGGACTCACACCTGTTTTTGATGCAGTGCCATCTGAGAGCCTGAAGATTATGGGCATCTGTCATGTTCCAGAGTTTGAGCCTTATTAACTGAATACTATTATTTTATGGTTCTTAGTTGACTGTTAAACTTGATCTTTATGTATCTTGGGCCTTTCAGTTTATTTTCTGGTTTGGGTCGATTTAGCATAGTTGTTTCATGTTTATTTTCCTGGCTTTACCTTCATGTCTTTGTCAAATATGAGTGTGCTAAGGTCTTATCTCTGTGGTAGGTATGTGACTTCCTTTTTTTGTGT
Source organism: Rhamphochromis sp. 'chilingali' (assembly GCF_963969265.1). Lineage (NCBI taxonomy): Eukaryota > Metazoa > Chordata > Actinopteri > Cichliformes > Cichlidae > Rhamphochromis > Rhamphochromis sp. 'chilingali'. The sequence goes on along the minus strand of NC_137930.1, from coordinate 60,479,266 downwards.
TTTATTTCTAGTTTCACTTCTGTTGTCTCTAATTTGTCTTTAGCTGTTTCTCATTTCCTACCTCTTCCCAACCCTCATGATTAGCCTTTAGTGTGTCAGCTTGTATAGACAGGCTTAGTGACTCCCTTTGTCTCTGTCTGTATGTTAATGTTTCTCTCCCTGTGTGTTCCCAACTTTCAGTTGCCTTCTTAATGGACTTTAGCATTTTTGGTTCTTGCTACATCGAGGCCTGCCTGTCAGAGTCTGCATTTGGATCCTCAATCTGCTAAACTATGACAGCATCCAATTCTGGCTTTCAGCTTTGTCCCTTGCACAGAGATTTCTCCAAATTCTCTCAATCTTTTGAAAATGCACTGTAGATGGTGAAATATTTAAACTCTTTACCATTTAACATGTTCTCTTGTAAATAACATACAGCATGAGATTTGAAAAGCATTGCATTCCCTTCCTATTTACATTTCACAGCTTTTTACAACATGGGTTTGTAATTCAGCTAGTTTCTGTTTGCCAACAGAAGACAGTTGAATCATCACTGATATAAATCATTTTGACTCAGCTTTACTGCAGATGTACTTAAGCTGACTGTCAGATTATCGATGCACATGTTTATTATTTATATGCATAAGCTGCAGATTAGTAGTTGCTTGATATAAAAAAAAGATGCTTGGGATGCTTTGTTTTTCAAATAAAGTAAAGAATATAGAAAAATACATCACAGCAGATATGGAGAGGGTGAAGGGTGAAAGCAGAAAGCAAAATAAGCTGCAGGCTGCAGACTCATCTTTCATTCCACTGTACTGTTTGTCATTTTGTTCCCAATGAATTATATCCCCTCTCCTTAAATTCATTTTGTTGAGAAGAAATATTTCTCCTTTCCTTTATTTTCCTTTCCTTTCTGCTTTTCCTTTTTAAAACTTTCAGTTATCACTCAGTTGAAAACGCAGAAATGGAGAACTGGATGTATAAATGCAAATTTAACGATGTCATTTCAATATCTTACCCTGTTCTTTGTTGGGGCACGTATAGTCCAGATGCAATCCACTGCCTGGTCTGGCTTCACTTTGGACTCTTCGTCCACCTGACTTGAACGGATTACACCGTCAGCTCCAGACAGCTCAAACTGGCAATCTGACCCAGAGACGACAGTTGGCAAGAAACAAAGTGGAAGCAAAAAGGAGGACATGTGATCAGATGGAAAGTAACAACTTTATTTCACATGGCAGTCTAAAGATGTACACCTGGAGCTGCATGGGTTTTCTTATACATGCTGTTGCACTACCTGGGATGGGGTTTAAAAGTCCTCCCACATGCAGATGAAATTCAGGATCTTCGGGGTGAGAAATAAGAAGAGCACAGAATCACTGGTCCGGAAAGGCTATTTGTTTTTGAGCAGTGTGAAAATGGTACATCCACTCTGCATTTTAGTCACCTGCAGCAAAGCTGTACTGGACCTGGAAGCCAGTCCCCTCCAGCTCTTCATCACTGAAGAAGCGGATCCACATGAAGCGTCCGCTCGACAGGATGAGTCCAGGACTGGCTGATCCGCAGAAGCGATTGATGAGCGGGGAGAAACTAAAGGGACCGTCCCGCACTTCGATGTGGTCGAAGCGACATTCGAACGACGCCTCGATGTGGAAGACTTCGTCAAACATCAGCTCTATTCTCTGGCGAGGCAGGGCTGGGGAACAATTGGCACTCTTTTACTGTCAGAGCCGATTCAGGAATACAAAACGCTATAAAAACGGCAACAAGAAAGACACGTTTGCTCCTTTCAGATGCTACTCTGTCTCGTATGTTCTTTATATATCATTACTGGTTGAGAAGTTAATGAACGATACATTAAAATAACACAGTTTTGTCTTTAATGACAAAAGAGGAAAATGAGGCATTGTACATAATAGGTTTTATATGTGTCGATGGCATCGGATTCCCGCAGAGCCAATCCGAGCCAATACAAGAATATGTCCCAATATCTGAACTGTTTTTCAGCTTGGGCTGTGTGCTTCTCATCAGTTACCTTCCAGCACATAGAGGCACTCCTTGTTTGGAGGGTACGTATTTGGGTAGTTTGGGGAACTGAAAGTGCCGCCATCAGTGGTTCGTACCCAGTTTCCACAGTGACGCGCTCGTAGAGAAGGGTTAACTGCTTTCGACCCTGCACCTGAATCTGCACATTATGAAAACCAAGCAACACAAGGCATTCAAACCTACAAAAAATTATCCGGGTAAAAGCTGCTGACATCTAAAATGCAGTTATGGACACAATTGTGTAATAAATAAATAAATACATCGCAAATTAAAGAAGAATATGGAAATGTATAAAGGAGTCCATTTGTCAAAGGAGCAGAATAAAGATTGCAATCTTACCTTTAATCTTTTGCACCAGTGCAAATCCCCCCTCAATGAATAGGAGAAATATCCAGACTGTACAGAAGTCAACAGTGTGTGAAATCATAGTAAGGAGAGGTACAATCAAGGAATAAAGGAAACGAGAGCTTAGCAGGATTTCTTTGTCTGTGCTTTATGTTTCAGTACACTCAGCAGAATCCTTGAATGTATATTAAAGGCAAGGGTGTGGGGTTCAAAGCTTGGGAGTGAGAGAACAAGCTGCTTCTACCATCTGCTTCCTTAACTCTTACTCTTATCTTTGCATCCTCTTTTTTTTCGTCAAGATTTATGCTGGGTGAGAGGACTGCTGTCTGCCAAGAAGCTGTTCAAGGACACCTAATGGTAAATATGCATTAAAAAAAGAAAAAAAAAGTTTCATGAAATCATATCTTGCACCACATTTGTACCTATTACATAAAATGTGACCCAAATAAATCATCTTGCCCAGGGGCACCAGTCTGCTTAGAACTTGCTTTGAGTTTTCACCAAAGTGGCATGTTGGCATGTTGCTGCACATCCAGGGACAAAAAGCAAAACAAAAATGACAGTTATGATATAGGCTGTGGACGTTCGTGCTGCATGTTCTGTCTGTCACAGCTTGTGACCTGGGAAACAGGCAGATTTATAACTTCGGACTTTGTTTTCAATTCATTATTGTTGTACAATAAGGTAAATAAGATGTGTGGCTCACTGCCATGCTGCATGTAAAATTTACTTGCAGCCCTTCTTCTGAGAACATATTAAGTGGGTGCAGAAGAGGAACAGAGGCAGCAACAGCAGCCCAAATCCTCCACTCGCCCAGGCACTGAGCCACCACACGCTGACGCAAAAGGGGAAAAACGGATTTCCTACTTTTTTTTAAAGAAAAATCCGTGTTGCTTATTTTTCTTACTTTTTTGGAGTAACTGCACCGAGCAAGTGTGGGGAGCTGTTACTTCAGCACCACGAATCGATGCACAAGAGAAACTTTCAAAACAAAGAAAAAAAAACGATTTCTTTGCACAAAGTAACTACACAAACATGTCAGAAAACAGCCAAGAAAAAACCCCTAAAAACCAGATTTGAGACACCCGCGTTTCTAACAACTCTCTCTTTCCCCCTCAGACATTTAAGTAAATAAATACGCGATCTGCTCTAAAGTGCGAAAATATGGATGATTTCTCTTACCTGCGTACATCCTCGCCGCTGAGCTCCTTTTTATGAGTTTTTCTGTTTTCAAACTTGTCCCTCACATCCCCTGTTTATGTCAGTAGTACGGATTACCGCACGTTAAAACTACTGATTTAGAAAATCCGAAATTTCATCCTTGTCGTGTTGGTCAAACTGAGAGCGACTCAGGTGCGAAAAAGAGCAGATTAACTTCTGATTCGTCATCAGAATCAGAAGTTTGCACAGTTTTCCTGCCCAGCTCGGTGTATGAGACTCAGCCTCAAACAAACGGATGATCAGTCTGCAGCTGCTCGCGGTTTAAAGATTGAGCTCAGTTGGCGCTAGACTGTAGGGGAAAGCTGATTGCGCATGTGCCTCATCAGTTATGAGTATTGGTGATATGATAAACCTCCAGTCGCCCGTTTGGCATGGGGATGAATTAAATTGGGATTTCCCATTTTTCAAATTTTAATTAGCTGATACTGGCTGCCGCACTCACTCTCCCAGACAGACAGTCACACGCGCGCGCGCGCGCGCGCACACACACGCACACACGGCGGGGGGACCGTGCCAAAAAGCCCACTGAGCATAAGTCTGTCGGTGCATTGCTGTGAATTCCTATTCAGAGCAGAGAGCATGGACACATTGGCTCTAGCCTTCTCATTTTTCACCAAGGACACTCATCACCTAAAGCCCCAAAAAGCTGGCTATAGAGCCAGAGAGAGATGGAAATGGAAGCCAAGTGTAGGTGGGATAGAGATTTTCCTTTGATGTGTTAGCTTTTAAGACAAAAACGACTCACCACATCCACTGGAGGATTTGTACTGTATCTTATAGGTGAATGTGCTTGCTTTAAATCAGAAGCTTGTCACAAGAAGTGGGACATTTGCCAGTTCTTCCTTCAGTTGATCAGTTGTATCAAAACCTTCCTACTTGTTTTTCACATTCAATGCATGTTTACAACCAATCAAAGAAGCAGACAAATCTGAATATATTAAGTTGTTATACCATTTATGAATACTTTTGATCTGATAGTGGAGGATATTCCTCAGACTTTCCTTTAGAAGCTACAGGGAAATTTCTTTAAGTAAAAAGATAAGTACTATCAAGAGTTCAAAGTACTTCTACTTGTTACAAGTAATAACATATAAGAGTATACGTTTTAAATATGTATTTAATCGTTGGATTGATATTGCTTATTTAATAACATTCAAGCTGAATTAATGTAATTTTAGCTTTTTTAATCAACGTGGGAAAACTATTATGGTAAAAAGTTAATAGTATAAAAAAGCCTCAGTTTACTATATAACTACAAGTGCTATACAAACCCAATCACACAAAAGAAAGTGAGACAGTGTATAAAATATGAATAAAAAAAGAACTCAGTGATCCGCAAATCTTATTAACCTGTATCTTATTCACAGTAGGCCATAGAAAACCTATCAAATCTTTAAACTGAGAAAAAGCAAGTGAAGTTTATTTGTAAAGCGCCTTTTGCAGACACAAGACAAGTCACAAAGCACAATCAAAATAATACGATTAATCAAAATCAGTTACTAACAATAAAAATCTTAACAGAAAGCTGTTAAATAATAACTGCTTTTTAACAGCAGGAGACTATTCCAAAGTCTAGGTAGTAGAGATTAGGAAGCTAATCTACAACAGATTAAAAACACGCCGACACGCTTCAAAAAACACGCTTCAAACCACAGAGCAACACAAACCAAAGACAATCCTTATTTATTAGGTGGGTAAGAAAGTCAGCAGGAGATAAAAGCTCGCTCACACAGCATGTGGACTCTCACAAAGCTGCATCCTCTGGGCTTGTGTTTGAAAACAACACTTTCCCCTGTGACTGATTATAAAGTGAAGGTGTTGTCTCTGAGTTGCGTGAATCGTTTATTATCGGCGTGTGTTCGGTTGGGAAAGAGAGCTTAAACTTCACCTCAGCCTGAGCCATGTGAAGTCTGAACTCAAAGTGTCCACGCAAACCTGCTGTTACACACACACAGCCAGTCCTCTGGTCCTCTGCCTGCTGCTCGTTCACTGAGACGCATGCAAAACAAGTACACATACAGGTACACTTTCACCACACATCAAGGGTATTCAAATCCACATCCGTTACCATAGCAACCAGACTTTAGTCTTGGCTGCTTCTTCTGAGGTAATCAGACACCTAGAAAGCAGAGGTTTGAGGGGGTTTGACAGAGACGGGGATCAAAGTGGAACAAAAGGTGTGCTGCTGCTCCAAGAGGCGAAAAGTACTGTTGATTTTTATTCCCCTGCTTTGAACTTTCTGAATAGAAAAGTAGAACAAAACACAAGTTGGCATGTTTTTCTTGTTTCAAAGTGTTTCTTATTTTTCAAACATTAGGAAGGAAGGAAGGAAGGAAGGAAGGAAGGAAGGAAGGAAGGAAGGAAGCAGGGATCTGTTCTTTAGTACACTGCTGAAAAAAATAAAGGAATACTTTAAAAACATCACATTTCCATAGGAAAAATCACATATATATTGATATGGAATTAAAGGATGCCACAGAAATGGATGAAAATGAAAACGATCAACCTACATACATATGAGTTCAAAAACACCCTGAAAGTGAAAAAATGATGCACCAGGCTAGTCACAGCAAATAAAAATGTTACTCAGTAGTTGGTATGGCCCCCATGTGCTTGTATGCATGCCTGATAATGTCAGTGCTCCTAATGAGACAACAGATGGTGTCTTGGGGGAACACCTCCCAGATGTGGACCAGGGCGTCGCTGAGCTCCTGGACAGTTTGAGATGCAACCTGGTGGTGTCGGACGTAGCGAAACATAATGTCCCAGAGATGTTCTGTTGGATTTAGGTCAGGCAAACGAGGAGACCAGTCAATGGTATAGATTCCTTTAGATGCACAATGTTCTCCACAGCTTTTTCAGACCATTTCACAGCTGTCACATGTGTTCAGGGTGAACCTGTTCTCATCTGTGAAAAGCACACGGCAGCAGTTATGTACCTGCCAATTTTGGCAAATATGACAAATACCAATGGGGGTCCTGACGCCCCCAACTAGAGGATATCAGGCTCACAGGTCAACCTTAATGAAGTCTGCTTCTGATTGCTTAGTCAGAAACATTCACTCCAGTGGCCTGCTGGAGGTTGTTTTTGTAGGGCTCAGGCAGAAAGACAATGTGCTAGAAGACCATGCTACATATTGATCCTAGTGGAGTTGGTCTGCCTGTGCAACGTCTGAATATCTATATTCCATGTGGATTGAATGGCATGACAACAGTCATAGCACCCTCTGAACAGCTGTAGAGTAAGATTAGATAAAGTCCAGCTGGAATTTTGACATTTTTTGTAACACCGCAGTGTTTTGGCAATTAGATGCAAAACTGCAAACACTGAAAAAGACACACAAAAGAGGATAATGAATTCTAAATTGTTCATTTGCAGGGCCGCGAGTTTTAATTAGCATTTTGACTAAAGTCTCAACGAGGCAAGTGATTGCTCTTATGCGCATGTGATTACAGAGGAAATTAGCATCTTCAATTTGCAGAGTACACGGATGAGTGAGCCAGGTGAGTTGGTGAAATCAACTTTAGCTCATTTAGCCTTTCTTTTCTCATTAGGAAAACGCACAAGCCCATGCACAATTTTGCAGTTTTATTAATCTGAATGAGCTGTCATGAACAGGTTCAACTTTAAGGTCATGCATCACACACAAGGACGTTTCATGGAGTTCAACAGTAACATGTTATGACACGGTAAAGCAGTTCCAGTGGATCTTTAACCCTTTCCAAGCACAATACTGCCACAGAAACACGCTGCCTGGACTTTGAATCTATGCCACTGTTTCCTTGAGCTGCATGTCTGCGTGTCACCATTTTAAACGACAGATTGATGAACGAAAGAAAAAAAAAAGGCAGTTTTATCAGCTTCCAAGGGAAAGTTATTAAGATCCCACCACAAGCCTGTGATTGGCAGGAAATCCCAATGGATTTGGCCTATTACTGCCGATGAAGCAGCACAGTAGCCTTCAAGTCTCAAGTTCAACAACAGATTACTGCATCCCAGCAACTCCTTATTTATCATCATAAAGTAGGGGGGGGGGGGGGGGGGGGGGCTCTGGAGATTTTACGGCCTTTGGGCACTGGATGTTACAGCCGTAGATTATGTCACAACCAATCACCCTCACGCACAGTCTGCGGCATTAAATCCTACACTCAGCCGAGGAGCCCAACTTGGGTCTTCTAGTGTGGGCCATAAAAAATCTTTAATCAGCAGACCTGTGGCATAATTGACCTTTTCCTTTTCTTTGTTCTTGGGGTATTTAAAAGCTGTTGGTGCAAAACCTGATCTTCAAGGAAATTTAAACTGATGTTTAATCATCCCCATAGATGAAGCCTTACATAAGAACCAGCTTAAGGTTCAAAGTCACGTTGACCCAGGAGACCCAGCCATTGACTGTGAACACACATGTCCCATTCCTAGAGAGATTTAGACATATGTGATATCAGGAAGCACGAAGCGCTGACACTAAACAATATACTGATCTCAGGCCCGCATGACAACAGATTAGAGAAAGAAAGAAGGGCAAGAAAAACGACCCTATTAGAAAGAACGTGGGAAAGAGAACTATAGGTTAAGCTTTTAGAAGATCACAGGGCAAAATTCTTATGAAATCAGTTTTGGTTCTAAATATACCAAAAAAAAACAGCTTTTTCTCTTTAATCTCAGTCTTGTGTTTTTAAGTTGTCAGTACTCTTCCTTCATTTCTGTTTATGAAGCAAAGCAAAATGTTAAAAGGAATTACAAATTAACGTGGGAAACCACATCGTAGCCACGTCATGATGCATTCCAATCAAACATACATATATGCAGACAAACACAAATAATAAAAGGAGTGAAAGGATGCATTCACACATCCTACGTGTAAACACATCCAGAACTTGGAAAATGGGAATGACTGGCTCCATTATGTTTTGTGGGAACATCCAAACGCAACCTGAAAGATAAAAAAAAAAGTCTCTGCTTTTCCTTAAGTGTCAGGTTTTCTTCTTTGTGTTCTGCTACGCACACAAAAAAAGAAAAATGTTACATTAAGTATTGCCAGACCTGCAAACATACTCTTTCATGGTCCTGTATATCCACAGCTATGCCATAGCGAGAAGGCGTTGTGTCTGTGCCAACAGATAAGGTCATTCAGTGGAAAATTTTCATTCAATTTAAACATTCTGCTCTTCATAAATCTCGCTCTCTGGCGCCATATGGCCAATCACAAGGAGGGCTTCTGAGCCAGATGGCCAATGGCAATGACCCTTACTCAAATCAGGGTTAATCTCAGGAAGACAACGATAAGATTACTCTGCTTCATACCAATTAGAGCAAGAAGAACATGTTATTGACAAGCCTATGGAAAATCAGATATTATATAATTACACTTCTACTCTGATGAGCCACAAGTTTAAAACCACCAACAGGTGAAGTAAATAATACTATTCACCTTGTTGCTGAGAAAGCTTAACTCTTGGCTTTTGTATGGCTGCTACTTTGACACGTGTCAGCCATCTAAACATTGCCATAGATCCAGCCACCTCCCGCCATGGCACTCTGAAAGGACAATGCACCTCGTCATACAGCTAGGGCTGAGATCACAATGATGACGCAGCCTCAAAACTCATCAGATCCCGGTCTGACTGACTCCAAACTCCCAGTGCCAGACATCACAGGACATCCCCAGAGGTGCCGTGACTGTGCTTCAGTGGGTCAGAGCAGGGGCCCGCACAATATTAGGTTAATGATACTGCTGATCAGTAGTATACGATATAAACAGCTGATAGGTTTGTTTAAAATGATTCGACTTCACAAAAATCTACCGTGTGAAAATTTAATATAAGAAGATGTTACAAAAAATGAAATAATTAATTAAAAAAAGAGGGTTACTACTGAAAAAGACATTTAAAAAGTGTTTAACAAAATCATGGTGGTGATATTCAAGTTTAGCACATTTCGGGCATGTCTGACCCACAAATTCAGCAGGCTAGAAAAGCAGCGACAAGATTTACTCTATTGGCAAACAGAAATCTTCTTAGCACAGCCTGATCTGTGGATGTGGCAGCAAGCCTGGAGGAGGATGAGTCCAATACTATATTGGGGTCTACACAGATTTGCGTGCGTGTGTGTGTCTTTACGTTTAGATCATTTATATATGATTTTTTTGATTTTGCAGTGATGCCACTGAGTTAATGATGATGATAAGTTGTAAATACCGCACACAGAGTTAGTGAGGCGTTTTAAAAGTGACAAACTCATAATTCATGCTTGGTGGATTTAAAAGCTATTCCAAATTATAGTCACTAATACAGTTTGTTGCTGGTTAAAAGCCCCTTTTCAGTGCAATCTGTAAGAATAAATAAAAATAATATCGTGGGAGATTTTGAGGATTTTTCTTGCCAGTTCAGGCTGCTGGTTATTGTTTTTTCTTAAAATGCAGTGAACTTAAGGGCTTAAAGGAAAATTACATTGTGAACACATCTTGCTGTTAACATGCTGTTTGCCTTGAGATTTTTTTTGTGTCCCTTTTTTCCACTTTTTAATTTAGTCAAACATACAAAGCCGGTCCTTGTAATCAAAGCCTAAGCGCTTGTAGGCAGGGGCTTTAGAGACATAATTAAAAGGCCAGAGTGAGAGAAGGCAGTTTTGGTGTACAAAGTGACAGAAAGTGACAGTCTGATGCAAGGTTGTTTAGAACATCAGTGATTTAAAGAGGAGGATAAAAGGACAGAGGGGGGAGAAAGGAGTAGAGTGAAAGAGCGAGAAAGAAATGTGTCATGCAGCTGGACAGATTATCTACTGATGGCCCGCAAGATCAAGTCACACATGGCTAGAGATCATCAGCACTCCAGCATGTCCAGATTGCATTTTAACAGCTACAAGCATTTAACTGTATCTCTAAAGCGAGAGGACACAAATCAGAAAGTGGTACTGGTCTGTAAAGATTACTATTATTTTATTTATTTATTTTAGCTTACGTCTGCGTTTTTGTGCTTGAATCTGCAGAAGAGCTGAGACAATAGAAAGTCCTGGGCGAGAGATTGGAAATTAGATTAGACCAGACTTAGAACACAGTTTTAATTGCACTCACAGTACTTGTGATCCTGATTACTTCCAGCAAAATAAAGCGAGCATATGTGTGCACAAGTAAGTGTGCAATGACATGGAAAGAGAAAGAGATTTGCAAATGGTGCTTGAATTTTGTGTATACTGTATATAACTGTGCGTTTTTTTACAACACATAATTTAACATTTGGGCCCACGCATTTGTGTATTAACTGGAGGAGCATAAGGATCATTAACAGAAATGTGCCACTAGACTAACTGTTTTCAGTGATAGTGGTGCATTTTTTTAAGTGCGTCTGTAAGCTGTCAAACTCAATCTGCTATCAGTGCCATCCACTTATCATAAACTGAAGTGGAAATAGCTAAGCTACATTTCTTATTGATTAAGTACTGGCTAATGAGGTTTATAATAATAATAATAATAATAATAATAATACATTTTATTTATAGGCGCCTTTCAGACCCTCAAGGTCACCTTACAGTAACACGTAAACATACCATAAAAAACATAAGAAAAATGTATATATAGCAAACATGGTAGATAAAATTTAGATATAAACAGTCATAAAAGTATAAAAGCAAATATAAAAACTGAGCAAGGTAAAAATGGCCTAAGTTTATCTGATGTTTATTTATACTGATGTTTTTATTGTTTTATTCATAATAGTGTTCACATTCTTCTTTACCACTTTTAGAATTGTTTTATTATTTTTTTAAAGTTATTTGTAGATTCACTTATTTATACTCCTCAAAAACAAAAACAAAAAAACTGGAATGGTTTTAAAGGTGGAGGCCAGTGATGTGTTTTTACTCCTCATCTTAGCTGACTGAATGTTTGTTGTTTGGTTGGTTAGGGTCAGTGTCACTACTCTCTACAGAGGTCGCACAGGCAGACCAACCCTGCCAGGATCAATATGTGCCATTGCCAGAAGGTTTGCTGTGCCTTCCAGTACAGTCTCAAGAGCGTGGAGGAGATTCCAGGAGACAGATAGTTATTCTAAGAGACCTGGACAGAGCTGTAGAAGATCTATAAATCATGAGCATGACTAGTATCTGCTCCAGAGAACTGCCAGAGCAACAAAATGACCTCCAGCAGGCCACTGGTGTGAATGTCTCTGACCAAGCAATCAGAAGCATTCATGAGCATGTGGTCATGGCCATACATCCTCTAGTGGGCAGGACGAGTACAGGTGCCATGTGCTTTTCACAGATGAGAGGTTCACTCTCACCCTTTTTCAAAACAGATTCAGCAGTAAGAACAACAGCTTAATCTGTGTCAAGCTCAGTTCTGAATGTACAGTGCACCATGTGCCAAAATATTAATGTAAGATAAGGGGGAAGAAAGGAAAATATGGAAGATACTGTACAAAAACTGGCTATTTTCCCTCAAACTAAAACTTTACCTTGTGGTTTTCATGCCTCTGCCCACCACTCAGGTTGGTTACAAAATGTTATTATCACCACTGCAGAATGAAGACAAATGTGAAACAGTCACAATCTCTCATGGAGCAGCATGTGGTTTCTTTAAATTATAACCACAAATAATGTCAAGAATATATGATGCTACTGGGAAGTTTGCCTTTGACCTTTTTGATATAAATGTTATGATGTCGCGATTTTGTCTTACTAGAATTTTTGTTGATCCTAAAGTATGGGAAAACACATGTTCTGTGAGTTCACTGTGACTTTTGAGTCTTGAAGTCAAAGAAATTTTCTCAAGGTCCTTTCAAATATTGTATCTCTGGGACAGACAGTGAGATTACATAATGTCTCCATTCATGAGTGCTGAAATAAAAAGCAAATCTACAGGTTTTAAGCACAAAGGGCGGGGTGGGTGAAGGTGGGGGTTAGATTCCTTACAGGCATTAAATGAAAAAAAAAAGTAGAGCTCTACCGCCATCTAGCGGACAATAAAGTCTGAATCACTATTTTGAAAACCGCCGTTTGCTAATCCTTTGTTGTCGTGGCTGTATGGTGCCATTACATCCTTGTCCGCCAGGTGTCGCTAGCGACTCTGTCAGCCGGTGACATCACGGTTACTCTCTGCTGTGATTGGTTGCCAGCGGCACCAGAGCTCGTGCAAGCCGTGTTGTAAACAGGTTAGTCTCGTTTCTTTTTACGTGATGTTGCGGCAGACTTTCGAAATGTTGTAAAGCTGCGTACGACGTAAAGAGCGCGACATGTCAGAAAGACACAGGTCGCTGCCTGCATGGATGGCAAAGAAAGAGGAGAAAAGCCAAGAAAAGAAGCCACTGAAGAGAAAGCGGAAAGCTGCCAGGTAGTTATCGTTAGAAACACGATCGGGGTCGGTTTAAGGCCCCATTTAAAGCTCCTTAATTTTTTTAAACTTACCCAATCCACTTATATGTTCCCAGGTCTGCTTTCTACTGTATGAACGAGCAAGAGCTGGTAGAAGCAGCTGTTTCCTATGTCACAAACGGCTCATGTGAGGAGCTGACACTCGTGACTCACCAGCAGGTGGTGCTGCTTCTCTTTTCAGACCTTTGATTTTTTTTCCCTACATGCCCTATACGTGCAATATAATGATGTGAAAGTCCATTCTATCCAATATTCCTGTGTGCAGTTAAACTCTTAATCATCACATGTGGGTTACTCTCTTAACTGTCGTGGAATATTTGCTTGATCTCCCCTTCTCCCACACCCAGGGTAAACAAAAAGCAGTGGACACAGTTAAGAAGATGGGGAAATCCACAAATTCACAGCTGACAGTGAATCCAGTTGCTGCAGAGGAGTCCCCATCAGACTGCACTGAAGATCTGGATTTGACGTATGTTTCAGAATCAGACTTGGACATTACAGCGGTAGAAACATTACCGTACACCAGCAGCCGGCAGCATCAAACATCTGAGCGTCGGCATTCAGGAACAGTTGAGGATTTGGAGGCTGGGAAGACACATGAATCACCCCAGACAGCAGCAGAGGACAGCGACGCCTTACGCCTTGTACGGGAAATTTTTTTCAGCTGATTAACTTATCTAATTGACACTAAAAAGTTTTTGCATTAAGTCGAAAAGTGTCAGTTGGGGGAATGCTTCCTAAATTACGAATTCAGGTGAGAGTCCAGTCAGTACTTGAGGACACATAGCTGGCAGCTCATCCACAAAGAAACAGTTTGGAGAATGGATCCATTAATTGGTGTCTCAGAGAGGTACATCCCAGCAGCGCTTTACAGGACTACATCCAGAGAAGGAGACAAGTAATTAATTCACCAAAGCTTCTGCACTGAAATCAAATTTCAGCACTTCAGTCTATGTTTCAGTGGCAGCATCTAGCACCTCGCGTGAGAGGAACTACTTATTTTAGTATCTTACAGTGTGACAGTTACTTAAGTGTTGTGTTTGTTCTTTTTCTCACTTGGTTCCAAACACTAAAATTGAAAACATGGCATTTTTTTTAGGTTTACTGAAGGTTTTAATGGGGGGAAGAAAAAAAAAAGTTTTTTGTTTTCACATGCATGACACTGTATATGAAACTGACAGCATCTGTGGGTTTTTCACCACAAAGGTTTGGTGTTAGAAATGTTTCCACCAGAAGACCTAACAAGTTCCTGCAAGTACCCTGAGCATGGTACTGCTGCAGTACAAGTGGCCTTGTTCTGTGGGGGGACTTGAAAAAAGCCTTGCTTTTGCATTAAACTGCCAAAACATAAAGCATACTGTTATTCATGTGAATTAGCTAGAAATTGTAGTTACAGAAATCACATTACTGTTGCTCCTTGAATATATGAGGTAGCAGATATAAGAACACACTTTGAAAAAATACATATATTCTTTATTCCTTACAGCTTATATAGAAATAACTGTCAGCACAATTAGGGTACCACTCATGCATCCACCAGCTGTGCATTTCAGACTCAACAGACCATATTTTTTGTTGTGTTATACATTATGTGTGTTGGCTTTCATAAACCACTTGGTAAAGAGATACAAAGTGATATTGCAGCACCAGCAATCAACATATTCTCCTAAGTAGATTTATGTGTAATTGCATTAATATAGTACTTTTCTAGTTTTACTGACCACTCAAAGGTCTTTGTGATATGATCACAACATTAATCGCTTTATTTAAACTGCAAAGTGGCTCATGTTTGCATTTAAGCAGGGATGAGCTTAAGCATTTCGCTGCATTCCCAGTATGATCTCAGTCGCTTACCTAACACATGGGTCAGTACAGATGTGATAGCCAGCTCTATCACCACACCCAAAAAGATATAGAACCAAACGGTTATGTTTTGCCAGCTCACATATGACTGATAGACAAACAAAAAACTGAAAAGGCCAGCCAGGGTGAGCAAGGCTGCTCCGACCTGGAAAGTCGTGCTGCAAAAGATAGCAGGTTCGTCTTTGTCAGAGATGACTGAATGCATGCCCATCAGGGCAAACGCCACAATAATCACTGGAACATACACAGCTAGGTAAACCGCTACTCTGACAGAGTTAGAATGTGGCTTAGATAAAGTCTCAGCTTCAGCTCCTTGGGATTGCGATCGCTCGTACAGGTGACTCTTATACACATTATCACAGGACCATTCACCAGTTTGTTGGATCTGACAGAATCTGTAGGGGCTGATGAGGACTTTATCAGAGCGAATGAACACACCATCAAAAGGCACCAAGGAGATTATCATCTGAACCATGACAAGCAGGAGAAGCAGAAAGATCCCACGAACGTGACACGCGGGACTCCTCACAGCACATTGGGCTCTCTGCTCAGGCCACATCCTCACTACTCTGTAGATTAAATAAAGAGTCATGCAATCAATCAAAACAAACATTCTGCAAACTAAGCATGAGAATGACGTATATTAGAGCAGAAAAGAGAAGCTCAATGTACCAAAGATCCTAAAGACGTTTGACTGTCTTGCAGCTTAAGAACACACTGATGTTACAGTAAATGTGTCAGTGGTTTTGGGTTCAGCCTCAGTCAGCCGATCAGCACGTTTACTTCCCCAATATGAAGGCCTTATGTCATATAACTGTATTCACGTTCCTGTCATCATGGCTATACTGAACAACTAATGCATAAGCTTTCTATAAGCAAATCTACAACTGTCCAGGGCTTTAATAACACACAATTTAGTGGTTTAGTTTAATGGCATAATATCTAGTTTGACTGAGTAAGGCAGATCCTTTAATTATTATTATTATTATTATCGTTTTTGTTGTTGTTTACTTACGTTTAGTAACCGAGAAAAGGCAACGAAGCCAATCTGGTTCAGGAAGTTAAGTGGTTTCGCGCTGGAGCGCGCGCCGTGGACGCGGAGAATGTGCGCCTCAGCAGTCTGTGCAGGGCTCAGCTCCTCTCTGCTGTGCGCACTTCGAGCGGTTTAACAAGCAGTCTCCTCCACGAGAGGGATCATCAGCAACTTTATATATATATAGACCTGCTGCAACGCCAAAAGTACAAAGGTTGGTGAAATACTATTATCCTCCTAGACATTTTAACCACAGTGTTTTTGCTCCTTCTCTACTATTTGGATACAATTTAACAGTCTGAGCACCGCGACAGGGAGGCGGGGTCGTCTGCAAAACTTGTTTTTCCTTTCGCGATCACCAAATATTAATGTTTACTGCCTAACTTATGTTGCTTGCATTTTTTTTTAGTAGCGCATAATACTAGTTATGTGAGTTATGCTTCGTTTTTATAAGCGACTGGAACATATTATTTTATAGAATCTAAGAAAGACAAAACAACAATGAATCTGAAGACTTTAATTGACCTTTTTAAGTAAGGGGATGTTGACTGAAAGTCTATGAAGTGGTCAAAAGTTGTGACTGCACAGGTCATGATGTGTCCAGAGTGTTTTTTTGTTTGTTTGTTTTTTTGTGGTCGGCGTGTGTATATCAGGGTACAGGAAGTAAAGGATTAATCAAACAAGTGCTTTAGTCAACAGCTTTAGTTGGTCCTTGGGCTCTCCAGAAATATATTTAGACTTCTCAGAAAAAATAGAGCACACAGTGCAAAGAAGAAGAACATAATGTACTAAAACACTCAAATTTCATCTCCACCAGTCAAATAAGCATCTCTCTTGGCATTATTATTATTATCATTTTGACTTTCTGTACAGGCTCATTATGGGAAACAGGCTCAGCAGAAGGCGAGAAACCCCAGCCAGCACCTATGAAACTGTGGCTGTTGAAGAGAAGACCACAAAGGAGCCAGGAAACGACTCTGCAGTTACACAGACTCACGAAGCCGCCAAAACGGAGGATCTAGATGTGGTGGTGGGAGAGCCAGTGACACCAGTGGCATGTTTACCCAATGAAGAATGTGTCGCGGATTTTAAAGAAGCAGAGGCTTCCAGTGCCTCAGCCCCGAAAAATGATACAGAACCAGCACCTATGGTAAAGGAAGCCCCAGTCCAACCTGAACCTCAGGTCTCAGCCAGCACACCTTCACCTTCAGAACCAGCTGCTGAAGCTGAGCTTGCTCCTGACTCCGAACCAGACATTGAGATAGTCCAGCCCAGCTCAGAGCCAGCACCACCCTCAGTGGAGCATCTGGAGCAGCAGCCGGATCAACTAACACAAGATTCTCTCCATGAACCGGTTCTTTCTTCGCCCCCTTTGACCAACTCTGGTTCCCCTGATTTCGCGCCCTCCCAAGATCCCATCCCTGTCCCAGTCAATCCAGACGAGCCATCAGACCTCCCAGCTGGTGAGGAATGCCAAGATGGGGATGAGGCTGCTGACATTTCCATGCTTGAGCCAGAGAAGCCAGCAGAAGCGCATCTGGAAAAGCCGATGGAGGTGGAGGCTGAAGAGAGTTTGGAGAAGCTTGGAAGTGATGTCAACGAGGAAAGCATTAGTGAAACCCCAAAGAACTCGGAGCTGAGAGGAAATGACCTTGGCAGTGACCTCATTCCAAGAGATGTCAATGTCCCTGATGACACTCCCATCACAGACATGAGCACATCTACTGAGCTGATGTGAATCCATCAGAGGATTCATGAAGGAAGTGAAACCCTCTAAATCTAAATTGTGTATGGATCTAAAAACAGTGGTTTGTCTCACCCAAGTGCCCACATTAATGCCAATAGAGCCTTTTTTTAATGTTAAATGAACCAAAGGTGCCAAAAAGCAGTGTGTGTGTACATGTGTGTGTTGTGATGGAAAGAAGAGTGACCTAGAATGCGTCATTATTAGACAGATCTTCATCTGTGAAGATCCAGGCAGAAATTAAATGTGTCTTGTATATATTTGAGCAGTTTTCTTTTTTGTTTAAAAAAAAAAATAGCAACAAAAAGAAAAATGAAAAGAAGGTTAATGAAATAAATGTAAAGGACAAAGAATGCAACTTCAGCTGGAAACGGCATGTGCATTCCACAACTGGTTACGAGTATCTACTACACATTTATGAATTAACATAGTAATACTTGGCATTTTCAATAATCCACTAATCAGAATGATTGTCATCTTATGTAATTTTAAATAAAATAAATGAATTTTCAATGTCAAGTAGTTGCCTTTGACAATAAACTGGCATTTACACATCAAAATCTTGCTCCCTGTTTTTCCAAAGGTATATTTTATAGTATCTGGTCACGCTGAAGATTCTGGGAATAGATTTTTGTGGGGGAAGAAAAATAGGAGATACTCTGGGCATGTTTGACAAACTACTACATGTACGGGGCACTCTGCAAATGGCAATAGAAATCTATGTAGCAAATCCCAGTTCATTTAAGAGGGACTGGAGCTTCTCACTGTCTCGTGGGAGAGAGGACATCAGAGGAGGGAGGAGAAAGGGGGGAGACTAGGCCACATTCTTTCCAGAGGAAGGAGATTTTCATGGGGCCTGGGTCAAAAGTCTTCAGTGTGACTGCATTTCAGTCCATGAGAAATCTGTTCCTCACATGCCTCCCCTTGCTTTCACCCCTTGCTTTCACTACATTGCTATCCCAAAATCTTGTCTGAGTAGTCAGGACACTGGTATGAGAGGCCACTCCTAAATGCCTTAAAACTTTAATCTACAGTCATGTGGAAAGAAAGCACACGCTTTTGCAATTCTGTGGTTTAATTTATCAGGTCATAAAACATAACCTATAACTGGGTAACCACAACCTCAGATATTACATCATAACAAGCTTAAACCACAATGTAGAAGCAGTGTGTGAAAAGCAGCCGACAGGTGCTGCTAACCAAATACATTTGATTAATTGATTAATTAGCAAATGTTTGCACTTCTATAAAAGCAGAGATTTTGGCATAGTGCTGGTTTGGAGCATTGCCCGTTTTTTCATGAGTGGAAAACATTTAAGACTGTTTCCAATCTTCCCAGCTGTGGATATCTCCACGTGCACAGTGGTGGAGGGGTAAATATTTGGGCTCAGTTTGCAGCTACAGGATCCGGACACCTTGCAGCCATTAAGTCGACAGTGAACTCCTCTGTACATCAGTCTAGAGTCACATGTAAGGCCATGTATCAGTCTTTTATATCCTCGACAATAATGTGAAAGACTGATAGTCATACAGAAAATGATTACTTCATGTTATTGTTATTAAAGGTGGTTTTACAAGCTACATGGGTGCAGTTAGTTTTTCACATACCACTTCTGCAGTTTAGCTTTTTGTTAAATAAATATAGTGTAATATGTTGTGTTGTTTTTCGTTGTAGGTTGTTGTATTTTTTAGAAATTTTAGAACATGGTAAGGACTGAATGATTTTTTAAAAATATCCTGATATGCAAAAGCTTAGAATTGAAAGAGGGTGTACTTGCAAATGTAAATAAGCAATAATTTGCACATTTACTTTGCCAATTCAACAGAAATACAAATCAATGACGGGAAAAGCTTAATGCCAGGGTATAACTATCACCAGTAAAAAATTCCCTTTCACCCTTCCATTATTATATGAGGTCTCAAACTATTACAGCCCACACCCCAGGGCATGGAAAATGGGGAAGACCCATGATTTTAGCAACACACTGATGAGTCCCCACAGAATGGGAGAGGCACTCTAGACAATGATCTCAGTCAAGCTAAGCTTTAAAGGACACATTTTGCAGACTGAGCTGCTTCTTGAGGCACACTGGGAAAGATAAGCAGTTTGATTTGCACTGTGATTCCTGTCATACCAGAGGCTTTCAGCTCAATAAACAAAAGTGCTTGACCTGAGTTCCCTCTCCCCTTGTTGATTTCCTGTCTGTGAACTGAAGCACAAAAACAAAGAAAGCAGGACTTGGCATTTGCTTCTGTGATGCTCTATGTCAAGGCCTTAACAGGGTCTAAGCAAAAGAAGCAATCAGACATAATCTAAATAGTCTTGTTTTACCTGAAAACTTTATGGAAAACAACTCTGGTTAATAACTGGTGAAACAGACACCACTTTCTTTAATATGCATATGAAATAACAAGAGTCATTTTAATGACCAGATTTTATCCAAACTGCCATACAGTAAATCTGACCTGGACTAAAAACAGCTATGATACAGAAAAATAAATATGTGGAAAACTATACTTATACTGACTATCTGAACACACTGTTCAAAGGCCAGTTAGTCTGATAGACGGTTATGCGGTACAATATAGTAATTATTCAATAGGTGCTTTTGCATCGCTTAAATCTACCTTTTAATATCAATTTAATTCGGGCACAATTCATTCTCAAAGAAATGAACATAAACCATGAACAAATAAATAACATCTACAGCTATATTTTCATTTTCAAACCATAACTCAAACAGGTTTGAGACAATATTGCATTGAAACCACAAATCACTAAAATTAGTACACCAGGTATAATATAAGGAATATATACTGCTGGAGATCATAAAAAAAATTATTGAAATGTTTTTTGAAGTGAGAATGAAGGCCTCACAGGTAAATCCAGTCAGCTGATCAACAAATCCTAGGTTGAACAAGGATTAAGAATCTGCACGGCTGGCATCCTGGGCCTTACGTTTCTGAAGGCAAAAAGACAAATGAAGCTAATTAAAGTCTGTGTAGTTTAGCGGTTCTGGTGGCATTCAAAAGTTTGAGCACCCCTAGTCAAAAACTGACACTTACATAATTCAAAAGGTTTGAAAGATCAACTTAATGGTGAAAAACAACAAGACCAATAAAACAAAAACTTTTGATCCTATGGCAGTAGGATTACATTTCTAGTCAGATTTAGTAGACTCAGGAGTGGTGGTGCACTGCAGCAACATCTGCACAAATATGACCTCATGAAAGAGTCATAAGAAAACCTCGCCTGTCTCCTGAAGAGGTTATTCATTGAGAGAATTCTGCAAATAAACATCATCAGAAGAGATGTATATGCAGATTCATGAGAGGTTCTGTCTGAAGGAGAGGCTTTTAAGGGAAAAAAAACTTCGGGTGAGTAAAAAACACATTTATGAAATTGGCCAAATTAGGTCTTCCTGAACACCAGGTGATGAAATTTGTTTTGGGAATTTTTTAATGAATGGGGGGAAAAGTAATTTACTCAAAATAATTTTTAGAAAGTATGAAATTACCTTTGTGCATTTTGTAAATCATGTCATCCCTTTAGAGTTTGGAAATAAGTAACACTGTGCTCAAAACTTCTAAGGCCACTGTAACTTGTAAAACACTTAATTTAAGGATTTTACCATTAGTCGCCTGTACTTCTTGGCCAAGTCAACATTGGTGCGCCCAGGCTGGAAGGGATATGACCACAAGATTAAGTTCCAAGAGAAGCCATACGTCTTTACTCCAGACAGCAGGTAACCCACCTCCTCACAGCTGAAGTCCTTTCTCTTCCTTTTCTAAGAGTATTGAAGCCAAAAAAAGTAAGAAAAGTAAACAAAGACAGCCAGAGACATGTGCATACATGTGCACATGTATGCACATGCACACGTTCATCCATTTGCCACACCTCTCAGTGCTTAGTAACTTTTAAAGCATTTTCTATCAAAAATTGGCCTGGTTACTGAAGCCACGGTTAATCACATATATAATAAAGAAAGAGGAAAATGTTTTCAAAACATCTGTTTTTTTTTTTTTTTCCTTCTTTTTTCCATTTATTCATACTGAAAACAATCCAGCCAAGTTGCCTGTAACCAGCATCCACAGACCACACTGGTTTCAGCCCATTAATATCTGCATTTTGCAAAGCATGCTATTCACATTTAAAATGATTTCAACACATCTCGATGAGCAATGGTAATTTGTTAATTCTTAACGGGATTATCTTCGCTTTCTGATGGGCTGTCCCTATTGCAAAATAATGCAAGCACCAATAACAGAAAGCACTGTCAAGGATAAAAGGCGCTTTGGTAAACTGAAACTCTACTGTGTGTATCTGCCCTTTATCTTCAATTATTGTTATAACTACGATGCAATACTGATTATGACAATAAAGCTTTTTCTCGACATCCAAAAACATATCTGATAGAAAACTTACAGTGGAACTGTGATCCAAGCCAATCTTCTGCAGATTGTTATGGTGACCACTCCTCCCTCCCATCTCAATATCTGAAACACAGCACGTGAAAGCATGTTTACCAGGGATGCACTGATTTATTAGTTAAATCTAAACATCACTGATATTCAGTTTGTATACAGCCATCAGCAAATACAATGACATTAAATGATAACAGAGGTCAGTGGATTTCTGTTGTGTGTCACCAGCGTTGCATCTAGTTTCATATATTTGTGTAGCTGAATTTCAGTAAATTCGCTGACAGTGTGTTTAAATTACATTTAAAGTTATTGTTAAAAGTGGAGATGCTTTTCCCCTCCTCCAACAAAAGGTGAGAAAACAATCAGTACTGCAAATCATCTCTGCACCTCTACTGGAAAAGACAAAGCTTTACAACTCCTGTTTTATCATTATATATTCAATTGCCCCAGATTTAATATGCAAGATAATTTCTCTTTTTGCCTAGGACTGATTTTATAGTAGTACTAAGCTGTAGTAAAAAAAGATGAAGACAGAGCAGGAGGGGCGGTATTATAGTTTAACATGCTGAAAAATGGATGACAGTGGAAAAATCTAAGGAAGAATGGACTCAGAGTAAGCGCTGGAGCTGAGATGGAAAAAAACAACAGTAAATCTCAGTGTGACAGCACAGAGAGAATGCACTATGAAACAGTGCCCCTTGCTTTGCAACACTACTGCAATTCTTGGGCTACACAACCTTTGAGATGATGCAAACTTGCAAACTGACAAAACACTGCAATCCCTCTAGTTTCACTACAGCGTCACTGGCAAGACACAAAAGCATCCGCCTTAATCTCTCACAGTGTTACACAGAGTGTGAAACAGCTTAATGCAGCTGTGCTGCTTTGAACCAGCCCCGGCCTGCACTGTGAGAACACTGGCTGCAGTTCAACATTCCCTCTGCTGTTTGGTTTGTCTGCTGCCAGGAACACATTGCAGAGAACAGCTCCCACCACAGGCTCTCAATCATAACATTCACACAGTTAAATAGTCAGCTGTAAATACCCCTATCTGATGTTGCATATCTATCTTCAGGAGGATTCTCCCTTTTTAGGAGGGCCAAGAGAGGAGTGATGGGATCTGTGTTGCTGATTATGGCAGAAATGCAGGACTACAGTAAATAATTAAACTGCTGCTTTGTGAAAACATCTCATACCAGTCCTGTTATGAGAGGCGAATGTTGTCTTTTTAGCTCTTCTTTGTAGTGGAACCAATGTGACGCCTAAAAAGAAAAAGACAACCAAATTAATTTACAAATTATACATATAGATGTCCTACACCTAAAACACAGCAGCTCGCAACTGCTCAATTTCTTTATCTTTCAGGACATTCCTGCTGCTTTCTATTATCTTGAATTTGTTTCTATGTTCCTATCGCTGTATCACATAATTCTGTGACATTAACCATCCCACACACCATAGAATTTATACCGAAAACTAAACTGTAATGCTAATCCTTGGTGGTGGTAAAAAACATGTAAAGTAAAACCAAAAGTTAGAAGGGTCATTCTGCATTATTTGCCACTGCTCTTGCAGTTATTACTTGATGCAACATAAATGGAGAAACTATTGCTTCAAAGTTGTTGCCTCATCTGAAAATCTTCTCAGTGCATGTCTACTGCTGCTACCATAAAGCAATGTTGTTGTCCCCCCCCCCCCCCAATAATTATTTATTATTGTTATATATTATTATTATTCCCTTACAGGATAACTGCTAGGATAAGGTGTGACAGTACAAACTCTTTGTTTCAGGGACACATGCCTATGCACGCATGCATTCCCACTGTCACCACTCCCATTGTCACAAAGTGCTTGCTCATAGTGGGTCATCTGATTGTTGGGCCTCTCTCTGTATTATTGTAAGTTCCTTACCTTACAATATAAAGTACCTTGAGGTGACTATTAACATCTTTTATGTTTGTGAATTCATATTTTGCCAAATGCCCTCAGAGGCGGTGGTTTTGTTGTGACACATCAACATCTGGCATGTTTGCCAATCAATCCATAACTGCACGCTCTTGCTGGCACTGGACCAATGGTGACACATTAAAAGCTGTCATGTTTGTCAGTTAATGCGTAACTATATTTCTCACCCCAAAGCTCAAAATGTGTTCAGGGTTTGTGGTGGAAAAAAATAAGGAAAAACAACAACATACATTTTACTCAGTGCTGTTATATCAGCAGTAGGTATATTAAACCTCGGAAACTGAGACTTGTGAGTTGAATTGATTTCTACAGAACAAACAGAGTACATAATAATAGAAGGTTACAGTTTAAACTGTGGCTTCTTAGAAGACTGCTATGGATTTCGAGGAATCATGGGGCACCTGGTTTCCAGGCCAGGTGTGAATGAAGTAATTTTCAGTCTCAGTCTGTTTAGCTGAGAGTGCTGCACATTAGCAGCACCATTCTCACACAGGCACAAATGGACCCCACAGTGAACTACACAGTTGGGAAACACTGCGTGTTGTCCAGGCACACTTTTGTGTTAATGTCTTCACCTTTACCAGGTGACTGGTGCCAAGTATGTGGCAAAAGCTCTTTTTTGTACTTGCACTGGTGCATTTCTGATACAAAATAATTACCACAAAGGGTTCAAAATAGCTCGTATATTAGATTTACAAAATCTCATTTGCAACAGTGCTTTCAGGTGTTTGTGGTAAATTTCTTACCATTGTGCTTTCTCCATCGGTGTTCAGGCAGAGTGTTCTTGTTAATTACCTTTCCTTCACCTTCAGAAGGTCCTACAGTGGAGTAGAAAGTCATTTTATTAGCAACACATGGC
Source organism: Rhamphochromis sp. 'chilingali' (assembly GCF_963969265.1). NCBI lineage: Eukaryota > Metazoa > Chordata > Actinopteri > Cichliformes > Cichlidae > Rhamphochromis > Rhamphochromis sp. 'chilingali'. Next base: position 60,454,419 of record NC_137930.1, on the reverse strand, counting down.
AACAATTTTACATTTAAGCATTTTTTATTTCAACTTAACCCTGTAAGACCCAACCCATCAAAAATTAGCCAGAAAATTCTGATTTTTTTGGAACTGAGATGTTTATTAACCCTTATAACAAAATCCACTTTTTTTGCTATATCATGTTGGGTATGATATATTTTTATTATATATTAATTATATTTTTTTGTATCATATTTGATACAGTGGGCGTTTTTGACACCTTGTTAACAACAATGTCAATTTTAGACAAAAAAAAATAGTTTTGTCCATAAGTATTGATCAACAAGTATTGATCATGTTGATGAGATAAAGGTGTCAGAAACTCATGTATCAAATATGATACAAAGGGATTAAAAAGAAAAACTTTCACACAATGACAATAAAATACTGTTCAACGGTAAAGTAAAGCTCCACCCATGCATTTCAGTTCTTCTCTCACACTAACAGTGAAGAGTGCCTGCAAGACACTGCAAGACTACCAATGCAAGAAATTAATAAGAAAACTTAGAGATTATGTGGGCATTACTCAACCATTAAATGTGGTTAGCTGAAATCACATATGCTGCCACTAATTCGACCCTGTCTAAGAGACAAAGAATCTCAGTGTGTGATTTACAGAGAGCAGATTACCCAATGACAAACGCCTATCAAAGTGCAAACAATTGCACCCTTTGTGGTCACTGAGGAAAATAATTTTTCTGCTGAACTTTGATGCTAATTGAGTGATAAAGCAGGTAGTGCATCACCTTCTGAACCAAACATGTTGAAAACTCTGTCTATCCATTAGCAGCAAGGCCTTTAAAGGAAACTAACAATAATTAGTATTTTTTAGTATTTTTTAATATAACAAAAAAAATGCAAACCTAGGACCTACAGGAACTATTAGTGTTAACTGTAAATACACAGAAATCCAGTGATAAACTGGATTTCTGTGCATATGGAGAATCTTCTTACCAGTCCAGTTTTTGCAGGTTTGTTGTGGCTCTGCTGTTGAATATCTCTCAGCCTCAGCGGGATCCTGGTGCTCCTTCTCAAACACGAGCCTGCAGTGATGCATTCTGAAGTGCTTGGTGGCCTCTCTGAGAACCTTGTGCCTGTCACAGCTTTGGTGGCAAGAGCTTTGGAGAGACTCAAAAGTGTGACTGGTCACTTCCTCAAAAGGTAACACACAGGCTATGTGGAGAAAGAAGGACATGGGATTTATACTTCTGTTTAACTCCTTCTGTAAACCATGTTTATGTCATAACCACAAATACTTCCCAAACTCCACACCATAACCTACACTATAACCTCATGTCAACCTCCCCAAAAATGTAACTGAATGTCACAGCCCACAAAGAGTGACTGAGCTCTTCAGTACAGTTGCCTTTCCAGTTACTCCTTCGTTGCAGTTTTTGAAGGGATCGAGCTGCTTTATGATGCAGTCCCCAGGATAACCTGGACATATATACCAGAAGCAAGAAACAAATGTACTTTGGTGACCATCAGGAGCAAGTGGAGGCTGTGAAATAAATCTCTTCTTTCTCGCAGGTCTACAGATGGGCCATTGGGAAAAGTGTGTATACTTCTTTGCGACAAATTTCACACTAGTGATGCCAGTGGGTCCCATACCGGTGTCTATGCCTGTTTGACTGAGGCCTACCTGTACATTTAACCAGAACTTTAAATGTATGGTCCTACTTTAACACGTCATAACTATTTTGAAATGAGGCTTATTAAGAGAGACACTCGTGTTTGCAAAGATATAGAGAAGTAAAGGCTGTCGAACACGGTCCTTGTTTAAACTCTGCCTTTAATAATACAAAATTAATAGGATTTCTGTGCTATTTCTTACCTGCACAACGACTATAAGGGACTGGGGCTTTGATCACGTTCTTCATATCAGTATGCTGTAACTCTAAACATAAAACACATTTAGGAAAACATCACATACTATACACTTACTGAAAATGTCAAAGTCCTTTTCATTGAAAATCCAAGTGTAAGACACAGGAGGCAAGTAAACACACACCCATACACACAAATCAGTCTGATACAAAAAAGGTCAGGCAGAGACTTGTGCAGATTGCATAAAAAGGCAAAATCCAAACACCAGGAACACGTTAAAAAAAAAACATTCACAGGGATTAACTGAGTAAAAGAATGCCAGTAAGCTCAGGTATCAGACAACACACAATCTAGAGATTAAATGTTGGGAAGATATGTGTATATATTGAGGGAGTGATTTGCAGAGTGCAAACAGGTGAGTTAACTGGGGGAACCAGGTGAGGAAGTAAAGGCAGTTTGAGCATATAGCTAAATACTGTAATTCTAGTGCCTGGAAGTGAAAATAAGTGATACTGTGTCTCTTACCTTCAATACACTTAATCTCGCTTGGTTTTGTGTACCTCACTGGAAATAGTGGCTTAAACCGCTGACTAAAAAAAAAAAAAAAAAAAAAAAAAAAAAAATCTTATCATTCACCCTCATTTTTTTCTGATAAATAACAGACGCAGAGCCACTCCACTAACCTGTTTGCCTCAAGTTGCTTACTGGCTCCCTCTAGTGGCAGGATATGAGAAGACATGAGCGCTCCAGTACCTTTGCACATTGAACACCTGACGTCACCTTCACTGGTTTCTTTGTGAGAACTTAACCCAGAGGTCAATTCCTTGTTTTCACCATTATTCCCCCTCTCAGTTATGTTTCTGGGGACAGTTTCAACACCCTCATTTTGTGGTATGTGCAGTGGCAGATTTAAAGCTGGTAGAGATATTTGGTCTCGCCCCTCATGTGAATTTGGTAGACCTGTGTCTTCCTGCTTACCCTCGACATCCTGAAGATCAACATAAGTACACATCATGAGTCACCATGATATGATCTGGTCAGACTTGGCAAATACATGTGTCTGATGCATGTTTAACTTTCACCCTTCTCTTCTCTAGCAGGTTAATCCTGTGTAGCATTTCTCTGGCTGAACTCCTGATCTCCTCAATGTGTTTAGGGGCTTCCACATTTTCAGCCTGTTTTGCTATCGGATCACCCACTCCTGAGCACATAGCTTTATAGAAAAGGCAAATACTGCAGATTCTTATGTTTTGCATACTATATACATGCCAGTTATCTTAAATGTAAGACAGAGGCAAATAATGCAAATAAAATGTATATAAGATAGACTGCTGTGATACACAGTAACTTAAAAGCTAAACAGAAATATCAAAGTGACTGTGACATGTGAAAATACATAGGAATACAGAATTATTGGAAAATAAAACTGCTTTGACTTACTGGCCTTTTTGCAAGTTTGCAATATGAATGTAGCAGCCCTCCTAACCTCCTCACTTGAATCCTCTGTGAGTAAAGTTATGATAATGGGGAGCCCTCCACACCATATCAGCTGGGACTGGTGCTTTTCTGTAGAACCAAATAAGCACAGTGCAATTGTGAAATGCATGGACAGTGTGTTATGATCTTTAAAAAAGGAACACCGTGCTCTCAATATGTGCATTATGCAAGATATCATAGTTATGATATAAATTGGAATATATATTTTAAGCAGAAAAAAAAAAAAAAAATAGTGCAGTCGCACCAGAGGCCTCAGTGCAGTAACCAAGGCTTAGTAAAATAGGAAGCCTGTCTTCTGGGTCCAAGTGTGGACTAGCCAGCAAAGAGAAAAGGTGTAAGACCACGCCATACTGCGCCAGACCTGAAGCCAGAGAAGCTACAAAGAAGAGATTGTAAATAAAGAAGGAAATACTTTGGTTATTCAGTTGTGGATTTAGGGTGCATGTGTATGTGTTCGTGAGCAGTTCGCACAGTTATCAGTGATGCAAGCTGACAGAGTCTTGGATATAATGACAGAAAGCTGGCAAGACAATAAGCTCGTATCTGCAGCAGAAGCTAGACGACCCAGGGTAAGAGCGAGAGTTTCTAATCCCCCACAGGCAGAAAAACTCTCCTGAACACAGGCTGCCAAAAGAAAGAAGTGAAGAACATTTAATCATTTGCATTTCAGGATCAACTAAGATGTTTTACATTTCAAAAAAACAAAAACATAGTTTCAGCACTTACAGTTGTTGGCCACTGTCATTGCTATGAATGTGCATATTGGCTGAAAAATTTCAGTCTGTGGAAAAGTAAGCTGCTGAAGCCAGATTTTAATCACAGGAAACGCTGCCACACAAATACGCTGACCCTCCTCTGCAATACAAAAGAAAGAAATAGAGCAAAAAAAAACCCAGCTTTTGTGCTTACCCCAAAAAAACATTTAATTGAGTACTGAAAATTGTTGCCACTATAGCAAGAAAATCTGTATTTTACATTTCACCTTATCTGAACAAGACAGAAAAATACAAATCTCATGTTACCATTCTGAGGGTTGTTTACACATCCACAAAGAGCACTAGACACAGACGTCCAAAGCTGGTAAGTTTGAGTAGCATTAGCTGCTCGGAAAGTGGCTTCTGTGGAGATGGGGAAAGTGGCCCTGCAAAATATATACCATTTACCTTACATGGACTCAAATGAGTGTTTTTATTGATGTTGTTTTCCTTTCTTTGTAACTACAAGTGGTGTGATTAAAAATTATCTTTGGTCAAAAGAGATTTCAGCAATGAGAAATACCTGAAGAGATTCAGTAGAACGTCCAGGCAGCCACTGTTCTGAGCCAAAGTCTGTCCTAATTCTACAATAAAACAAAGTCAGACAAAGGTTGCAAACATTATCATGCTCTCAGAACTAAAAAAAGAGATTCATGCTATATTTTGCTCTAGTTATATGGAATAAATTTAATGAGCTTCCAAATAAACCAGACCATATAGAGTAAAGTGACTGATAAACATGCAGATAAATGTGTGATCCAGTCCTGTAGCTTAAACTTATTCTGTCTTTTTAGAATTTGATCTTACTGTTGTTGGCTACCAGCACAAGCAGCAAATAAACAGAGAGTCGCTTCTGTTTCAGCGGGATGTCCTCATTCATTAGACAATCAGCAAGGTCTGCAAATATCTCATTTTTGCACAGAGAATTCTTGCAGTAGACTAACAAAATGAAAGACAAATTATATGTTGTTAAAATTTAAAACTAATTTATTTTAAAAAATTTACACTTAATAAACACTTAAATACCAGATATCACACAAACACATATTACACACATAAAGCACAAGTTGGATATCAATTAAGGACCACAGAGATGCCTTTAATTTTTGGGGGAGGGGGAAGGTATTTCTTCCTTCCGATGCTTGATCGTCCCATCGTGAGAATGTTACGTAATTATCGGAAGATTCCAGAAACTGCATCCTTTAAAAAAAAAAAAAATAAACCTCCCTGAACTTAGATTGGACAAATATCAGACGTGCCTACCGTTGGCCTCTGCCAGTGTGCCAAGTGTAAAGAGAGCAGTCTCCTTAACATCTGGATGAACAATGCTGGATTTGGAGAGGTTATACACAAATGCCACACCTCCCATTTCTCTTAGCAGGTCCACATTATCCTCTGAAATATTCCCAATTTAAAGTGAGACAGTCATCAGTTACCATGTCAAGACCTTATGCTATATAAATATCTCACTAAATACATGTATTCATATGACAGATGTGTTCGGGTTCAGTTCAAGTTGAAAGTACGTTTATGTCATTGACTGTTCATTATTACCTCTCTTTTCGCAGATTGAATGAATAGTGAGAAGGGCTTGTTTCTGTAAATCGGGGCATTTCATCTGAAACTTGAGACACTCCAGCAGCAAACTGAGATCTGTCTTAATAGCTGAAAACGGAAGAATGTAATATAGCCAGTCAGGGATACATTTGTCCTTCCACAAATACATGAAAGAGCCTGAGGAGTAAACGGAAATTACACTTACTATTGCGCCGGTTGCTGCAAATCTTAGTCTTATCCATGTCAATGTTTAATTGAAGTGTTTAACAAAAACACTGGCAAATGTCATTAGTGTCTGGATAGCTCCAAATTACGAGAACATCATATCTTATTTCCCATATTTGTTCAGTTAGGTGAACCTTATAATACTACCATTTTCAGAAATTATGCTCGCTAACTAGCTAGCTATAGCTAAACTAGCCAAAAGTTAGCTAAAGCCTAATATCTAAACGAAGTAATTGTGCTCAGTTAAACCACAATTTGTTTATTGTCACCCTAATGTCCTATTTTAAACACACTCCCAAACCGTCACGGAAAAAAGGTTCGAGTATCTTACTGCGATATCAGCAATATTAAACGTTACCAGACGTTACGTTAATAGAAAGAAAGTGACGACGAAACTTTACATTGCACGTTACCATAGAAACGGACTAGCCTAGCTGCTACTACTACTACCCATAATGCAGCCCCTGAATTGGGACACAGTTATGGATGATGCTACAATATGCGGATAACAGGATTTTTTTTCTATTTAGAGCATTTCAAAATCGTTACAAAAGTCAGTCATATATGGGCAATTTCAATGGGCCATTACTTTGGAAAGTAAAATCAGACTGATTTGATATTGACATGGTATCACTGTGGGGCTTTATACTGTAAATACAGAGTGAAATTATCCTGTGGAAACTGGAATTTTCCATTTTAGAGCATTTTGAAATCACTGAAAGGTAGGTCAATCGTGGACAATTTGAAAAGGCTTTTATTTTTGAAAGCAAAATCAGTGACTTGATATTGATATGGTATCACTGTAGGTCTGTATACTGTTGATCTAAGGTAGAATTACCCTGTGGAAACAGGAAGTTTCCATTTTAAAGCATTTTGAAATCACTGAAAGGTAGGTCAATTGTGGACAATTTGAAAAGGCTTTTATTTTTGAGAGCAGAATCAGAATGACTTGATATTGATATGGTATCACTGTGGGTCTGTATACTGTTGATCTAAAGTGGAATTACCCTGTGGAAACAAGAATTTTTCATTTTAGAGCATTTTGAATCGTTAGAAGATTAAGTCAAATATCGGCAATTTCAAAGGGCCATTACTATGAAAGGCAAAATCAGACTGACTTGATATTGATATGGTATTACTGTGAAAAAGACTGTGGTTGGAAAGTGTTGATATAAAGTTCAAATAGTATTTGGAAATACGACTTTTGCTTTTAAGAGCATTAGTAAGTCATTGAAAGAGTAGTTCAAAAATGAAGATTCACAGGGCTTTTACTTCGAAATCCAAAATAAGATGGCCTTGATAGTGACAGGACACAATTAGGGTACAAGGCTGTGTCATATAGATCTAACATTAGAGTTTGTATAAAAAAAAAAGAAAAAAAAGCCTAAATTATATGTTATGTTCTTAACATATCTGTTAATTCACTCGAAGTTGGCTTTTATTTTGAAATCCGGTTTCCACTTCCATTCCCGTAATACTTTGAATACACAGGGAACGTAAAATAAACTGGAGGCTGGCTTGACTGCAAGTCTCGAATTGGAGGCTGGCTTGACACCAGTAAGCTCTTCCTCCAGCTCGGGATCCTCTGAATCACTCATTTTCAAGCTAAAGAGGAAAGAGATTTTTGCAGAACTCAGTGACATAAACACATAACTAACGCAACTCAAATGATTTTCAGTCTTGGCGCTCCAGTTAACGTTAGCATCATCAGTTTATAAAAAGCTAGCAGAACTCTAACGCAAAAACTGCTTTACGCACCATGTGAGGGTATTTTGCAGCACACAAGTCCTTTAACGTTTGTAATAGATTTAATCCATCATCGTTGGATTAAATGGCTAATGCTGCAGTAGCCACGTGTAGTCGTTACCAAGCAAGCATGCTGACGGTAGCAAACTGAGAAATGTAACCACTTTCTTTAGTGTGTACTTTCAAACATTCTGAGCTTAAACATTCAGATCGTGTTTGCAGTCATCACTGTAATAATGGGATTTGTGGGCTCGCAGGTTACATGACAATCCTGGACAACTATGAGCGGTCTACATTAGCAATAATTAACAGTATCAATGAATTTTATGCATCTTTGTTGTTGTGCAGTGACAGAAAAACAAAAGAACTCCCTCTCAGCTTGTTCGTGGCCAAAATGGCCACGTCCTGTTATGAACACAAATTCCAGTATTCGGAGGGAATCTGAGGTTAAGCGAGAGCATACCTGTAGCTGTCATATAATCGGCTCTTGCTGAGCAGTCCGTCGCAGTACGCCAGCATTTACTGCTGTTTTGCGCTAAATGGAGGAAATAATCCAACAAAACATCGGCTTAGCTTTATACGGGCTAGCGCCACCGTGCAATCAATGTGCAGGTGGGTTCCCAATTAACCGAGTTGTGCGGCGAAAAGAACGAGCGCAGGAGATAGAGAGTGAGAGAGAGAGAAGAAAAAAAACGGAAGGCGAGTAGCCCATCTGGCTACATCGTGCTCAAATGAAGCACATTCCTCCGTTGCTTTGGCATGTGGGAAATTGCCATAGTAGTGCTCCTGAACCTGAGGAGCTTGTTTCTCCAGTCTCAGAACCATCTACTGATGTGGTCCCGACACAGGAGAATCTTGGTCCTCAACGTGAAGAGCTTGATTCTCCTGTCTCAGAACCGCTAGTACTCATCATCAGCAGTGATGCAGTCAGCCTCTCTGACCAGATCATATAGACCAGGGGTAGGCAACTCCAGGCCTCGAGTGCTGGTGTCCTGCAGGTTTTAGATGTGTCCTTGAACCAACACAGCTGATTCAAATGGCTAAATTACCTCCTCAACATGTCTTGAAGTTCTCCAGGGGGCTGGTAATGAACTAATCATTTGATTCAGGTGTGTTGACCCAGGGTGAGATCTAAAACCTGCAGGACACCGGCCCTCGAGGCCTGGCGTTGCCTACCCCTGATATAGACAGTGCTTGAAGCAGTTATGACCTTCTTGCCATATTGGCAGAATAAATGACCTGGAAGCTGTTGCACTGTCTGCACCTGTAAACTCCAGGACACGTTTACAAACAATTTTCGTTGTTATTTTCGCTGCAGCTGCAGGTTAAGGTGGAGTTACTGTGTGTGTGTTTACAAGTAGTTTTAAACCTTGTGATCCACAAAACAGCATAACAGTAAAAGAAGAATTGACTGCGTTACAGTCAGTGCGGGAGCGGCGGCTTTGCTCGTGCGCGATTCATTTGCAGTTTGGACGCACGTGAACATCTCCTGCCCTGACAGCGGCTGGAGGAGGACTATCCTCCGCCTGTGAGCGCTTTGGCACGAGCGATGTGCCCACGGCAGCACCCGCTGCTTGTTGAGAGTAAGAGCAACAAGCGCTTTCACGTCAAAAGTCGTCATAAATAAGCCTCCAATAACACCAGAAAAAGCCGCCAGATTTGTCGCTAGTCGCTTTTTAGAAAAAAAAAACGACGCTAAGGGGGTTTGAAAACTCCCTAAATATAGCGACAAAATCGCTAAGTTGGCAACACTGTTTGGACTGTTTTCAGGGTATTTAAAAAAAATTCAAAACAAAACAAAACCGTGCATCACAATGGGTATTCTCTGAGCATGCGCAGAATTACGCACAGCTGTCATGTGATCCTGTGATCGAACAAAGGATCAAAGGCTCAAAGAGCGCTGACGTCAAATTCGCTGCCACAAAAGTCTATAAATAGCCCCTCTTCACCTTTGCAAACACAGTTTTACTTGGAACATTTTCAGAAACAGCGAGTTGTGTTTAACAAACCAGAAACCTTTCAGAAAGGGACTGTTTTTAAACTTAAACAATTAAGCAGACATTTTTTCTTGTCGACACTTTGCATTAAGAGTTTAAAGAAATGTCAAACGAAACATTTATGGAGCTTCAAATGAAAATTCAACAACTCCAGTTGAAGTTGAGCACCCTAAAGCTCAAAAAGAATAATTATAAAGATAATTTCCATCAGTCAAGAGATGAGCTTAAACACATGAAGGCTCAGGCTGAACAAAATCAGACACAGGTGGAATCTCTGGAGGCTAAACTCCAGGAACAGGAAAAGAATGTTCAGACAATGCACCATGACATGATAAAAAAAGAAAAGATAATAGAAAAACAATATAGGGAAATACTTCGGAAGATAGAACTCACAGTTGAGCTGAAAAGAGAAATTTGTACTCTTCAGCGCCGGGTGAGACAGACACTGGATGATAAGCAGTCACAGGTGGAATCTCTGGAGGCTAAAATGCATGAGAACACAACAGAAAGTCAGACACTGCAAATATTTTGGCTGGAAGAAAAAGTCAAAAAGCAAAATTTCAAGATTGTTCATAACGAAGATCTCATAGATGAACTTTATGAACATCTTAAAATTAAAGGAGAAATAATTAATAATCTTAAGGATCAGCTGAGAAGGGAGCAGGAAGAAAAAATATTAGCTGCTGTTCACAACATCACTGGTGAACCTCTGCAGCTGGAGAATCTTGCTCCTGAACCCGAGGATCTTTTTTTTCCAGCCTTGGAGAATCTTGCTCCTGAACCAGAGGATCTTTTTTTTCCGGCCTTGGAGAATCTTGCTCCTGAACCCGAGGATCTTTTTTTTCCGGCCTTGGAACCATCTCCTGACGTGGTCCCGACACAGCAGAATCTTGCTCCTGAACCCGAGGAGCTTGTTTCTCCTGTCTCAGAACCATCTCCTGACGTGGTTCCGACTAGTGGTTCATGGTGTCATGGTGCTAAACGCCTACTTAAAATAGGTTTAGGTGTTGCTGCAGTAGGCCTTATTATAGCTGCAGCTTACTGGGGCTTTTCAGTGCTTAACAGTGATTGCCTATTTAACTCTGACTATGGCCTCCTTGAGCCATATTGCTACCTTGGTGATCGATTAGTCCCTTTTTAAAGACTAGTAATGATGGACTGCTTTTCATCCACAGTCCAGAAAACCATAAGTGGTTTATGTTAGACAACATTTAGCTAACTTGTGCTCTCATTTTTCTTTTCTTTTGCCTCTCACCCCCCAGCCAGTCGCGACAGATGGCTGCCCCTTCCTGAGCCTGGTTCTGTCAAAGGTTTCTTCCTGTTTAAAGGGAGTTTTTCCTTTCCACCGTGCCTAGTGCTTGCTCACAGGGGATCATTTGATTGTTGGGGTTTAACTTGTTAAAAAACATAACAAATTAGGTGAGGGGTTCACATAATAGAGAGCACAACAAAAACTACAAATTTAAAAAAAAATTGTTAGTTGCAAATCAAAATAAAGACAACAGTTTCTGAAAAACATCTCTTACGGCTCTGTTTATTTGCTTAATTGAACACTTGTATTTTTTGTCATAGAAGAATATACATTGTCTTAAGTATTTAATAATTTTAAATTTAGCCCTGCGCTGCATGAGATAAACACAGACGGCTGTCGAGGCCTGGCGAGGGAAAGTTCCTCTTCAACCTCCAAACTCAACCCAGTTTGTTACTCGCAGCATCGCAAAATTAGACACAGCAATTTCTTAGAGTCTGGTTTAAGTCCTGAAATGACATCTCCTTACCTGTCACGGTTCTGGGTCAGTTTGACCCAGTATTTTGAGTTGTTATGTTTTGGTGTGTTTTTGCATTATGGATAGTTTTCTTATTCTCTTGTGGTGCTTTTGTTGGTTATGATGATGATGATTATTAATCTATGTTTTAGTTCTTCTTGTTTAGGGATTAGTTCTTAGGTTTTGTGTTCTCATGTTTTTTGCTGGTTTAGTTCAGTGTCTAGTCTGTCTCTCTCTGTCCAGTCCGTGTCTTAGTTTAGTGTGTATTGTTTCCTGTTTTATTTTGAAGGATTGTGTCTTATGTCAGTGTGTCCAGCTTCGATCCCCTGACTCGTTAGCCCCAATCTCTCCCAGCTGTGTCTCCCTCCTGTTTTCCATTCCCCGATTACTTCCCTGTGTATATTAGCCCTGTGTTTGCCCTTGCTCAGTGCTGCATCGTACCGTCGGATTATGCCTGTGTGTTTTATACTGTGTTCAGTATTTTCGTGTTCACTACCCTTGTTCAGTTCATGTTTTAATTTCTCCAGCAATAAAGCTGAGCTTTTGAGTTACAATTCTGTGTTTGAGTCCTGCATTTGGATCCTCATCTCCGCCTGCCCGCACACAGAGCCCTCTATTTAAAATCCAACTCTTACCTGAACTCTCCTGCCTTTCTGTCTCTCTCGCTGCCTTGTAATGATAACTTCTTAAAGATGATCAATATAATGTTTGAAGAAAAATGGTTGACAATATCCATTCAACGCCAAAAACCAACTGCAGCATAAACAAGGAGGTCACTGAGGGAAGTTGACTGAAATGGACAAAAAAGAAAGAAATTGCAAAATTTGATTGATTTGTAAATTTGTAGTTGAAACGGGTAGTTTGCCACTTGAGCCTAACGTTTAAATTATAATACAGTCTTGAGGAAAAAATATAACTTTTTTCTTCTCTGGTTGAGCTCTGGTTGAAATTAAATTATTTTATTTATTTGTACAACATAGAGATGTACGAATAAATAAAATAATTTAATTTTTCATTGTGAGTTGTATGTGAGGCGGCTGAACACAGGAAGGAGAAAAGGACTTATATCGATTGGTTAGGAATAGGTTACAACAAAGACTGTATCTTTAGGAAAAACAGGAATTGTGAGAAAGATAACACAACTTTTTGTTCTCCCAAATGCGTTGAAAGAGCCAAGAAGCAGTGGACAGAAAAATAGAAAAAGAAATTTAAAGATAAATGATTGTTTTTACATTAAAATCTATACCTCAAACAGTCACTATGAAAAATGTCTGAACCTTTTCGTCGAGATTATTTTATTGACGGCCTATAAACACATACAAACAACAGAAACAGATCCAAAGTGCTTTAGAAGCAGATATACATTGCAGGTCTCGAAAGAAAACTCAGTTTCAAAATACATATAAAGCTGAAAAATGTGTTTTGTTATAGTCACTAATTATTGTGGGAAGTAAAGATCACAATGATCGATTGTGTAATGGATCGACACCAAAAATTTGCAGTAGAGGTAAGAAAAGAGGAAGCATGCACCCCACTAAGCTCTACATCTACTACAGCAGAGCGCGATAACTGCTACGTCAGACGTTTCAGCACGTGACCGTCCTGTTATGATTTTGAGTAGTGATTCAATGGACATCGATTCACTCGAAGTTTTACGAAGTTTGTACGTATTTGGTTGTTCAGTTGACTTAACATATATCTTAAGCCGCTACATGTGTGGAAGTTTAGCTAGGTACAGGCTACTGGGTAACGCTAGTACGGTGTGGTTTTTAACCAAATTTTAGCGCAAGCTAGCCAGCTAGCAAGCTAACTTTACGTGTCATGTTGACAGCTCTGTGGTACGTGGCGGACTTGCACGTAATGTACCTAAATGTCAGAAGATGCCACTTGGGAGTGGCGTGTAACAAATGTATCATGTTGTTAATCTGAAACTGTTTGATCTATGGAGCATGTAAAATGCTACCATCTTACGCTAGCCATTTAATTATCGCCAGGAACATCGTAGCATCACCATACACATAAGCAAATGTATAACATTTTTATTTTTTTCATCCTTGAGCTAGGCATAAAGGTGATTAGGCTGCAGCACAGCCTACCTAGAGTGTCGCAACAGCGATGTATGGACGTGTGTACGCCAGCATCCTGCAACGAGCGTCAAACTCACTCACGCTTTATTATGGTGCTCAATTCCAGGTTTGTCTGCTTTTATTTTATTCTTTCTTCTAAATCAAAGGCGGGTCTAGCAGAAAAGCTTTAGCAACCACTGCCCTAATGTATTTTTAATCCCCTTTCTTCCTCAGAATGCACACGCTGTAGCAATTTGCTGTTCTCAGTCTCACTTACTCCACTGCTACTTCTCATCCTGGGGTCCATCCAATGGTGATGAATCTGGGAATTTGTCTAAAAGCCAGCGACACCTCTCAACTCATCAGGATTTGGACTTTCAGCAGAGGAGAGTACAGATCAACAGTATTCTTAGATCCAATGAACAAGTAAGGGATAGCACACAGTCTTACCCAGCAGATACTTTAAACTTATTAATTAAATGAAAATACAACAAAGACAGAATATTGTGCTAATTTTTTACTAAATACCAGCGATATGCATCAAAAATATTGTGTTTACCGTTATGCCTATCACCTCTTCATTTAGCAAAACTCTGAAAGTGTTTGGGAACTTAAAAATTTACTCACATGTTTTGACTGGGTAACAATCTTTAGCACTCAGACTATCATGAGCTGGCCATTGTACAATGTGCAGAAGAAGTATGCACTAAACACTAGTTTTTACTTTTTATTCATTTATTGCATTTTGTTGTCAGCAACCTGAATGCTTGCCTCAGTTGGGTTGAAAAGAGTTCAGTAATTTTCTTTGCCATTTTCTTTCAAAAACCTTTTTCAGTTTGAATGTGAATATTGACGAACTCTAGTTAAGTGTCTTCATTTTAAGTTCATATTTATTATGTAACTGTTTTGGTAAATAGCTAAAGTAACACAAACCATATCTCTGTTTCAGTCTGTGAGTGTCCCAGAGTTTGATGGCAGGGGACTAAGTGTTGTGAGGAAGTTTGAGAGCAACCAGCTAGCTGCTAACACTCCTAATGAGGACCGTCGCAGTGCAGCCACCTGCTTACAGGCATGCAGTTTTTTCCCCCTTGCTATAGTGAAATCTGTGTTTTTTTTCCACTTGTTTCTTGTAAAATCAAATTTTATGTTTCTCTGTCTTCTCCAGTCAAAGGGCATGCTCTTTGGAGTGTTTGATGGCCACGGGGGTTGGGCGTGTGCTCAGGCCGTTAGTGAGCGGCTGCTGTACTATATAGCAGTTGCAATGATGCAAAGGCACAGCCTGGAAGAACTCGAAAAATGCATGGAGCACAGCAGACCTATTCCTCCCATCCTGCAGTGGTATAAACATCATACAGATTTTAATTATCGTGAATCTGCTTCCCTGTACATCGACAACCTCAGAGTCTTCTGGCAAGAATTACTGGACAGTGATGAACACGAGTCAGGCATGAGGTAAATGCAAATAAATCTTCTCTTCAGCAAAGACTGGGAGGAATTATTATTTAGCTTGTTTTATTGTTTCAAACCTAGTCCTTGATAGATGTAGCAAATGGTGTAAAATTATACAAATGTCAACGCTTTGACCCAGCTTTTAAAGCATTATCCAGTTTTTGTGTGTGTCAAATCAAATCAAAATCAAATCAAATCACTTTTATTGTCACATCACATGTGCAGGTACATTGGTACAGCACATGTGAGTGAAATTCTTGTGTGCGAGCTTCACAAGCAACAGAGTTGTGCAAATACAATAATGTAAACAAGCAAAATACAAGAATGGCTACATCTGAAACTAATAAATATATGTACAATATATAATAGTATATGCATTTCTGGATGTGTATACTAAATATTTTTCTACGTGTGTGTGTGTGTGTGTGTGTGTGTGTGTGTGTGTACACATATTTTACAAATTAAATAGAGTAAACAATAAATAAAATATATAAAATAAAATATACAGAGTGAGACATGTGCAAAACAGTGGCGTTACTGTACAGTATGGAGTGCATAATGTTAAAGTTCCAGTAGTGAAGCTGAGGTGTCTATGACGTGTTCAGCAGTCTGATGGCCTGATGGAAAAAGCTGTCTCTCAGTCTGCTGGTACGGGACCGGATGCTGCAGAACCTCCTTCCTGATGGAAGTAGTCTGAACAGTTTATGGCTGGGGTGACTGGAGTCCTTGATGATCCTCCCCGCTTTCCTCAGGCACCGCTTCCTGTAGATGTCTTGGAGGGAGGGAAGCTCACCTCCAATTATCTGTTCAGAGCACCGCACTACTCGCTGGAGAGCTTTGCAGTTGTAGGCGGTGCTGTTGCCATACCAGGTGGTGATGCATCCAGTGAGGATGCTCTCAATGGCACAGTGATAGAAGGTCCTGAGGATGCGGGGGCTCATGCCGAATCTTTTCAGTCTCCTGAGAAAGAAGAGGCGCTGCTGCGCCTTCTTCACTGTTTTGTTTGTGTGTACTGACCACGTAAGATCCTCAGCCAGATGTACACCAAGGAACCGGAAGCTGCTCACTCTCTCCACAGCAGCGCCGTTGATGGTGATGGGGGTGTGTACTTCTCTGCACCTCTGGAAGTCCACTATCAACTCCTTTGTCTTTGCGACATTGAGGGTGAGATGGTTGTCTTGACACCAGTGGGTCAGGGCGCTGACCCACTGTGGAGGGATGGATGCTGTGGTAGTGATAGAAGGTTTGAGTGGGGTTTAATAATACAGTTTAAAATAGGCTATATGCTTGTTAAAGGAACCAGGTGGGTGTGAAATAATACAAGCACAACAAGAAATAAAATGTTTATTGATATGATGGCAACTAACCTAAGCTGCAAACTTGTGTCTAGACGTATATGTATTTCCACACATTTGATAGATTTTTTAGTTTTGTCATTTCCCTCGATTACTTTTTAATTTTTATGCTATTTTTTGCTTTCAAACGGCCTTTAAAATACATAACACAAAGTGAAAGGAAAAACATGAATTTTCTGCAGTGATTGGATTTGTTGGCTCTGTTATGCTTTGAAAGTTATTTTGCTGGCATGATTTGATTCCACGTCTCAGTGAACACCTTCACTGTAACATGAAACACTTTTATATTAATGTGAGTGGTCTCTTTTATGATGAGAGTGCACACATCTAAAGGGCAATAGGGGTCACACAATGGACTGATGAGTATGAAAATGATCTAAATCATATTCTACTACTGAATACTAGTAGGAAATTTTAGACTGAGGTGACTGTAGTGCTCTTAAGTACCAACATCTAACCACTATATATGGAAAATATTTTTAAAGAATGACATCATCCCTGTAGTAGCCTTACAGAAAATTAGAAATCAATAACAGGACGCACTGAAGCCGTTTCAGCATCAAACACTTTACTAATACGTGTTGATTTATGTCTTAACTTGTCAGTTATCTGTGTATGCAGAATAGCACAAAACAAAAAGCCTGTTTTCTTTTTTTAGTCCTCAGGATGCTCTGGATTATGCTTTCAAACGGCTTGATGCTGACATCTCTCTGGAGGCTCAAGTTCCTCTATCCAATGACCTAATGAGAAGTACAGCCATTCAGGTAATAAGATACAGCAGTCTTCGGTCTCTAGTGTGTTTTAAGTTCATACAAGGTTGATACACATGCATTATCTGTCCAGGTTGCATTTGCCGGGTGCACTGCTTGTGTGGCCCATGTTGGCATGGATGGCATCCACGTGGCGAACACCGGTGACTGTCGAGCAGTACTAGGGGTGCAAAATGAAGATGGCTCATGGAGCGCTTTACCCCTTTCTCAAGACCATAACTCACAGAACCAGGCTGAGGTGGAACGCATCAAAGCCCAACATCCACCTTCAGAGAGCGACACAGTGGTTACAGATGACAGGCTGCTAGGGGTGGGTTTTTGTCGCCACATGCAACAGATCACAAATTTGTTTGCCATTCGGTTTAGAGAATGAGTCATTGGTTCAATTCTTTATCTTTCTGTCAGGTCCTAATGCCACTCCGTGCGTTTGGTGATGTGAGATTTAAATGGAGCCATGAGCTGCAGCAAAGTATTTTAGCCAGCCTGGAATCTGGAGTAGACCTTGACTCTCTTAATCTGTATCAGTACACTCCGCCTAACTATCTAACACCGCCGTACCTGGACGTGTCACCTGAGATCACTTATCATAAACTGAGACCCCAGGACCGCTTCCTGATCCTCGGTACTGACGGCTTATGGGATGAACTAGGGAGTGAGGAGGCAGTACGGCTCATTGGAGAGCACCTGAGTGGAATTCACCTACAGGTTTGTATGGAGTAACTACTTCACAACATGTAACTTTTAGATACAGCACTTTATTTAGACTTTATCCTGCAATCTTGACCTGAAAAAACAAAAAGGCTTCTAACTAACCTTTTTGTTTTTTTCTTCCAGGCTCCAGTTTCTCAGTCTGAGAGAAAGCTGAAGTTGGGTCAGATGCATGAACTCTTGCTGAAACGCCAGGCCCGTGCCTCCCCGGCTCTAGACACAAACGCTGCCACACACCTCATCAGACATGCTCTCGGCACTGGGGACTATGGAGAACTATCCCAGGAGAGGCTGGCGTCAATGCTTGCTTTGCCGGAGGATCTAGCGCGAATGTACAGAGATGATATCACAGTTACTGTGGTGTATCTGAACTATGATCTGGCTAGATCTCACCACAACTAATGGACAGAGAGAAACAATTACGAGAATTGGGCTATTCAGATTAGGACTGTAACAGTAAGTATTAACGAGACCCTTGATCTTTAGAAAATGAACTATTGAGATCATATTAACTATACAGATATGATAATACAATAAATAGTCTTGTAGTTTATTGTTTTATATACTTTTTATACAGTTTTGGTTACAAACAATGCCTATCTACACTCTTATAACTAGTGCAATTAATTTTTCTAAAAAAACAGAAAAATAATAAAGTCAACGATTCTTGGAGAATTGTACTGATAACATTTTTTTGTAAATTTTCTGTATCTATGTTAATAATACAGTTTTATTGTGAATTCTTTTGGCCATGACAGTCAGTTAACATTTTCTAAAGGTTGTCACAGTTACAGCTTGCTATATAGACTGATTGATTTTCAGTGTTTACTTACAGTTAGCCTGAACAGACAAATGCAAAAGTAATCATCGGTCTGGAACTGTTCAGTTTAGCTCACAACACATTGTGAACCGATGCAGGTCAAAATACCTCCGGATCAAACTGTAGAACTACAACGAAACGCAGCACAGTCCCGAGTGACCAAAAATATAAACACACTGCAGCTCGTACTTTTCAGCATATCTGACAATCAGTTGGCCCACACATGCTAAGCCTGCTCAATGTCTTTGGAATAGAGGGTGGCCATCCATATGCTTTCTACAGAAACATCGGCACTCCAATTTGTCTGGTTCTTAGGAAAAGTTCAGTTACCAATTCATAGTTGCAGCATTTAATGGGTCACAAATACAGTTTTTGTTTGGAAAAAGTCCTTCAGTGTATTTTTGATGTGAAATAATGGTACCTCTCACTTCTATTGATTTTCTTATTGTGCTTTTGTTTTTCCATTTAGTCTTTTTTTTTTCCATGTCCCTGTTTGTGTAAGCTGTGAAGTATCTTTTAATGAAGTTTAAATGTTTATTGTAATTGTGTTTTTATGTTTCCATTCCATTTACAAAATTAAACTAATATTACATTGAACAGATTGTATTTTTTTTCTGTCAGAAACATTTGGATTAAAAGAAGTTACAAGGGGACATTTAAATATTGTAAAGCATAGTTTTAATGTCCTTTTGCCTAAACCTGGAAAGTAGATAAGTGGGGTCAGGAGTTTTCAAAATAAACTCTGCTTGTCATGGGAGCCTGTCTCTTCTCAAACGTGTTTTCTAAACATGTGTGTGACATATTAGAGGAAAAAAGTTAGTCTGTAATCAGCCTAATGGTCGTACAAACATAAGTGAAGTTATTTTAATTGATGCTGCTAGTGGCTCACATTTTTCTGCTGGTCTCTCACTTACAATTGTAGAGAATATGAACAAATTCCACTTTTAAAAAAAAAAAAGCAGACCTCAAGCCTTTTTTGAAATGTGAAGTTGGAAACCCACATGTGTAAACACCCTCACCTGCAGGTCTGATGTATTCTTAATTCCAGTTTAACCCCTTCCTGTGGAAATCAGCTACTCGGCGTGTGAAGAAAGTGAAACGCTAAACACAAATACTGTAGCCGGTGGCAGTTAAAGAAGGCAGTCACAGACAGTTGCTAGGAAAGTTACTGCACTGATGGAGGACGTTTCTCCATCAGTCGTTTCTCTCGCTGCATTTCGAGATGTCTCAAATCACCTCATGGCCCTTAACACTTAGGTTTTTCTTTATATTTGTATAATATGTGCATCTTTATATACAATATTTTCACTTTTAAAATTTCTTAGTTTTTTGCATATTTGTCAAACCTACATGTTTCACATCACTGAACAAAATAGCGTTTTGTCTTTCCTTAGATATATTTGTTTAATATTTACATTTGTTTGATGTTCTGAAACATTTAACTGAGACAAATATGAAAAAAAAAGACATCAGAAAGAGGGTAAATACTTTTTTGCAGGACTGCTTATTTAGTAGCATTATTGGTTTTACAAGGTTTGATTTATTTTGTTTGTTTTCTAAACCACTCAGGTTTGAAATGATACACACAAGCTCACTAGTATTTGTTTAAATGTCCTTAACCTTGAGCAGATACTTTTGATCCATGAACAAGCTTCTGAAATAATTATGTCTGGACACGTGACCACTCTTCTTGGGGGAATCAATTGTTCATTTAAATTGTGTGTTTTCCTGACACCATCCTGATATTTAGGAGTGGTTAACAAATTTTAAGTAGGGTTGAGTTCAGGGATTTGGAAAGGCCATTGTAGAAGCTTAATGTCAGTCTGCCTGTTCCAAAACCAGTTTTGATGTTTGGGATCATTGTCCTGTTGAAACACTCTACTGTCTCCCAGTTTCAACTGGCTGTTGATTTAGGGTGAAGTTTGAGCATTTGGAGTTAGCCCTCCTACACTTTTTTTTAATTACGAGTACGACAGACAGCAAAACACCTGAGCACTACCATGCTTGACAGTTGGTACAGTTGGTACTCCTCCAAACATGCCTTGAACGAATCTACCAGTCGGAGTCAACCATGATCACTAATGAGAAGTTAACAGGCCTTGGCTTAGTCAAGTTAAAGCTATTGTAGAACATTCAGCACCACATAAACGGTTGAATGGTGAGGAAAAAAGCCAAGAAGGTGTTTGGTATTATTTAGACAGAGGAAGGAAGATGAGGAAATACGGGGAAGTATCAAAAAGAGATAAATTGGAAAACAAAAAAAGTAGACATGACTACTCGGAGGCTAGGAGTACAACAAAAAGCAAAGTAAAAGGCTTACAGTGAACTGTATGTGAACCTGGACACTAGAGAAGGAGAAAAAGACCATGGAGCTAGTTACGGTGATTAAGGACGGGGATAAAAAATATGCTAACAAGTAAAGAGAAGAGAGAAAGTAGAAGGAGTGGTTAGCGGAGCTCATAAATAAAGAACACCAGAGTGAGGAGGGTGGATGGGGGACAGTTAGTGAGTTAGGAAGTGCAGAGGATTAGTAAGGAGGAAGTAGGGCAACTATGAAGAGAATGAAAATTGGACAGGCAGTTGGTGCTGTGGAAGTATGGAGAGGGCAGTGGACTTTTTAACCTGATTGTTTAACACAAATCTCAGAGAGTGAGAGGATGTTTAATGGAAAAGAAGTGTATTGGTACAGATTTATAAGAACAAAGGGAAACGGGCAGAGCTGCAGTTACTAGAGAGCTGATGAGATATGGGAAAGAGCTTTTGAAGTTAGGTTCACAAGAGAGGTAACAATCGGTGAGGAGCAGCATGGCTTCAAGAAAGAGCGCTACAGCTGGAATGTGCTGATGACGAAGTATAGAGAAGGTCTCAAAGAGTTGCACTGTGTCTATGTGGATCTAGAGAAAATATGTAACAGGATGCCAAACAGAGGAACTGTGGTATTGTATGAGGGAGTCAGAAGTGGCAGAGAAGTATGTGAGGGTGGTGCAGAACGACAACTGGAGATACAGATAGGTTCAAGGTGGGGGTGGGATTTATCAGGGCTCAACTCTGAGCCCGTTCACAGTAGTGATGGACAAGCTGACAGATGAAGTCAGTTTAACAGTTAAGGCAGAAGTGTTCATGGGATACAGTGTTTGTGGAGAGTGCTGTGATGTGTAATGAGAGTGGGGAGCAGGTAGGAGAGAGCCTGGAGAGGTGGAGGCATGCTCTGAAGAGAAGATGA
Source organism: Rhamphochromis sp. 'chilingali' (assembly GCF_963969265.1). NCBI lineage: Eukaryota > Metazoa > Chordata > Actinopteri > Cichliformes > Cichlidae > Rhamphochromis > Rhamphochromis sp. 'chilingali'. The sequence continues at coordinate 60,432,655 of NC_137930.1, read as the reverse complement.
ATGAAAGTCAGGAAAAACAGGATGTGTTTGTTTTATATTATAACTTACATTGTTTTCAGATCATAGTTTGTTTTTTAACACTTCACTATGACACATTTACACGTATATTGTAAGCTTAGCATTACTAGGATAATGTCTATTGTTGCTTCCTCAGTGCTTGGCATTTCAAGCTGCTCCTGCAGGGATCCAACCACAGTGCCTGAAAAATAGAAAAATGTAACATATGTGTTAAACACTTGTGAACTTCACCCAAAATACTTTCTTTTTTGGAATAAATATGTCATTTTTTTGCATCTCACTCTCCTATCTGTGTGTTCGGTCTGTGTGCGTTCATGTGCGTGTGTGCGCTGCGTGGTGACGTAGGCGCGTGCATGTGTGCCCCGGTCACAGCTCCTTTCAGCATGGCCGGAGGTAAGTCACTGCCACGTTGCTCTCAGTTAATCAAAGTTTGTTCGGATCCCAAGCTTCAGTGTGAATACGACCGTACCGCCGCGTTTTTGTTTATCGTTAAGAGACTCTTTTGGGATAAGTTTTGTGGAGGACGAGTTCATTAATACACAATTATAATGAGTTATAGCCGAGAACTCGGCTAATATGCTAGCATGCTAAGCTAGTCCGTATCGCTAGCGGTTTGAGAGTTTACTCGCGTCAGTCTCTCCTTTTGTGTAACAGCATGCACCTTTTCTTTCTTCGTCAGGAGAGGGTTACGGGCAGTCGCGTGACACGCACGGATCGAACATGTATCTCTGTGTTGCAGGTATGGAGATGTTTTTATGTTTTGGAGATGCAGTCTTTCATTTATTGTTCTTATAAGTTGTTTTGATGTTTTTTAGTGACATATTGTTTATTTTGTGCTTTTTGTTTTTTGAGAGTTTAAGTCAATGTTTTGAAATAATTTGTTGTATTTGGTTCGTTACATTAATGTACATTAAGGGCACAGCTCCTTTCAGCATGGCCGGAGGAGAGGGTTACGGGCAGTCGCGTGACACGCACGGATCGAACATGTATCTCTGTGTTGCAGATGTGCAGTAAAGAGCCAAAGATTCGACACTGTCTCCTGCCTCTTGCTTCAACACCAAAACACAACGCAGAACAGCAGGCGTAACAATTACACGGGTTACATTGGTGCCGTGACCCGGATCATCCAAGTAGCAGAGCAGACTGGTGAAGTTGAGGTCACCAAAGATGTTCAGCATCATGCGCATGAATGAAGCTGGGCTATTGCAAAGCCCTTGTGGCATCCGGTTGTATTCGTAGAGGCCAACAGGCGTCGTGAAAGCGGTGTACTTCTTATCCTCCTCACACATTGGGATGTTGTAAAACCCAGAGGTTAAGTCCATCGTGCTGAAGAAGGCATTGCCCCCAAGCGCGGCAAGGCAATCCGCTTGGTGAGGGAGTGGATGCGCATCCTTAAGAGTCCGCGCATTCAACCACCTGAAGTCCGTACAAATCCGCAATCCGCCATCCTTTTTCCAGACCATGACGAGGGGGGATGCATACTCGCTGATGGATTTGCGAATAATCCCCTTCTCCTCCATGTCAGTGAGTACCTGCCTTAGTTGTTGGTAATGAGCAGGGGGTACTCTTCTGTAAGGCATACGGAATGGGCGTTCATCAGTCAGGTGGATCCGATGTACAAAGCGTCTAGCTTCGCCACAGTCAAGCGGGTGTCTAGAGAAGATGTCCTCATACTGCTCAATTAGCTCAACGAGCTCTCTCTTTGATTGTAAGCTGGTATGGCATGAGTCAATGTCAAGATCACCCAAACCTAGGGAGCACAACCTATCATTCAAGTCGGCCTCAGTAGCAGCTGGCCCACTGGCTGGTACCTGGGCCATACTCGCCATCTTGCAGGAGTCCTGCTGGAAATCAAGGTCCTCCACCGCAAGGCAAGATGAAACAACAGCAACCCTCGAGTTGCGTTTCAAGGTCAGTGGTTTTGAGGAGAGATTGGTCATCTTCAATGGCACCCACCGATCACCCCACATGGATGTGATCACCCGGCCAACAAGAACGTCTCTCGGCCCAGACCCAGAGGTGCACGGTTCCACGATGATCGTGCTGCCTGGAGAGACTGGCACATTGCTGGGTAGCCTGCCCCATACCAGATGTTCACACCGTGGGAGTAGTGTCACAGCACGAGGCAGTTTCACAGTGCCAATTTTGTCGGGAACCTCCTCACCCCTCCATCTGGTGGTGCACGACATCATGTCCAAGAAGTGCTCATAGTCAAGAAGCGAGTGCTTGCTTCCCACAGACACAAGCTTCCAATAGTCATCAGAATGTTTCATAACTCGCATCAGGTACTTGAGAACGTTGGAGCCAATGATGAGCTCATCACGCTGGCCCGACACTACCAAAACTGGTACAATGCATTTCACACCGTGGACAGTAAGTGTCAAGTCATAAACGCACTTTGGGTGGGTCTGCTTCCCACCACGGCCAACCAGCACAATCCGTTCGGCCGACTGCGGTCCACTCACAAGAGCCCCAGCCTCTCTAAGTGACTTCTCGGCCTCTTCACTCATAGTGCAAGCCATAGACCCGGAATCCATCATGCCCCTCAAGTTAACCTTGTCATTCACTGCAACTTGGGTGTAGAACAATTCACTAAATGTGGGCACTACTGCTGGTCCCTGAACCACGACACGGTACCCCTCTGGCATTGTTGAACAGGTGTTGACATAAAGAATTTCGAGATCCGATTCATCATGATTGAGGGTATTAGGTTCTTCCCCCACACTGCCCCTCTCCAAATGTGGGTGATTCAGTTTTCCGAAGGCCAACCCTGCCTCGCGACAGCCCCGGCCTCCCGTCCCTCACGACGACTGTGACAGTCCTTTTTCCAATGACCAGGAGCAAAACATGCAAGACAGAGATTCTCTCTCCTGCAGTGCATGTGAGTGGAATGACCAGTGTTGCCACAGACCTGACAATTCTTCTTAAGAAAGGGCCCGCGGGTAAGACGCTGCGAAGGTGTAGATGCAGGGGCTGCAGTCTGCACATTCTGACATGCAATCACGCGATCCAAGAGGCTGATCAGAGCGCGCATGCCAGTCACATCAAAAGCTTGGGTGTCAGTCGAACCAAGCTCGCAACCAACTGACTGCTGACTAGGTTGAGTGGTCACAGTGTATGTTGGTGACTGTTGGAACTGAGGAGTAGGCGTAGGCACCGGACAAGAAGACACTGATGTCCCAGAAGGATAGGTCGTCGAAACATCAGCTAGAACAGGAGTGAAGCAAGTTGCTGTGGGCGAAAGCTGACAAGCGAGGTTTGAGGCTGCTGCTGTAGGCTGAGACTGCAAGGCGACACTGGCCTGACCAGGCTGTGGCGCCATCGCTTCTTGAGGCACAACAGAGCAGTTGTGGCTAACCTCTCTCCTCTGTGAGGTGTGGGAACTGCCCTGACTGCGTGCCCTGAGTTCACGCTGGAAGCTATCAATGCGTTCTTGAACCTCAGTGGTTGTCCACTCCTCAGCTGCTTTGATGCTGAGCCTGTTCGAGAGGATGGGGTCGGGGCAATACTTGATGAACATCATCGAGACCTCACGCCCTGGGTCCTCAACATTACGCCCCTGCCTACGCAAGCACTCGTCAGCAGCGTCAATAGCATTGTTTAGCCTTATCCAATATTCCATCACTCCCTCATGTTGTAATGGTTTGGTGTTATAGAAGTCAGCCATAGGCATAGAGGAGTAAGTCAATACGCTAAAGTGCTGTTTCAGAATGTCAAATATCAATTCAGGAACCTGGACATGGTCAAGTGAGGGGTTGTGACGTAGGGTGACCCTCACTACATCCTTAGCCTTCCCCATCAACCTAGCCAATATGTCACGTGATCGCTGGTCTGTTGGTGTGTTGCGTTTTACAAAGTACATTTCCATCATCTCGACCCATTCATGAATGGAAAATTTATCACTGCCATCACCCCTGAAAACTGGTGGCTCCTTGACGTCTGATTGCAAGACCAGTTTCACCCCAGACAAATTTAGCTCAGGGGGTCCCTGCTCAGCCTTAGAGCTTTCAGTAGGCATACTGCTCCCCGTATCACCTTGCAGCTGGGCTACGATGGACTGACCTCCTGGTCTTTGCTCCCACTGAAGAGGAAGCCCTGTGCCGGCTCCGAGCTGTTTTTCAAAGGTTGAGAGACAACAATCTCAAGTTGGGTCCAAAGAAGTGTCATCTGCTGCGGAAGTCAGTCAGGTTTCTGGGCCATGTCATCGACCAGACCGGAGTGGCTGTGGACCCAGCTAAGGTGGAAGTGGTTTCCAAGATGCCAAGGGAGGCTCTAATGGAGAAGGATGGTTGCACTCCTTCTGTGAAGAGGATTAAGTCCTTTCTAGGAATGGTCTTTTTCTATCAGTGCTTCATCCCTGGTTGCTCAGCCATTGCCAAGCCTCTGTTTGCTCTGACGGCTGGTCAGAAGAGGAAGGGACGGACTAGTCACGCTGGGAGGGGTGCTGGCATGTTCAGAAAGTTGACTGCTGCAGATTGGAGCCCTGCATGTGACAAGGCCTTTCATAAACTGAAGGACGACCTCCTTAACTGTGCCGTGTTGGCTCATCCTGACTTTTCACGACCGTTCATTTTGTCTGTGGATGCTTCTCTGGATGGACTGGGAGCGGTTCTGTCACAATTGCCTATCGACGGGGATAAGGCACGCCCTATTGCTTTCGCGAGCAAGGCGCTAAGCAGGTCACAGCAGAGATACCCAGCCCATCGCCTTGAGTTCATGGCCCTAAAGTGGAGCATCTCTGAAAAGTTCAGCCACTGGTTGATGGGGCACAAGTTCACAGTGTGGACTGACAACAACCCGCTCGTTCATGTATTGACCAAACCCAAGCTGGACGCTTATGAACAAAGGTGGGTGGCCAAGCTGTCATCCTACAACTTTGATTTGAGGTACATCCCAGGTCGAAAGAATGTTGTAGCAGATGCACTTAGTCGTGACCCCTTCACCTATCAACCTATCGGTGGGCGCTTGCTTCAAGAGCCCTACGAGCACTTGGTGCGGAATGCAGAAGGTGCGGCGGCTCATGAGGTGCAGGACGCTTTCAGGTTTGGTGTCCAAAATATTCGGGTTGTCCAACAACCTGTTCCAGCTCTGGCCTCAGAAGATTTCTACAGTTCGTCGGAAGTCACGGCTACCTTGGCTCACCATGATTACTGGGAAACCGCTGCGGAGAATAGAGCTGCCTCCATTCTCCACCTTGTTCAGCAGTTGCAGCCAGTTGGCAATGATGTACTGCCATCACTTACCTTATATGAGCTGGAGGACCACCAACTTCAGGATCCCATCATCTCCGCTGTCCTGCCGCTTGTAGCCCGCAGGAGGCGCCCTTCCAGGCGTGAGAGACATGATATGGATTCCAGGGCACTGGCCCTATTGAAGCACTGGGAGAGGCTCAAGGTTCGAGATGGCATTCTCTACAGGGAGACGAGAGACCCTGTGAGCAAAACAAAGAGACTCCAGTTGGTGTTGCCAGTGAATTTACGGGTGCAGGCCTTGAAAGGTGTCCATGATTTGGCAGGGCACCAGGGTCAAGTTCGCACCCTCCACCTAGCAAGGCAACGTTTTTTCTGGCCCAATATGGAGAGGGATGTGAAGGAGCATGTTCGGTGCTGTGGAAGGTGCATACTTGCCAAGACTCCAGAGCCTGCAGCACGAGCCCCATTAGAGAGCATTAAGACCTCTGTTCCCATGGAGCTCATCTGCATTGACTTTTGGTCAGCAGAGGACAAAAAGAAGCGCTCTGTGGATGTGCTTGTGGCAACTGACCACTTCACGAAAATGGCCTTTGCTTTCCCGTGCAGGAATCAGACTGCCAAGCAGGTTGCCAGAAAGTTGTGGGACTGTGTTTTTTGTGTATATGGTTTCCCTGAGCGTATTCACTCAGACCAAGGTCCCAGCTTTGAGAGTGAACTATTTTCTGAGCTTCTGCAGATTTCGGGCGTTGCCAAGTCTCACACTACAGCTTATCACCCTATGGGGAATGGGGGCACGGAGCGGTTCAACCGCACACTTGGCAACATGCTGCGAGCTCTCCCTCTCAGAGCCAAACAGGAATGGCCGCAGCAGATTCAGACATTGACCTTTGCTTATAATGCAACTGTTCACGAGACTACTGGATATGCCCCATTCTATTTGATGTTCGGCCGTGTCCCACGACTACCGGTCGACGTTATGTTCAAGTCTGTTTTGCATGATCCCATTGTGGTGGACTTTAACGGCTACTCCAAGCTTCTTCTGTCGTACTTGTCTGAGGCTGCCAGGATCGCCCAGGAGCACACCAGCAATGAGCAGGAGCATCAGGCTCGTCAATACAATAAGAAAATCAAAGGTGTGTCTCTGAACGTTGGGGATCGCGTCCTGCTTGCCAATAAAGGCGAGCGGGGCAGGAAGAAACTTGCAGACAAGTGGGAGCCTCAGGTTTACACTGTTGTGGAGAGGCACCCCAGGACCCACATTTACAGGATCAGTGACTCTTCAGGCCAGAGTAAGGTTGTACACAGAAACCTTCTGTTGGACGTGAGTTTCCTTCCTGTCCAGGATTCGTTGGGAAGTCAGTCCTTAGACGTTTTCTCCAGTGAGGGGGATCTCAGTGCTGATGGGGATCTGGAGGACCCTGGCAGTCTAGGGACAGAGTCTACCGCAGCAAGGACTTCTTTGTGGGTCCTTTCGGATTTGAGCCATGGAGTGGATGTGGATTCCGCGGCAGGAGAGCATGCCTCACAGTCCACGGATCGTCAGCATGGTTCATGTGATGGTGCGGATGTGGACAATGCCCCACCTGATTCTCAGACTTGCACAACGGACATTCCAGCAAGCCCTGCTGGTCAGGCCCAGCACTTTGCTCTTCCTACTCCGGTTGACTGTTCCGCTACCTCTGATTCGACACAGTCTGGCACAGATTCTGTTCCAGGTGCCTGTCATGGGGACGCTGTTGTTCCGCAGACTGTTCCTGTTTCTGGTTCAGACACCAATCAGACCTCTGGTCAGCCGTATACTGGGCAGCCATCCAACTTGCCAAGACATGACTCTGACCATGCCAATGTTCGAAGCAGAGTGGTTACCAGAGCAGGTCGGGTGGTAAAGTCAGTCAACAGGCTGATAGAAAACATGGTCCAGAAGCCTATTACATGGGGCCTGTTACCGCCACGGGAGGCTCGGCCTCTTACATAGACTGTTTTTTTTTTTGGGTCATCCCATTGTGTATTATGAATGTGTTGTACTTGCTTGAGGCATCATGACACCCACCCTGGGCGTTTTTATGGGACCACGTTTGATGAGGTGTAGGCTGCACCTTTGTGTTCTGAAAGGGTTGGAGGCCTGATCAACCTATCCAACTTCTTTTAATCCATTTATGGATAGTTTTTAACTGAACTATGGGATAAGATCCTTGGGTTACCTGTTCCGGAGGTGATGGTAGTTCAGCGTCGTTGTGCCTCTTGGTACTGCAGTACAATTCAGATGTGTGGTGATTTTGGTGAAATTCAGGGGGGGTGAATGTAACATATGTGTTAAACACTTGTGAACTTCACCCAAAATACTTTCTTTTTTGGAATAAATATGTCATTTTTTTGCATCTCACTCTCCTATCTGTGTGTTCGGTCTGTGTGCGTTCATGTGCGTGTGTGCGCTGCGTGGTGACGTAGGCGCGTGCATGTGTGCCCCGGTCACAGCTCCTTTCAGCATGGCCGGAGGTAAGTCACTGCCACGTTGCTCTCAGTTAATCAAAGTTTGTTCGGATCCCAAGCTTCAGTGTGAATACGACCGTACCGCCGCGTTTTTGTTTATCGTTAAGAGACTCTTTTGGGATAAGTTTTGTGGAGGACGAGTTCATTAATACACAATTATAATGAGTTATAGCCGAGAACTCGGCTAATATGCTAGCATGCTAAGCTAGTCCGTATCGCTAGCGGTTTGAGAGTTTACTCGCGTCAGTCTCTCCTTTTGTGTAACAGCATGCACCTTTTCTTTCTTCGTCAGGAGAGGGTTACGGGCAGTCGCGTGACACGCACGGATCGAACATGTATCTCTGTGTTGCAGGTATGGAGATGTTTTTATGTTTTGGAGATGCAGTCTTTCATTTATTGTTCTTATAAGTTGTTTTGATGTTTTTTAGTGACATATTGTTTATTTTGTGCTTTTTGTTTTTTGAGAGTTTAAGTCAATGTTTTGAAATAATTTGTTGTATTTGGTTCGTTACATTAATGTACATTAAGGGCACAGCTCCTTTCAGCATGGCCGGAGGAGAGGGTTACGGGCAGTCGCGTGACACGCACGGATCGAACATGTATCTCTGTGTTGCAGATGTGCAGTAAAGAGCCAAAGATTCGACACTGTCTCCTGCCTCTTGCTTCAACACCAAAACACAACGCAGAACAGCAGGCGTAACAATTACACGGGTTACAAAAAGCTGCCCAAATAAAGTCTCCAAGAACGTAGATCTTGAGGTAATTTTAGAATTATTTGCATCGTCACATTTCATTGATTAAATACTATATCTGGTGCGACATGATGTCCTGATTCAAAAGGTCTTACACCCTCCCCCTGCAGCTTCCCATTGTGGAGTTTCCATTTGTGTCTGGCAGCTTGAAACGGATGAAGAGGGAGTGGGTTATTCCACCAATTAGCTTTTCAGAAAATGTCAGGGATCCTTACCCCAAAAATCTGGTGAAGGTAACTGCTGCCATGCAACCCTAATCCCACAGAAGTTGGATGCTGCGTAAAATGTAAATGCAATGATTTTCAAATCTCATAAACACGTATTTTATTTACAATAGAACATAGAAACATATCAAATATCAATCACGATCATTTTACAATTGATGACAGGAAGACAAATTTGGGAAATGCTCTTGTTACCACTGCATATCACCTTCGCTTGTTTTAACAACAATTCTTAGAACTTAGGAAACCAGCTTCAGTACTTTTGGGAGAGGAATGTTTCCTGATTTTGTCTGATGCAGGATTCTTGTTGCTCAACACTCCTGGGTCTTATTTTTTGATCCCGATGGGCCAAAAGCTTTCAGTTAGTGAAACATCTGGATTGCAAGAAGGCTAGTTCAGTCGACTATGAAGTCATGCTGTTGTAACAGCTCCAGCATGCAGTGTCACATTGTCCTGCTTTTCTGGAGGTGCTAGCTATATTTCTGGATCATGTTCACATATGGCTTCTTTTTTGCATGATAGAGCTTTAACCTGCATTTATCTGTGTTCACAGACAGTGATTTCTTTGCCCATGCAGTAATTTCAATGACAGAATCATGTCTATTTTTAATGCAGTCCTGCCTGAGGGCCTGAGGACAAGTGCATCCCATGTTGATTTTCAGCCTTGTCCTTTGGATGCAGGGATAAGGAACAAATTTGTAAAATGGCTTTATTAGACTTTCAAATCATTGCATTCGGTTTAGTTTTTTTTACATTTTATGCAGTGTCTTCACTCTTTTGGAATTGGGGTTATATAAACCAAGTGATATTGTGTTGTATTCACCTCTGCTCAAATGACATTTTTATTTTTGGGATTAGCTGAAGTCCAACAAAGAAAAAAAGGTGGCCATAACTTACAAGATCACTGGACCAGGAGCAGATCAGCCCCCTGAGGGTGTTTTTACTGTTGATCGGCGATCGGGGATTTTGTATGTGCATATGCCGTTGGACAGGGAAAAAATACTCACAAGAGAGACTCACATGAGAGGATAAAACACACCTTTTGGCTATGCTCAGTTTTGCAGTTTTTAATAGATGTAAACAGGTTAAAGCAAACATAATTCTGGTGGTTAGGAGAATGGTTTGCTAATGATTGAGAGAAAAGCAAATGGGAGATAGAGCTTAGAAAGTATTGAGTGATTGGATCACTTGCAGAGTTGGACGGCTGATTGAGGAATCCTGGTGGGCAGAAGGAGAATAAGCAGACCTGGAATGAGAGATTCTGTGTTGGTGATGCAACACTGGATAATGTATTACTAATGAAACTAACGAATAAAATAGAAGACTTAGGGGGAAATACTGATGATGTAATAAAATTGCAGTATCACTGCCTGAGAAAGTTGATGCCGCAGTCACACTAAAGTAGGGGGTACATTTTTCTGAGGCTTTTTCTACGGTGGCCCTGAAAGGTCAAACACACTACAAATACAATCCTTCACATGTTTTGGTTTCTGCCACTTCCTCAGTGCTTCACTCACATTAATGTCTCCTTCAAAAACAACTTCCCTTGTTTTTTTGGTGAGATTTGTTTTATTCAACTTCCTTCGTGTTTTGTGTGTTGCAGCATTTTTATATGTGCTGGTGTGTTTGACCTATCAGGGCCACCATACTTCCCTGTTTTGTACATATGTTCATCTTGTGTTATAGGTCTATGACCTGAGCCAGCTCCACAGAGGGCTTGATAACCGTCCTGAAGTCTTCTGCACTGATGTTCTTCCTGCTGCACAGAGCTGCCCAAACTACCGCCTACAAATACAAGCCAATGCAAAAGCCAGTACATGCATTTAATAGCAAACCTTTGGTATATATGTAAAGATTTACAGTTTATATGACTGTAATATTTTCAGAGTCTTATATGTGCCTGTGGCTGTCCCCTCTTAGAATACATGTGCTGCAGACAGTGAACCCACAGCTCCTCCTTATGACTCTCCCCTGGTGTTTGACCGTGAAGGTAAAGGCTCTGAGGCAGATTCACTCAGTTCGATGAAATGGTTGAGCATTAATAAAAGGTGGCGATAAAGAGCCGAAGCTTCTCTGAGGGGAAGTCTACTGGAAATTTCATTTGCAAACAGCACCTCCTGGAGGATTAAATGAGGAATTGCTGTTGTCCTGTTGTCCTGATCAAGTGTGATACATTTTTATTTTTTTTATTAGGGTTTCTAAGCTAATTAATATAATGATTAATATACTTTTATGGTCTCATGTACTGGATTTATAGGTTTTAATATATGTAATATTTTTCTATAATATGTATCTATGCATGATCGCTATATTGTTTGACACAGAATATAAGATTTAGGTTTTTTCTTGTAATAAAAAGAGATTTTTTTGACTATTTTCTATCAGTCATTGTCTTTCTATGCATGTACTTTATTTATGTGGAGTTATTTTAGGATATTTTTGTGTTTGAATGAAAAGAACAATCTTTGTATCTTTTGTTATTTGTAATGGCTCAATGATTGTTGGTAACCGTGTCCATTAGGTTCAGCCGGGACTTTTTTGAGGGTCATGCACACATGCGTAGCTATACTCCAGTGACCATAGCTGACTGTATTCTAGGGGCCAAAGCAGGCAACACTAAAGGAAATTTGAAACTGCTAGCTAAGGATAAATGTAGATTTCACATTGGCAGTAATAGCACAAATTATTTGTTTGATTAAAAAAAATATGTTCCCACAGATGTGTCATTAGGTAAAGAATCTCTAATAACTTCTTTACTTAGACACTTCCTCTCTGATTGATCTTTGATTTAACTTCTGTATTTTCAGTATTTTCCTCTAAACCATCATCATTATTACTTCAATTTGAACTATGATTAATCTATATTTATTAACACTCTATGTAATATATCTACCTCATTATCCTAACAGAGCACTTCACTCGCAGGCTGTAGGCTTCCTTGTGGTTCTTAGAGTTTTCAAAAGTAGTCTGGGAGGGAGTAAAATTGGAGGCGGAGCCTACAGCTTTCTGGCCCCTTTATTCCCAGTTTGGATTTGGGAGACAGACAGACTCTCTACTTTTAAGATTAGGCTTAGAACTTTCCTTTTTGACAAAGCTTATAGTGAGAGCTGGATCAGATGACCCTGAACCATCCATCTCTTGGTTATTTTGCAATAGGTTTCGGCTGCTGGGGGACATCACATTAAGCTCTGAGCATTTCTTTTCACTCCCTTCGTGTTTATACACCACTATGCATTCAATCATTAAAAATGATTAAACTAAGGCTCTTTGTCTCATACAGTGTCTTTTGTCTCGCCTCTCTGTTCCCTCTTCTCTTTGCCCTAAACTTTGAATTGAATACCAAGACTTTATGAGATAATTATTTTCTCATTCTTATCTGATATGGGATTCTAGCTGCTCATCAATTTTGGGTCTCATTTGTTGTATTTTTCATTTCATGATGTGCCAAATGTTTTCAACTGGTGAAAGGTCTAGACTGCAGCCAGGCCAGTTCAACAGCCAGACTTGCTATGCTGTCGTAATAGATAGAGCAGTATGCGCTCTAGCTGAATTATGCAAGGCGATCCCTGAAAAAGGATCATTTGTAACGGTCTGAAACATGTATATACCTTGATGGTGCCTCTCTAGATGCGCAAGATGCCAAAGTCACTGTCACTAATGCATCTCCATACCATTAGAAATGCAAGCTTTTGAGCTGAGCTCTCAAAAAGCTGGACGCTTCCTCTCCTCTTTAGTTAGGAGGATGTTTGGTTTTCAAAAAGAATTTCAATTTTTGATTTGTTCAGTTCTCCCACTTTGCCTCAGTCCATTTTAAATGGCCTTTGACCCAGAGAAGATGGCGGTGCTTTAGGATCATCATCACGTATGGCTTCTGTGAATGATCGAGCTTTAACCTGCGCTTGTGAATGGCACTCTGAATTGTTTTCAGCCTTTAACCTCAAGCACAGAGATTGTAATGTAGATGGTGAGATATTCAAAGTGTTGAGGAATATTATTCTGAAATTGTTCCACAATTTCTAGATGCAGGGTCTGTCCATCTTTACTTTAACTGATTAATACCAGTTCCTTTTTTTTCAGTGTCTTGCTATCAAATTAAAAATGAGATATTTTTTCATGAAATAGTAAAATGTCTCAGCAGTAACATTTGATTTTTTACTATTTTCTATTGTGAATAAAATGTGGGTTTCACAAATCACTGCATTCTGGGTTTTTATTTTTTAATTTTGATTTTATACAGCATCCTGATGTTTTTGGAGCTGGGGTTGTGTTTCTAAGTATTCTTCTTGTGTCTAAAATGAACCAAGTCCTCTGATCTTACAGAAAGCCCTGCCTTCAAGCTGATAAGCACTTTACTCATGGCTAACACGCTCTCTGAATCACTTCCTCAGCAGTGAACTTTAACCGTTCATTATCATCCAACTCAAGTGAACTTTGACCAAACAAGTTTATTGTGTGGTACAAGAAGTAACTTTGTAGCCATGAGAAAAGCTGTTCAACGTCTGTTATTCTGGTTGGATGGATATTTTCTGTTTATATAAAAGCCCGTGGATGAATAAACAAGGGCTTTACAACATCTGGGCAAGGTAAGAGGTCACAGACTGAAGTTAAATGCAAAATCTGAATCTGAAGGCGTTCATATCAACCATGATTTGTTTGGCAAAATATCAAATGATTTGTGCAGCATTTAACATCCATACAAATTAACTTTTTCCCTGACAGATGAGGCAGAACATGTTTGAGGAGGGATTGTACCAAGTATTTTTTAAGGATACACCCTCACCATCCCCACAAACTGAGGTCACCAATAATGGAGAGCTAAGCAATGCCAGGATTCATCGTTGGTTCGGGGCTGTGGTTAATACTAGACTTTTAGTCAGTGGGGTAAGAAGCTCGCCCAAACTATTGATTAACATCCTGAAGCTTTGAACCTGCCCATCTTTTATTCTTTATTCCCCCTCAGGTGATTCAAATCCTCAGTGCCTTAGTTTGCATACTAACCACAATCACTCACGCATGTGTGAGCTACAGCTGTGCTGTCTCCATGACAACACCAGCATGGTCAAGCATATTTGTGAGTCCACATCTGCTTCAGCTGACATGCACACAGTATAACATTTCTGTTTTAAAAGAGAGAAAGCCAAATAGGAGGTTGTACCTGTTTTTTGTTGTTCCAGTATGTGGCTGCTGGGTGTCTTGCAATTGAGGTTCAAAGAAAAGCGAATAAACTGAAGGTAAAAAGTTTGGTAAATTCTTATGTGGCTTCTTTTTTACTTATGTTATGATCAGCCTGACTTAGTTTATCTTAACAACAAACAGATCATCGCTCTGATGGGTGTGAATGTCTTTAGTCTCGTGTTTGGATTCTCAGCTTTGCTGGCCAACGGTATCAGAGCTGCACAAGCCGTCACACTCACTTACCAACAGGTAATTCTGCATTCCAGTAACTAGGTTTGAATCTTTCTTTATAATAAAGAGGTCCTGTAAGGAATCTCTTTTGGGGTTTGTGTTCAGCATACACAGAAAACCTTACAATCTTTCTTTTCTTTCTGCCTTCTTCTCACTAGCGTGCTGGTTCTTATGTTGCAAGGGCGAGCACCATAGTGTTCACCGTACATTGCTTCCTGGCATCACTCTACATACTTTTCCTGTCCTGGAGGGGTCTGCGCCGCTACAGTTCTCCCCATTTTCAGGTTTACAGTCGCGTCTCACAGGTAAATATTGGATGATAGGGTAAAATAAAAAACCTGAGACTGGGAGAAAATCCTAATCAATGCTGTGACTTCTGGTTTAAAGGAATACAGGAATGCAGTTTAATTCTGTTAGCTTTTTTTTTAGGGCATGATGATGTATATTGAATTATTTAGTTTGCATTGATTTGTTAATCACTGCTATCTTAGTGTTTCATCTGGATGCTTTTCTTGGCAGGATCCAGATGAAACCAATGGGCCTCTCCTGGAACAAGTGGAATTTAATATGTGAAAGATCTGAAATCTCATTGTTTGCAAGCATAGTTACTGTCATTAAATTGTTTGTTTGATCTGAATATAGTAATGTTGTAAATCTGTTAAAGGCAGTAACCTATCCTCCAGACAACCATTCACCCTCACACTCACACCTCAGAACAGTTTCTACAAACATCAGTTAATCTAACATGCACGTGTTTGGACGGTGAGAGGAAGCTGGATTACCTGGAGACAGCTGACATAGACACAGGCCTCCACAGAGACTTCAGACTGGCTGGTGGAGTCAAACCCAGGGCCCTCTTATTGTCAAAAAATTGACAGTGGAAATTGCTGTCATATATAAATATGTCAATAAAATTTGGTCTTTTTTGTTTTATTTTTTGTAATTCAAAGGCTATAATGGTTAAAATTGCTGCCATGGTTTTCTTTCTTCATTTACTTCGATGTTATTCTGCAGAGGGCACTAGAGGGCGATGCTGCCACAGATTTTTCACATCGTAAACCAGTGTGATATTTTACTCCATTGCAGTAGTTGAGCGTAAACCTGGATAATGAATTTCATTTTATTACTTAAGGGTTTTTTCTCTTTTTTTTCAGCACTCAGGACCTTCAGGGGTGAGAAGCCAGAGTGATTTAATGAATATGCATCTTCTTCAGTTGTAATCTATCCGTCGCTGACTGTAAATAAATGTTCCTGTTGAAAAAGCTTGCAAGAATCTGTTATTTCCCCCCCCTCCCTCTGGATATTTTTTCATGAATGTCAGTGGGATTTTAAGCATCTTACTTGAACCCTAACCCTTGTCACAAACTCAACATACAGTCAAAAACTGCACATCACAGACATATGTGCATGAGTAATAGTTCTTATATTTATGTATTGTGTAGTAGAGGGTGTGGTGTGTTTGAGTATTTCAGTGATGGAGGATTTAATTAGGAATTTAAACGAAGGTCATACACCACTCCTGCAGCAAGAACTCTCTCTCTCTCTCTCTCTCTCTCTCTCTCTCACACACACACACACACACACACATACAGACACACAAACATGCACAAACAGACGTATGAGTGGAAAAAAATCCAAGTGCAGTTACTTTCTCACGGCAGTTCGGGATAACAGCTTCCAGCTGTTGCCTGGCTGGGAGAACTGCTATGGGAACACACCGAGTACAAAGACCAACGTGGGATTAATTAGTAAATGGACACAGAAGTGGTACAAACCAAAGCAGGATGATAAAGCTGGGTGTCCTGGCAGAAACTGACACTGTGCTCATGTTAGCAGAAACCACATATCATCACAAAGGATCACAACTACCGTTTGTGAGTTTTGGGCCTGAGTGCTAGCCTTAAAATAGTAGAGCACACGATAAGTTAAACACACATTTCAGCAGAATTTACTTAAAGGAGGATTTTGTTTTCCAGTGGATATCAGCAAATTAAAAAAGGTGAAGCCGGGCTGTTTAACCACGTTTTCTGATGAGTAATATCTTTTCTGTTTGGAGTGTATCTTCCCTTCTGACTCCACAGGAAATCCTCTCAAAGGTGCAGAAGGGAGGGAAGTAAATTAAGCTCGGATGTTAGGAGAGTGAGTGTGTCCGGAGGAGAGGAAACAGTGACCACATGTTGGGATTCCCTTTGATAAGTCTAGCCGACACTATGACCTTTCAGCTGGATGGCCTCAAGGTATCTGATCTTGAACCACTTTGGAGAAAGGGAACGGAAGAAGTGAAAAAAGAAACGACAGACCACTTATCTTGAGAACATTCATCAATAATTTATTTTCTTACTCTCAAGAACCACCACAGCTTCTCGTCTTGAAAATTTCATCATCAATTTTGAACAACACAGTTTTGAAAAATGCAAAGTTACTTTACAAATTCTTAATAGAAAAAAGAATAAATTAAGTGTGGAATTAAGTTGTTTTTTTAATCAATTCCACATTTGTTTTCCTACAACACCTTTAATGTACTGTTTCAGCTGAAGAGAACTGATAAAATTGAGTTACATGCTCTATTGTCTGGTAGAGGAAGTGCTTCTACTATTAAACTGTTTGTTAAAATAAGCTTCATTTTGCACATCTGGTATTGAATCTATTGATAACAATGAAGAGATGTCTAGATCCTACGTGACAAAGCAGTAAGTGGTCATTTTGTAGCACCTGAAAGGGTTGTTACAATGTCCGAAACTTAAAAAACAATACTGGTTCATTTAAAGTGGAACATTGTTAAAACAAAGGATGTGAATGTTAAAAACCCCACAAAATCTAATAGTGCCCCATCAGTACATACAGGAAAAGACTTGATAAAATAGTTAGTTCATTTCTTCTCTTGGGAGTATTACAAAAACCTCATACATTAGTATGGAGCACAGGAAATATGTTGTTTGGAAATATGAAGGGAAGGGATGTCACACGTCTTCACAATGAGCTCAGAGGTCAGAGATTACAACAAGGTCAAAATGGTACTTTTTTTGGTGCGGGATGACACCACGGAGTAAAACGTGCTAATGGTAACACGAAGGAGCTGGGCGCTGTCTTTGGGGTCTTCCTTTCTCAGAGGATCTTCACGGCATGCGTGGGATTTTTTGTCTAGCACAGAAATGTTTCGGAGGGAAAAGCAAGATCAAACTCAAATACACTCGAGTAAAGAAGTCATATTAGGTGATCACTGGTTCCAACTCTGCTTAACGACTTATTCAATTTGTCCAAACTTGGCAGGAACAACTGCCCAAGAACTGGCCATGCAGGAGGTCGGGCGAAACCTTCTTAGTAAAATATTGTTTGCCCCAAATTGTTGTAATTTGGGGCAAATTACAACAACTCACAGCAGTCTATAAAGGAAATACAAATGAAAGACGTACCGTTCCTCTCATACCAAGAAGCACAATACACCTTTTATCCAGTCTGAATGGTGCAATAGGATCTATCAGAGATTCACAACGTGTTTTAGAGCAAAATAGCACTTGGTTAATTTAGATTTTGAGGAATAAGGAAACAGTGGTGAGCATTAATTTGCAACGGAAACATTTGTCAAAGGAAGAGAAGGAAAATGGCTAAAAACAACCAAAATTCCCTTTATTGTTATTTATTTTTTATTTTTTTTACAAAACTAGATGTGCTTTTCTAACCCTGTTCTGAATATTTGATTGATTAGGACGTGTGAGAAAAATAATTCTCCCCATTTGAGCGGATTAAAGTATTTGTGTGTTGGCTTTAGCGTTTCTTCCCTGACAGCAGGGGTTTTAATTATCTGATGCCTGAAACACAGAGAGGATTGCCCTTTAACACCTTGTGGTTACACTGATATGAGAATACACTTACTGTAGGTCCAGCCCTCAAAGACACTGTTAATGTTGTGCTTTCAGACTTAATGGTGTTAAAATACATTTCACTTAATACCAAATAAACCCTCGTTGGATGTCATCCGTCCGCTGTGCCTCACTGTAATTTCATAGAATGGCTTTCTGCTGTGGGGAAGTAAAGGGGCTGTGTGGTTTGTAATGATTTCAGTAGTAAATTACAGTATTAATGTAAAGCACCAACATATTTGGAACAGATAAAGTAAGATGAGTAAACACAGTGCCATAAAGGGATACTCAGCATGGTGAGAGCTGGTGCAGAGCCAAGATCAAAGGTTAAACAATTCTCACTGAGCCAATGCAATATTAAAATAGAAGTAATGCCAAGACATGTCAGACATTTTTTCTTTCTTTCAGGGTTTAATATGAAACAGTGCGCAAAGGCCAGACCAACAAACTTCAGACAAAATTTTAAAAAGTGCTGTAATGACTGAACAGCACCCATAAATGACCTTTTCTTCCAAGCCTCCTCTACTCCCTGGCTCATACACCATGTGATCAAACATGCTGCTGCGGACAGAGTAATCCTCTGAAGATCACAGATATTAAAATAAACACGAAGGATGAAGTCAGTGAAGAAGGCAAAAGAGTAACGCCAAACAACCACAAATCCAAATTCCCCCTATCATGATCCTTGAATTCACTCCGCCGATTCAAACCAGTCCAAAGACTTCTACGAGGGTTGTTATTGCTATAGTCCTTATTAATATCTAGACAGTCTCTCAGAAACCATGCTGATATTGTCACTTTGAGTACAGTTTTCACTTTTTTCCTTTGTGCCTGCCCAAGAACTCTGGTGTGACTGGTCGATTCAGAAACTGTCTGTGGTTGTGGGTAAAAGAGAGAACTCCTGAATGTTTCAGTCATCTTTTCTGTTTATAAATACGCTGGAAGAAATGAAGAAAAAGAAAGACAAACAAGTGTTAATGGGAATGAAATGCAACACAGTTCGTTTGGGCCTGGAAATGGGTTTTAAACTGGTGGCTCAAATCCAGCAGGTATCCTCTGACTGGGAGGCAGTGCACTGGAATAAGTCTGGGGACCAAAGATGAATATGAAAGAGATCCTGGAATGGCCTGTGTTGTTTCTGCTGAGTTTTGAGTTGCATGTGGGACGTTTTGCTGTGCTCTCTCTTCCCATCGCTCGCTTCCCGTTGCCCTGTTATTTGTGTGCTGCAGTAGGTGAGTAAAGAAAGGGCTCTGTGGTGCTGTAGGGTGACAGTTCAACAGATGAGGTGGCATTTCTCAGTCCGTCCTGTGAAATCTGCCCTTAAAGAGCCCAGCGAGTAGTCCCTGTCCTGCTGAACTGCAATAGACAGGTCATAATAAAGAGGTGGTGAGATGTTAGGAGGAGGGAGGCTCACGTCCAGCCCGTCAAGTCTGCTCAGGGCAGGGTTTCTGCAGGGCTTTGAGGATGAGGTTGTCAGTTGTTGATGGATAATTGTGGGGGACAATGGAGAGGCAGTAGGAGAGGGCAATGGGACTTTTCTAGGCCCCATAGGAAGGTCTCAGACCAGCGTTCCAGGTTTGGCCTTGTCTTGTCCGTACCACTGGACATCTGCCAGCTCTGAACACAGAGGGCTGCTGAGAAAACAGCTGTCACTCAAAGTCCTGCAGAGGAAGAAAGACCAGAATCAGAACAGATGCAGGGCAGCTTTTTTGTCTTTGTCTGCTGTTTGTGAGCTTTTTTGTTGTTGTTCAATCTCTGGTCTGTGACGGTGCACGGTTAAGTGTTGTTTATTAGTGAATCTTGTGAGCTGCAGATCAGAACGGAGCAGAAAGCATGCAAAATTCAGGCAGATACAGGCAAAGAGGGAGTTCATGACACGTATACCTCCACCGTCAAAGAGCAAGAAATGAGAAATGAACCACAACTGTCAGTGCCCCACAGATGTGCATTAGTTTAACATGTTTTGATGGGATACATTTTTATGAATGAAAAGTTGGACTAAATTTGGTCCTGATGTTCTATAATGAAAAAGGTTTGCTTTAAAATCTACTGATATTGCATTTTCCTAGTACTATGCTAGATTTAGACCACAGACGGTACCTCTATGCATCAGAGCTGGGCTGAGGGGGAGACTGACAGACGTCCTCAGTAGGAGAGCAGTCTGCTGTCCCTCTAAACCAGGAGAGAGGACACACACATAAGGAAAGGAGGGTTAGTAAAGACAGAAAGATGGACAAGAATGAAATGACAAACAGTAAGCAATAAGAAGATTCCCAAGAGAAAAAAATTAAGAGTAATAGGTGTGTAAGATAATCAAGAAAGACAGTGAAGAAAAAATGTACATAAAGACCACAAACAGGAAAGCAGGCGGGAAAATACAGACATATATGATCTGACTGAAGTCTGAAAAGAATTAGGAAGTGTTTTGCACCCAAAATCACAGACAACGACACAAAGAAGAGCAGACACTCGAAGTTTGTGAGTGTGTTAAGCGTGAGTCCTGGACAAATATGAAGAAAGAGAAAAAAGCTGAGCAGCAGATGCAGTTTTCCCTAATATTCCTATCCGCTTCAACGTCTTGGCAGCTTTTCAGCCACCTTATGCGTGCTTGTGGGTTTCTTACCCGCTCTGCCAGTTAAGGATGTGTTGTGGGCTGCAGGGAGGTGTGGGTGTAGCTGCGTGTTCACTTGACGGGGTCATACTCCTCTGGCTGTGAGGGGAAGCAGCTAAAGCAAAAAAAGTAGAGTCAGACAAGTGACACAAAGACCAGAGGTTACAGTGAGGTGAAAGACAAAGGAATTCCAGCTATGCTCGGGGGATGGGGGTGGGAAATACCCTGTGAGCTTGGGTGGGAAGGCTGAGGGAGGGGGGGAGGGGAACAGGCCTCGTTGGCGCAGTAGGCAGCGCGTCAGTCTCATAATCTGAAGGTCGTGAGTTCGAGCCTCACACGGGGCATGGCTTCTTTTTTATTTTGTTCTTAGCCCTTATCTCTTCATATGGACTTGTCAAAAATGCATTTAGCACACACTTCCACATAATTGATGAGCAAGTACCAAAATGTCATCCTTGGGCCAAAAAGATGTATATTTACTTCCCCGAAGGGACATTTGAAGGTTAATTGTCATTCAAGTGAGAAAACTGGGTGAAGATGTGAGAATCCTCACATAAATGCGGGAAACATTAACGTGTGTGTGACGTGACCAAAGCCTGTCAGGCTTCAGATCACAAATCCAGAAATTCAACATTTAAATTCAGCTTTAATTGCTTAGTAATTACAATTTTCCTAAACATTATTAATTTATGTATAATTAAAAATAAATGCGAGTTGAACTGCTGAACTACTCAGTAAGAGCTCTTAATCGGAACCCTAATCTCTGAATATACATGAATAATCTCATTAATTATTGCACGCGTGGGTCACACAGCAGGCAGCGTGAGGTCTCATAAAATAAAGATTTGGAGTTTTAGTTGCATTTTTAAAATCAGCAATACCAGCTAGTAAATTACAACCAAGACCAACACAAATCAGTTTGTCAATTCAATTCAATTTACATAGAGCCACACAGACAGCCATCTCAGAGTGTTTTACATTGTAAACTATATTAAGAGCGAGAACCGCACGATTAGATGATCCCTTATGAGCAAGCATTTGACAACAGTGGGTAGGAAGAACGTCTTTGTAACAGGAAGAGACCTCTGTCATTACCAGGGTCAGGGAGGGGCAGTCAGATACCATTTGGGGTTAATGAGAAAGAGACAAAAGAGTAGAACAGAGAGATCCAGTTTTGGATAGGATATATGTTCCTATCCAAAGCTAGACTTTTAACAGGCTTGCCTTTTAGCTCAAGCAGCCAACCGGAGGAACACTGCTTCATACCCACACACACATGCCTCACTCTACTGACGCCTTAAACAGTCTATTGCAAAATTTCCCATCCCTTCTTCAAAAACATCAATACCACTAGAAAAGATTAAAAGTGTATTTTCGTGCTGCTCAAACTCCATAATTAGTCAAACTGAGCAACTGTCTACCCTCGTGAAATTAAAATATTAGCTTAAGAAGCTCTGTCATTTTTTTCTGAATGCAGAGATATTTGTAAACCGTTTCATTATTAACAATTGTTGTTATAATCTAAACATTTATGGAAAACTAATATAGAACTGCTCTCAGTCAGAAGATCTGAAGCTAAACGATCCCTCAGTAGTTCCAATAATCTGAGGAGCAAAGGAATTCAAACCATGCTTTACATGTGGCGATGGCCTCGGTTTGCCTTTTTGTCACGGGGTCATTTGACAAAATTAGTGACAGCAGGGATGTACTGCATGCCTTCTCAGTGCAGTAGCGTGACAGTCTCATAATCTCAAGGCTATGAGTATGAGGCTGTGACCGCTGATATCGGTTCACCTGTTTAAGATAAGGTTTCACGATGAGACCTACCTGGTGAGCCTTTGGCGAGTGTTCCTACTCTACTTCCTCGACCATGTCCCAGAGTTCCTTGCTGTGACCCAGTCTCAGAGGATGTGGATCCCGAATGTGAGTGACTCCTCTCCTTTAGGCTCCCTGAAGACCTCTGGTACCAGCACCGCAGTTCTTCAGAAACGGCCGCCCTCCCACCTCCTCCGCCTCCACCACCCTCTCTCCCCAATGATGGAGTCCTTACGATCTGAGAGCGTGACGGCGTAAGTCGGCCGCTTCCCTCTCCTCCCTCCTCTCCCCCCCAAGCCTCTTTGTACAGTCCCCCAGCCGTGTAGGAACTGGAGGTCTTGAACTGAGCCTTCACGCTGTAGTGTCCCTCCTGATCACTCTCCAGGCTGCGCACCACCACGGGGTTGGGGCTGCCCTCTACATATAGAGGGTACTCTTTGATGCGGTACTGGGAAGAGGGCTGGCTCTGGCTGTGGAGGTAGACTCCATGGTGTCCCCCTCCCACTCCACTACCACCTAATCCTCCACCAGAACCGTTCTTAGCTGCCAGATTTGGCATTGAGCCAGAGTTAGAGGAACCCAGGTGACCTGCAGACCTGCAGAGAAAACAAAAAATCATATACGACAGTCTCACACATGAACATATATATATATATATGTATATTTCCCTGCTCTTACCTGTGTCTTTGCCTCTGCCTCTGCCTGGCTTTGGAGGGTGAATCTTCTCCCAGAGTAGAGTAATTTGGGTTACTGCCAGGGGGTCCTCCAGAGGGGTAATAATGCTCCGAGCTGCTTTGGCTGGTGCAGGATGAACAGTCATCCAGTGGGTCGGAGCCATTGGAGCTGCGTCCTGGGCCGAGGAAGAAGTCAGGGCTGCCCAGGGTGTGCGGATGTGCGTCGGAATCGGATGCCAGCAGTTTGCCCTGGGACTCAAGGCTGGAGCTGCGGTTCCTAAAGTGCTGAGAAAGACTGTGCAGACGGGTGGGACTGATGTCCACTGACCTGTGAGAGTTGGCAGAAATACTAAGTGTAAAGACTGGGCTTAAAAATCTACTAACTTATTTAACACAGAAACTGCTGTAATTTCTAGTTAAGTAAATGGAAAAATCGAAAGAGCAGCAAAGGAGAGCTAAAGTGAAGAGGTCCAATGGCTTATTTCCAGTTGGGAAACAAGGCTTAGTCAGTTTACCTGCCAGGAAATGATTTAAGGTATATCAACTGACCTGGTGGAATGTACATAGTGCGGGGTCCTGGTCCTCAGGTCCGGAGTTGATGGCATGCTGGACTGAGAATTCCAGTGAGGAAGGCTCCTAATGGGGCTGCTCTGCAGAGAATTACTACCCCCTGCTTCTGCACTGCCCGAACTCGGGAAACGCCTGTGACTAGACAGAAGTTAAATAAGTTACATTCAAAATAAATGCAATTATTATCATCAGCATCCACTGACTTTCTACATTTTCTATCTGCAGTTCCTCTCTGCAATTATACTTCTTGCACACACACTCCTCTAACAGTAACTTGAATGAACTACTTGTTGTCTAACTCTGATTAAATATAGCAAGAGATCACATTGCTATATTACAAATTTAAAGACAAACTCACTCATACCTCGAGTGAGATGAGCGTTTCTTGACTTTCTCATAGGGCTCATCCAGTGATGATTCGCTCCACATCTTGGGTTTGATAGGGGATTTGTCATAGTCAGAGCGTGTGTAGTGCAGGTGTCGCAGGCCATCCAGGGACTGCGGTGGAGGGGGGCGACTGTGAGATGGTGGTCTTGGAGGGAGCCCCTTATGAGGTGAAGCTACTGGAGAGAAGGTGGGGGTACCTGTAACTTGAGGATCATCTGAAACAAAGTAATGATTGGATTGGATTAGACATTATATTATTATTAGGAACAGCACAGCTATCAATGGGAATAAGGCGAGGGATGGAAACTCACCGTCATCCAAGACCAGTGCATCAGACAATGAGCTGTCTTCAGAGCCAATATTGGCTTCTATAGGACATAAAAACAAAAACAAGAGGTTACAAAATCTAAAAGCTTTTGTGTCAGTGTCATTGTTTTCAGATCTTTATTATATCAATAGCAAAAATACTGAAAATGACTAGCCTCGCCATACAATGGGTGGGTTTATATAACAGTACAGATAAGAATATTGCTGTCTGTGGTGGCAATTACAGCAAATTGATATGACATAGATATGAAAGCGATTTGATTTTCCCTAAGTGAACAGGCAGTTTATTGGTACCTTCTATGATAAGCGACGCTCTCTGCGTAGGCTTCTTGCCAGAGCGGACCCGGTACTCATTGATGGAGTTCTCAATTTCCTGGAGCTTCTTCAGTGCATTCAGATAAGAAGTCTTCCTCTGTTTCTTCAGCTTTTTACTGCTTACGTGAGGATCGCTGGCGAGACGCCTGGCTGCCTCGGTAATCTGTGACTGAATGGCAAACTCCCGCTCCAAACGCTCAAGTTCTTCTTCCTGGCAAATACACAAACATGATTGCAAACTTAGAGTAACACAAGCACTAAGTTACTGGATCCACTCGCAGCTTTTAGCAACAGAAATGTAGGAATGATCCAAAAATAACAAGTTCTAGTTTGCAGATACGGATTCAGAATAACTCTCCCATGCAACGTAGTTCGGTTATACACATACAGAAAGCCTTGCCAGAGAAAACACACTGCGGAAATCATTTATCTGTGCTGCAGCCGTGCATTTTCTCACCACTGGATAATCTCTATTGAGACACTCTGTCCCCAGTAATAACGCCTCTCCATCAATCCGTCCTCTCCTCTTCTACAGCTCTCCTGAGACTTCTCAAATCACACAGGTGAACCAAGTAAACATATTCTGTTTAATGCACTGTATATATACTGTGTTGCCTGCACAGTAAAATGTATACAGACATACCTCTACTGTTAAAACTCATGAACATGACAAGAAAACAAAGTCCTGTGACACACTGTGTCCATCTAGCACGTAATTCCTTCACTGACATCTGAGCGCGCACACACATGATTTCACTTGTCTCCACAGAGGCAGAACAATGATGTATTCACTTGGGTTGACTTCATAGTGGGCTACCTCATTTCTGAAGAATCCCTCTCACTAACAGTGGCTTTACACTACAGCCGAGCGGCTTCTGTTTCTGTGTGTCTACGAGTTTAAGGTACTCCGTGTAGATCAAGAAACACCGTTTGTGCTTGCGATGCACTTTTGTGATATCGTGTCCCTGGATTCTTTTCAAAGCACACAAACCTCTGTGGAACACACCCACATGAATGCCTGCACACATGCAGGAGCACACACAATCCTACTATCACCACTTCCTGTGGTGAGAAACCAGCCGGGCTATATTTAGAAGTTCTGCTGCTCTGGAAAATCTAACCGTGGCATAAAACCGGCAGCGAGACAAAGCTACTTTACAAGATCAAGATGTCTCAGATTGTGGCTTTTCAGGGTTCTCAGTTTTCTTTGTTACTTCAAAATTAAATTCTGATAGAATCAGTTACTTTATTATCATGTGAATCCTCATCCCACTACATTTTGAGAGTAATATGTAGAGTATATTAGCTTCATTTAAATCCTAAGGAAAACCTTGATTTGCTCAGAATAACACAGAGCCCTTAAACAGCACTACTGTTCAGTGCGGACCATTAACATTACAGCTAGCTTAAGAGGAGATAAACTCACTAAACTAATTAACGCTGACATATTCCAGCTGCTGCATTACACCACTTGGCCAAATACATATACTATTAGGTATTCATTTCAAATGCTGACTCTGCTAAATGAGCTCATGTTTTTATTTGGGGAGTATGAGACTGGAGTGAGAGATAAGGTGCCAGTAAAAGAAATGGAAGTTATGGCCTCACCTCTCCCTTAGGTAGAATTTTCTGCTCATCCAGTTTGAAGGCGGTACCGATCTTCCGTCTCACAGTTGGCGGCTCCTCTCCCGGATCCAGTGGATATTCCTTTGGAAGCTTTCCAGTCAACTCCTGGAAAAATTTAAGGAGAAGGAAGGTAGGAAGTGTGAGGCCATTGAAATGAGATTAGAAAGGATTTACGCTTTTCAAAATATTCACCAATTCAAACAATTATTTTCACTTACCGCCTCCCGTATGCAGATGCTCTTGAGTTCCTCTAGTCTCTGCTTTAGCGTTTCCTCCAGAGCTTCCTGTCTGGCCCTCAGCGCTGCCAGCATGTCCTTCTTAGCCGTCTGGGAGCTGTCCGATTCCTGGGAGCCTGCAAGGTGCAAACAACACATAAGTGAAGACAGGAGTCAGAGTACTGTTCTGAGGCAGAATCTGAAGCAGAGGGAGAAATAGCTTGTGCACCTGCTAGTCTTGCAGGATGTTTACAAGGAAGTGAGTGGAATGTTTCGATAAGGAAACTGAGTTTTGCTGGTGTGTTTGTGCAAGTGTGTGAGTGTTTAAAGGAAGGGGCAGTTTAGGACAAAGTCGGTGACGCACATCTCCAAGACCCCGAGGTGGTGCCAGTCTTGTTTGAAAACAACTCATACCCTCCCACTCACACTGTGTTTCTTGCTCTCTCATTGACCCCTTATGTGGGGGTGACGGACGGATGGACACGCAAATACTAAAAAGTACTGGTGAAAATGTTTTGTTAGAAATAAACAGCTGTCTATAATTCTTAGATGAACCCAAATTACTTCTGTTTTGGAGGAAAAAAGCCTGCACGTTGAAAGATTTCTGAAGACTTTACAATTTAGATGTATTTCGAAAGCCCCGTTTAGACGTGTCACAGATGTGTCACAGTTCCCGTTCATGCTGTTTGACTAAGATCTACCCTAGTCATCAAGAAATCAACACCGTAGTCACAAAAAGAAGTGACAAGGCACAGATAGACAAAATGAAGAAACACTGAATGATATGAGGTGCGAACAGAACTACAGAAGAACGCAGAGGAGGATAGAGAAAGGTTAGGAAGGGATATATGAGAAGAGCAAGGGCTAGGTGGAGGTGAAACAGAAGGAAGGAGTAAATCTAACCGAGGTGATCAATGGCGAAATGACAAGCCCAAGCAGACAACGCATACTGAAAGGGAACTGTGTTCTTCCCCGGCAACAGTAATTGACTCAGTAAAGTGTGAAATACTTAAACAGCTGACCATGTAGTTACGTACATGCTAATCATAGATTATGCTTGGCTGGACTAATGCATGCAACTTAAAGTGATTTATACAGTAGTAGCGAATCAGGTTACAGTACTGATGTTTCTCATCAATGGAATTGCTGCACTTGATTTCCTGGCATGGAACACATTGTATGTGGCTGTATGGGAGTAAAAGGGCATTTTTCCTCCCAACTCTAATTTTAGCTAGTGTTACAAATCTTCCCGTCAAACTTGTTACTTGTTCAGCACCGATAAGCATTGTTTTAAAGGCCACGCAAAGTTGTTCACTGACCCTCTGCCCCTCTCATTCTCTCACCCACTAAAATTAGAGGAGTCGGGGGCCTCTGGAGGATGAGTCTGTGTGACATGGGAGTGGTGTTCTATACATACTGAAAGACACTGGGTGTGGTGTGAGCACAGTATATGTTTGAGAACATTCAACACAGAAACGCTGGTCTCTTTCCAGTCACAGCTGTTTCTGTCTCTCTGGTTGTCAGCAGGATTCCTCATCATCAACAGATGCGAGCACAAAGACAAATCTTTGTCGGGGTATTTCCCCCTCGTGGTTATTTTCCTCTGAAGCAGCAAACACGCACTGACCTGAGGAGAGCAGGCTGCCACTGCTGCCACTGATGATCTTGCCCTTGCTGCCCATGTTGGCCAGTTTGGATGTCTTCAGTGTTCCTGTTTCTGTCAGGTCTATGGCAATCTCGCTCAAACTCCTCGCTGCATGGATCTTTGACTGTATGGACGAACATGGACAGGCTGTGTTAACACATCTGTAAACTGTTAACCCACCACTCCTGCTGACCATGCCTTGTAGAATTGTAATTATTTCGTGAGATCTATCGTACGCTTTGACTTAAAACGTCGTGGGAGAGACTGACCTTGCTCTGTTTGCGGTCCAGGTAGAACTGGTGCTGGCTGATGGCCATGGCCCAGATGGACTTGATGAGGGCAGGACAGGCGTACCAGGTATGCACAGCAATGCCGCTGTGACCGAACGTCCTTCTCGTTACCGACGCCCTACAGTAGGAGCGGACACAAAGCCTCCTTATATACACTGAATAAAAAAGATGGCTACATGTTTACAGCAATGAAAACACTCCCACTGGACTGCTCCAGTGACTAGTGCTGCTACTTAGAGAGCGAGCTTCTTTTGAAGCCTGAGGAGAACTGTCCTGATAGAGATACATTTTGCAAAGCCACACACGATGTTTCCCATTGTTTAGTCATCCTTTTTTAAACACACATCTGTAGCTGAGCAACAGACCAGCTCCCTCTAATGACAGCTTCCTTTAAAGAAAACACCGCTGCTCTCTGCTTCACCCTGTCTGTCTCTTTTTCTCCCATTCCCTCTGTCATTGGAATAACACTCCACACATATAGCCATGTTAAATAAACACAAGAGAGGTCACTTCCTCCGCAAAAGAGCTATCGCACAGCCATCTATCCTTCTGTGGTCAACTACCAAGGGTTTTAACATATATGTGTGCATGTTTGTGTGCGCGAGCACTAGAGCGCGTGTATTCTTTGCATGCATGTGGCTGCACGAGCGTGTTAATAATCAGCCTTTCAATCCGTGGCGGGCTCCACCAGGACATCCTCAATATCTTGCACTGTTGCCAAGACAAACTTTTCAGCCATTACTCAATTAGATTCTATCTCTCTTTCCGTGTACCGCGCAGTATGGAATCTGAATCTCAACATATTGACTCGGGCCGCAGTGGTAATTTACAGTAAAAGCTACTGGAAGGCATTTCTTAACTGATGTAAGACTTTTATGAGTTCCAGATATTAGGCTTGAGACCACAGATCAATTGCAAGAACATTCATCATTAAATTTACTGATTTAAGATCACGATCGTCCAATGAGGACTTCTGGACAAAGAGGACACGAATGCTTGATAATTAAACGGTTTCTTAGAAAAGAACGGCATCAAATCAATCTCAGCTTCAGTTTGTGATATAAATTTACCTCCTGGGGTCATGAACTTCCACCGAAAACTTCTTCTCTCTGAAGTAGAGGTTCTCCAATTGACGCCATTGGAACACCTGAGATTTAGGAAAAACAGAAACTCTTCAGGACTTCTCACAGAAAAAACGTGCTTCACATTAAATCCGCGCAGCTTTCAGCCGGGTCTCTTCACTGTATGTTCCAATTTGTTTTGAAAGAAAATGCAATGGGTAAGGAGGAGGAGGAGGGGGGGAATCGGGGCTGAAAAGGAGGAGTTGGTAAGAGAGGAGGACCTAATCTGGAGCTCTATGATCAGGTCCAGACCAGGCAGTCGTGTCCACAGAGGATCCCAGCACTGGATGATCTCACTTTGGAGATCTCACTTTCTTTTTGCCTCCTTTCCGATCCTTTGACAACCATCAGCGCCGCTCTAAAAGAAGCCAAACCCAGCTGGGCAAGAAAAGTTCCCTCTAGACGTACTCCAAAACATATGTGTATCTTAAATCCTCCCAGGCGCAGGGAAGCTGAAAGTTCTGAGGTGGTGGGTGCTCACCATCTGTAAGCATGTGCTTGTGCTGGCGGAGAGAAAGTGTGTAAAGTTAAGTTTCCTCCTCTCCTAGAGCTTTGCTAGGAGCGTTAAAAAGTGAGGGGGCGTTTGTGCCTCCCCTCCTTCTGACCCCTCCTCCCTCCCTGAGGGACTGTGGGCTCTGCTCTGGGCTGCGGTTGTGGTGTGTGTGTGATGAGGGGTCTGGGGCGTGATACGGGGGAAAGAAGCTTTTTGCGGTCCTGCCGATTGAAGTGCCCTTGCTTTGTTTAGTCAGACCTCTCTGCCTGCACACACAGACATTCAATGTCTGAGTGTATTTCGTGCTTGGGAAAGAGCAGAGTGTCGGCTGCTTAAGAACACAAGACGGTCTGCATCTATCAGCTGTAAGAGACACACAGAAACATGAAACGAGTATCAAACAGGAGAACAGAAATAAGGCGAAAACGAAAACGGGAGGGGAAGAGGAGAAAGGGTGTGAAGGGAGGAACAGGTCACAGCCGAGGAATTTTAACAGCTTGGGAAAACAATGGACAGAAGGATGAGAGGGAGAAAAAGGGGGGGGGGGGGGGGGGGGGGAATATTATGAACAAAAAAACCCAAAACAGTCATGCGTGCCTGTGGGTGCACGATGAAAGAAAATCAGTGATCTTATCAAAACTTTTACTGTACTGCACGTTGTCAATGGAGTGTTAAGTGCTAATGTAGCATGCTGCTAAAAATAGCAGGCAGAGTAGAAATGGAACGAGTGACTGTGTGAGTGTTGGCTACATATGGGCCAGAGCTGTGGAGATTAGATAGGTGTTTGTAACTGTTTGTAACTGTGTTCAAGCACGAGACCACTAAAACTGTCCTCACTGTCAGCTGGACAGACTTGCTGCAATTTTGAAAGTGCACTTTGATGTTTGCGGATAAGCTGTACGTGTACGCAGAAGGTATTTGAATCTGTTTGAGCCACCTTATTTACAAAGAGACAC
Organism: Rhamphochromis sp. 'chilingali'; assembly: GCF_963969265.1. Taxonomy (NCBI): domain Eukaryota; kingdom Metazoa; phylum Chordata; class Actinopteri; order Cichliformes; family Cichlidae; genus Rhamphochromis; species Rhamphochromis sp. 'chilingali'. The sequence continues at coordinate 60,401,668 of NC_137930.1, read as the reverse complement.
AATTATGCCACCCTGAACTTTAAATTTAGCCATTTTTGCTTTCAAGTATATACCAGATTATGTAAGTACTCTTCTTACATAAACCTATTGTATTAAAAAAGACTTTCTTCTGTTAATATCTTGAATATCTGATAAAAACATGCTGGCAGCTTCTTCCTCGGGAACTCCAGTGAAAGCCGGCGGGTGCTGCTGTTATCAGGCTGAAGGTTCGGCATGTGCGTGTGGATATAAATCCTCTTCGATTTGGCTGTAGAAGCCTTACAGACAATGGCACAATCAGACACAGACAGAGGAAGTGACTGGTCATTATTCATAAACACACGAGGTGCCCGTGTGCACGGAGCCACGTCTGTCTCACAATAATGTTTGCACACAAAAACACACATCCACTGGAGATGAAAGGTCACATCTGATTGAGTGTAAACGCCTTTCTTTGGTGTAGCAGACTCCCAGAGGCCCACTGAAAGAATAGAAAGTTTAAATAGCTTACATTGGTTTAACTATAGTGTAGCCAGGTATTCTTTTCTATAACTGGAACTAGGAGTCCCAAAAACTATTGTTTAACCCTTGGGTGGGGTTCCAGTGCGCACCAGTTGTCACAAAACTTGTTGTTCAATGTTTCGGAAAAAGAACACAAAAACAGATGCTGACAAAGACGAAGGGGTTTTTAACTTAAATATTCTTATTATTTAATCATACTGTTTTTTCCCGGTCTGTGACTAACAGACTCTATCATCTCTGCTTAAGTAAGTCACAAGACACTAATGAAGTATTAGAACAGTGCGTGGGTCCACTGTAAACCCCTGCCATGATGAACTGTTCTAGTGTGTCTGCTTTTAGCATGTGGTAAGAATGGAGGAGGTATTTTAAAACCACTAATAAAAAAAAGTTGAGGGTGTGGTAGGTTGCTTGCATTTAGAAACAACAGGATCTCCCCTTATAAAAACTAACTAATTAAAGAGAACTACTTTTAGTGCACAGCTATTGTACACCACAGCGTGAAGCTACTCTCTAATTCATTAGGGTTTTTTGTTCCTGTGTCCAAAGACAACAGCCCCAAAATGTCTCATAATCAGCGTTGCTCCTCCATCTCCCAGATTTACAGTAATGAAAACTTTAACAGTGGTTGCACTGTGAGTCAGTGATTGCTGGAATCCATCTGACTTGTGGGCTGACGAATCACCAAATCTGCACTTCCTGCAGTTAAAATAGTGGTGACACTCACTTACTAGCATTCGAATGACCTTCGTCTTTTCTAGAACACATCTCTGGAAAGAAGAAGTGCTAACTCTCTTTTATCATCTGATTATTGAACAAACCTTCACTGTGTTCAGTGGAGTTTAGCTGAATATGTAATGTTTTATTAACCCTTTAATGCCTAGTGTGTAATATGTGATGCAAAGTGTGTTTTGAGACTTCTAAATCATCAGCGAGATTTTTTTCTCTCCCGAAAACCTAAATAACCCAGATTCAGCAAATACGATAGAAATTAAAAGTCATATATAGAAATAAAAATGTGATAATAAACATGATAAAGAGGCCCAATCTCACTCATTCTCTGCTCTCAAATGCATGGAAGAAATAAGGGAGGGTGAGTATGAAAGGAGAACAAAGTCAGGGTGTCAGCACCAAAGCTTAATGGACCTTGAGTCACACTGACTGTTGCTATGGCAGCTGAATGCTTGATAAGCTGGCACTTCTCAAAAAGTGGCCCCTGCTTCTGTTTTCTCTGTCCAGACAGAGGTATAGTTTGCATGTTGTTTGTTTGTTCCTCAGCAAAGGTGCTGAAAAAATACTGGATAGAATGCCATGGAAGCTGGCGAAGAAGAACCAGCTCGGTTTTTAAGCAATAGCGTTATAGCATCAGTCTTAGTAGAGAGCCCTTCTAGTTTTTGATGGGAATTACATCGGACAAATATATACCATTGTTTACCTGCCTGAAAAATTTACAGCAAAGAAAAATGGGAGGGAAGGGAAACCTATATGGAAGGTTTTCACTTCACTTAATTCGACATTCTTTTAAACAGTGTGTAAGGGAAGTCTCCTGATTTAAAACTTCAGGACATGTTTTCCTGATAAGTTTATGGCCTCAATTGTTACTTTTTAGTCTACAAAACCTATATATATATATATGTATGTATATAAAATTAATGCTACATTGTGATTGAGAAGTTTCTGCTGAATATATGTTCCAAAAAAGGTGGTAACAACCAAAATGCTCAACTCAGAACTTCTAAATATAAATCCATAAACACATGGGTAGTGTAAAATCGGTTACTTCATATATAAATACCAGTCCATTCATGCTGCACAACTTAACTTTAATTTACAGTGTAAGCCTGTGCTTTATATCAAAAAAGTACACGGTTTGCAACCAATCCGGAGTTTTCTCAGAATGACCTGGTGATGTGAGATACACAGACTCCTTTTTTTCATCACCATGGTTACTTAACACCAAGGAAACCACTAGATTTAGCACACTTGAATGAGACATAATTTCAGGCTTGGTGACTGGAATGCACTAATTATGACACACTCAAAACACGTTAGTGGCAAACAGGAAAGCATTTGGGTGACAGGAAGCATTCGTCAGGATGGTGAGTTCAGTGTTCAGTCCATTTCCTGTCTCTGAGAGTGTGCATCTGTTTGTGTATGAGTAAGGGTCTTAGTGGGCAATCAGTGTGCAAGGACGCTGTTAACACAAATAACATCTTTCGAGACAAAGGTGAACGGCAGAGATCAAGGCTTGAAACCAGTCTGGAAGTCAAAGGTGAGGTAAGAATTGTTTTTGCAGATAACCCACACAGTGAAATGACTGGGAGGAGGCAGAAATAAATTAAGGACAGGATGCAAAACATTCTAAGACTGAACATCTCCAGATAGTAATAATTATACAACATTGTTAGTGCTCTTTGCAAACACAATACATTTGATGACTGAATGGAACAATAGGCGATAGGAACTGTAAAAAAAGAAAGACAGAGAGCTTTCCGTATAAAGCAACATGTTCCCTGAATAAATTCTCTTCTTGGGGTGAAATAAACTGAATTTAAAAAGTGAAGGAGGAACGGTTTAGTTTGTGCGGTAGATAGATCAGGAAGAGCATTATCTCACCTTCCTGGGCTTAACTTTGTCCTGGTAATCATACTGAAAGATGCCTTTATAGCTCAGACCCAACCACCATGGGATCCCCTGCTTGTCCTGTAACACAACAAAAATAACTCAGGAACGGCTGTGCATCTGTGCAAGACTCAAAGGGGAAGAAAGGGAAAGTTAAAGAGAGGTAGAAAAAACTGCACAAATGGAACAGTAAAAATTTAAGTTCCATCATGTGTGCAAAAATCCCAACTGGGTGATTAGAGATCCAAAGTGAACAAAAAATGTGTGTGGTGTGCGGTGCATGTGTGAGAAAAAAAGAAACGGCAGAGCAGTAAAACTGTACCTTTACAGAATAGTAATGCACTCCATATGTGGGTAGAGACTCTACAATGCTCATATAACTGTGAGGAGCAGAAAGAGAGACATGTAAGGGTTACAGAGAAGACAGCTTTCAATATGCTGGACCAACATAACTAAAAGCATAAGCCCCCTTCACACAAAGCCCCTGTTCAAGGCAGAGTGTTTGTGTCTTTATTCCCCCTCACACGTCTAAGTGAAAGGTACTGTACAAAGACAGAACTGGGGGGAATTGTTATTGTGCTTTTAAGGCTTCAGCAGAGGTAGTCACAGAACCGATTCAACATCTGCGTGAAGGGTAGAGCTGGCATGGCCATGCCACACTAAACCCCAGTGCAGTTGTGTGAAACACATAATGCTTTTACTGGAGTCACAAACTGGGGTGACACTCCACCAGCCAAAATGTGGGGGATTTCTTAGAGGCGTTACCACCTTATCTCTGTGTGAATACATAAGACATTTACACACTTACTTAACGATTGCCTGCCCTCTACTCTGCCCGCTGAGCTTCTTGTAATGCTCTATGACCCGATCTTCACTGTAGGGGGGTGGGATAAAGAGAAAAGAGGAAAATATCAGCAAGACGATAAACAACATGTGAACTTATAAAACGTTTGGTGGGTTTTTCTGGGTAAAAGTGTCTCACCAGTAAGCCAGTGACGGATGCTCCTTTAGGGCCTGGGTGGGTAGAGCAGGCAGCTTTTTCAGGTCAGACCTAGTTGCATCGTTACTGTGAAAGAAAAAGAGCAGACTTGATCAGCGACACTTATTCTCAACAGTTTCACACAAACCTGGAAGATATCTATCAACTGTAGAAAGGGGACAACTTAAAAAAAGTTGTCAATTAAATATTAAAAAAAGGATTTTCTCCAAGTCTTAAAATGAACTTTAGAACATTTTGGAAGAAGGGACATTTGGTTAAGAGACAGGAGTAAATGTCCACGGTCTAAATGCTTCTGTGGTCTGTCTGAACAGCTGCGGAGAGTAGACACTGACAGCTGGAAGCAGAAGAAAGAAAAGAGCGACAGAAGCTGAGACACAAAGATAAAATAAAGAAAGATAAAAGGCGATACAAAAAAACAAAACAAAACAGGAATGGGACAGGAAAAGATTAAGACTGAGAAAGACTAAATGAGACCGGGAAGCATACAGACAGCTAAAGTAACTTGGCCCCAGATTCAGTTTTCAGACCTCCAGCGGCAGGAGGTCTTAATACCCAACTCTAATCCCCCAGCCTCTCTCCGGCCTCTGCCTAGGCCTCAGAAGATTGGGGAAAGCCCTGGGAACATGACAACCTATGAGCTAAAGCCCTGGCAGAGATCCATCCACCCTGCCCGTCTGTTCCTTAATGTGTGAACACAGCTGTGCGTCTGCATTGACTGATACTCACTATGTAGCTATTTATTAAGTATACCAGTTGGGTGGACAACTTTGGGATACATGATAACAATCTGAAGTGCAAGCTGTGCAGAAAAACATCCAAAAAAATAGTGTTTTGTTCAAATCTTTTTCTTTAAACTGTTAAATGCAGAGAGAAATGAAGCGCTGTTTTACTAAGATTCAATTAAGATTACTGAAACGTAGTCAGATTAACATAAGCCGCACTGAAAATCAGTCAATTTACTGAATTCTTTGGGAACAATATGATATGCATTTAACAAAGGAAATCAGGTGTTTGGCTTGAAAACTGTATTTTAGGAGGAGACGTAAAACTAAAGTTATGATGAGAAATGCAAAGGGCAGGAACTATGAGCTTTTAGAAAAAAAAGATTTATGTGTATGTGTGGGAAGAAAAAGGGTAGGAATGTGAAGTAATGTCTCCAGAGTGTGTCACATTCCATCCCTATTGTGTTTATTTACTCCTTTCACTGGTTGAAATGAGGTCAAAGGTGATTGCTGTAGTAGTATGTTTTTCATGCTACAATAAAGGGATGAGGAATCACATACATTTAAGCCAACATCACACAGATGAATATCAGAAGGGCCACATGAGGTCCCCAGCTCACATAAAACTTGCACATAAATTAGTATTTTTTCCCCTAATAAGTCAAAAATGAAAATATAACCCAGCAGAAAAGAGAAAATCCGAACGGCTCAAAACTGGTAGGAGAAAAATAAGAAAGTGAGGTAAATCAAATTAAAGGCACAGATATAGGTGATCAAGAGGGGAGCAAAGGACCACATCCAGACCATAAACCACATCCAGTCCTTGAAAATGTCAAGATACTTTGTTAGCCGTTAGCATATTTAGTTTTTAGTGGCTTTGTTGCTTTTAACAACCTCAAAAAGGACATAATAGCTATGATGACTATGAGTATACATACCTAATGAAATCACCTTTAGCCTCCTGTGAAAGAGAAAAAAGGGGAAAAGGAGGTCAAAGATGATAGGACAATTTATACAGGTGGATATGTGAGCACTAAACAGTGGCCATAAAATGTGCTTTTAAGTTTTTTTATGCTGGAATCAAGGAGAAACATTAAACGACCATCTGGAACGAAACTTCTGAAGAGTTACGGAGCGGATACCTGACACTGTGTGTCTGCACCTGCACACGGAGGCCGAAAACACGCACCCACATTACTCAGCCTAGTTTATGTGTAACATGACCTTGCGAACCACGGTTAATTGACTTACCTACTCCGAGAAAGGGACAGGAAAGGGAAAGGGCTGGAGTCGAGGAGGATTTGTGAAGCGTAAGTGCTTCTCTGTGACAACAGCTATTCCTGTCCACCATTTATCTGGTAGACCAAAATTTGTGTTACCAAAGTCAACTGAGGTTTTTAGGATTTGAAACCTCCCAGCGTTACTGCAGATTAACGTCAAATTGATAGCTACATTAGATAATGAGAGTTTAATCGCTCACAATTATTACTGCAGTAGATAATGTGAGTTTAATCATCGTCAATTAGGATCAAAGGCTTGTGGAGATAGTTTGGAGGAAAACTTCAAACGGTTTCAGAAAAGAACAGCCCCTGGAATAACTTGGGGCACACCGACACACAAACAAACATACAACACACACACACACACACACACACACACACACACACACACACACACACACACACACACACACACGCAAGCTTACTTGGAGAATGTAGGAAGCCAATTCGAAGACAACCTCACTGTCTACTTCAATTAGCTCCTGCAAAAAGGGGAGAAAAGGAGTGAGCAAAGGCCATTGGAGACATTCACAAATAAATAAAACACACTTTGATCCCTGTGGGGGTAAAAAGTGGACATTCCTGAAATGATCACTCATTTCATCAGTCGAGATAAGATGATATTTCCTTTCACTTAGATGCCAATAACCCTTCTTTTTTTCATGATGTCTTCATGCAGAAAGAGATCAAAGATTAGAGACAAAGTGGAGGGGTTTGGGAGAGGGGGTTGAGGGGTTGAGGGTGAGCATGGATGCTCTGGTTTTTGATTACTGAGAACATTTACCAGTGTGTGTTTTAAATGCATTACTAGGGACGCACTGATCTACAGGTATCTGCCAATATCAAACCCTGTTGACTGATATTGTCCTAAGATGGCATTTACCAATGTCAGTGGTCATGGGTATTAGCATTACATATTGCTATACCAACTCAGAATTTAACCATGGATGCATGCATGTTTACTACTGTTATATAACACGTAGATGAAGAGATAAGCAACAAGCAGGGAGAACAGAGACAGATATGCAACACTGGTACAAACATTTGTGATTTAGTGACATGTGGTGCGTTCCTGTGAAAAATTTGCCAAATACTTACTTTGGGAGTAAACATATATATGACATGATATGTGTACATTAACAGAGAGGATTAGTGGGCAGTGAGTAGTGGGTCACCTATCCCAGGAATGTGCCCTTTACAATTCACCTCTTAATTTGATGGAGGATCAAACAGCCAGGATGAAACACTAGACAGAACAAACCTAACGTGGGTGTACCACCCAGTGAGGCTGCAAATCAGCACACACTGTGTGTGTTTGTACTGTTTTTTCACAGCACAGCAGAAACTACAAGAATAGTGACTGCAGGAAGCACATTTATATCTGCTACGCTGTGCTGTTTCTAGAGCTGGGCGATAGAACGATAACGATATGTATCGCGATATAACTTTTACTCGATAGAGAAATTAAGCTATTGCGATAGACCTCGCCGCTCTTGTCCTCAAAAAAAAAAAAAAAAAAAAAAAAAGGTCAGCCAATCCAAATTAAGTAGCGCAGAGCCGAACCAATCACAGCCGCAGCGTCACGTCGCGTGACTTGTTACGTACAGCACAAGTGCCAAGCCGCACGTGTGTTTGTTTGGGAAGCAGCCAGCGCATAATGGAGGAAATGAGTGTGCCGACTAGAAAAATCAACCGAGCGTGACCGAAGAGAAAACAGATGATGGTTCCAATGCCGGAGAGATTGTCGAACGGAAGAGCCATAGAAGTTCCGTAGTGTGAAGGTATTTCGGCTATTTCAAGTCTGACAAAAACAGAGTAGCGTGCACTGTAAATTGTGCCGAAAGCAAGTCTGGAAATACAATAAACTGGTGCATGCGTCACACTGTGCGCCACGTTATTGTTTCGGTGAAATGAATTTCTACAATACTGTTAATTCTACTCTCTGCAGTGTTTAAATGCTTACATATACACACAGTTACTGTCCCTCCACACATACGACTCTGTTCTGCTTCTATGCCCCAGCTTTGTTTACTTTTTCCCACCGAGGCTTCTAGACTTCTGATTGGCCAGCATTTCGGCACGGTTAGGAATCTAGCGCCACCTGCTGCTTTGGCATGTTCATAGCAGCGTTTTCCTTCATTTCTGCCTTTATGTGTGGACGGGATTATTTTTTAAAACGGAAACGGAAACTCTCCGTTTTCAAAAATACCCGTGTACGTGTGGACGTAGCCTCAGTCTCTGACTGGAAGCGCTGATTCGTCATTCGGCTTTTGTCAGACTAAAGTAACTGTTAAAACTGTTTGAAAAGCTCAGCTATACAACAAGGAGAGATTGAGAATTTCCTTTTAGTTCTCAGTTTATTTGATATTGACAAAAGTTAGTCAGTTTTGTCTGTTCTTCTGTAAAACAAACTAAGATTTATTTTTAGAATTAATATTTTGTTTCTAAGTGGAATTGACAATTTAGTCTGTTTCGTTTGTTCTATTTTGAAACTTAAACGCTTTAGCGGCTGCCTTTTGTGTAGTTTGCAATATTTGCCTTTATTTATCTGAAAAAGTCTCATGTTCCTTAAGTACATCTACCCTGTTGAACTTATTATGGGAAATAAATATTTAAATAAAAACAAGCTGCTGATTATTTCACATTTTACTTGTGAGCAACGGCACATTTAAATCTTACAAATATAGTTATTTGGCTTATATCGTGATAGATATCGTTATCGCCTGAAATGAAAAAAACATATCGTGATATGAAAAAATCTCATATCGCCCAGCTCTAGCTGTTTCTCTTTCTTTTTTGCTTTCCTACACTGGTATTTAGCTAATATGAGTTGTAATAAATGAGCAGATAAAAATTGGTATCTTGATGAAGACGCTTTAACATGTTTACTAGCTGGACTGAGCATGAATCCTTCCCTTTGTGGGACTTTGCCAGCCTTTTTAACCATCCTGAAATATTGCAACTGCCGATATTTGAATGTCTTGCTACATACAAGACGTTTTAGCACAAAGAAAATGAGTCTTTAGACACTCTCACAGTTTTCTACAAGGCTTTATTAGAACATTTCAGCTCAGTTATTTACAGTTTCAGGCTGCACACGCCCTCTTCTGGAAAAATTACATAACTGTTAGATACTGGTGTCTATAAATGTGCTGTATGCTGACCAAACTATAACTAGATGCCCCTGCTTGAATTTTAACCAGTTAAGTGAAGTGGATAGCCTCTCCTTACTCTAAAAAAATGTACCATATTAACTGAGTGGTAAAATAATTCCAAAATCTTTCCTCCTTTAAATTGTCTCTTTAGGCAACTTTCTGGAAGTATGTATTCCAGTGCATAATTTAAATTGCTATTTAAACAGCCAAAGTAATTGTGGCGTAGCGCTGACAGATGGCAATGAAAATCATTTGCTAGTTGCTGAAATGTGGAGCAGCGCATGACATGACGGGTAACAGATGATGCACATGGTTCACATTTTCTGCTTCAGCAAATCAGCACGCAGGACCGAGGTCCAAGCTTTCCTCTTGTGGCATCTCTTCATTTAGAAAGAAAAATGGGCAAAGGAAGTGGCACGCAACATGAAGCCCAGCACTCTATGCAATTTCACCATAAAATGTAACCACTGAAAGCCAAAAATGATTTAAGGCCAGAAGAAAAAGCTTGGCTTTAAATGCAATTTCACAGAGGATTCATATCATTCATATAGCATGTAAAGATAAACCAAAGGAGAAGGAGATGAAACCAGCAGTACTTGAAATGCATAAAAAAAACTAGCTATTTACCTTGTATATGATGGACTTTGCATTAAGAAAGAACAGTTCAATGGTGGCGTTATCCTTCAGGTAGGATATACTCTCTATGTAGAACCTGAAAACACAGAAGAAAATATAAACACTCCTGCAGCTTCAAAGTAAGCAAGGGTGTTCATTGACCTTCAGGAAACAGAAAGAAGATACATGAAGGAGTGTTTTTTGTGTTTGCTTCAAAAACAGAAGCTAGCATGCAGGAAAGCTATGAAAACGAAACTGTGCAGATGTGACTGAAAGGTTGCAGTGGTGAAAGTGACCAGATGGGGGCGCACCATACCAAAGGCTGATCACTTATGCCAAAATCCTTTCCCTTCCCCTTACACCACATCGCCACAGTGGCTGGCAGTGATTCATTATCAGTTTGTGAGTGTGTGCACATTCCTCAATGTGAATATGCACGCACACACACGCAGATTGAATGTGCACATGATGCACTTCGCTGTGCATCATCAGCAGTGTGCAGTGATCACACGCGCTCGCACACAAACACAGAGTACTACCACACACAGAGATGCTGTCACTTTCTGGCGAGAGAAACACAGTAACCCACTTCTGGCAGAGCGGTGAGCAGGGAACTAACACAATAATGCAGTTTAAATTTAGCTCATGAATGCTTGCAAAGCCAGAGGGAAGCTGGAATGGTGCACCAGGAAGCTACTCGTTGTTATCTCCTCTCTGGTGAAAACACACATCAAAAAGATTCAATATAGCTCAGCTGCTCTAAAGTGTCACCTGACATCTTCTTCAGAGATGGTAAATCGTTTGCTGTTAATCGTGTCTTTAAACCTAAGCTAAGTTTTACAAACCAAACCACTTCATTCACCCACTGGTACATCACTGGTGGTAAAGCTTGTCATACACAGATGTGAATGAGCTGGGAGTCAAACTGGGAATTGGTGCGATTAGCGGATAAATAGCTTAAATCCCCCATCTGGTGTGCATAAAAGAGTTCAGTTTACTTGATATAGCTCTGTGAACAATGCGATCAGCAAACATGTCCTTATGAATATAAATCGGAAATGCGCGTGTTGATTTCAGTGCTTATGGGTCTATATAGGCATCGAGTGAGAGGGATTGCAGGCAGATCAATAATCGGGGGTGTGGGGGGGCTTAATTCGCGTTACCCATTGAGCTGCAAGAGAGAATGAGAGGTGCTTGTCAATATTCAGTGTGAACATTTAATTAAAGCAGCACGGTTGATGAGACATGCCCACACTGCCAGCACAGCAGCAAGCATGCAAAAAAAGCACCCACTGAATCAGCAGGAGGTGGGCATCTGCCTAGCACTTATTGGGAACGCACGCATCACACAAATACCTCATGAGAATGCAGAAACGTGACATACAGAGAGAAACACGCACCCACACATAAACACACATCATACTTCATATTAGACAAACACACCCCCGCGCATAAACAAACCTTATATTGTGCTTATTAAAAACAATATGCTCAGATTGATAACAGATTCAGGCCTGGCATTTGGGCTGATTGTTGTTCCACTGCAGTCCACAGTCTGGATCTGAATGTGTGCACGTGTAAGGATGTGTTGAGAGCGGGTGTATTCAGTACTGTGACATTTAGAGAGATTAAGGTTAGAGATTAGACGGAACTGTGATGATGAAGAAGGGGGATGAAGCCTCAATGAGGTGTCAGAGTTCACAGTGTCATCGCACTACCATCACATCCTCAAACACCCATTAGTCTGTGTAAATACACACACAGTGACCCTGCACCCCACACAGCTAACCACCAACACTACCACTACAGCTTGTATATGCAGGCTCCTGGGAACAACAGGACCGTTAGTTAACGCAGGTATAAACACAATTAAGATATTCTGACTGTATTGCTGTGGCATTGTGCAATGACGCCACTAAGCAGGATACAGCCAGCGCGCTAAGAATATGCTTTTTCTAAACAGCTCATTTATATCGTGTCTCATGACTTGAGCCACGATATAAATGCCACCATGAAAATGACTCACTGACATTTTGTCCATGCGCATCACTTCGCTTTACACTATTAAACGTTTTATAGCAATGTTGTGCTGGAGAATTATACGGTCCTAGCATTTATATCGATGTAACTCTGACGCAGCTCGTGCACAAACCTGAGCGGTGTAAAGAAAAAAACAGGACAATTCAAAATAAAGCCTTTGTATTTTTCCAATTTTATTTCAGAGGAACCTGTATGTGCATAGGAATGTGTGTTTTTTCATGTCACGTGGATTGCTTTTTTTTTTTTTTTTACAAGCCTATAAAATATATAACACCACTAAATGCAATCATAAACAGCTATATGCTGAATTTTGGTCATGCCTGTGTCTGTATTGCAATTCTTCTGTCCTACAGGAGGGTCGGTGGAAAGAAAACGAGTGAACTGTGGTGCAGTTTTATAATCCTGTCACAGTTGGTCAAAAGAAGCATTTTGTTTTTAACCAAAGAGATGACTACAGTTAAGCAACAGCAAGAAAGTCATGGTGGGCTTATACAAAACAAGGATAATGACTGTGCTGTTCAGTGTTCCACTGAAAAAGGACCTTTTATAAATGAGTTTGCGAGTGTTTTTTGTCAAACAGCTTCAACATAAAGATGCACAGTGCTGATTTCTCCACCTCCCCAAACCCTACCCTTATAGGAAAAAGGTTTCTGGTATTTTGTTTGTTTGTTTGTTTCGAGTACAGTCGCCATGAATCCGATGCTATCTGCATGCAGTGCATTCTGATGAAGTATGAGAGGCTTGCCATTGGCTGAGAGGCCCTGTGGTGGGAAGTAAACACTGCGATCAGAACAATTTCACAGGGGCTTTTCATAACTAATCGTATTAATCTCTTCCTATTATGGCATGAATGTGTGAGTATACTCAAGAACGTACAGACTTCTTTCTTTCGTTCCCACATACATCTGCAATCAGACAATGATTGGTGTGAGGGGACTAACTTGCAGAAGAAAGACTCACCTGACACAGAAGTAGAGGACAATGGGACCAGACTTCTTGGGGAATTCATGTTCTAATACCCTGCGGTCCAGCTGCAGCCAACTAAAATGGCCCCTGATGGGGAAGAACAACCATACAATCAACACTATAATTCAGAGATGTCTTAATATCAAACTAGGGTACACAAAGGTTCATCTCATGAAACAGAACACTTTCTACTTAAGCCATCCCATTTATCTTTTTTGTCACACTTTGCTTGCCTCTGTCCCCCTCTTCTCTTCTCTTCCCTCCCCTCTCGTTTCTCTCTCTTTGTTTCCAACAGAGAGAAAAACCGCACAGACAGCTTGTCACCCTGGTTACCCTGCATGGTCTCCTGAGCAACTGAGCAACATCTCTCTCAAACTCTCCCTTCTTCTGTTTCTTGTCTCTCAATCTCTTGGCCTCCTGTCCCCAACACGCAGCCAGGCTCAGGCGTCTCCTCTCCCCAGGCAAAAGCAACAAATCTACACATCACAGAATTAAGACTCTATAGTGGACAATGCTTCGCTGGACAGACACTGGCAGTAGTCGCTACCATGTAAATACCAAAGAGCAGAGGCCAGTCTTGCTTGACATCAGTGGATGCATGAGATAAAACAAAAACAGAAAGGCAAAACGGCCATGGCGATGTTTGCCTGCATGTAAATCGCTGGCATCACTATCATGCCGTGGCGTTTCTGCCTTTCTAGGTCAGAAAACCCAACAAAGCTAATTTGAATGTCATGTTTGCATTTCAAGCACAGCTCTCATGGCAAGTCTACTGGCAAACACAGACTTGTGATCTTTGCTAGTCCAGAGAAAGATAACCACCCACATCACTTCACTTCACGGTTAAATGTGATCTTCACAGATCTTCATTCTTTGCTTTACCGACAATGATAAAGACAGTTGCTGACAAAATAAATCTGTTTTTTTTTATTTTTTAAATCACTGAACAACAAGAAAAAGACAAATTAGACATGTAAGCTAAACTAGATTTTTCTTTTCAATTTCATAGTTAATTAAGCCTTAATAGGAAAAGTGCTCTGGGAATTCCTCAAGAGAAAACCAATCCAAAACCAAATGCCACATTATTAAAGTGGTGCTTTTGTACACTGTGCTACAACTTAAGTTAATCTATGAGTATATATTTTACATTTAGTCCACCATTATCAGTTTTGTTCACTAGTGCTACAAAGTCCAATTAGTGGGCACACAGAGTAAAATATAAACGGTTGTTGTGGAACGGTAGCCATGTGGAAAAAGATTTTAAATTATACCTCAAAACTGAACGCAATCAAATGTAATTAGAAACCATACCTGCTACTACTCATTATCCTTGACACTAACTCTATAGCATTTATTTAAGGCTTTCTATCTTTGTCATTGGCATCTACAAACACACTGTCCACGACATCAGTGTCCATGACACTGGCTTCAGCCAACCATGAAATCAGAAGCCATGTTCACGTGCACTCCCCTCTGATATCCTTGTTGCTTTGCCTATGTGCACAACAAACAGCACCTGAACTTTGATACTAAATTTGCCTATGATTACACTACTGCTGACCCACATGTTGCTTTAATAACTTTACTGCTACCAACTGTGTATCAGATCTGATGCTGGTGTCATTTACAGTGATCTCATGTTACAGCACTGAAAAAATCCAAACAATTAAGTTAAATTAAAGACTGAGTGACATAATATTTTATTTTAACTTACGTTTCATCTGTGTATGCAATTCCAAAGTACTCCTTCTCCTTTAGGTTGAAGTGAGAGGCCACAAGGTCCAGCAGGTCTTTAGCCATCAGCTTGGGCTGCAGGAAGGAAGATATACGAGTTTGGATTAGGCTAAGGTTGTTTTAATCAGCTGTCATGTGTGTGTGTGAAGTGGTTTGCCACACTGTAGTTTAATTGGAAAAGTAGATGTAGTAAAACTTTATGCTAATGTATTATATCGGCTGTTGAGTTACCGCAATGACTAAGCATTTTGACAAACACCAGGGAGGAGAGGGAAAGGGCCAGAGTGGAGGAGATAAATGAGAGTGAGAGAGCAAGAGAAAGATGGATGGAGTGCGTGGATGTTGCTGACAGTGCAGGTACCCTTCCCCTCCCCTCTCCTTCCTGACCCACACCTCCACTGCAGAGTCACGGCTATGGGCTGAACCACTGTATTGCAGAGAGATGCTAGCACAAGAGCTATATAGCATGCAGATCACCTTAAAGCAAAGCAAGAGTCCAGGGAATGCTGCCATATGCTGCTGGTTTGTCACATCCTGAATAAAAGTGCACCAGTAACTGAGGTTAACCATGGGTGTGCCTCGCTGCCTACATTTACGCGCACAAACACACATGCATACACACTCATCTGCATGCAGCCACAAGACCGTGTTATACAGGCCACTCCCAGCATACAGAAGGAGCACATGAGTTTGTACTGTCTAGGAGAGGAGGGCATGAGGAATACATATTGTCTGAAACCATTTTTCTACACGTGCCCACACACACAACAGCGACATTGTAGTGCCATAGTATCCACACTCTTAAGAGCCTCTTCCTAATGTCCTATAGTATCTACTCACTGCATAGCTACAACTTCAGTGTCATAAGCTACTGAGAGCTATTTAAAGGGAAGGAGGTGATGTCATGCAGACACACACACACACACTACCACATCTTCACTGACCTAGATCCCATATAATCACGATGCCTACAGTGATCCTGCTACACATAAAGGCTCAGGAGAGATCAGAATTGAAAGAGAGAGCTGAAGGTGAAGTTACCGCATAAGTTGATTCAACCCTATATTCACAGATGTAAACATTTCTATTTAAATGTCTCGTTAAGAGTAAAATTTCCAAATACATATTTACAGAGAGAACAATTGCAAATTTAGCAAAGATAAGATCGGGAATGTCTCTGAATATTTTTTTGTTCTGCGGCTGTATGTTTACATTGCACAAGCAGAGAAGCAGAGGTTAGAGTGATGATTTTCTCTTTGTTTTGGTCCTGATCTGTGTGACTCAACTGAAATTGGTACTCCCATCCAAAACAGGTCTGATTGGCCCTGTCATTTCTTCCAAATGGGAGAGCAGAAACTTAGATGATCTACACTAGAAGTCTTTGAAGCCCTCAACACATTTTATATGTGGAAATTTTAGGTTTTGAAGAGAGGGTATCTTTATGGCATTAGCAGTAATACCTGTTTTGGTTCAGTCTGGGGAACATGCTGCGATGGTCTTTCATTACCACAGAGCAGCCAAACTGCTGTGGCAACAATGTCAATTAAACAACATCCATCCCACCACGGTGTAGCAAGCAGTGAGCGGGTAACAGGGACATATTGGCACGTTGTTGGGCAGATGATGGGGCGCTAAAATAAACCCCAGATACGCTGTTAAAAATCAGGAGTGTATTACTGAAGATTAAGAACAACACAGGAAGCATTTCTCTAACCCACCATTTCCACAAGCATGCGTGGCATCTTATTTCTGGGATTACAGATACCAGATGTGTAATAATGTGATGTAGACAGAGAAAGACAGGCAGTATTGTAAGTGATGCGGTACACTAAACACACCCTAGACATATACAGACCATGCAGACACACATTACATACGCATACACTATGGAGCCATCTATCAGACTGTACAGTTCTCTGAAAGCTTAGACAGCATTACTGCTAATAGATATTTAGCGTGTGCCTCCTCAGCAGCACAGGTAATTAACAACATAAGAATTACAGGGAGGTGTAAGCGAGTAGCAGACACACTAAAGACAAGTGACAAAAAAACGGTTGCACACTTGGCTGGCTGGAAACAAGTCATGGCCCGATCTCTGCAAACACCCAGTAAGGTCTTTGCTGCCTTCAGAGTTGCTCAGATTTATGAGTTGCCAACTGATTTATTAGTTGCAGCCTATCCCCTCTGTCTAAGGTTAAGGCTTTTTGGAGACACATGCTGCATTATTATGATTTTTCCCTGCACAATAACCTCTTCTTATATTTTTTGCTTTGCATACGGACTTAAAGTTTACTGAACTTCCCCTTCATATTATGTAAAAGGACTCAGTGATGTAGAAAAGCAACACTGTTACACAACTGAACCTTATTTACCCTTTAGCCTCGCAACAGTCTAGGCTACGTAAGTAATAGCTTCTGTACTGATATACAATTTCACCGAGAGGTGTGTTTGGTAGTTAGCTTTACATCTTTACAACCTGGTTAATAAGCGCGCTGTCCCTCTGGTACATTGCTCCCTGCCAATGAGGCATTGCTCCACAAGCAAACCACAGAGGGCACGCTATCAGACTGAAGGAAGTAGACAAGGCTAAATGACTCTTCTGGGATTAAACAGCTGGTCAATGTTACAACTCACTGACAGGAGTAGGAGCCTTTTTTCAGATGGTAACTGGCTTGTGTACCTGGCATGCTTACAACAAGTTTCATGAAAACCTCAATGGGACAGACCTGACAATGGCGCTGTTTTACGATCAGGGGAGACTTATAAATAAACACAAATTATAAATAAACACACTGGTTTAGACTGTTTTTGAAATGTGAACATCCAAATCTTTTTTTTTTTTTTTGCAAACAAGCGGAGGACTGGACTGCTTTTTAGTTCAGTGGAAAACTTAAGAATAACACTGTGATTCTCTGTGGTCCCACTAACAACTCAATGACCTGCAGAACATCCGCCTAACGGATGGAGGCAAGGACAGGGACTGAGAGAGAAAGAAAGCCAGCAGTTTCCTGATTTATGTGACAAAAGTTTGTTAATGACATCCACTTTTCTGACCTTTTTGCCAGTCTTGTTTCTTCTCACAAACGCGGTTAACACAGCCAATTTTTATCACTCACTCCTTATCCGAATATACCAACAAAACTCTTCACATAAGCACTACATTAAGAAATATTTATGTTAAAGCCCCAAGTTGTCTTTTTATTTTATTTTTATGTACTGAAAGAAACGAGAAGAGCAATAGAGAGGGTGGATGGATGCAAGATAGAGCTGAAACATTTGTATTTGTAAATTGAGATAAAGCAATGGAAAGACAGGTAAAAAGCTAGCCAGCTGTTGAATGAGAAAAGAAGACATGAGGAGCCAAGAGTGGAGAGACAGACAGAGTGACTAAGGAAGAGGAGCAGAAAAAGAAGTACCAATTTGAAAGGGAGGATCAGTTCTGGCAGAGTAATCAAATCAGAAAGTCAGCAGACCTATCCTTGGCTCTCCTCTCCATTTTCTCCTCTCTCTCCCTTTAGTGTCATCTCCTTTTCATTCCTTAGCCCTCATCTCATTTTTCTCTCTCCTTCTCAACCTCCCGAGCTTCTGCGTCAATCGTTCTATTCTCTGCCTGCTGTTCTTCTCCTGTTCCAGGGCAATTACTTTCTTTTGTCTTTCTCTGTTTCAGAGGAATCGAGTAATGGTCAGACCAAAGGGAACTATGGGAGGTTAGGAAGAGTGTAAGGAGCTCCTAATGAATCCATTTCAGTGTATCTAGCCAAGCCAAAAGAAAATAAAAAGAATGGCAAAAGTCAATATCATTAGCAATCAATGAAGACCTTTGGTATAGAAAAGAAAGCAGACCAGAGGAGAGTTGCAGCTGAAAGCTGAAAAAGGTAATGGTAAAAACGTAAATGAAAGAGAGGCAGTTTTTTTTAGGATGGTGCTGTTTTTATTCATTACTACAGAGAGGCTTGCTGGGAGAACTAAAGGCTAAAAGCAGAGCCAGGGTAATTGAAGCAAAGGTTTCCATTCAGGACTCGATCGAGTGGAACTGTATGTCAGGATTCAGAGTTTAAACAGGCACTGCAAATCAGTGCTGCGAGCGCAACCTATGTGCGCTTTTATGCATGTGTATGAGAGAGATCAGGGAAAGCATCAAGAAAGCGCAGCGTCACCTACTCCTGACCAAATTTCCCTTCGTCAGCAATAATGGAAGTCACTTGGGACTGCAGACATCACTTCTCCCTAGCTGTAAGGAACTGATAGTCTGTAAAGTGAGAGGGGAGAAAGGAAAGAAAGAACTAGAGGTCAGGAGGAAGACACGCTCACCTGAACGAGGAGCTCCAGCTTCCTGTCGTCCAGCAGATGGACCTGACATCGCCGGCCCTCTGTCATCTGAGAAATAGAAAAAAAATGCATGTTTCTTAATATACTTGTTTATAACAGCTCATCCAAACATACACCTGTATCCCACTATTCTACAGAACTACATTGTTACAACTCATGCAACAAAAATTTGGTACATTTCCAAATGACTCATATATTTTGCTCAAATTGAAAAACATCATTGTGCCTCTCATCAATAAGTACAGTATGTGAGCAATACCCTGCATGACAGGCTTGGAGTTTGCATGTGTGTTAGCTCGAGCCATAACAAGGTTAGCTGATCTAAATACACACAATGGGCCTTGCTCGGTTCCTCACGGACATTTTTAACATTCCTCCTTGAGCAGGAAATCCACTATCCATCAGAGGACTAGTGACCAAAGTGAGGGAAGCTGCCTGCTGACAGTGTTCACTGGAGTGTTTGTCTGTTTTGCTGATACCAGGTTTGCTGAATAGAGCTCCAAAAGAATGAATAATATCCGTCTGCCAAGGTCAGGCGTAAACAGTGAAGCAGGTGCAATGATGAAACAGTCAACTGTGGGAAAACACGTGTTAGACCAAATATTTTACACGGCAGACAAAGCCAAGCCGTCTCTGCAAACCTGCCCTAACATTTGCTACTCAAATACAAACAAATCCAGGAATAAAGAGACGGGGGAAACATCACCATTGTCCAAAACTCCTCTCAAAAAACAGATGCTATTAATCTGAACACAAGTATAACTGGTTTGTAACTCTATCAAGAGGATCATATTGGCCTCCTGAGGCTATTGTAATTTGGTAAGGGTGTCTCCTTAACAAAGTTAGCCTACTTTCTCACCATTTGTGCCAGCTTGCATCGGGGTGAGACTTTAGCAAAGAGACGATGATACCAGAAAAAGTGAGGGAAAGAAGTACCGCAGCACTCATCCCAGTGTGAACTTCCCCAAATCATTACTGGTGGGCGTGTGTGGCTTCTAGTGTCTTTGCAGGGTTCAGCTTACCCTCCCCCTCGCCACTGATCCCCTGTGGTTTGAGGGTTTAGATTGGGTGCACCTGTGCACACAGTCAAGTGACACACAAACCCTTACATTTTCCATCCTTGCCCTTTGTTTTTATCCCCCATCCTCCTGTCCTGGAGTTACATTATATCTCTGAAAACACTATGTGTTTATACTGTACACAGTGATTTTAATTACTACCATAGCTGCTTAGTGGTAGGTTTAGTGGTGCAGATGCAACCAGATGTGAGCTGTACAACAACTCAGAGATGTCAAGCGCAACTAAGGTTGCTGTAAAGGCATAACATCGCATTAATCCACATATTTTTGCTCAATTACTCAGCAAAAAACTAGAGTATAATAATCAAACATTTAAAGTATCCTGTCTGCAGAACACTTCAAACTGTAATGTGGCATGCACGCTGTCACTGGGACTCAGCTTGAGGCACATGGGAATAGTGCAAGTCTTAATGTCAAGGTAACAAATCACTGCCCTGAGGAACAAAAACTAAGCAGCCCAATCTGGCACAAACAGATGGGTTTTGGCCACAAAACTGCATGAAAATAAATGTAATAAGTCTCTATTACAAGGTTGTTATCAGTAAAGAAGGCTGACAAAAGTAGAAAATGAGGAATTTTCAATATAACACAATCTAGCTGCACCATGAGCTAAATAATATACATTGTTACAAAATGTTTCTTCTTTACAATGCAACTCTTCTGAGAGAAACAGTGGCCAAAGGCACATGTGCTGCTGGCTGCATCACCTTATCCTGTTGTGTGATTCATGATGCATTCAACAAAGCAACATTTCTGACCCCATTAGTGGTCAGGTCTCAATTGGTTAACATGCATCCTCAAGCCTGACTCACCACCAAGAAACGCTGATATTTAAAGACCAGAGACATATACCACTACAGTGCTGTCTGAAGCAGCCATGTTCACAGTGTTTCATTATTTCTTCGCTGGGGCTGACAGCACAATTACACACACACACACACACACACACACACACACACACACACACACACACACACACACACACACACAGAGAGAGAGAGAGAGAGTTGACAGTGATGCTTGGTCAGTATAAGCGACCGCAGTAAGGTTATCATTAGTTAGTACCTTGCAAATAAATGCTCACTGCCACTCACAGAAGCCGGCTCCAAGAAGGAGAGAAAAAACAAAAATAATAATAAAAAAATTTAATCCCAGAAAGAAATGAGTCGTGTTGCAGCCAGAAAATCCTCAAAAAACACCCGCTTTTCTGTCCGGCCTAGAGGATGAGGCACATCAGCATCCATGTTTGTGACCATTAGTTAACGTTAGTTGCGAGCTGGCCGTATAATCCCGTCTTCTCACGTCTTCGCCGTTCAAGCAAAAAAATAAATAGGCGCTAATTAACGGCGACAGTGGAGCGTTTTTCAAGCGAGGCTTCTCTCTCATCCCTCCTTGTGGAAAGCACTCAGCTCCACGGTGCTAGTCCTGGACGACCAACCCCCGCCCACCCCCTCCCCACACCTTTCCCTACCGGCACCGTGCACAAACGGCGTGTGAACGTGCGGAACGCGGGAGACCGTACCATCGGTCGGCAACCGAGGGGGACGGCCGGAAGAAGCGGCTGACTGTGCTCCAGTCTGCCTTCACTTCGCCAGCTTTGCTTCTCGCTGTCACCGGAGTTGCTTCGAAAACACGGGAATAATGGAGGCAAGATGTGGGGGCGGGGAGAGGAGGAGATGAGGGGGAATTTTCTGCAGCGGCAGCTCGCAGCCATGAGAAACTGCAGACCTCTCTCTCTTTCCTGATGTGTGAGTGTGTGTGTGTGTGTGTGTGTGTGTCTGCACCCAAACATCTGTGTCTGCAGGACGGTACTGATACATAACAACGTAAAGTCTGCCTACTTTAAGAAATCCGCTGTGCAGGGGCAGGAGGAGTTGAGACTATCTAATATGAGTGATCACCTTTAAATCAGCATGTAACAAGTGTATTGTGACAGAGCTGCACAAACCTTCAAATGCTGGTTATACCCTGCTAAAAAGCAAACAAGCAGAGGTTTCTGTCTAGACCCTTGGTTTGCGCTCCCTCTCTCTGCCTCTCCCTACAGCTTGTAGCTTCCTGTCTGCGCTTTCAAACACAAATCTTGCTCACAGGTTTGGCTTGCTTGAATGAATCCTGGCCCTTCAGTCCACTGCAGCCGTTGCACTGACTCTCTCTTTTTTTTTTGTATGACCTAAATTGGGCA
Organism: Rhamphochromis sp. 'chilingali'; assembly: GCF_963969265.1. NCBI lineage: Eukaryota > Metazoa > Chordata > Actinopteri > Cichliformes > Cichlidae > Rhamphochromis > Rhamphochromis sp. 'chilingali'. The sequence continues at coordinate 60,379,446 of NC_137930.1, read as the reverse complement.
CTTGTGTTCACCTTGCACGGCTGGAACAGCAGCCGTTAAAACCGCAAGCTGTTAACATAACAAAATCAGTCTGGTTTGTGGATCCATAAATAGATACTAAGATGTGCAGTGGAGGGTGCTTATAAAAAGTTTGAATGATTCAGCTATTCTGCCTTTTACAACAAGAAGCAGTCCCCGTGTTATGAAAACAGTGTGAGCACCCATGCAAAGCAGGTATGCATATGTGGCACACCTTGTGTACTCGGTGTCATTCTGTTTATTTGAGTGAAATGCAGTTGTGCCATATGTGATTCATTGAAATGCTCTCTTCCCAAACATTTAGCAATATCAAGATGCAATTACATTTTATAAGCTTGGCTTGAAAAGCTTTCTTGCAACCACGGTGTATGCTGCAACCCCAAAATTCAGCTTAGTTTGCTAAATGTAGAGGGTCACATGAGAAACGAGGAGGTGTATCCTTTTCCCTTCTGCCGGATTTTTCTGTTTCTGGATATTTTTGGCCTGCTCCAGACACCGGAAACTGGCCTGTCCAACTTAAACATCTCCAGATGACTCTTTCTTTGGCATTAATACATACAGCCGTCCCCTCATTCTTTTTCTCCGGTCAAATTCACATCTCCGTTTATTGGTAGCTTCCTCAATTTGCTGTGATAAGAGTCCTGTTGTTTAACAGTGCCAGGGAGAGTGAAAGAAGGGGGACAGAGGAGACTAGAAGCAGGATCCTGAACACTTACACTGCATGAGTCTATGAATGATTCCTCCTGCATGGCATGGATGAAGCTGAACCACAAAAAAAAAAAACATAAATAAAAAGGAGGGAAGAAGGGAAGCAAGGCAGGAAGGAACAATAACAGGCAACTGTGATTTACTGAGCCACCCTATCCAGTGTCCATGGCCCTTATCTTCCCATACATGCTAACCTCTCCATGACCTACAGACAGTATTGCCAAGAACTACAAAGTGAGAAACACTTGTAGGTGTAACATTTCTGGACCCTGACCGAGCCTTGTTATGGAGCCAGTTTGCTTCTATTCTGGGCTGGGGTGTGGCTGTAATAATGAGGTGCTGATTAAGTATTTTTCTGCAGAGTACCGATCCAAAGGGTAAAGATCTGAATGGCTGAGGTGGGTTTAACAGGGTAGAGTGGGGTTTTAGGGTCAGACAGGGAAACACAGCTGTTGGTCTGTGTTGGGAAAGGTAAGCTATGTTGGTGGAACCCAATATAAACACCGCTGAACGGTTAATTGAAGCAAAATGGAGAATCTCCTCAACCCTAACTGTGGGATGATGTGGTAGGCAATTAAGACTGACACACACACACACACACATACACACACACACACACACACTCTGTCTTGCTCCGTCTACCGTTGTCTGCTTCTCCCACATATTTATAGAGACAAAATAAACAGACACTCTTAAACACGTCACTTTGAGAGCAAGCGTGCTGTGACACAAGCACTCCGATGATGATTTATGATGCTGAGATCATTACATCTCAGCAGGCTTTACGACTTGTCTGCAGTTTGAACGCAACAGCATCTACGTATGGTGTAGATTAGATTACAATGCAGAAGAAAAATAAAACATTGGGAATACAGTTTCAGTTCAGTCCAGTAGGTTATTAAAGACCTGATGGAAAAATAATAGCAGGGCCAAATCCTGTCTTCCCCCTCAAACTAGTGTTTCACAGAGTGGCAGAGTGAGATGGAGCAGGGAGGGTCAAGGAAAGGCAGCCAGGAATGTCTGGAGAAAAGACTGACCGTCGAGATCTGTTTTGTTTGTACAAGTGTGTATATGGGAGCGTGCGTGCGTGTTATTGTGTGTGTCTGTGAGCTCCACCCTCACTGCCCGTGAGTGACTTTGGGACTGAAATGTGGTTCCAGTTAGGGCGTTTTTTAAAATCAGAAACATACTGGCACTTCAAACAAACTGGGGATATTTTTGAAGCCAACGCAGCTTTGTTCTTATTTTACTACAAAGCTCCATTCCCAGACTTCCACTAAAAAAAACAAAAAAAACAAGAAAAACAAAAAAAAACCCATCCCCCCCTCATTTTAATATAGAATCACAACTCTGACTAAAACTGACAGACGGAGACGCTTATGAATTTCAAAACCCACACGGGCACTTTTAGCGGGAACAGTAAAGACATTGGGAATAATGCTGTATAAAAGATTTTTGCAAGATCCAAACTTTTGTTGTGTTGAAGTCACACCAATCCACCTCTGCCTTCACATCTTAAGTTCAACCTCGCTGCCATTTGCACCCTTAGGAACCTCGATTCCAAACGAACTGAAAAGATAAGACTTTTGCCTTTTCTTGCTTCATGGTGAAAACTGCCAGAAAGCATTTCTGCTACACACACACGCACGCACTCAAGAAAAATGTACATTCATCGACAGATCAAAGTGTCATCAAAGGGTCTCTAAAAAATATGCACAATGTGAGCCAGTGGTTTGTGCTTCTTAAAAAGATTGTGTGGATAAGAGAAACAAAAATAACACATGAAGACACAGCAATAGTTTTTTTTGTGCTGGTAGAGTTAATCTGAACATGCCTTGCAGTCATAACATTAAACTTCACCTTGTTCCGCTTGATTCCTCATGAAATTTTTCTTTTTATTCTTTGCAGATTACACACTGAAAGGTCACATTGCCTAATCCCAAAATAATGAAGTCCTTTCTTAACCCCCACCCCCTCCCTCCCCAATCCTTGCACACCTATGTTGTTCCTGTAACAGTCAGTTGTGTGGACTTATCTCTTTATGCTTAATTAGCTCCTCCTCCTCTTTGTTTCAAGCCCGTATCATCCTTCTGTTTGTCTCAGTTCTTCCATTTCCTTTTTTTGGGTTTTGTAAATCCTTTATATACATTTGTTTCAACTGCACTTTGTGGTTGAACAAAATTTTGGCCTCACAGACGTACACGTGTGCATGGGCGGCTCACTCACAGAACCAGCAGTTATATTTAAAACTCTAAAACAACACCACAGTCTCCTATGATTACATCCAAGCAAACAAGCACAATGCGGTGATACAGCGCCACAGTGCGTCAAGTATAGGAGGGAATGGCCGCAGGCTGCTTTGATTATTCAGTTCGAATTTTTTTTTTTATGAAAATGAGATGTACAGAAAGTGCCAAAAGGGCTTAATCCACTTTCTAAAGGTGGCTCCCCCAGTTCATGAGTCTTTTCATGTCTTCTCTTTTAGATGACTTTTCCCTGTCAGGTTTATTGGAATGGACCGTACAGTCTATCTGTCTGTCTATAGATGTACTGAGAGTGCCAGCAACCTGAAAGAAGAGTACAGAAGTTCAGGACAAATAGGTACGAGTGATGTCATGTCTTCTCAATGAAACACAGTCTCAGTGATTGCGGGGGATGATCTGAGAGGATGTGGACTGTCAGTGTTCACAGGGGAAGGATCTTTTACCCCTACACCTCCTCTCTTCATCTATAATTTAGACAATGAGAAATCACTATAGACCCAAGCGACCCTGTGTTCACTGATACTGCTGGCACTGCACTCAGAAGGACAGTGTGACGTAGAGAGGAGTGTGCGGTTCTGCACAGTATCCTTTGTATACAGTGTGTGTGTGTTTGCATCTGTGTGTACAACCCACTGAATTTTGCTGATCAATGAGCCTTCCTTGTAGAGCTCTTTTTATCTTTGCTTTCTTTGGCTTTTGTTTGGTGTCCCATAAGCAAAAACCAAAAAAAAAGGAAAACCCCGCATGTTTGTGTGTGCCCTCGTGGCGTAAACTCAAGGGCACTGAGTGCTGCAGAGCAGTTGAACCCATGTGGCCTCTATTCCCTGCCCTGTGACAAGATGGAATACCAAACACACTAATCATTTAGCAAGCTGAATATTAAACAGTGCTGTCTGCAAGTTCTATTTGTGTGTGTGTGTGTGTGTGTGCGTGTGTTTGTGTCCTAATGTATTCTACTAGCCTATTAAACATGTACCCTGAGACCAGAAACAGCAGGGGAGATTTTGGGGCAAAAGGTGCCTAAATCCTCTCTGTGCCTTGCTGATTTTGCCTGGTGTGTGTGTGTGTGTGTGTGTGTGTGTGTGTGTGTGTGTGTGTGTGTGTGTGTGTGTGTGTGTCCTCCAGGTCCAAAGACCCTCTAGGCTAATTAGGGAAACAGCCAAAGAACAACACCATTCAAAGCACTGGCTTTACAGGAGCTTGGTGAGCTTCCATCCTCATGATACTTCAGAGATTTTCAAACCACCCACTTCTTTAGCTGAGTGCATGGAAACATCCTGCAGTGTCAAGTGCACACACGCACACATACTCTCGCGTGCACATAAATGTTTGACCGGCCTCACTGCTCCGTGCTTGCCAAAGTAAGATGCAAACAAAAGTTGCCATGGCAACGTTCTAGGAGATCTACTCTTGTCTGTCACTCAGTCCTGTGCCAGAAATGTAGGGCACTTAAAGGAGGAGGCAATGTCACACAATGGTCAGACATTGTAACAAAAATAGGTATGACTGTGGTGTACAAGTGTACAGCAAAAAGGCACGCAATAAAGGCTTCAAGTGATTCAGTGCAACTGATGACAGTGTCATGATGCCTGATGAAAAAGACAAGTGAACCCTTTGCTCTACCAAGCCACTATGTACTCATAATTTCACACATCTGCACCTTCACTATTCCAGCTCGCGTTCACAGGGAATTGGCAAGGGAAAAGGCTGAAAAGGGTTAAGGAAGACAGATTGGAGAAAAAAGGAGAATACATGAGAGATGAGCCAGGCAGAGAAATCGACACAACATATAGAAGAAGCTGAAAGCTATGAAGTTATGGGCTGAACAGGGTGCAGCCTAGGACATTTCTTCATCTTGCTTCAGGATCTATTTTGAGGTATTATAATGAAAAAAAGGGGAATGAAAAAGAGTTATCGGCCCCTCCACAAGTCCCGTCCTGCAGCCTGTGTAGTCAGTTTGAACTGTGCTCTATAGCTGGGATTTATCAATCCATAACTTTGGTTCATTGTGACTAAGCTCCATTATGACACACTTGATTCCTCTGAGGCAGGGTAGTGAAAAATGACCCAGCTCATCTGCAGGGAGAGCCCTTAGGCATTTGTGTGTGGTCTGTGCACAGGTGTGTGTAGTGTATAAATATATAAATATATATGGATGTGGGTGCAATTCCTGTCGTCCAAAGGGAATCCCGTCACAGTAAAGATATTGAAGGTTATCCATTTGTCCACTTTGCCTCAAGGAAATTGGCAGTCTGAAGGTTTGGAAAGCCTTTTCTTTCTTTTGAAAGCACCTGATTAAAAAAAACGGCTGTGGTATAGAACCTCAACAAAGCTTACCATTCCTAAAATCTAAGCTGTGGATGTATATGCATTCACTCTCATTCAGGGGCACAATTAGCTACTTTGGACTGGAGGAACCATTTCATGCCTTACAAATTTTCAAGGTAGTCTCTACTTTTTGTTTGTCGGCATTAGAGGAACTAGGAACCATCAAAGTTCTTGGAAACATTTTTTGAGGTCTTTCGTTAGCTCCTCCTTCAGCATAGACATAGTGCTTACTGTACACATGTAGTTGTACATGTGTTGATTTGTGTGGTGCTTACAACTGCATATATAATAACTGCTAGAATTCCTACTCAGCTGCTTGAGACATTCAGACACAGTGAAGCTATTTAGAGAGAAAATGAAGAAGATTAACTAACATTAATAATAAGATGATAAAAAACCACAACAATCATGGCTTAATGAAAGCTACCCTTGTCCACAGACTGGTAACATGCTGCACAAATGATTCATTAGTCGAATTCTAATTTCATCAAAGGCTCCAGGAGCCTCTGCCTCTTGTTAGTGAATCATTGTATACTTAACAATGCAAAAAGAAAATAATCACTTGTAATGTTACATTATATAACTTAAAATAGCACATTTGGGTGCTTTCAGCTACATGTCTTTTTTTTCCCAAGTCTATTATTATCACAAAAGATCCAATCATGGCACCTTCCGGCTTGTTGTGAATGTGGTCTAGTTGTTGCTATGCCAACCATGTAGCAACAATACTTCATGTAAGTGTTCCTGCTAACTGCAAATGCAAACAGGCAAAAACCTCAGAAATGCATAGCGGTCTTGGTGGACCACCCCAGCAGATAGTTACTGTTTGGGGCGATACACTAACTTGTCAGATCTGAATGTTTTGGCTAAGGCAAATGTTGATATTTCTCTCATCTCTCCAGTTTAATACGCATGCAAAACTCTAAACCTCTTTTCAGTAAACACATGTGGACTCACTGTTAGAGGGTATAATATCCGTACAAACAGAGGATCTGAGAGTCCCTGAGAGGGATTTCCCCAGATATTTACCAGATTCTCGTAGTAATCCTCTGGGATTACCATTCTATACCGTGGCCCTAACCTTTGAACTTAAAACATTATAAGCTCTTACATCCCCAACACTAATGTCGCATTTAAACCAATCTCTTCATTCGCTGGAAGAGGACCACCTCCAAAAACCTTATATCATGTCCGTTCTGGCCACGATTCAGACACACTGAGAGGATTTAAAGGGATACCCGCCAGCTTTATCGAGCAGGCCTCTCAGCCTTGGCCCAATAAAACACTGACTAGATACTGCAAACATGTTCAACATCCAAATAGTCTCCAACATGGTAACTGATGCCTGGCAAAGTTATTTAAAATCAGACAGTCTTTTTCACGCACCAACGATGGATGGTTTTCCTTTAAAAAAAGTATGACTACCATCCTGTTCATATCCAATATCGTGCCTTAAACCAGAGAAATCAGATTAGCCCTTCTAATACTGTACAGCATGTGTGAAGATGTCAGTGTGCGCCCATGCATGTGCCTGTAATTAATTAAAAGTGAGAGGCCATCCTGTGAAGGACTCTGATATATTTTTACATCACCGGAGAAATTATAGTCTGGCACGGTTGATAGCTGCTAAATGATAATATTGCACATGGAGAATTAAATTGGAGAAGGGTGTTGTGCTTTAAATATTTAACATGTAACAGGGTTGCAGATCATAAGAAGCCTCATCAAACAACTTTAAAGCAACAAAATGTGGACAACGATTCAGTCTTTGATCGTGAATTATGATTTACAGAGTGAAATTATAACTTAGAGTTCAACTCCTGATGAATCAGTTCAGAAGAATTTTCCTTGCTTCAAACATGATCAAACAACGACAAGCTTCGCTCTCCTCCGCTTTTTCCTCTTCCTCTTTCACACATCCATTTACACTCACACACTGGGTATTTGATAAACCTGGGAATGGAGCAGTGGAAATGTTTTCCAGACGATCTATGCAAATAAGTCCTAATCCCCAGGGATACACTGTAAACGGCTTGAACCACCAACACAATCTACAGAGGGGTATTTGTGTGTGCATGTGTGTGCGTCGATGTAGGGATATCAAACACAAACACACCTCCAGCTAGTTGCCAACAAATTAGAAAATTACAAGTAAATAAACAAAGTACTGGAAAACTTTGGTACAATGTCGATTCTGGCCTTCCCATCCACGAACCCTTTCTGCCGGTTGTGGGAAAAGATTTTCTCACATACAGATCCTGACTTTGGCAATGAGAACAAAGACTGCTGCCAGACAGCCCTAGCGATCAGAATTCTTCAGCAGGAAGTCACAAGTTTAACCTCATCCTCTATCCAATAATTACTTGGCTGGAAAATGGGATAACGTTGGGAATAAGCAAGGACACAGAGATTTCGGATTCTGGACATTTGCCTGCCTGTCATAAGGTTATTTACCGACATCTGTTTCAGTAGAACACTTTACAAATTGACGATAAATTGAACATGAGCGTAAGAGAGACTTCACAAAGTAGGCTGATTACAATTGTGACCTAATTCAGGGGAGCTGCTGGCAATCACAGTGGATTCTTCCCAACACTGTACTTTGACTGAGAGCCAAAAGTCCACAAACAAAAGCAGTAACTGGACAGATACAAATGAACCAAGTCTAAGACAGAAGAAGGATTGTGTATCCTATATCTTAGGGTGCCGTTGCTGCGTCTCTGGTTCGTATCATAAAGTACTGGGACCACTCAGTGGGAAAGGAATACATCCAATACATTTTCTCACAGGAAACGGCACCAGATGAGTTTGGTGGGAGTAAACTGGCTTGGATTTCAGTGTAAAATATGAGGAGAGCCTTCGAGCTAATGCACCATAAGAGTTACAACGAATATACCTTATGCGTGCAATCTTAAATATGCATAAAATGTTTCAGTGGTATTGTGTTGCTAGGAAACAGCTTGGATCAAAGTTTATTTGTCATGTAGGAGAACCAGTTTCCTGTCAGCATTGTTATTAGCAAGAGCTGTAACAGGAAGCAAACTGAGTCTATCTAGGATGTTTATCTTGTCAAGTCTAAAAAGCTCCACGGGGATGCCGAACACGCTTGCTAAACAAGTCACTTCAGGTTGTTATGAATAAAATGATGGCTTGGAGTAATTTTTGTGAGTTGTATTACACTGACTACAGGTTGATTAAAAGAAAAAAACAAAACAAGAAACAAAACAACAAATCTTGCAGCTCAGGGGAAGTCCGACCACCTGCGTTTGCTATAGTCTTTACTGTTGCGTCTTCCCTGCGCAGGATATCCTGCCTTCGGGATGGGGTGGGATGATAAGAAGGGGGTTGGTAGGATATAAATGAAAAAAAGAAAAGGCACGATGTGAACAGCTGAAATTGATGCAAATTGGAAGCAGCACGAGAAATGACAAACAAATACCCTGAGACACTGTGTAACGCAGCACAGCCGAGCGCTGCCCTGTTGGTACTAACCCTGTTTAAGGGGTCGCATCACCAGAGGAAAAAGTGTGACTGGAGGCTGTTGAGTCAATATTACTCAGCCTGATGTATGGAAGTGTGAACACACAGCTCACAAGAGAAATAAGTGTACGTCTGTGTGAGCAAACAACATTTCATAAATGCCGTCTGCTGGTTAATGCAGCGCTACGGCTCCATCGAACGGGGCGATGATCCGCACAACACGCAGAGCGACGTTGGTGCGAAATCATCACCTTGACGCACAGTATTCCCAAATGGATTGAGCATACTGGACTGCTGGTGATGCAAGCCTTCACTGGTCACAGTTGAAATGACTGCAGGGAGAAAGAGCTGAAAGGAAAAGCAGTCGAATTTTAAGTAGGAACAAATTTTTAAAAAGAAAGTTTGAGAGTAAAACAAGGCACGGCATGGTCCTGGGACAGGTTAGAGCCACGACTGGAAATGTTTTCCAGTTCAAGAGAAGAAAAAAAAGATGGAAAAGAAGTGTAGAAAGTGAAAACAGGTTGGTAGAAGTTAAGGCCTTGTCTGTGTCTATCATTCCGGCTCTCTTTCTTTCTTTTCCCCTCTCTCTCCTATTGTGTGTGTGCCAGTTGTGTGAGGCTGGGTATCTCATTAACAGTAATAGAGGAAGCCAGGCAGGGCGGCAGTGAGCCAGGGATATCCCCATCCCACAGTCTGACACACTGACCCCTCCTTCTCTGCTATTGAAACTCCCACCGCTATTAACTGCTCCACCTTGGACTGTACCACTTTTCCAGGCCAGGGGAAATATTGTTGAAAGGACTTCTCCAGAGGATGTTTAGGGAGCATTAAAAGAGCCCCTCCTGAAAGGTGCCTTAGTGTGGACCAGGATGGGGTTGTTAAGGATGGGTTAGACTTAGGGAGGCCTTGTTTCAGCTTCCTCTGATTGTGTTACCCTCCCTTAGGATGCTTAAACCGAGAAGCTACATAAAACCGCATTTGAAGACAAAAGTTAGAATAACAATCCAGATTATTCTCCTCTTGAGAATAAAAAGGGAATCGGAGAAAAAAGGCAGGAAAACGCGCATGCTGTGTATGTTTATCTTCGTGTGCATGTATGCGCTGATTAATTTTTGCTATGCAGTGTGCTTCTTATCATTTAGCTACAGGCCTGGTGAGTCTGTTGGGTTTGTCCTGGTGGTACCAGCTGCATACAGGCCAGGTGAGATGCTTGGGGAATACTAATGGGTCCATGAAAGCCCTGTGCATCAATTCAGACATGGTGACGTGAATACTGATCAAGCTTTTTGCTGAATCACAGCTAGACAGGCACAAGGCACAAAAGAAGCTGCTGCTTTTACACAAATAAAATAATGCAGACTAGAGAAAGGGCTTGCATTATTAAAGCAAATTGACACATTTAGAGAACACAAAGTTAGCAGGGAGTGAAATGTGAGGCAAAGGAGACAGAGAGACCAAACAGCTTACAAAATAGCCTCTATGTGTGTGTTTTTGTGTGCAAGCATCCCCCTTTTAGATGCCCATAGAAACACTTACCAGCTTAACAGCTTAGTTACCACCTCTTTAATACTGACCTTGGCAACGTAACTTCCTGTTGTGTATGCCGAGCACAACAAAAACAAAAGAACACTATACACAGGAACGGCTAAGTGAAAAAAAGTTCTATTCAGTACATAAACCTAGCAGGAACATAGCCATGACATCCAACCCAGTTCTGTCCTTCAAGCTTAATGAAACAAATCAGTCAAGTTTAACCCTGCCCTGTCTCTGGCTCCAGCCTTTGTCAGGACATACCTGGCCCTAGAGTACATCATCTGTTCCCTACTTGTCTTTCTTCTTCTGCCTCAAGACCTTGACGCACAAGTGCAGAATCCTTCATTAATAACAGCTCCTTATTACACGGGAGGGCAGCATGTAAACGCAAGTATGTCTTAACAGGTGCACAATTATTTGGGATAAAATGTAGTGCAAAATGCTTACTGAGATGATTGTGCATAGAAATCTATCTGATATATATTTTTCTTTCTTTCTTTCTTTCTTTCTTTCTTTCTTTCTTTCTTTCTTTCTTTCTTTCTTTCTTTCTTTCTTTCTTTCTTTCTTTTTCTTTTTCTTTCTTTCTTTTTTAAATGTTTACGTTTTATGTGTATTGGAGGTGAATCCTACCTGATAAAGCGGCCTTGAAACACACCTGTGTGTGTGCAATAGATGCAGAGGCCCAGGAAGGTTCCTGGCATGCACGCGAATCCGCCGGATGGCTGTGGAGGTGAGAGTCCATAGCAAGCCCTGTCGAGTACAGACCACCTCATCTAAACCCAACAAGACAGCCTCCATCCCTAACTAACTACTTTGCCACCAGACGAATACACAGCAATATGAGTTTATATCAAAGGGACATCCACAGGTAGTGGCAATGAGATGGTATGATTAGCCTTTATTGTCCTCTTGATGCCACTTAGATCCAGTAGATAATACATGAGTCATTTGTAGAGGTAAGCCTGAGAGAGACAGGTTAACCCCAGTGTCTGTCTCCTCTCTTGTCCCTCTAGGGCCACTTGCTTCTCTGGGATTCACTGGAGTGATGCCTCCTCAAGGTCAAACCCTGCTAGTCCTTCTGCCCCAGTCCCACACAGCTAGTGTTCCCTGCTGACTCCTTCTCTCCTGGTCCTCCTCTCTTCCTGTCCCTTTTCTTCCCACTGAAGCAAAGCACCCTCTGTCCGTTGCTCTCAGCGTCACAAACACAAACATTCCCACTTAGGAAATGCAGCCGGTCTCTTAGTCTACCCGACTGGAGGTTGTTTTTAAAGCGATATGCACTCGAATACTGCAGCACACACTGAGGGAAACCAGTCCTCTCACTTTCTCTCTCACTGTCTCGGTTTTCAAGGAAAGAGGTATGTTTCTGTGGTAAGTCCATTCCTTTCAAACACCTGTTCAGACTGAACACTAAGTGTATGTTTTTGAAGGAAAAGAAGACTGGCACACATTATATACAAGCATAACTGCAAGCACGATACAGTAGAATGAATCACAGTAACACTGACATCTGGTCACTTGGATTTTTGCCAGAATGTTTTTAAAAAAGGACATATTTTTCCCCCAAGCCAGTTTTCCCAGGCTGGAGTATCCTGGTCTGACCTATCTAAGCTTTGAAAAAAGAAAAATGATGCCTGCTCCAACCGTCTGCTAGTCTTCGCCAACTCATTATCTTGTGAAAAAAAAAAAGACTGAATATAATTCATTACGTCAAACTAAGTTGTTTATTTGAGTCAGAAATCCACAATGAATCTTACACTTGCTTGCATACATCCATTTGCAAAAATGGCCACATGGAGGCAATACAAACCCCATATATAATCTCTGCCAAGCAAGCAGCGCCTGTATGTAAATCCTTGCCAGTCTGTTATAAATTCTGGCTTAACAGCACTACTAAAACACTACAGCTTGTATGAGAAATGCTCACTATGTTACGTCTGATAGAAATGTTAAAGTAACTCTAAAATCAAACACACACATTTTTTTTGCCTCCTGCAGATCACGACTGGTTACAGAGAATTTTATTTATGGCAGTTGTGCTATTTAAAAATAACGTCTGCTGGTTTTGTACAGCCAAATGCTTTCATTTTTCCTACTTTCGTCACAGTCTGTCCTCAGAGACTTGATCGATATAAAAATTCAATAACTCTGTACAGTACAGTAATTCTTTGCCTTTTCTACCAAACCACCAATCTGACTGTGTGTATGTGGTGGGGGGGGGGGGATTAAATGGCCTTTCGTAGCCCGCTCTGATTCATTGCGAGGCTTATTGATGCGAGGGTCATTTCTGTACTGCTGAGATAGTGTGCTTGTGTGTGAGACTTTGTGTGCATACAAATTATTGTATGACTTAAAGGAACCACAAACATATGAGTGGGAGGCTGTTGTGGTGTACATCGGGTTCAGAACATAACATAAGTAAACTTCTAAGAATCAGCTTACATTTACACCAACCATAAGCTCCAGAATACCTCTGCTTCCACAGCAATCATTTCCCATACTTCTATCTCAGGGTTTGACGTTGTCCTCTCAGTGGTGTCTTGAGAAACTCATGAGGAATGTGTGGTATTTGTGCAGTGTGAATTTTCCAAACTGACTGGAGACACTCATCTCACAGTGACCGTAACTTACAAGGGGGTGTAAATATTTGTTTCGGCGAGGAGAGAAGAGGGAGGCTGGGTATGAGTGTGCGCTGTTCCCATGATTCCATGTGTTTGCTGTGTCCTGCTGAATCCTGGGAAAGGTCAGACAGCCACTGTGATGTAAACAGACACGGCCAACAGTGTCAGCTGGGCGGCTATCCACGAAGTAAGAAGACGGAGTGGAAAAGAGACTTTTTTTACATTCAGAACCGTGATGGACAAATTGAATTGACAGTTAACTAGTGAGAAAATCTACATAAGACACGGGGAAATCATCTGTCTGCTCCTCATGTATACATGTCTGGCCTCTTTACTTTCTCCTGTTTCTCCATCTCTTTTGGCCTCTTTCATCTCTCGTCTCTCATATCTCTCAGTCTTCCTTCTGCTCTCTGATTTTCCACTCAGGCGTGTTACACTAGAGTGGAGGCAAGGCAGAAAGAGCGAGTGAAAGAGAGAGGAGTGGAGGGAAATGGGTCACCAAAACTATAAATTCACAAGCAGATTCTCAGCTGAGGCTCTCTGGCACACAAATACCTTAAACGAGCTGTGCGCCGGAGAGCAAAAAGTGCACCTGACACTGACACGTTGAAACACTTTATGCAACACTGAACCCGACACGTGACTTGCATGGGTCTAGATTGCTTTGGATTTTTCTTTTTTTTTTTCCAACATACAAAGACACACAGATCGATGTCATTGCAACAGAGCTCGTAAGTGACACATCCATATAGACCCAACCAGGAATTCAATTCTGATCAGTCTTGCTTAATGTGATCACATTAGAGGTGCAAGCAGAAAAATCAATAACATAAAGTAATCTGGCCCGAGAGACGGATGAATGCAATGAGCTTCTATATGTCTGCGTCTGTGAGAGTGAAAGAGTGCATGCTGTGAGCTTTAGTTTCACTAGTCCTGTGGGTGTTTGGAATAAATTAAATAAAAATATTGTTTACTGAGCATTTGTGCAATGAAAAACACCCAGTGATGACATGACATAAGCCTTTGAAGTATTGGGACTTTTATACTCTCTTAAGTATAGAAGTTGACCTAGTTCATGTGTTATATGCTCTAAATACTGTACACACATGCATTAAAGGGTGTTCACGCACATGCACGCACATATACACTCTCGCTCTTTCTACCTATCTCTCTCAAGCTAATCATTGTCTCCACTTTGCCTGGCAGATAAATATTAATGAGGATTACTATGTTACTGCAGCACACCCACGGGAAACCAAGAGCCTGCCACTCTCTCCTGCTTTCTAACCCTTTCCTGCTCCATCTCTCTTTGCTACTCCCACACGCCCACACACACACACACACACACACACACACACACACACACACACACACACACACACACACACACACACACACACACACACACAATTCAAACAACTGCCAAAAAAAGTCTGCCACTTTAAGAAAATGCCTGTCCCCCCTCAACTCTCTAGATTTCTTAATATGCCGTACAATGATTCACACACAGACTCACACACACATGCAAACTATGAATAAACCCCTTCATATGAGTGAGTCACAGACATGCCTCGGTTCTCACTGAGACGTGTTATCTCTGTCTAACAAAGGGCACAGATTGTGCTGGGATATTTAAGGAACATTTCAGGGGTCTCCACATCCTGTTTTGTGGGAGATGGAGTTTTGTCCCATCAGCCCACGATCATCTTTGTCTTTCTTCGGTGCTTGCCTAAAGAACATTATTGTGTTTCTTCCTATATCAGTTAAATGTCTTTATCTTTCGGTGTAAAAAAGGACCTGAGGTAACAAAAAATACAAAAATAAACCTGAATTGAATTTTTCCCCACTCTCTCTGTCTTGAGATGATTGTCATTTCTGTGAATAGAGAAGCAGATATAATGAAGAAATCTTACTGAGCTCTGCATGCATGTGGCAGATGATGGGAACACATAGTTAGACCGACTGACACACACACACACACACACACACACACACACACACACACACACACACACACACACACACACACACACACACACACACACACACACACACATCCCATCCATCTACTGGAAATGTTTTGGCAAACGACACAAGACTCCACTTTCACCATAGCTACCCCGCTAGCAGACTGTCTCCATAGAGAAAGCATATCATCAGCAGCCTTACTGTCCTCAGCCTTCACTCACAGTCATAGGCGATCATCTCTTGTTTGATCTGTACAGATTTACTTTGAACTTGTATGCAGCTGCGCCATGTGTCTATCTGCGGGTTGATTTTGGACAGGCAATAAAAGACATGAAAAAAAAAAAATCATAGCCCAGAGTAATGAAAGAAACAGGGTGGAGAAGAGGGTGGGAGTCTCCCGTTCAACCCCCCTTTCTTCAGTGGCTCAATAACATTCTTCATTCTGAGCTGCCTTGGGGAGAAAAGGGGGTCCCCTTTCATGCCGAGCAGGGTGTGGTGCAAGAGGGGCCGTCACGAACCTTTAGCTCTAGTTATCCCCACCTCTTTCTTTTTTTCTCGCCTTTCTCCTTCTCTTTGTCTCTTTAATTGGACTGACTGACCACTGCTCTCTCACCTACAGTCCTGGGGGCATGTTGGGATCTCAGGAAATCAATACTGTAGCAAAGGAAAGGAGAGCTGTAGGGGCAAAAAGCTCAAAAGTCAGACTTTTTAGCAAACACGCAGAGAAATGATAAACAAATTACAGATATTTTGGGTGTTGTGTTTCCCTTTGGTTTCCATGTCAACTATTCAAGTCCTTGAATGAATTCTGACTCTAATGTCCCGGCAATTAGATCAGTCTGATGGGAAACAAGTAAGAGAAGCAAGAATGCCAGAATCCAGCCCTGACCTTCTCTGTGATTGGTCCAGACAGGATGTTTAAAGGTAACAAGGATCGATTAGTATTCCTGCCTTAAGTCTTGCATGGCTGCTTCTAGCTTTCAGCCCTGTAATGGTAACTGCTGTCAAGTTATTGTCTGTTTGGATTCCTGTTTAGCTCATGAATGTTTGTTCTGAACATGTGTATATGTGTTTGTGTGAACTTCTCCTTCTTTGACAGCGATCCCCCCCTCCCACCTTCATGCCCTCACTCCCCTGCAGTGCTCCCGACAACAACATGTTTCCCCGGAGACCGATTCAATCTCCTAAAATCAGAAATTGCACACAAACACTCGCACAGGCACAACCGCCAGTCCTCCCTCTCTCCTCTTTGTTTGTTTGGGTTTGGCTTTGTTCTTAATTTCACAGATAAAAGCTGAGCAGCTTTACATGATAGCAAGATAACAAAGGCAGGAAGATAATCCTAATTCAGCCAGCTCACAGAGGTAATCTAAACTGAAAAATATCCCCTCAAAGAAGCTGTTTTTTAAAGCTGTCAACACCAACTGTGCAATTTCTCACCACAACATCATGGTGTCAATACCATAAGTACTTCTGTCCCATTTTCACACTAATGCACAGAGGCAGAAGAAGGATGACGTCATATATAAAAGACCTGTAAGCAACAATCGCATGTGACAGACAACAAGATGCAGAAAACGTGTAACACAAATGGAAAAAACCCGAAACACAATCAAGTCCAGTTAACAAGGCATGTTTTTTTTGTTTTTTAATATGTCATAGTTCCTGAATGGTTTGGAGCAAAGTGTATAGCCAGTGGGGATCCATACCCATTAACGTGTGCTTTTTAAATGGGAGACGCTGAAGGACATGGAAAAACTAGGTTCCAAGTATGTAAAATGCTTTAGCTATATTTAAGCTGTCAGTAATAAAATTTCCACTAGAACCTTTCACTTGCTTAGTCAGGTCATATATACATACTTATAAGCAGATTTCTTTCTCTTAGCCCTCTAGCCATCTTACGTAGTTGTATAAGATACAGATGGAGTAGAATGAGTTGTCTAACATGACAAGTCAGAGCAGGACATAGCTGCAGCTGTGAATAGAAGTGAAATCATTTCAGTGGCTCAGTAAGACCACGGAGAGAGGAAAAGTCATTAACCAACAGACAGTCAACATTTACAGAGCGTCGCGCATAGAAACCGGCTTGTTCACCTGTCATCACTTAACAGATAAATTACTCAGACAGTCTGGTGATTTAAAATAATTTTTGTTGACATATTAAACGCTGTGTTACCTGTTTTGTTTGACTCATTACTATTTTTCATAAAAAGTGACGCAGTCACCGCCTCCCACATCAAGCCAGTGATTTTTTCCGGTGCAGCAGTACAAAAATGTGACCGAGTTTATGTAAATCACAACAAGTAATCCCTCTTCAGTCTGTCTGCTCACAGCTGGTGTTAAGGAAAAAAAATGGGAGGAAGATAAATGGAATTCAATCAAGAGAGACTGTGTGTGAAAATCTGCTTTTCTCCGTTAATTAAGGTGATTTGAGCGAGGGTGTCTGTTAGTGGCTCCAGCCAATCATCGAGCAGCAATTACATTTCTGAAAAGGGCAGTGAATATTCAATTTCCTTCAATCAAGGACTGTTACGAATGCCAGATAGATTCAGACAGAAGCGATCCACCCAGGAGCTTAAATACCAGCATTAATAACACATAATAACACAAACTGAGTCTTAAGATGATAACTTGAATGCATCATAGCTATAATATAGTGTCTGACATGCTCCTGCCTCTGATCTCTTTCACTTCAACTGTATAGCTTATCATCAACAAAGAAACCAGGTTGCATTTTATGTACTGTGATGATGCAGCGGTGGTGTGTATATTTAGGCTCATAAAAACGAAAGCTTTTCCATCTAATTTATGATAGCATGTGCACAGCATGTGTTTTCTTGCGTGTGCTGGTGTATATCCTCTGCTCAGTGAAAGCAAGAACCACAAAGAAAGTGGCGATTCTCCAAAGGCCTCGTGGCATTTAGGAGTCCCAGCCACTCAAAGAGGCACATTTATGAGACCAAAGTCACCTCATAGCGAGTGAGTAGACTGAGATCTGAAAAGAAAGATGAAATTCCTTTCAGTATCATCATGCAAGCAGATTGTGATTGTTGGAATGCAAATCTGGAAGCTCTATATCTTCGGTTCGCATGTCACCTGAACACACACTGTACTTAAGTGTGATTCACTTAATACCAGTGCATTCACTGCATGAAAGAACGCTGACACCCATCACAGAATGAAAGCACAGCTGCAAACCTTTTTTTTTAATTTCTTAAAGAAACATGACAATTAGGAGTAAACAACTTTGCTGAGCACCAAAAGACATGAATTACATGGCAAGTTACAGCGTGTCTTTACAACTGACACAAGGGTTAACTTTGCACCACACATTCCATGTAGCTGGGAACTATTATCTCCAGCCACCAATCTCCACCCACCGCGCACACAAACACGTAAACACAAGCTTCTGGTGCCTTGCAGATGAGCTGAACTGTACTGTTTAAAGAAAAAAACAAAACGATCTGGGACAGCACAGGATTCAGCGCTTTAAACTGGGCTGAAGTTGAAGCTTTGCTTGATAAAAGCCCATCTCTTGAGTTTAATTGCACTGACAGTGACAGGCAAACGAGCTGCACTCCCACTGTGAGACTTCCCTGTAACCTTGAAGCCGAGGACGGCCGAATGCATTAGCGGTGACAGAGACAGGCTGAGAACTACAAAGATTGACAGACTCAGACTGGCAGGACGAGAAACACAGAGAACTATTGTCCACTGTAGAGATTAAAAGCTTTGCTCTTGACTTGCCTTGCACCAACTCAAATCTAATATAGTCCTTTGGATTAGTCAAGAACCTTTTTTAAATCCCACTTACACACACAAAGATGCTTAAAAAAATACTGTCAAACAGACATAAAGTCAAAGAAGGAGGGATAAAAGTGAAAGAGGTTAACTGAGGGAAGCTTGTCTCTTACCCTCTCTGCACTGTTCCTTCGAAGAGTCCCCACCGGCAGCTTAAGCATCAGCCGGCGGGTTCTCCCGGGCGTCACCGCTCCCTGAACCACCATAGTACGCTCCAGAGTGCGCGTGTCTGTGGGTGTGAGAGCATGTGTGTGAGAGTGTGAAGTGGGTGTCCTCGCTGTCCCGTCCAGCCTGACAGCCGTAGTTCACGCGAGCTTGCGCGTGGCGGTGTTAGAGGGAAGGAAGAGTGTGATGTGAGCGTAGCTGTAGAAGTCCCACACGGGTCCTATGTGCCTCTCTCTGCTTCTGTTTCCCTCTGTGTTAAAAGGCTTCCCATTCTGCTCCACACAGTTACACTCCGCTCTGCCGCTCATGAGGTGAATGAGTGTGTAAGAGTGTATGGGAGGGAGAGGGAGTGTGCTTTGTCTCTCCTCTCTTCTCCCCTCTCCAGCTTTGGCAGCTTCCCCTCCCTTCCTCACATACTCACTTCCTTCAGTCAGGGGCTTAACCAGGTCACTGGATTAATGTGACGTTACAGCTCTTATTAGCATACGCACTTGTGTCACATGACTCAATAATTATTGTGTGTGAGCATATATACCCCCACCACCCACACAGCCCTTACAGGGAATCACGTGGGGAACCTCAAAAGGAATATGGGATGTTTTGCCATCTGGTAGGGAGATTATCTTCGAAATCCCACATCCCAGCTTTCTCTCCCTGCACTGTCTGGAATAGAACACAAAGGAAGAATACATACACACTCACTAGCATGCATCCTCACAGACCAGCATGCATGTTGCTCATGCATGCAGATATTGATCATATTATCACTCGGTTCTTTGCCTATATGGGGGCAACTGTGGCAATTGGCCAGAGTTTTTTCCACAAAGCTGTGACAGCAGTGGACAGTTTGGAGTATCGATCTGGCCTTTGCGGAGACCTTTTATCATGGTAAAACCGCAGCCGTAGAGATCTGCGACTAGCTGCGGCTTCATTCAGCTGAGTCAGTCCTCTGTATCCACCATTGTGGTCTTTACATGTCCATTAAAGCTATTGGAATCAAGAGTTACTGCTGCACCTTGTCATATCTACATCATCACTCACTCCTGTGCTCTTTTTTTACTCCGGCACATCAATACTAAGCTGTCAGCTGATTAAATAAAGTGAATCGACACGCGCTCACATATGCAAAGCTGTTAGGTATGCACATATCCATGCACACATGCACAGCTGCGCACATCTCGAGAAGGCAAGGTAACCATTGCTAACCAGTAACACTGGAAATATAAACCTGTAAGATTTAGCTTGGTCATCCCAGTCAAGAGGTGAACTGATGCTGGATCACAGAGCAAAAATTTAGAGTAAAGTGATTAAAATGAGCAAACTAACCAACTTCTTCCTTCTCCCATATCATTTCTTTAATTGAGGATCTCTGACAGCTTTCGTTACACGAGACTATATATGTCACACACACACAAACACACACACAAAAATACCCCACACATTGTGTTAAAGCCAAGAGCCAAGCATACAGGAGGAAATCATCTGCAGTGGTAATCCCCAGAAAGCATTATTTATTCATCACCCTGGCCTCCATCGGTGTGTGAGTGACTGTGGCCTACATGAGAAATATCAGAGGGCTATTTTTAAACTTGGTGTGCAGACATCCAGGTCTAACAGATAAGGAACCAAAATGACTTGGTTCATTTCTCTCTCCCTCTCTGCAATATGACTGGTACTCTGTGTGGTGTGCTTCCTTGACATTAATTCACATCGTGATGACATAGTTCAAGCTCTGCTGCTGATTGGGGAGACAATGCACAAAATCCTGTACTGTACATCCCCTTGACAGTGAGATGAAAATGCACCCTTCTAATAGAGCACTTAAAGTTTGGTTTGCGATCCTTTGTTCTCTTCTTTTTTTATTTGCTTCTTTATTTATTTATTTTTTGCTTGAAATGTGCAATAAACTCCTCAAATCCACAAAGGTGATAAGCCCTCTTCTTGACAGGAGGGAGAAAAAAATAAAGGCAAGTAAAAACAACATGCTACTATTCTTGATGCCTCGGGCTGCTTGCACAATGACCCATTTCAGTCAACAAGCACATAAAGCACATAAAAAAGTAAAGCAAACGGGATTTGCGCTCGGTAACAAAATACATGAAATATAAACCTGTGTACATGATAAAGAGCAAAAACATAAATTTGTAGGAAAAAGCTAGGAGATTCTGACAAGCTTTGCTTCACAAGCACCCGCTGTCCTCAAAGTGAACCATCAGCTATTAATACATTTGCAAAAAAAGAAAAAAAAAACTGCAGAGAGAGGAAGAGAAAGAAAAGAAAATCTACGCCTGAGAGACGCTAATGAGGGAAACAAAGCAGCTGGATTGTCTGGGTTTTATTTCTGCTGTTCTTTTTTTGTGCGTGTCTGCTTAGTCTTTGTTCGTAGTTGCAACCATAAGAAGCGATGGTTCTCCAATGCTAGACTCCCGGCATTGTGATGCATTAATTTACCCTGATAACCCAGCCAGTCTCTGCCCACGGCTGTCTGACTCATCCCTATGGTCCTGCTCCTCAACTCTGTATGTTTGTGCGTCTGTGTGCGTGTGTATGTGTGTGGGAGTATGTGTTTATGGAAATGCCCTCTAGTTGGACCGACTCCCCGTCCCAAGCGGAATGGAGGGGGATTGACTGTTTACGTTTCAAGACACCACAAATTACAAAGGGTTGAGTTACAGCATCATCGCAGGCAAAACAGATAAACGATTGTATAGCTAAACAGTACCACCCTGATAGCGTAACTCGATTCGCTGCTCACTGTGTGCTTTCATCTGCGCTTCTACATGTATGCCAGCCTTGCATCTCCTGAGAGTGAGATGAGCAGAATGTGGGGCCTCCCCACCCTTCATCAGGCCAGAACCAATCATAATGACTTCTCCACAGGGAAGCATCCACTTCAATTACCATCTTCTCAGCAGTGTCTGCGTAAGAGAACCCGGGAAACACCATTACATGCTAAGAAAGGTAATGGATCGCCTGTGAGATTGTTTTATATGAGTCACAGTAAAAACTGGGGCATATTTGTGTTTCAGAGAGATTTGGTGCAACGCTAGGACAGGTTGTCCTGGTCAAACTGTGTCGCTCAGCACACATCTGCTCAACCTGTCTGTATGTGTGTGTGTGTGTGTGTGTGTGCGCGAGAGTGTGCGTGCAAACTGCAAACCTGCTTAGGTGTTGTTCCGTAATATTATTGTTCAAAGCGTTGGCACCAAAGCACTGCAGTCAGGCTGTCTTTCTAGCCTTAGGAACACAGAAGATAAATGTGGCCTTTAATAAAATCTTTGTCCAAGTGCAGTCCACAAATACACTGCTATTATCCAGCCATCTATGTCTTAACAGAATTACAATATATCATTCCAATGGGCCAATCAGCAGTCTATTAGCAGGGCAAAAACACATTTGAATGTGGTGCTAGATGTGCAATATGCCTCAGAGAAAAGCATTCAAAGCTTCTGAATTATTCACCCGAGTGTGCTGGAAGCCCTGAGCGTGTGCTGGGCCAGCTGACATCCGAATCTGAACCATGATGGAAATTGAAGGATGAATGATAATGGCTCATCGGTTTGATCCGTCTGCACATAAAATGGGATCGAGTTTATGATAATTTTGTTGTTGTTTTTATTAAATTTATTTATTTAATTCTGTTTGAATGATCCTGCTGCCAAAGACTAATGCGGCAAGTAAATGAGATACATCTGATTGCAGAAACTGACTATATTACTATACTTTTCAAACTTCTTTTTCAAAAGAAATTTGAATAATATCTTTCAAAAAAAGAAGTTTCTCCGTTCTTGTAAATATTTTCCACTCAGTAAATCGTACAAGACCCCCATAAATAAAAACAAATTGATTCTGCTATCAAATATTAGTATAACCAAACTCTGATATTGCTTATTTCTCTCAGCTGTTGTTGCCCAAAAGCTATCAAAACACAACAATGAGCCATTGCTGCACTGGGGGACATAGTTTTTTTTTCTTTTGTTCCATTAACATGAATAGGGACTGTAGTTTATTTTGAGTCAATCCCCTGATTCTGCAACTGCAAATAGCCCCGCACAAGGCATTATTTACTTCTTCTTCTTTTTGTCCAGCTTTTAAATATTTATATCTCCAGTAGTAACAAATGGGCTTGGGGCTGCAGGATGCAGACAGTGTAGAGAAAGACGGACTCAAATAACAATGAGAGATCGACTGACACATGCTGGTTTTGTTCTTCTTGCAGGATTTTTTTTTTTGTTAATAAGAAAGATACTTAAGTCACATCTCAATCAATATCGAGATCAAAATATTTCAGATTAAAGGACAATTGATTGCTTGGGAGCAAACGGGAGAGTGAGTGACGAGGTGCAAACAGAAAGGGGAAAGAGGTCAGCTCGCACTAGCTGAACAATTTTGTCACTGGTCAGAGAACTGGTCAGAGAACACACCCATTACATAACAGAATACTCTCACATAATACACTCAGTCAATAGCCAGTGTTTGAATCAACACATCTGCAGCAGTGCAGTCAAAAGAGAATAGTTTGCTAATAAAGAGGCTTTTTGTATGCATGTACTGTAGACACGCATGTTGTATAATTCCGTAGCAAAACTCTCATTGTGACAAGGAAGCGCTTGGTATCGGTACGTCACAGTGTTTGTGCTCCTGGCGGAGTGAATGCTCTCAGAGACCACAGGCCCTTTGTGACCAAATAGCTCTCCCAAAGATATAAACCAGTACTTTATGGCTGCTGGAAGCAGAGGAGACGATGGAGACGAAAACAAAAAAAAAAAGCAGAGCAGTGCATTACAGCTGTGATGGAAGCAAACCCATCCAGCTGAGGTCTTTCTCCTTTGGAAGAAACCGGGGGATGGGGGAGACGAGAAGAGATGTAGGACTAAGGAAGAGTAGGAGATGGAAGGATTAGTACCGCCTGCAGGCTGTATCATAGATGTGATGTTGGAAGAGATGATTGGGAGGTGTTTGTGGGGTGCACAAGGAGGAGATTCAATTAAACTACACAGGGATTGAATGCATTTTTAATCACGCTGCCTCAGTTGCTGATGTGACAGTCAGCCTTTGTGCTAGATTGCGAGGCATCCTCTGCAAGAGGAGTTGCCATGCCTCCCTGTCTGTGTGTCTTCTCCTCTCCTCATAGCTCAGCAGCACAATGCACAACAGCTCTGGCGTGAGATGATATGATGCCAGAAACCAGTATTTCATAGCAACAAGAAAAAAATCCAATCAGCAGATACAGATCACATTACTGGTTCATTAAATTTCAAAGGAGCACACATGTGTGAGCTTATTTTAACAGTGTTGAATTTAAAAAAAAACAACAACTTTGCTGACCCGAAATATCCAGCTTCCTGCGAGCGAATGTGGCAACAAAATAGTGACCTCCTTTTCTAGTAGTAAAAGAGGCTGTGAAGGAAGTTCATTGCCTCGGATCCTCTCAGCTTCCCTAAATCATTCATATGTGCAGCTGTGCTAATGAAAATAGCAGTGAGCCCTTGAATATAGCTGCGCACTTCACTGCTGCTCTAAGCCAGTGAGCAGCATAGATAGGGCTCTGGAGGTCTTTTTCTAGCAGAGGATGGAGAACTGCTGTCATTATTCTAATGATCCTTAATTTTCCTATAACGATCCTGGTCTCTGAGCTTAACTGTCCTAATTCACACATACACACAGTCAGACTTATTGAATACACACTTTACAACAAGGACGACTATATACAATATCACAGGCCTGATCCATAACACCATCTACTGCTGGTAAGTCTTCCAATATAAGTCCTTAATTCCCCCTTCCCTTACTTGATGGTTCACTGAAATAGGCTTCTGCGTAGCTCACGTCTGCATGTTGTGAGTGTTTGTGTATGCATGCATTGCCATATGCGCATACGTCTAGCCAGCAGTCTGGAATGTGTGCACACGATTTGAATATTTCTCATTTAAGTATGCAAAGTGGCCAGATAACCCTCTGTTTTCCACCCTCTTCCAGCAATTAGAGAAATAAATAAAAAAGCGTTCTAATTAGGATGTTGAGAGGAAATGTAGAGGAAGGAAGCATTTTCCTTACTCCAATTTTTCCGTCCCACATGCGGTGCATGAATAATCCAAATGTTGCTCTGGCCATAAACAGCAATCTTTATTGCCATGGTCATAAATCATCCTTTGGATATACAGAAAGAAAATGACCAAATCTCCAAAGTAGTTTGATGGATCCGCGCATGCAAAAAAAAAATCCCAGCATATTTCAGTGACACTGAAGCCCTGTGGCAGCGGATTGAATGCTGATAGTGCTCACTGAATATATATCTCAGGGAAGACAGATTACAGTTCCTTGAACAGATGCCTGTGCCTGTAAACAATGTTAAAGGGAAACAGCAGCTTAACGACCAAACTCATTACAGCAGCCGGCAGATCAAAGCAACCAGGGATTCTGATGTCACATTTACAAAGTGTGTCTGTCTGTGTGTGTGTGCTGAGGTAGACCATGTAAGCTGCATGTGTTTTTGTATCTAAATGTCTGTGTGGGATGCAGTTCTAGCAGCCCAAAATGCTTTAGCAACCACAGGGATCTGAGTAATCTACCTCTATCCAAGCGTCACAAGCGACAGAAACACGCCTATCACATCCATCAGACTTTCCATCTACTTCTCATTCCTCTTTCATCCCCCATTTCCTCATTCTCGATTCCCAATTCCTTTACTTGGAGATTTCGTTCATTGCTAATCAAAAGATTTATAGCTATCGAGAGATAAATATGAAGGATGCAGACCACAGAAAGTAAGCCCACTGCCTACATTTAATACTTTCGAGTTGGTTGGACAAAAGCTCCTCATACGCTGAGTTAAAATTTCCAAAGTTTTAAGTCCCTGGGCTAACCTTATGTTGACTCACATATTAGGCCAAGCAATTCAGGTTATATTCCTGGTCAGCCAATTTATTCCATAATTCTCCCTAAGCAGAGAATTTGATGGTTAATAAGCATGTGTTTTCAGCACCAATTAAGAACAGAGCATCTGGAATGTTGCATGAACATATGTCAGCCCCCATCTCCAGCTGAAATTATGCGCTGGAGAGGTCACCCATATAAAACACAGAGAAGATGGGTATATTAAAGCATTTTTTAAAGAGATGTTAAAACAATGTTGAGCAAGAGAAACTGTGGAGAAACTTACGAAAACGTCCATAAGCATGTGTTCCAAGGTCACCTCTAAGTCCTCGAGTCGTGCAGAAAGAGTCATCGTTCAACTGATCAACAACCACGGCAACAAAAAAAGAAGTAATTTTTCTACTAAGTACTTAAGAAAAATTCTCTTTCTCTCTTTTATTCAGTTCGCTCATGGGATTAATTCTCATAAATAACTTAAAGAAAGTAATAAAGCCATATCAGCTATATAATATCCAATTCTTCCAAGGAGTTGTGCCAGTAACACTCCAACTTAACTTTTCAACAATTCACTTTTATTCTCCATCCACTGCAAGATTCCCAAATGGCCAGCTGTAACAAACAAGACTATCTCCAGCAAGTTTGGCTCCCAAATCTCCTCTTCACATCTAAGTTATGATCCATGAGAGAAATGAAGACACTGACAACTCCCTGGCAGAGGGAGGGCAGAGGGTGGTCTCACTGTTCTTGCTAGGATGCATAGAGGAGGCGTACGGCTTGATGGGAGAACTGACACTCAGAGAGGCAACTATTTTGTGACAAAGTCATATGTCTGACTTTTTTAATATCGCTCTAACATTTTCCAAGTTGTTTGAGTTATCTCTACCCTCTTTTCACATTTCTCTCTCCCCTTCTTGTTCTCGGCGCCTTTTCAGGTCTCTGTCCACAGTGGGCGTCTTTGTGCGGAGGGAGAGCCTGGGGCAGCTGATGCACAGTTCTGGGTGCTCTTGGCTGGGGTCATCCTCTCTCACACTGGGCCTCTCATCAATGGGCCTTTGTGGTAGCCTCATTAAGGGTTGGCCTTGGATGCTGAGGCTCTCATAGACACACAAGGGGGAAAACAAGAGCGATATGGCCTGGATCTATGACTGGAAGCTTATGTAACAGTTGCAGCAGGGGTGGGGCGGGGGTGGGGGGGGGGGTGGGGGGGGGGTTGTAGAAGGCAGGGTATGTGGGGGAGACTGGAGGCGGGAGGGGGAGAATAAGGGTGCATAGCCGAGGGGGCAGTAATTCAGTAAGAGGGAAAGGAGAGCAGAAGCGAGGGGAAGCAAGGAGACAGAGGATGTTGGTGGGACACTCCTTGGAGAGTGGTTGCTTCTGTTTTTCTGGCGGGAGCCGGTGGAATGTACCCCCCACCACCACTATTCTGTGTTCATTAACAAGAAAGAGAAAAAACAGAAAGGCCGGATCAGACTGAAATGAGTTTAGCTGGGCCGGACCAACAAACAGGATGTGAGTGCACAGAGGAAGACTTTCTGCATTTACTATCAGAATTCAGGCTACAACAGGAAGCTGCAGAAGATCATAGTAACAACACAAAAGTCCGGAAATAAGCCAAAGGACTAATTAAGCAACCAGTTTCAGACATAATAATTAATTAATGTCCCTGCATTGTTTAAGCTGATGGCCACATCCATCATCGTCTCCATCTTTTGACTCCACAATTAACCGTTTTCTAACTGTTCCAATTACTTCATCTCTCACTGGGTGTCACAGACATCCCTCTAAAAAATTTTTTCGAGCCAGTCCTCCTCGTCCTGCCCTATTTTCCTAATCCATGCACTCCCAGAATGCCAATGGCCTATGCTCTCTAAACTCTCTTGGGTGTGAGGTCATCATGAACTCATGAACTCATCAGTCCTCACATTCAACTCTGCAGTCCAGAGGACTGGGGTGCAACTCACAGTTTTGCACTGTGATTTGATGTTGTTACGTCCCTGCAAATGAAGTCTAGGGGAAGGGGTGGGGAACAGTAACAAATAGGGCTGGGAAAGAATGAAAAGGAAACCAGACAGAGAGGTTTAGCATAAACACACATATAAGGACACATTCAGACCCCATAATACACACAACTGGGTGTTAAAGAGTGCACATCCATCAGTCCTTTGTTGCCCTCAGGAGGCCATCCCGCCTTCCTGAAGCTCCTAATGCTGACTGCTGTGAATATGTAACACCCATAATAACTTAGAAATATCACTCTAATTTTCATCTGCATGCTGCATGAATTATAAATATCCGCTAGCGTGGTGAAGATTGATAGTATATGACCATTAAGACTTGCGAGGCAGGCAGCTCATGGAGTCCGAATGCCAAGAGGAGTGTAGAGATAGCGGCAGGTAGCCTAGCCTAGCATTTATAATTAGAGAAGAGCTTAACCCCCAACTGAGAGACAACGCAGGACAGCATGTCCCGGTGTGACTCCTTCTTGGCACGAGCAGGGTTAAAACCCAGATTTCTCTGTATAATCTAGACTGTGTGTCTAAGGGAACATAAATAAAGACAGTGGAATGAATCCTCTGTGCAATGTTTTTACGACAGGTGACTCACAGAGAGCTGAATATCTCCTCACCTCTTTGGATAAACCAATTATGTTCCCTCATGCACAACTGCAAACTCACAGGCACTAATAAATGTGCATACTCGAACATATTGGCATGCGACTGACAAAGGTTTAATGTAAGACTGCTTTGCGTCGATTATCATATGCACAGATACACAAAGACTACCATATGTATTCATATACATATATATAAAAGTAGAATTAAATACTAGCTACTTCAACAAGCATATTGAACTATATTTAACCGTTATATGCTTTGTCACCCCCTTTAGCTAAAAAGCTGCAGTGTATGCTGTACTTTAATATGAATCAAGCTGGAACAGTGAGATGTTTAGTATTTTTTGCAACCATAAGTTTCCTCCTGAAAGCTGACCGTCCCACTAATCCCATAATCAGAAAGAGCACCAGAGTGGCAGCAGTACAGATTGTGCATCACAAAATGGGCCTTTAACAAGACTCTCTGATTCTTCTTCACACTCAAAGCTCCGAGGACAGTTTTTCTCTTTAAATCTAATTTTAGGCGAGAGTACAGAGCGTGCGCCTGTGTGAGCCTGATTGATCATGATGTCCACCTGGTGTGCAAAATAGGGATATGTGCTAATCAAACTCCTGGCAGCCTTCCAAGTCAGTTGAGGTTTGTATACATACAAGCATTCAAAAATAGTAGGGCCACCTATTCCAGACATGTTGATAAAGCCTCTTAAGCACCTGTCTCCACCTAACTGTCGAAAGAGTTTACTGCCAGCTTTAACATTGGACGGGAAGGCATTTAAGTCCAAGCACTGCACTTTACAAGCTCGCATGCCTGTTGTGGTGACCGCATATGGTTTGACTGGCCAGTTAAATGTCATTGCGTGATGCGTTTTCTCTCTGATTAAAGCTCTAGCAGAAATTTTTACATGATGCAAATGTTTTTGTCTTTTTATCTTTGTTGACAGTTTGTCTCTTTTTCTCTGGGTTATAAACGACAGGCAGCGCAGATGCAAAGGATTCTGCTAAATCATTCACTTCATCGCTGTTAGTAATGAGAATTTTGCTGTGTCATTCCGCAACCCAAATCTGTCATTCCACAATGCAGGGAATGGCTCTGTGTCTGTCTGTGAGACTGTGTGCATTTGTGTGTGTGTGTGTGTTTGCAGCATTTCTAGAAATACCTGTGAAGAGTGAGGCAGGTGCACGCTACTATCTTATGTCATTCTGCAGTGAAAGTCACCTTGGATTTTAAAGGGACCCATTCACACTCAGACCGCAGAAAATATCCTTTGAAAGATCTGAGGAGAAAATGAAAAGAACTTCTGATATGCGAGGGGATCAGAAGCCATTCACAAGAATAATACACACCTTACACCTTTTCTCCCTTGGTTGGAGCCGCTGTCTTGCTTGTTCTATACACAAGCCACTCGCCACAGAGTATGTGTGTGTCTTGGATGCACTGAGCAGACAGAATGCGACAGAGGCATATTTTAGGGCCTGGTTGTATGAAGGCACTGGATTGAGTCATGCTCCAGGATTTTCTGCCCCAGTAAACTTAGCCCACTTTACCCAGTGCCGAGGAGATTCACAGCCTCCGCTATGCAGGGAAACAAACAGGGATAGACGTATTCAACCACACCATAAGAAAACACTGTTTCCTTGATTTAACAATTAACACTCAGTTTAAAAATATGCACGCTCGTCTGCCTGCAACTCTGCCCAACTTTTTATGAATTACTCTAGCATGCAAGCAGCACACTCACATCAACTTAGGATCAAGACATGCACGTGAGGCGCTCTCCCCCCAAACTCGGCACACACACAGTTGGGAATCTGATTTGTAGCAGTGTGAGCGTTAAATGTTTGATGATGCGGCTACATATTTAATCTTTACAGACCAGATCATGGTGGGAAATGGGTTATACACGATTGTACTCCCAACGGAAAACATTGGGTTACTGAGGGGGGAAAAAGAGGCAAACATGGTTTTAAGGCTTTTAATATGTTTCTGTGACATCTTAATTGCTATTTCTAAATTTGGAGACATTCAGTTTAGACATTAATAAGCAAATCTGCAGTTTAAGTAAACATCAGTGTTGAATGCCAGGCATTTTTCAACTCGAAGTTATTTTAATGTTTTGAATTGCTTTGGCAACAGAGATTACTGCTGAAACCCCATAAACTAATGTAAGTGTTCCTGTATTGCTCACACCCATGCCACACAGTTCTCATTCTTTAGACCTTTGGCTCGGCCATATTTGTCTACATGCAGGATGCAGCTGTGCTTATAACTCTCGTAAACCTCTCAGCCCGTCGTAACTACACAACTCTCCTCCTTTATAGACATTAAATCATTATGATCCCTCAGGCACGCGGGCCACAAATTAACGAAGCATGTGCATAAACAAATACAAAGTACAAAGAGGATGCACCTGTAAACCCCCCCCCCCCTCCCCCCACACTCATACTTGCATTTCCTCATGCTTCTAATGAGCTAACATGAACTAGTCATGCTATAACCCTCAACACATATGCATGCTTTCTCCCAGGAGGGCAGTAACCCAAGCCAGACGGTGCCAGCTCCACCTCTTGCTGCAGGCATGGGACTAAGCTGCTTGTTACTGTACAGATGGGCCCCACACCTCTGACAGGTGCTCCGGCTCAACTTCTACCACGCAAACCAATGGCAAATGCATTGCCAAATGACTCAGGCTTTGTCTTTTTTAACGTGCAGAGGAGGAAGGGAAGGAGAGCCCCCCCGGGGTACAGCAAAAGAAAGACGTAATTTGAGGAGATCATCTCCACCTCCTGACATTACTCGAGGCCATCCTTCTCATCATTGCGAAGGGAAAATGTCGAACAACATGGCAGCTTGTGTTTATGGTTTTATTCGCTGTATCAGAACTGATAGTCAGCTATTACTCGCCTTATCTTTTAGCAAACACTTCACCTTATTTGTGTTTCTCTGCTGTGCAGAACGAATGGATGGGATGAAAGAAGAATCCAGAAAGACACTGGGTTTATAGAGAGAGGCAGCCTGATGCCACCTGGGGCCATAGCCAGACAAACCAGTCACCTCCCACCCTCCTCTGTCTTTGTCCTTGCTACACCTCCTCATCTGCACCCCAGTCAAAGAAAAGATGTGCTGTGACAGACAGTGCTTGATCACTCCTGGGTCTGTCCAAGCCAGGGTCACGTCCCATGATATTTACCACATATTTACATTCAGAGCCAACTATTGCCATGGGAACAGAGGTGCTATGCAAACTATGAAAGGGAAAGGAAGGAATAAAATGGTATAAGCTGACCACATGAAACATTAAGGACTGGAGGGAGACGAGAGAAAGTCTGCTGGGAGGGAACATGGGGGGCAAATCCCACGTAATTGCCCCTCTAGCAGACAGCAGGGGTAATAGGATGGCCACTCAGTCACTGACACAGCTCATAATTATTAATCAAGCTCAGCATTTAACATATGCTCCCCTCCCTTTCAATCCTCACTCACTGGCGCCCCATCATTTTCCTCTCTTGATTTCACTTATTCTTTCATTGCTCTTCTTTCCACTCACTGTCTCTCGTGAACAGCAGGAGATACAGGATGAGGTCATTGATTATATACCTCACTGTTCTTCAGTCAACACACACAGATGATCTCCTGTTCTGAACCTGGGTACTCCACAACCACTGTGTTGCTGAGAAAGTTGTGATGACAATGATGAAAGGAAATGCGGTGTACAGTTTTGCTCTTATCTGAACCAAACAGCCAGCGCTCATACACAGCAGAGCAGCAGACCACTGCCGATTAGAGCAGAGGGTCTCTGCTTATTGGCCCCATACATCAGAAAGGACACAATGAACAGCTGACAGCTGCAATCTAAAGCAACATCAGGAGTTTTTTTCTTTCTCTCGCCTTCTTGATGCTTACCGATGTGAAGAGGAACTTAAAACCTTCATATCCAAGAACGAAGTACAAAAATAACTTCAGGGCCCATCAGGACTGCTCTTCCTCAGGTGGACTTTCAAGTGCTGAGCTTGTTATTCAGAGGAGCCTTGGGAAAGATTAGGAATCCCATCGCACAGCACACTCTGGTGGTAAGAGGGTGGAATGCACTGCATACGTGAAAGTAGTGTAAATGGTGAATAAATGAAGACAAACAGCTCATGTGAATGTAATTAAAGCATATCGGGGGGAAAATACACTTGAAAAAAGGCACAGCAGATAAAAGCTGATCTAGAGATCCACAACAGCAACGTTTCTACAGGGCGGTTACCACTGAACTCACCTGGCAGCTCTAAGAAACAACAAACATTTGCTCTCAAGAACTTTTTTATGTTTTAGGTATTTGTACTGCACCATTATTTCTAAGCTGCTCAATTCAATGCCAATGTACATAATAATACCCAACATCCACCTGCACCCATTTTAGAAACCTGTTAGACGACATTTCATGTAAGATTGATGGTGTACTGAATAAAAGAAGTTGGACTCGTCTTCATGATCTGCTTTTTACTTTTGTGTGTTATTAGACACTTCCTTGGTTTTGTTCAACCTCTGCACAAGTGCTGACATGCATTTTGAGCATTATGCATGTCCTGTGTTTAACAAAAAGATACTGGGAGGTTAATGGTTAGCAACGATATTTATTAGTATTTACCAGAATTAGTGCATCAACCTTTGCCGGTGCGTGTGTCTGCGTGCGTGTCTTAAATGTTATTCTGTAATTGCAAGAAAATTAAAGTAGAAGGGTTAAATCCAGATGTTTTCCATATAAAATATATATATCTACATTAACTTGTGCCGTTTTATAACTACATATATTAATTTAAATCACTTGAAAAAAATACACACACACAAAAAGATGTACATGCAAACAAAGCACACAGCAAATAACACCAGCTGCTGCTGAAAACCAGACACATCCGCATACAAACACCTCAAGACGTTTATTAATGGCCTTAACTGCAATGGCAGATGCTCACGTCTGTTCAGAAGAAAATGCACATCCGTGTATGTGCAGACACAAATACACTCAGGGGTGAGTTATAAATCTGACACACGTCACCTTTAATTGCTCTAACAAGCCATAATGAGAGCATCAGAGGTCAGAGAGACACTTAGGATGATGTAAATATTCCTAGGAGGATGGATGAGCATCAATCTGGCAATGCTGATTTCATATTTTGGTTTAATTCAGCGTAATGGCAGCTGTCTACACAGGGGAGAAGAGAGGTAATAGGATACCTGGCAAACACTGCACAGAGTCCACAGATTGAAAAGGATTGGTGGAAAGAATAGAAATGTAAAATAAAACACCCAGCATTTAGATCGCTTATGCAATAAGCAGTAAAATGCATGCTTTTTATTTAAGGGAACTCAAAGGTTTTATGTCTTAGTCCTAACTGAGAATTGTCAAGGTGTCTTAAAGAACCCCCTACCCCCTCCAAGTCCAGTCTTTGACTATAAGCAGATTCTTTCCCCTCCTTTATCCCGCCAACGTTACATCTTTTCTTCTTTTTCTCCATTCATCCTCCTATCTATCAGTTTTTCTAAGCAGTCCTGAACCCACCCCTCCCAGCCCCACTGCTAGGAAACTGACAAGCCAACATCAATTAAGCTGTCTAGTGGCACCGCATGGGTCCATATGTCTGGGGCTGTACACATAGATGTTATGGAGCATGCAAATTGACCAGTGTGCATGCGTGTGTTTGGGGATGTGCACATTTTGAGTCTACAATGCATATGTATGCAAAAGCGCTCAATGTCTTTGTCTCCTTGAGCAGCCATGTACATAAATCATGAATTAGCCATTAGCGCACTAGAGCGTAAAAACCGCAAATGTAAAACTGTTAAATGCTGTTTGATTAAAGACATTTGGGAAAAAAACAAGAAGGAAGCCTCACTAAACCTAAAAGGAAACAATTGAACTTAAAATTCTACTAGAAATCTTCATAAAGTGCAAAACTGTATTTTGGTCAACAGACCTAAATACTGTTTTATGGTACCTGAATTTGAAAAAGACAATGTTTGTTTCGTTGTTGTTTTTTGTATTAGTGTTTATCATCCTTTTTTTTCTTCTTTTTTTTTTAAAAATTCGTACGGGCACATTTGGTGTGCTCTGCAGTTTTTGTTGATGTTAACACGCATCGAGTCGAGTGGGTTCAGTTTCTTCTTTTTATCTGTTAGAAAAAAATTCACCATGAGGCAATATGCTAAATGGATACCCAAGCAAACAGCCATCAGCACAGCAATAAAATCCTTTGCAGCTTCACATTTGCTGCTTTGACAATTAAGCTTATCCAGGTTAGAAGCCAGAAACTCCACAGCCACAGGCTGAAATTGAGACTCGTGGCGGTGGTGGTGGTGGAGTGATTGCAACTTTCTAATAAAGCTGGAATTCCTCAGTGCATGCGAATGGGTCAGAATGGTGCAACTGTGATTTATTTATTTCTTAACACCATTACAAATACAAATAAGTATGCCTCTTTTCTCTCTCTACCTCTCACCTCAGGGCAGTTATATGGTCAGCCAATCAAATCTGAGTAGACCTGCTAGTAACCGCTGCAAGCTTACTCTCTTCATCTATAAAAGGTCACAGTTCAAAGCCCAGGGGAAGACATATAGGGTGGCTTAAAGTATGGGTGTAATGGGCTAGAAATGGTGAGTCTATGATGGTGCAGAGGGGAAAAATGACAGAGTAAATGGTG
Source organism: Rhamphochromis sp. 'chilingali' (assembly GCF_963969265.1). Lineage (NCBI taxonomy): Eukaryota > Metazoa > Chordata > Actinopteri > Cichliformes > Cichlidae > Rhamphochromis > Rhamphochromis sp. 'chilingali'. Next base: position 60,344,389 of record NC_137930.1, on the reverse strand, counting down.
GAAGAAGTGCTTAAGTGTGGATGACTAGAGGAGATAAGAAAATGATTTATGGTTTCAGGGGAAAAAAAAAAAGAAAACTCTTATTTCCTGGGTAAGAGTATGCATGAGTATTTGTGTATTTATAAAATTCATCTGTGCAACATAGCTGAACAGATAGGGTGATGTATGATACCTCTTAGAGCCAGTGTCACCCACTGTAGGAATTCTGACACTACTAATCCTCTGTAGGTTCATTAGAGATACTTGTGTGGTTGAGCAGTGGTGATTACATTCTAATACAGGAAATATAGCATTACATTTGCCATTTGGATTGTCTAAAGGCTTACGGCAGTGCAGTCAATGTCTCTTGAGACGCTATTCTATATAAGTACATAGATAGAGTCAATATCTAATAATGGGACTGCTGCAGGCTTTTTTATTTTAAAAGATAGGGTTTAAACACTGACAGAAATAAATGCACCACGCTATAGCGAAATTATCTTTACGACGGTTCTCGTGTTATGTGCTCTACCTATCTATGTGAAGACTAATTCTGCCCTCCCATCTTTCAATTGCTTTCTGTGAAATTATTTTAAAACGCCTCAAGACTAATGACAGCCAATGAAGTGGAAAATCTGCACCCCGCGTTTCCATGACAACATCAAGTGCTTGGTTTGCTTCTCCAGTTGTTCAATTGCGCCCTGATTGATCTCATCGTTTGGAACTCTTCAAGGGGACAAGAGCCCATTTGACATGCTTGACACCAAAGGGTACGCTCAAATGCACACACATTTACACGACCAGAGGTGGTGCATGGCCGCTGGGCTGCGTCTTCAAAAATGGGGAAAGAGACGTTCAGCAGAGAGGAAACGCTTCAAACAGGGAACTGTGGGAGGAGGACTCTCTCAACATGGCATCCCGCCGATCTAATCTTACTCTGCAGAGCAAGAGTTGAGCCTCTTTTTATCTTAATCTGCCTCTCTGCATGTCATCAGTGCACGGGTGTTGCAGGTGGGTTTGTGAATTTTTGTGAATTAACAGACGCTAATAAGGATAATATATAGCTAATAAAGTTCATATATATTATATATATATATTATCGGAGCACTAGGTGCGGTGACTTCCAAATTAGGCGAGTGGCTCCAGCAGATCCCAGGAACAACATCGGAGATCTCTGTCCAGAAGAGCACAGTCCTAGGAACAACTAAGATACTGCGCAGGACCCTCAAGCTCCCAGGCCTCTGGTAGAGGACCTGAGCTTGAAGGATTGACCACCCGTAGGGGCGAGTGGGGAATATATATAATAATATCAACAATAATCTTTAAAGTATTATCACCATATACAGATGTGTGAGGCAAAGCATATACAATATCATATGCGCCTTATACAACTATCAGAGCTGTTGTGTACCTTTTGTCCAAATGGGACAACGTTTCAGTACAGGAATAACACAGCAAGTAGTTGCACTCTAACATTACCTGTGATTGTATTCTACATCATTCAACATTGTAAAATGACATTTAAGAACATTAAAATGCACAAACATAACAATAGAAATGTGGCTGAAGAGGTGTGCCATTTATACACAGTCCCATGATATCATAGGGCAGCAGCGCAGCTGTTTGTACTTCAGCAAAAAACTATAATCACAACATAAAATCCAATGCAGCCCATAACGGAGATTTCCCTTGACAGTGCATTTATTAGGCTAAGATGATGACAGCTGGGAGATGTGGCTCTACATTCAGTGTACATGTAACTGTGTGTGTGTTTGAGTATGTGTGTTCATGTGTGTGTCTGTGCCTCAGAACCCCAGCATGTGTGTTTGTTTGCATTTGCCCCATGTGGTTTCAGCAACCAGACATCCCTCTGCTGCGTACTTTGGCCTTTAAATGCTGCCAGCTAACCTGCTGTTCATTGTGAGAGAGAGAGAGAGGGAGAGAGAGAGAGAGGACTGAGCAGGCTGCCAAATGCAGCCCCACCTTTTGCTGCAAATCTGAAGCCCACCATCCTGGCCTTTCACTCGTAATTATATTAATCCAGACAGCGAGGTCGGCTTCAGGCATGCACGTATGGAGAACACAACAATTTGGGATTTTTTTTTTTTTTGGGGGGGGGGGGGGGGGGGGGGGGGGGGGTGCAGTGCATCCTCAGGGAGGGAGGTGTGTGGATGTGTGTGTGTTATTTAAACTGGGTATTCTTTAATGGACTAAGTGCATGTTTGCAGAAGAGTGTGTGTGCATGTGCAAGCCCATGGCCATTTTTCTAATGGCACCATCTGTCATGGGCAACTGGACAAACACACACACACACACACACACACACACACACACACACACACACACACACACACACACACACACACACACACACACACATTAGGGCTGAAGGATTCAGGGAAATATCAAATTCTGATTTTCTTCAATGCTATTGCAGTCCTTTTTGGATTTTTAGTAAAATGGTGCACGTCTGTATTCACCATGTGACCACATTTGTTACTTTTTGGATTTTTGAGACATTGCGATGAGATCCTATGAAAACATTAATTGCTCTGCATTTTAATGCAAGCATGATAAAAAAAACAAATGTTTTTTAATTATCAAAGAGCATACGCTCACACACACACGCACAAATTCTCATGTGAAGAAATACAACCAGTTGAGGAAAGAGCCTGGAGATGAGAGAGGCAGTGACATAGTGCTGAAAGAGAAAGCGAACTAAACAACACGAGTGAGAGAGGAAGAGCAGAGGAGTCTCTCTGGTTAGACTGACAGAGCATTGACAGGGTTACTCTCTAGATAACTACTCCTCATTGATCCACTAACATACAGGAGGAGCTGATTGGAGAGAGGATACACAAGACACACACCCGCACATTTACGCCGTACTGTGTGCACAAAGCGTGCCCTATAAAAGCACACACGGTCTCCAGAGAAAGATTTCTATGAAGTTTGAGCTCCTTGTTCTACTGACCTATATGCATATATTAGACACAAGAAGGGGAAACCTACAGGGAACTCTATTTTTCTTTTTAGGAGTCTGTGAGCGCATCTTTCGGGTTTGCAAGGGCCAACAGAATCTGGATGTACCCTCAAGTCTCTCGTTTACAAAAAAACAAAAAAAACAAGAAGAGGACAGTGCGCAGAGTTAAGATAAAGTTTGGAAATTAAGTGCAGTGAGATATTTGTCCTGACTAAAATAAACTGCAACTGTAAGAGCACATTGAAAGACACAGAGAAAATATAATAGCAAGGGGTACATGTGAGCAAAGTTTATGGACTGGCTACTAACAAACTAGCTACTTTTTTTCAGATTCCCCTCAGGATTACTTTGCTTACTGCATCCTGTATGCAATGTGTGTGTGTGTGTGTGTGTGTGTGCGTGTTGACCTGTTTTTCTGCTGTATGTAACTATGCACAGGCAACACAGACGCACAGCTCACTGATGCTTATTTTCATTTTCCTGCATCAGTGGCCTTTACTGTCATCCAAATAAAGAAAGAGAGTGCACATGGAAAAAAACTTGCTGGATTGAAGTAGAGAGAACAGGAGCTTTGGGGAGATATGACTACAGCTCTTCTAAAGGCCACTCGATAGCTGACACGGCCCTCTCAGCACAATTTCCCCATTTTAGTGAGCTGAGGATTAGGAATAGTGGAGCTTTTACAGGCTATAGCTGGTTCAATCTCTTAGTAGGTGTTGAACATCTTTTTGCACACCCTTGGAGTAAGATTCAGAAAGAATGAACTATTTAGTGGCTAAAATGGTCCTAAATGGGATAGCATTTTTTCTTTTCAGTTTCTTTTATTTACTTCAGGTGCAGTATTTGCTGTGAGAGTAGATGGCTCCACTTCTGTTGAGAAACAACACAGCATTACGCTGCTTCTGAAAACAAATATCTGGGATTTATTACCTTCCGTACTGTTCCTGAAAGCCACAAATCAAAACTCCTGCTTTCACTACATACGCCCTTTTATCTCAGAGGATGAGAGTAAGTGTATTAAGATGAGATTATGCAGCATAAACTTTGACAGACTCCTGCACTGGTTCATCACGCTGTGATTCATAAATCCACTGAAAGTGACTTTGATGCCAAAACAGAGATACCCACATCAACTGTGGGGCATGTGAAGCTCAATGTGGCTGATGAAGATAAATGCAAAAAGTCATTTAGTTATTGAAAATGATTCCAACAGCTCTGTGGCAAATCTGTCCAGGGTGGCAGACAGCACAGATATAGCAGACTTGATTCGGCGCCATATCTCTGAAGCCAAGTCTATCTCCAAACAGCCCGCTAACACTCCCATTTGGATTAAAGCACGGGCCGATCTGCAAATACCAATTACATCGCTCGCATTAACTGCCAAATACACGACAAGGGGCAGACAGACAGGCAGACGGACAGGTGGGCAGACAAAAAGGATGGAGAAGCAAGAAAGATCTGGCTTAAAACACCAGAAGAATTTGGGCGAATCCAAATGCACACGGGAAAAGAAAAAAAGGGTCAAAACTCCCACTGAAAAGAAGAGAAGGAGTGTGAGTTGTAAAGGCGAGAGAGTGAAGGTGAGCAGACGGGGGTACTCATGTGTGACAATCCCATCAGGTCATCCCAGTGTCTCAAACCTTTCAGCATCTTCGCACATCGAAGCTTGTGTGTATGAACTATACCTGCAGGTTACAACAGAAATAAACAGCCTATTAAAATGTATGCAAATTCTCACATGTATGGGAATTTATTTTATGCTGCACGGGTCGGTACCAGTGGTGATAAAATGAGTGCTGCTAAATCATCTTTGTCCTCCCAGGAAGGGGGAAGCAGGTAAAATAGTAACAGAGGGTCCAGCTAATAAGTTATTTATTTCCTGCGCCTGATTTAGTGTTGGATTAATGGCTGCTGAGAAACTTCTACAAAATCATTCCCATCTCCTGCAAAAATAATGCAGTAATGCTTTTATAAACATCAATATATACTGTATGTATTTAGTAACACAAACTGCCATCCAGAAGAAGCAGCAGGGTCAAAACGTACAAGGAATGACACCTCTCAGTCTCGATTACTGTCCTCACATTGGTGCTGAATAAACTCCCTGGTACTGTACGTTCTAAAGTAACACACAATCGCTAACACAGACAGACACATATAATTTACTTCTCTCACAAGCCTTTTCTGTGTGCTTCAGGCTCAATCACTGTCCAACAGATGCTGAGTACAGGGTACAGCCTATAGTCAACTATGCCGGACAGGGACATGAGCAACTAATACAAAAGGTCATGTTTAACGGGAACAATAGTGAAAGGCCACTTTCAGATATTCATCCAATTCACTGCACGGCTCCTCCCTTGCACCTCTTTCTGTGCTCCTTCTCTACCATAAATCAAAAGGCCAGTGGTTTGTGCTGAATGGAGATGGGCACCACTTTGAAAACACTGAGTCATTCTTTCAAAGCAATCCCTTGTTAATCTGTTCACACACACACACACACACACACACACACACACACACACACACACACACACACACACACACACACACACACACACACGCACACAGACTGCATGCAAGCTGAAACTAAATTTCAGGTTTAACATTTTTACCTACACACCAAACTGAGACGTGCGCCTCCCACTCTCTCCCTGCATCCTGCCTACAATTTCTGATTTATTTCAGCAATCATGCAGCTTTTACGGCACGCCATCTCACTCTATGCTATTCTGGTGATGGATTCCTGTGGAAGAAGCAGCGTGTGGGATGCTCTGCAATCCCCATGGTGACTTACCCGCGTCCTCATTGGAGACAGCAGTCCCTCCATAGTTGATGAGGTTGGTTCCAGTGGGCTCGGGCCCCTCTCGATTGTGTCACCGTATTATTCCAGTCCGCAAATAGATCCTGTTAGAAACGCTGTCTCATCCTCAGAGCGAACATCTCTTCTACAACACTGCTCCCTACCCACCCAGAGAGCCCAGCGCTCTGACAGGCTCACAGAGAGAGCCAGTGTCTGTATGTGTGTGAGTGCAAGCATATAGACACACACACACACACACACACACACACACACACACACACACACACACACACACACACACACAGAGGGAGGCAGCAGGAGAGAGGGCAGTGCCAAACTCCCAGTGCTTCTCCTCCTTCCGCCAACCTGTCAGTTGGTGTGGATCTTCCCGTACAAAACAGTGTGGCTTTAACGTGCAATGTCCACGGAAGGTTGCCCTCTCTTTCTGTCTCTCTCTAACTCTCTCCCTTTCTCCTTGGCTTTCGTTCTCCCCCTCTCTCTCCCTCTCGCGCTCTCTCTCTCTCTGCCTGTCCTCTTCTCTCTCCCTCTCCCTCAGTGCCTCCAGCTACATTTGTTCCCTTCAATGTGGCAAATGATTGCAGGTTTTTTTCTCGCTCTCTCTCTATGGCACAGCTCTCCTGGCAGTGCTCTCCCTCTGCTTGCACTCTGATCTCTCTGTCCGCCTGTTTTGCTACCTTGGACATCCCCCCCCCCCATCTCCCATAATGCCCTTTTGTCGATCTTCCTGCTGACTGTCAACTCTGTGTTCCCGCCCAAGCTGGGGGGGTGGGTCAGACAAAATGTACATTTGTAGTACGTGTAAAAAAAAAAGGATTAAAAAAAGAGAGAGAGAAAAGAAAGCGACAAGAGGGCACTCCTGGGTCTCCTATTGTCCCTACAGACAATAGTGGCTCTTAATCGCCTAGCAACCTGATCAGCCTCTTTTCTCTTAACAGACAAGGCATGAGTCACTCTCTAGACACACAAGTACACACACAAACCCTGTCCCTCCTTTCCTAGCATGCCCACGCTTACACAGCTACACCTGCACCAAAGCCCACAGTATATATTCATAGCATGTGACAGGTCATCCGGTATATTGTGTTACAGCAGCGCTTTGGTGCTGTGATGTTAGATTCTTAGATTCAGTCTGTTGTTGCTCTATTACAGCATTACAGCGTTATTCCCCGTTATAAATGGATGAAAATGTGAACAAATCATCACCTCTGCTCTGAGTTGCATCTCGCCGTTGCCATGGCAACAATGTCCGTTAGGGTGGGCGCACGCAGAGGCGGTGGGATAATTCTAAATAAATACATGGAATAAATAAATAGATAAGTAAATCACTCCTGTGCCTGCTGTCTTTCCTCAGTCACAGCAGCTGGATCAAACTATGCACTTAGAAGACATCAGTGGTTCAAATGGCTGCCCTTTGACTTCAACAAGCCTTTATACCTGGAATGCAATTGAAGCACTCTGCCTCTCCTGTTTCTTATCCTTGCTTCTTGTAATTGACCCAGATAGGCCCAAAAAAGAATCAAATTAACTCAGATGATTGCTATATAATTTATCTTTGAGGATTCCTCATTAGCTTTTGTCTACAGCATAACATATCCTTGCCCCTCCACAGTCCTAACCTTTAAATTTACAATGTCCTTCTGATAAGAACAGTAAGAGAACAGTAATAACTTTTTATGTATACCACCATTAACAACAGACTTTGCAAAGTGCTGTAAAAGAAGTGAGGAAAAAGAGGAATCTGCTTGTAAATTAAATAAAGAAAGCCAAACAGAAATCCAACACAAAATGATGAATGGAGAGGCTGTTTAAAATTAACAATAAAATGACACATTATATTATACTGACAAAATGTCAATATTAAAAACTATCAATAAACGAATGAAATGAATAAAAACACGGCAACTGAAAAATCCTAGATGATTAGACAGCCGATTAAGGACCATAAAAAATTAAAAGTAAAGTAAATTTTTTAAATGAAAGCAAAAGTATTCAAATTGCCCTAAGAGTATTTAAATTGACCTAAAGGACATCACTGATGTTGTGAGCGTTATCTCCTCAGGCAGGCTGTTCCAAAGCTGAGGAGCCCTGATGGCAAAATCAGTCATCTTTAGATTTAAGCCCTGAGCACCTCAAATTAAAAGGCTGTGAACTGGTTCATACGGGCACATCGGCATTTTTGACCCAAATCTGCTTTAAAATTGGTCAGTAAAATCCCAGAATCAATTCTGAAACACACAGAGGGCCAACAGAGAAAAGCCAAGGAAAAGCGTGTTAAACAAATGGTTCTAAACACTCTTAATGTGTGCTGAAGTGGAGATAAGAGGAATAATTCCATTTATTACGTCTAACTTTAACACATCAGGCTGCGCAAAAAGCATCCACTGCTCTCTTCCGTAACATGATTTGGTCAAAGTGCATCAATATGTGTGTCTTCAGGTACGTTTACATCCCAGCAGCAGTTAATCAATGGCCAAGTGATTGATTTGTGTCGACAAGCTGAAATCCTGCTGTGACCACTACACCATCAGATATCCACTGCACCGATGAAAAAGCAGATAAACTGGAATCTGCTGTCAAAGTTCAGCATTGATCACAGCCTTGCCTGGACGGCGCAGACATTTAAGCACAGCAATGCATGGACATGATCACCAATGTGGTCCTATTATGTTCATGTATGAACAACAAGCATTGTCAAACTGATTTTATCGTTAATGCAAAGACTGAGGTTGCACAAGAGTCTTCTCTGGACTACGCCATCACAAACATGAATGTATGCTTAATAAAAGCACTGCTCGGGGATCCATAAGGTTGAAATTTATGCAATATTTACAGCCACAGAGCTACTAACCATCTAATTAAAAAGGGATAGCATTCAAAGTCATGAATTTCATTAATGACGCATATATAAACAAAAGATTTCCCTCGGGAAAACACTCCTCGGTTCACTTAACATAAGACAATTTACTACTTCACACGGAACATCGCCATGACACCACGCGACCGTATCGCTGCACGTGCTAACAAATTCACACGCCTCAGTGACATGAAACAGACACAGATGAATAAACATAAACAGACAGTGCAGACACACACTGTATCAATCCCTAGTTCTGTAAAACACCAGCTTATTGATGAGGTGAAAATTGTCAGGCGCCACAGAGGTCTCTATAGGGAGGCAAAGAGAGGAGCTCAAATTGCATTAATAAGATGACCTCTGACCTCACAGCAGGCTCTTAAATGTAAGTTTATACATAAATCTAGAGCGCATTTGCGCCTGAAAATTATTTTATTTTCACAGCAAATTTTCACAGTTTCTGTTTCTCTTTATTAAATATATATTACTACTCTGGCTAAATAAAACATTTTTTTTGAGGGGACAAACATAAAAATTCATCGAGGCATAAGGTCGAAGTGCTATTTTTTTTTTTAACCAGACTATATGTGCTGTCATACCCATATATCACCATCACACATTACTGCTGACAGTGAATGTTAACCTGTCAGCAAATCCTACACACACACACACACCTCGTCATCCCACTCACTATTACACCTCTACAGGACATAAAGAATAGAATGGGTGGAATATAGGGGGTGATAAACATCGCAATCACAGGACAATACTACACAGGGTATTGCACATTTCAATAATGCACACTTTCCTTAAACCCATCCCCACTGCCTCCATCCTTTCCCCATCCCCCTTCATCTACTCTCCTCTCCTCCACTTCACTCCTGTCCCCGTCGCCCCAGCTGAACCCCAAAATTAATCCCTGGTGACTTTTTCCATCACTCTGATGTGAGCAGACACACTTTGGTCCGAGTGTGCAGCTTTATTGTTCTGGCGCCTCTAGGTTCTCGCACGCTTGCTTTTTTATATTCTTCTGCGTTTAACCCTCGTTGTAAATTTCACACTTTCCAGTACAGACAACAGCATTTCCACTGAGTGAACATATGAGGGTCACATCATGGACAAATGTGAAAATGGTGTGTAATTTTCTTCTGGCTGTTTGTGTTTCTATTGAGAGCTGCAATTACACTGCAAAAAGCAGACGGCCAATCGGCTGAGGTAATTAGAGACTGTAACTTCATGGGGAAACAAAGGAATTAATTGCAATGATTACAAATTAAACTACATCAAAACAAAGAAAAGAAAAAAGAAAAAGAAAGCATAAACGAGGTTTGGTTTTTTTTATTGAGTTTTTTTCCTTGTAGAGGCTCTCCAACTCATGCTTCAACCTGATGTCTTTTTTGTCGTTTAATCTGTTGTTCCATCTGCCACTCTGGACGTTTCAGTGCTCTTCTGATAAATTAGCCAGACACCACTTTTTTAGTTTGATTATTTAGTTTGATTTTTTAAAATATCCAATAGTGGAAATTCAACCAGGGAATATCTGCAGAACTACAGCACTGTGCAAAGGTGACTTGAGTCACCTTTCACAAAGTGCAGCACTTTATTGAGACCCGCAGTGTGTATTTAATATGAACACCTTTATTATGCAATATAGCCTAAACTCTCTTAGGTAACCTCATTTATTTAAGTAGTCTTCAGGAATAGTTCTCCAGGCTTCTTGAAGGACATTCAGAGCTCTTCTTTGGACGTTGGCTGCTTATTGCTCTGTTCCCTGATGGCATGACAGCACTTCTTCAGTAATGTTGAAGTCCGGGCTCTGAAAAGGCCAATCTATGAATGATAGCGTTTCATTGTCTCGGTGTGTGTTTTCATCAAGGAATGCTTTTACTGCATCAACATATAATCTAACGTTCACTGCCATGCTTTAAAATGAACCCAATGCCAATCAGACACTTTCTAGAAGGTATTTCATGGTAGCACATAATCAGATACTTTTCCGCAAGTGCAGCAAAAACACTTTTCTGCATTCACAATGCCATCCGTTTTGATAAGATCCACTACCTGTACCTTTTATACCTGTTTCTTTTCCTTAAGAATTGCTTTTTGACAGCCACCCTTCCACTGAGACCATTTGCGATGAGACTTAAGCAAACAGTAGATGAATTAACTGAAGCTTTAGCTGTATCTCTCAGCTCAACTACCAGGTCTTTACTGGATTTCTGCCTATTTCTTGAGAATGTGGCTTTTAGATACCGTTAATCTGCTGCAGAGAGCTTTTTACACAGGACACTTCTTCTTTTGTCCTCAAATTGTCCATTTACCTCATATTTTTTAAATACACACTGCACAGCAAGCAGCTTTCAGCTAATAGCTCTTTTGGAATTATCTTGTTGGTGCAAAAATACTACTTTATATCTGTTTTTATGTATTCAGTGGGAACAGATTTTTGCATCAGGCTGCTAGGAACGAAGTGCCTGAAGATTCCATTTAAAATAGTCTTTTCTCTGCTATGTGTAGACACAACACAGTTTCATCTCTTTGGTTAGATGCCTTTTATATACTTGCGAAATTCATAGGTCAGTGTTAAGTGACTCAGCAAACAAAGATCACAATACTGTGAAAATGGTCAGGTCTGAGGACTGGACTAAATTAAATAAATATTAAAAAAAACAAAACAGCCAGTGGCCAGGAAAAAACTTTGCAAGACCTTCAGAGAAGAAAACTATTGCTCAAGACCACTTTAAAAGATTACAAGAAAGTCTGGCTGCTTGGAAGAAAACAAGATATAAGAAATGAAGGATGAGCCAAGACTTTTGCATAGTAGGATATATCAAAACCTATCTGGTACAGCAAGCCAGGTGACTACACTAAACAAGAGACTGGCAGCCCCATGGCAGAATGGGACAACAAAACAGAGAGAAACAGTGGAAGGAAAGAAAAAAGGAGTCATATTTATCATTATTCACTGTGTGTCCGGGCATCTGGCTGACAACAGAAGACCCTATAAGTCAATGTGTGACCCTGTCACACAACAACAGCTAAATCAATGCCAAAAGAGAGTAAGCTGCTGCTGACTCTCATAAGGTGGACAGGGACTTCTTGTCTACACAGACTAACAGAATCGGCTCAGTAGGGAGTTGGAGAGATAAGATGTGTCCCTGTTAACAATCACTGTCAATACTGTGGGAGGTCTGATGGAAAAACTGGCAGACTGGGACCCGCTGCTCCAGGTTTTCACATGTTGGGTGTAAATTTCAGTCAACAGCTTCTATGCTTGATAATCCTAGGATAGAAAAATCAGTATCATCCCTTGAATTTTACCCTTCCACTCTTATTTCTGCCTCCACATTAAGCCTCAAAAGAGGCAAAAAAGCAATCTCGTAAATTAATATTGACAAATCTATGTGGTATGTGTCTGAGGGATTAAAATAGTAAGCCAATGAAGTGTTGATTACTGCATTAATCTACTAACCACATAATCATCATTAAATATTTAAACTGTTCACTCTTGGTAAACGTTTGGTGTAAAAGGATTAGTCCAGGAATTATTTAAGCATTGAAATAGAGTAAAATCATCACAAAACACACGCACTCATACACACTTTACATCTGAGAACTGAGGCGTTAGTCTCTGCTTTCAACAAGATGTTAGTGCAATTGGTTTTTGCTATTTAGAGTCACCAGTCATGGCCAAGGTTGAGATTTACTGTTATATATTGGGGTGTGCCAAGGGTTCTGGCCATGTTTAAGAGCGCCAGGTTGATTGTTGCCAGAGGGAATATGTCTGACATCTAATCTAAAGTTCATTAAACAGCAATCCCTAGAAACATGCTGCACTTGCACATTGATATGCCCTTACACACACATATCCGCAGTCACCCACACCCACACACAAACAGAAACTACCCTGCACCAACATGCACAGACGCATACATTTGATATGTGTGGTTGCCCTCATTGGCCTGCAGTCCTTGGAGGTAGTTAAAGGAAGAGGGGGAAACTCCTTCTCTTCTCTCACACCTCACCACAGCTCAGAGGGACGAACATCTTATCTCACTACTGCAGAGAGACAGAGAATTAGGAGGGAGAAAGATGGATGGGAGAGGGTAATGTGAGCAGGGGTTTGTAGGCGAAGGACATACGGGATTGAGGGAGTGTGGGCATAAGAGAAGAGAGACAAAGAGGGTGAAAATATTCAATCAGCCTCATTTCTCCAAGTTTTATGCACGGAAAAAAAAGCAGCTTCTGTGGGACCACTGATTGGAAATGTGTTGTACAAGAACAACATAGGCATCAGCTGGACTATATTCACGTTTTTTCCCACAAGACATCTCACAGGAGCCTAGAATCTTCTCCTCCATAGATGTGCTAATGTGAAAACACTTTCTATCCACCACATATGTGCGTGCTGATGAAGTGTTATCGGTGCCAAACAATATTTCCCCCTTATTTAAATGCACATTTGGGTAAGAAGGAAAGTGAATTGATTTTATTCATCGTGAGCCATGGCATGAGCATGCCCGATGCTATGAAGTCATTCCAAAACGGTTTCCTAGCAACCGTCGTCACGGGCAACCAGCATTCTCTGCAGACAGCACACCGAGCCTTGCAGAGAGAGCGAGAGATACACAGAGAGTGACAGCATGGTGGAGAGTTGACCGCAGTTAATTTGGTGTTTGTGTGTCAGGCTTTGCTTATACAGACTCATCATCTACATTCATGTGTCACCATTACTCATACCGGTTCATGAAAAGCCTTTTCTTATTCAGAGGAAGTGTGCGGCTTTGCAGTTTTGCCATGATGACTCCTTTTGCAGGCAAAGACACTCACAGAAATGTGACCTATTTTGATATTCCTGACACACGCTGTACACTCAAACACATGCCCAAAGCATGGCCAGAAACTCAGTATAGCAGGTACCAGGAGTGATGCATTATTCACCTGCAATCAAACACTGCCCTCTACTGAAGAAACTCTAATAAAACATGCTGGCAGTTCCTATATTCAAATAAAATGCGCCCTCTTTATAAAAAGAGGTTGAAAGCTAAGCATTAGGCTTGTATTTGATGACACATCAAATAGCAAACTGTTTGAAAAAGTTTATTACTGCTAAAGCTGTAATCATGATTAAAGTAAAAAATTACATATCTTTCCTCAGGGAGAAAGATTCCTATACTATATATGTTAATGTGTATGTCGACCTTTAACGAACAAAGTTTGGAGCAGGTTTCTGGCAAGTCTGACAACTTTTAAGATGAATGTAAGAATTTACATATACTGCACATACACTACTACTAATACACTATTTTACAACCATTAGGAATCCATACAGTAAGTAAATTCATCCTTCACCCCGTCATCAGTGTGCCTGTTGGGTAATACATTCCCTCAGTACTAAATAATATATATATATTTATTAAATACTATACATGACTGAGGGAATTAGGCTGGTTAACGTCAGTCAGTGTTGATATCAGTCACTGATCAGCAGGACTGGGTCTTAAGTTTTCAGCTAATAGCTCTGGGTGGAAATTGTGCATTAGTTTGAAATGAACTGAATACAAATTACCGGACATCGTTGTAATAAGAACCGTAATTAACTAAATTACAAAACAGATAAACATAAATAAATTTTCAATAATAATAAAACGTTACTATTGACTTAATGCTCTCTGACCGGCTGAATTTGCATGTAATGACAGGTGTGCTCAAATGACCAGAATACAACACTTCCTGCAGGCTCCTGGATGCATTAAGAACTGCAAAATGCACGGTACAATTTTAAAAGCACAAATGATCATAGATCTTATATTAGATATATAGTTGTGGTCATAACTTTGCATTTGGCCAGGGTGGAAATGATTGTACAGCATACATCTTCAATGGTTTTCATACCTGAATATGTTAACTTCATTAAAAACATTTAATAATTGTTGCTGAACCTATTAACTTCTCATTAGTGATCATGATTGACTACAGCTGGTAGGTCCTTTTTGCCAACATAAAATGGTTTTGTTTGACAGCACTCATTAGACTGACTAACACTCGGAACAATTGGAAAGTCCAAGGAACTCAGTGAGGATCTAACAAGGAAACTCACAGATTTATACAAGATCATCAGTTAAAAACACTATATGTAAGTAGAAGCCATCATTTTGCCAAGGCCTGGAAGAAGACCTAAACTGTTACCCTCCGATGAGCGGGAATTGGTTAGGATCTTCAGGAAGAACCCTGGAACCACTAAGGCTCATACCTGCCTTGAACTGGAACTAGTGCATGAACACCAGGGTCACTGTCCACAGTTAAGTGAAATATACATCAATATGCAGAAATCTGCAGATGCCCACATGGACATGTCAAATGCATACAAAATGCATGCAAGTTTTATGGACAGATAAGACAAACACTGAGCTATTTGGCAACAATGACATGAGGTACGTTGGAGTAAAGGTGAGACTTTCAAACAGGCTTTATCATGTCTTTATCTCCCTCTAGAGGCAGAAAAACGAAAGGTTTATAGCTTGGCCCTCTTTGTCTTGCTCTGCTCTGCTATTTCATCTTTTTCATTTTACCCCTGCTCCATGGAGAATTAGCTGTAAAATGCATTCAGGTCCATAAATATCTGGATAAATTGACAATCTTGCCTCTTTAAACGACCACAGTGGATATGAAATCACACAATCAAAATGTTATTGACGTGCAGACTTTCAGCTTTAACTCAGTGGGTTAAACAAAAGTCTTGCTTTCATTGTTTAAGAGTTAAAGCCATACAGACACATATACACACAGGCACTTTTTGTACTGTAAGCTATTACCATATCATTACAAAAAAAAAAAACACCCAGTGAGTTAATGAACATCACACCTAAATCATGACATTTCTAAGGGTCACAGGGAGTTAAATCAAAGATTTTGTCGGTCATATGTGAAACTCTGTAACACAGTCTTGACTAATTTTGTTGCAGCATGTGTGTTTGTTCTTCTGCTAATATTTCTCAACACCTAGTTCTGCAGTTTACATCATTTTTCACACAGGAAGATCATGCACTGAAATTGCACTTTCTGCTTTTCTATAGCTGTTCCGTTACTTCTCTTAACTGAACTACACATGCAGTTGCTCCTCACAGAAAAGCAAGAACACATACCTGGTGGCACTGAGCATTTTAACATAACATATTTTTTAACATTAACATATTTCAACATATTGCAATAAATGCACGGCGGGAAGAAATGACATTTCGCATTTCAACTTCCCACCTTATAATTAAACCGTCTGAAACACATTCAAAACCTTATTCAAATACCCACTCAAATGAGACCAGTCATTGTTAATGGTGCCTTAAATGGATATCCTGTTTGTTACCCTGCTATACTGGGTAAGCCTTGACATGAAACATAAACATGATCCTCAAGTTTACATAGGTTTTGTTTTGAATATATTCTACATCACAAACATCTCCACTGGAAATTAATCGTAGAGAAATAAAGATTTTTTTCAAAAAGCGTTGGATAAGATGACTGTTGCTAGGACAACCAAGGTCATATGTCTGTGGAAGCGAGAGACAAAAAAGAAAGACGCAGCAAAGTCAGTCTGATGGGGTGTGCTGATTCAGTTACATCTGACTGTCATGGAATATTTTAAGAACTGAACACTGACACATAGATAAACTGCAGTACACACAAAGCAAAGAGTTTCTCAAGTCTCCGAAAGTCTTCTATTTCTTGCTGAAAACAGGATGTTGGTGATTTGTTCCTGGTTTCACTGCCCATACACCCATTTTTTTCTTTTTTTTTTCTTTTCTTTAAAGCAAAGTTAAAGCAGTAGGCCAGGAGGACCGCAGCTACCATTCGCCAATTTGAGCAGCCAGCAGGAAAATATTATTAAACAAGGAGACAAACATCTCCACAGCTACTGTGAGTTCATCATGGGCAACATGAAGTTTGGCATATACACAACCAAACAGTTAACGTTTTACATTAAAAAGCAAACAGATGCAGTCGTTGATTATTTTAAAGTCACTGCTTTTCAGTAACATTGTCATGCCACATTTTGTTAGAAATGTTGATGCGGTTCAGGTGGGCTAAGTGGGTCAAGACATGGCTAAAAGATGGAGAGGACCCAGAAGAACGGTAAAAAAAAAACCTCAAATAAGAGGCACTCTGACATTAAGAGAGAAATTTAAGAGGTACAAAGAAAAAAGTTGATTTGTTAGTGAAACTGTGAATTAACTGTTTCCTGGTATGCAAAAACAACCAGTTTTAGGCAGCAAATACAGCCATTTTGCCAAAGAAGTCTCACAGTTACCCAAAACACGTTCTTGACATGGTCACCAGAACGCTTGTATGGACACTTTTAAAGTGCACAACCCTTTGCAACGCATTTAAACACACAAACATGCAAGGACCAACATGCTGTGCTAATGAGGTGCAGGAGCATTTTAAAACTTTTTAAATGCCCATGCACCTTTTCCTAAATTTAACCAAGAGGTTTTTGGTGTTTAAACTAAACCAGTGAGAAAAAGTTGCAAGTGAGTGGAAACACAGTGTCAAACAGAACACAATTCAGTCTCCTGGATGACAAACCTTGCGACTTTATCTCTATAAACGATGGACCAGTATCTCTGTTTCCAATATTGCTGCAACCGATGTATCACGGCAACAACGGACAGAAGAGAATTATGAGATAAACCTGGCTGCTGAGTACAAAAATGGAGCTAATCAAGCCTTCTGTTATTACTGGATCAACTGAATATAATTGAAGGACTTCACTGGTAGACAACTGCTTTTTGTTATAAATAAATATACTGAAACCATGACTAAGTGTGGTTTTTAGAACAATTCTGATCTGTGTCCTGCCCAACAACCATCACTGTTCTGTAGTAGCTAAACCCTGCCTTCTTCAGGGTTGTTGCTTTATTAATGTAGGGTGTTTTGCTGACTTTCCATAGGATTGGCATGTATAATTTGACCCAGATGAAGACGATATATCTCTCATTTTACACAAAGGGCTCTTCAAATGATTCCTTATCTTTTGGAGCAGAAAAAAGGAAGCTGCAAAAATATTCCCTGAGTTTACCTAACATAACCTTGCACGTACAAGGTAGGCACGATGAGAAAATGTGACAGGTGAGTTACTTTGCACATGTATGACAAAGTGACTCACCCGTCATATTTTCTCTTCATGCCTACCTTGTAAGTGCTGCTAACAGGACAGCTCTTCATTATGACAAGGGCCTGTTCTATGTTAACTCACTCCATATGGAAGACAATCAGCCCCTCTGGGACCTGTGTCAACCAGAGTGTGAAATGTCAGATGCATGCACGTTGTAGCACACACACACACACACACACACACAAATATACACATCCATGACCCACGGCAGTCACATTCACAGCAGCAGACACACACACACCCACACAAAGGGAGAGAAAGTGAACTTGGAAGCAAATCGAGATTGGTCTTTCTAGTCAGACATCTGCTCGGTCCCAGAGACAGATGGTGAGCCAATCAGACCGCCTGGTGCCTCTGTTACTCCCCGCCTCTTGTGCCATCCTGCTGCCCCTCCCCTAAACCTGCATCCTGGCTCACATGACAGGTGGCACCTTGTGAATGTGACACTGCCACTGCCCTGGAAAATTATTTATGCATTCACTTTATTGAAACTGACATGCAAATAAGCAAAAAATGAAACATTCAAATCCAGCTCACTTTACCTTTATCTCACGGTTCACGCCCTACGCTCCATACTGAGCTTATTGTGTCTCGATGCACCAGTACAAACAGAAATCTCTCATTTATCTGCCCTGATCTTTTCCACAGCATCCTGACCTCTTAAAGGAGGGCAGCCATCAGATGGATATCTTATATGCACTTTACTGAAAGCAATATCCTGCAAGTCAACAATAGCCAAAAGGGGAATCTCTTAAAACTGATGCAGGATCTAAGCATTTTGTTTGCTCTTAAATATTTATTCAAGAGACCACATGTTATGTCATGAGTGAGTATATAAATCAATGTACACGTTTCATCCCATATTCGTTCTATGCACTGCAGTAACCCATAATTAGAAAGCCTGGATAATTTCACTGCACAGATATGCACCTGAAGAGGTAGCCTGACAACGAGACAGAGAGCTTTAACAAGCATCAGGGTGAAGGCAGGGAGCCACAGCACAGGGAAGGATTGGCAGACTGTGATGAGCATCTGCCGGGTGCATGCTGGTGCTCATTAATGGCAGTTTCCTTAACCCCTCACTCACATTACCTGCACCAGCTAAGCTCAGCTGATAACCTGGCAGCCATTAGGTTCTCAAGAAATGCGGTCACACATCACTGAGAGGCTGCAGCATACATTAAGATGCAGTGCAAACACCACGCTGTTACTGCAAACACTTCCAACAGTCACACCTGAGACCTTCCTCTGGCTAGAAACAAAGACCACTACTAATGCTAATTGAAACTATGGCGAAGTCAGTTAATTTCTGCAGCTCATCAATAGTCCTTAAAGAGACTGTAAACAGTTCAGAAGATTTAATTACACGCTTTAGCCACTGGCACACAAATACCAACCTTTATACATTTATGCATGTTCTGAGATTTGAACTGTTTCTCTTGTTTGCTTCCCTCTACCCTCCCCCTTTTCTCATTCTACAATAATTAAATTCTTAGCTAGTAAGTAAAGCAAAAATAAGCAAACCCAAAAAAAAGGGGGGGGGGGGGGGGGGGGGAAACACATCTGAAAATTAATTTATTCCACAAAGATCACAGCCAAATCCACTCTGAAGAAGACATTTCTGATGCTCTTTTGATCTTAATCAGCCAATACTGTGATTAGTTGCACAGTATAAATTCAAAGCTCCACGCAGTACCAGTTTAGTTTACTGCATATTTAACTCTTCTATAGTTTAATCTTATCTTTTTTAACAGCTGTTTTTGACAGATACACTCAAAACAGATTATCCTGCTTACCCAGCAACAAAAGGATAGTTAGCTTGTAACTCATGTTAGCCGCTAATGTAAGTAAAGCAGTTGGCTAAAGACAACAAATAATAAAATTAATAAATAAATACCTTCATCAGAGGACAATAAACCTAGGTTAACCCAAAATGTGATTGTTGGACTTACATTTTTAAGAAACATTTCTCCTCTTGGATGGTATTTTTCTTCCACTCCATCAGATTTGCTCACTTTTTACTACTTCATGTTGGGCACTGAAGGCTAAGTGTAATCTTAAGGCCACAAACTACCTGAAAACCTTGTGCTTACTGTGTACCTCTGTGCATATGAGGAAGAGATACACACACTTTAATTCTGGTCATTTTACTTATAAGAAAAAAAAAATAGTGAATTGAAATTGTTCCTGTCTTTATTATTGAAGTTTATTTTATTTTTAATTGGAAGTTAAATATGTTACAAAATGTCAAATTGTATTCCAGTTTAAGATGATTTGCTCTGAAGAAATGAAACATTGGCTAAGTCCAAAATTAATTAAGTAATTTGTCATATGTTGATGGTGTTTATGGTGATGACACTTATCAACAAACTGCAGTTTTATGATCATCAAATTTTGTGCACAAATGATTTGCTTACATTTATTTACGGGCAAAATAGGCTTTTAAAACAACCAACTTTAATCCAGTGTTTGCACTTCCAAAAGAATAATAAGTATAAATACAGCGAAAAGTAGCACCAGTGGTGTAAAGAGGTTTGAAAAGGGCTTTTTGATCCAACTTAGAGTAAAACTGTTTCTTGCAGTGTTTCCTGCAGCAACTCCAGAGATTTAGTTAGCTGACATCAGCAGTACTGGTTCCTAACATCACTCAAGCATGACTGTTCTGCAGCCAGACTGCGGCTGTAAAAGGACAAATTCTTATATTATTACAGACAAACTAGAACTAAACAAATAAGCAAAAATAAAGTGGTGCAGGAAAAGTAGGCAAGAGTAGCCTACAGCGTGCAGACAGGAATATAAAGTGGAAGATAGTGAGGCATCAATAAAAAAGAATAGCAGTAATGGGATGCCATCTGTGCCTCTGCCTCTTGTTCATACTAATCACCAATAAGAACTTCAAATCTGTGCAGGTTATAAATTTGTTCATTGGGACATTACTTTCTGTCTTCGCAGCATTATGACAGTATGTGTCTTTGTGTGGTTTATAGTTATGTGTGCTTTTACAAACAAGCACCTTTGTGTGGATTGTAGGTAGTTTTAAAATTATGTCAAGCTTATTTTCTTACAAAATGCACAGAAACTGCAGAATTGTACTTCATTAACTGCTAACTATTGTGCATTTCCCAACCAGGTGTACCAGAGATACAAGCAGTTGTGTTGACATTTTGGCCACATACAGAAACACACATACACACACCAAATGTTATGCCCCTCTGCCTTTGTTGCAGGGCAGTAATCAATTATCTCAGTATGATGTCATTCTGCTAACCCTCCCCCATGCTCTTCAGCCCTCCTCCATTTGTACACTTGCTCTTCTGTTGTCGCCTGCGTCAAAAATGGAAAGTGCGACCTAGTAATCCAGTGCTGGGAAAAATAATTTCCAAAAACCCACAGTGTACACGCGTTTAATTGCAGGTTTTTGCAGGGATAAATAATTATATTGAATGGACACTGCAGTTAAACTGCACGTACACACACCCACTTAATACATCACATCATCGAGCAGTGATTTGCTTATTGCTGAATGAATCCCCTGGCTTGATCACACTAGGTCATCTGGCCTCCATCCTCAGTGAGAGGATAATTGAATGAAGGACAGTAATGAAGACACATGGGCACCAACATGAAGGGCGACATGAGGTCTGTGCTTTGGAGTTTCTCTTTTTGTGTAGCTACAGGTCCCTAGTTAGACACTTACCTGACTATAAATAAAAGCTGCATTATGAAGTTATCAACATGAATTTACCGTTTAAAAAACAGATGTGCAGCTTTTATAGATGTTTACTGTCCCCTGCAAGAATCAGAAAACCTCTAACACATATATGCAGCTGTGGACATTGAAAAAAAGT
The DNA here is from genome assembly GCF_963969265.1 of Rhamphochromis sp. 'chilingali'. Lineage (NCBI taxonomy): Eukaryota > Metazoa > Chordata > Actinopteri > Cichliformes > Cichlidae > Rhamphochromis > Rhamphochromis sp. 'chilingali'. The sequence continues at coordinate 60,322,732 of NC_137930.1, read as the reverse complement.
GATCTGCTGTTTCCTCACTGTATGCAGAGCAGACCCCTCCAGCATTAGGAAGATAATCCATTTAGGTTGTCTGTGTGTCAAGATACTAGTTTGCCCTGGTTTCTTGCTGCTGGGTTTTGTGAGGTCCAGTGTAACAGATAGCAACATGCATATTGATCAGCTGCCCCTGCATATGGAAAAAGACAACCACTCTTTCGGGAGAGCTCTAAAATTAAAATGAATGAATCAGAGCAGAACACACTGGGGCAAACTGTGCTCCCATTTTTGTCAGCCTCATTTTCTTCATGAAGTAAAATTCCATGTGACACTTTATCACATGGAATTTATGATAAATCCGGGATTAGCTGCATCAAAACCTAAACCTTGAGACTGGCGCTTACGATGAGGGTGGATTTAGTCTTTAATTATTGCTCTTATTTTTCTCCTACGCTAATTAAAAGGCAACACTATAGTTGTTTGATTCTATTTCGGATTTAATTCTGCACCTCTCCATCATCTCCGAGAGCTTGGAGGGGCTGGGGGGTGGGGGGTTCTCTGAGCGAGAGAGCCAGAGCAGAGCTAATCAGCTCAGTGTATGTGTTGTGGCAAAGACTAGTGCTTGTGCCAATTCTGATTTAAAGTACAAAAACAAGTGTGCAGTTGTGGATACACACATTACTGGGAAGCGTAAGAACATGTGCACGTGTGGGCTCAAAATAGTAACTAGCTTTGTGAACCAGTATTTCCCATTTAGGCTAGGAATGAAGCTCACAGACAAATTCCTGTTAATGCCTTTACATACAATGTAGTTTATGACCTATTCCAGTACTAGTTGGCAGCATTTCTCTGGATATCTTAGCTGGAATCAGTCATGCCATTGATTCTTTTCATTCTACTCTAAAACTAATGCTCATTAGAAGCAAGCACTGTCTATGCACATACATGCATCTAGTAAAAGATATCCCAGAGTTTAGTTCTATATTTATAAAACAAACCAAGAAGATGAAGCCCTGCACATTTCTCCTCCTAGCCATAACATTTTATAGATTTAATTCAGTCAATCTATTGGATCTGTCTGACTTTGCTGTTTCTGATGTGACTTGTTTGTTGTGCTGTCTGTGGAAATAATTTACAGCATTGCCAGTAATTACTGCAGCAGATAATCACCTAACCACCTAAAATATTAATACACAGAGAGCCAGGAAGCATGATCAATATTAATATTTCGGCTCACGCCACACAAGAGCATGCAGACACACACATAGCTGCTAAACTCCCATTAATAAATAAGATGGGTTCACAGCATGAATGCAAATGTCACAGATTTTGTGAACTGAGCTCTGAAATGAGATATAGGAAAATTTCAAATATCAGAGTTAAGACACGTTAGTCCATATGTTTGATCAGCTTTACAGTCATCAATAAATATTTTTCAAAGAAAATGCCAAAAGAGCAAGTGGTATACATGTCAAGGTGAGCTTATTTTGGTAAGCTTGTGGGGAGTAGATCTAAAAGGTGAGAAGACTGTGGATGTAGGACATCAAGGACAAATGTGAGAGAGGCTGTGAAACTGGGATGGCAGCAAAGCTTTTTGTGCCTGTCATTTATGACAGCAGGAACACTTATAATGGAACACCTTCTATGCTAATGCATACTTGCAGCAAAATAGCGTAAAATGTGGAGTCAAAGGACACAAATTCTCTGCTTCAGATCTGATGATGCCTGAAGTTATGTCCCCAAAGCCCCAAATCCCATTTTGATGGAAACCATCATCAGGGTAATTATATTTCTTGCAGTATATCGCCATGATGATGCTAAAAGCTTACTTTGACTTTTCCATGGCTAATTTGTTTCATCTTCTTTTCAAATCCTCATGCTTTGCCCCTTCCATCCTTTGCCTGTCCATCATATTTTGCACTTTCCTCCTGCCCTCGTCCTTTTTTACGACCACCTCTCTTTCAAGTGGACTGCATGGCCTATTGCCATAGTAACAGACAGCCATGACAGGTGGAGATAGCAGGTAGTGCAGCGATGCATGACTCCCCCTGGGACTGCAGAATGCCAACACTATAGAATGAAAATGAGCAGAACAGACTCTTTTATAAGAAGTCACCCTCCATACAGATTTTACGGTCATTCATTGGTGGTTATCATAGGATGAACACATGCAGCAAAGCTGCAGCGCCATTGTTTCACAGTTAGGCTGGACAGAGGACCAAATGGAGTTTACTGGATTTTTAGCTTATGTTATGTATTTCTATTGCATCACTCTCTATGGCCAGATCTGAACCACGTGAACCAAGCCAGTCTGTTTCATGCCAATAAAAGACTGGGTTCAACACTAACAAGATCCTAGAAATCCCATGGGTTGCAGCAAAACTGTTCGCTCTATAATATGAAATTGATTTGATTCAGTGTTGTATACTGGCAGTGTTCACATGCTGACCTTGCACAAAACAGAAAACACTTCAGTTTAGCAACTTATCTGCTTGCACTGAAGGCATAAACCTTAGGTCGTTGCTCGCGGGCTTAATCATAGGACACATATATATACTAAATTAAACTGTCTCCAACATCCAGAGGCACCACGATCAACACCGCACCCTCACATCTGCAGTGTGTGAGCCATTTCTCCCACACTTGACCAGTGCAGTAGTGGAACACGTGGAGGACAAAAGCGAGAGTTTTCTCACTTGGGTGGAAAATACACACATTTCTTTAGTGAGCTATGCCTCTCACAAGGAAGTTATCAAATGATAAAAGGACCGTAGATGGTAGTAAAGGGGAGGGGCAAACAAGCAGCGTCCTTTTTAATGAGATGGCAGTGGCAGCATGGGCACGCGCCATGAGGAGAATGGTGAGAGAAAGCATGCCAGTGAAAGAAAGAGAAAACAGCAAAAGGAATAAAGAATAGACAGTGGTGTCAGTCCCGTACTCCTCTGAGACTCACCATAAGCAAACACACGGCTGATTCAGGGATGAGTTGGACAGCCATATTTGGATCCTCCTATAGATTTGTGCGCAAAGGGAATGCCTCCAATTTCCTAAAGGGACCTGCTTCGATGTCCTCTTAATCTGAGTCTTCACTCACAAAGTAAGCTCACACTGTCCAAATGAAGATCTGAAGACCTTTGATTGGTTCCCTCACTTTGTGTCCTTATAACCACCCCCCCTGTGCTGCAGACAGTCTCTTCAATTGCAATTCTGTGGTCTCTGGAGACTGGAGTCTCTCCAGTCTCTCTCTCTCTCTCTCTCGCTCTGACTCTTCAGTCTGTGCGGTCCTCCTTCTTCCAGTTCTTTGATCTGAGAGCAGAGTAGAGCAGACCCCAACTCCTCCTTTCACATTTAAAACACTCCCCGTGAATCCCACACCCACCTCCCCCAAAACCGTTATTTGGAGGTTTGCGTCTTGCTAAATACTACTCTCCCCTCTGTTGCTGCCCTCTTCCTACCTTTTTCAGTGTACTATCTATCAACACAAAGCACATCCAGCCATGCACGTGGGGCTTCAGTGCAGCTGTTTTCTCCCGAGGCTGTCCCGTTGCTGCTCCAGGGGATGTAACCTGCTGGCATAAGTGATGCTCCCCAGTCTATAGCACTCTTCCACTGTGATGGAAAAACAGACGTTCACCTCAGCTCTCGGATCCAGCGCAGAGGGCTGCCCTTTACATTAATCCCCAGCCTCATATGTCATCAGCATGAGACAAGGGCAAAGAGGGATGCAAAAGAAGGAGGATGTTATAGACAGTCTCTACAAGGGTAGAGAATGAAGGAAAATGCAGATAGGAGGAGAGATGTAGCATAGAGAGCAGCCCCTGGTGAGAGAGGTCCTCACTGAGATGAGTGTAAATGAAGGTGGGTGGGGAAGAGGGAGGGGAGTGAGGGATGGAAATGCAGAGAGCAGGAACAGACCGCGCCTATCGACGCCGGCTGAAACAGCAAGGCAGCATGGGATGCGAGTGAATACTCCTCAGCTCTCTTAAAAAAACGGGGGAGTGTACACGACTGAATATGCAAACCAGACATAGAGCCGTAGTGTCATGTTCACAAGCACCATTGCTCCAGATGCAGAACAATGGTTTGTTTTGCACCTTTACAGGACTGTGTTTGACATTAATAATAGCCATGAATAAAACATCTTCATCTGGCTTTGGCTTTGTCTGCAGAGAAGATGAAAAAGAGAGGCAGAGAGAGCTTATTAGAAGAAGGTCATAAATCATGTAATCATTCAACTGATGAGCTCAAGATTTAGCTTCAGCACAGCTTCAGATATTATGATTCTGATTATGTCTCCATTGTGAGTTGCTTGTTTTACTGGGTGTTTTGCAGATGGATGCATCTATTTTTAATTGCTAATTAATTAACTGTTAATTTATATAAATAACATCATGATTAAATTTTTGAACTAAGAACTTTTTTTTTTAACAATAGTAATCCCAAATCTTTACGAATAGTTAACTTTATTATAATAGTAGATACTTAATACCATTTAATTATTTAAACTTACTAAAATGACCTGGATTTTTACACAACATTTTAACTTGTGTAAAAATGTTGCACAATAGCAACATGTATTTGTTATTCTTGAATGAATTGTAGAAAAAGTCCTTGTAAATGGTCAGGGAGAAGACCTAATGTCCTAAGAAGTCTGAAAGCTCTTCAAGTCTGGCTCCTTGGAAGCAAAATATAAAGAAATATAAAGGCTTTTGCACAGTATTGTATCTCACTAAACTTTACTTACTTCTTCATATCGTATAGAAAGCACCATAAACGCACCTCAAATACTCGGTCAGAGGACTGATCGATTCTTGCCATATTTGGAATCTCTGATACTCTGCATTTTCACACTGGGAAAAAAGAGGGTATCTTTGGACTACTTCTTTGCAGGAAACTGAGGTATGCAACACTTAAAATAGGAACTGAAAGCTTAAGCAGTTCCCGTTTGTATTCAATGCCAGAAAAGGAAAGTTTGTAATGATGGAAACTTTAATCTAATACTTAATACTTAAACACTTTTTATTTCGGTGGTTTGAAGCCTTAAAGGTCATGATTTCTTTACGTGTAAAGACGTGCATGCGTTTTTGTTTTGTTTTTGGCGAAAGAAAGCATTTTTTCAGCAAAATATTGTCTCTCAAAAAAGTTATAAGCAACTGTTCATACCAGTAATACTGTCAATGCTCGCTCATTATGTTTCGTGTAAGCCCCGCCCCTTCACTACAGTTCGGGGCGTGCCAGGATATGAAAATGAAAGTTTGTTTTTTTCGTTTTTACCAGGGCTTTGGCTTTTCTTAGATCTGCGTGTGGAACAGCTTGAGGTGAGTAGCAGCCAGCGTTTTACTTTTCATCCTCTTTCCTCACAGATGCTTTAACTCCAAATCAAACGATAGCTCCAGTTTGCAATGAAAAGTTTTTCAGAACATTTTTTTTAACTTGTTCACAACAGGAAGAGCATTTCTCATTGCTCATTAATATTGGTGTCATTTCATTCCAAGCATTTTTTTTTTTCAAACGTACGTTTGAAAAAAAAAAGTACGTTTGAAAAAAAAAAAAGGCCATTTTGGAAAACGACTGCCTACAGTTTAGAAGTTGGAACAAGTTTTAGTTGCGTTTGTTTTTGTGGTCTTTTTGCTAACATGATTTCACTGTCGTCATTTGCGGAATAGACACACTAATTATCAACGATGTAAATGGGTACTGTAAAAGATAAAGCGGAAGGGAATTAAAACAATTTGTGGAGGGGACAGCGGTCTGTCAGAGAAGTAGGAAGAGGAACACACAGAAGATTGCCGAGGGTAGAAGCAGCCCCCCCCCGCTTCTTCTTCCTAGTGCCTAGTGATTATCACCGTTATAGTCTGTAGAGTACATCTTTTTTTGTACTCACAGTCTATTTACATACTTTAGTTTTGTGCTTTTCTGTGTAATTGTTATTTTCTTTTACATTTACGGTGTGCTTTAAATGCTACAGTAGACATTTAAAGTAAGTGACAAGATGCAGAAAACTTGAAGAGATGAGGATTATACTTCTAGATACCTCTCGTATCTTGATAAAACATTTAAACATTGTTATCAATTTGGTTTACACAATTAACACAATTAATTTTGTCTTTTTTGGAGTATTTACGAAAAAAAGTCATTTTGACAAATGAATGAAAGGTTTGGAAGAACTGAGTGTACACTGTTAGCCTTTGCAGTAATTTCCATAGCGTAGTACTGCAAAATCAACAGTAAAAACTCTAAAGGATGTTAGCAGTTTAGTACTGTAATTTGCATGTCATTGTGAGAAAATTCAATGAGATTACATTATTTTTATGGTACTCACTGTACTCATGGAAACAGCTGTAAAATACAGCAAATGTAACAATTGGTGATGTTACTGAAATTATACTATTACACCATCTGGATTTCTGTTCTTTTCTACTGTAGATCTAAGAGTCATTACTTAAAACCTCATTCAGAGTGTATAAAATGCAATTCATTGTGAGAGTATATAAACTACAATATACAGCATTATTTTTAACTTAAGGAGTAAGTTGCAGCTACACTAAAATGGAATTTCTTGAATTGAACCTCATATTATAATAAATGTATTTGTTTATTCAAACAATGTGAAATGTTATTACATTCCACTTGTATCAAACAACCAGTCTCACTCTTACAAAAAAGAATATTCAAGTATATTATAAGTATATTTTAAAAACTAGAAAACAAGCAAGTATACCTTTCGTTTACTTTGTATGTATTTTCTTGATTTTTTTAGACCAAATTACATTTAAGCATACTTTAAGTACAGTTAGAAGTATACAGAAAAGTATAAGTACACTTATTCTATACTTGTAGTATAGTAGTGCTAGTAGTATACTATGTAGTATGTAGTTTACCTGAAGTATACCTGAAGTACAAATAAATACCCAGCATGCATTGCAGTGCTTTAACTGTGAAATTAAAACTATGAAACAAATGATTGATGTTTTAAAACAAGAATCTGTCAAAGATTGTTGTGTAATGTCTTTTACCTTTTGAACAGAGTAAGTGGGGTAAAAAATGAAATTGTTCAAACCGTGAGTGAAAAGTGTCAATAGCGAATAAACCTCAACTCTCCAATCATTTTCTTACCTGTTTACAATATAGTTCTGGTACTTGAGCTATGAGTGTAGTTCTCTGCAGAGGAAGCCTTCTGATAGTTGGAGCTGTTATCTGACTGTTTGAGGAATGAAGGGCTTTATTACATGTGAAAAAAATAAGTTTCAACTGCCTTTTAGTTACTGTTTCAATCAGAAGTATCTCAAATATAAACTAAAAAGTAAATTAATAGTATACTTGTAACGTAAGTATTGTGCTAGAATAGAGTATATTTTAAGTATACTCTTATAGACTGGAAAGGACATTACGTTTATGGTGAAAAAAAAGTACATCTAAAAGTTAATTTCAAGTATACTTTTATGTACTAAAACGGGGGCCAATATAGTCCCAAGAAGCATTAGTAGTATACGTACTAGGTAACGTATACTTGGGAAATATACTTGAAGTATACTTCATGATATGAACTTAAAGTATACTTATTTTTTGTATGGCTAGAAACAAAGACTAATTGTTACATTTAGAGTAATGTTTAAAAATGACTTCATGTATCAGGGTGTTGCTTTTTTCTCTTCTTATTCTTTCTCATACTGGAACTTCGTTTGTTTTGTATAAGGTGGTACTTTTTAAGACACCTCTAGTGAACTAACCAAAAGTCTCTGAATATGCTCTGGTGGTCATTTTACACAAGTTCAGGTGTCACATCCATGAAACCTAGACCACTAACCAGCATCAGTCCTACAACTTCACTCTCAAAATTGATAAATTCTGGGACAAGCAGAAACTGTATTTTTAGCGGTGCATTTTATGGCAGGCCAGATTGCTATTAAATGCACTCTCCTAAAGAAATAATTCCTTTGTAGCACCACTTGGTTCAAAAGAGATGTCCTGGATATACATGATAATGTAACACGGGTGTTTATGTTTGTTCATGTTTAGCGCGTTGGGTTGTGTTTTTAAAGCGATTGTTACGTTTTTAAAGCGTTTTTATGCGACAGGTGTGTGTAGCACTTGTTACACATCTCAATGGGAGAGTGATAGCCAACACCACACCTTCACCTGACGTACAATGTGACGCATTAGAAGTAGTCAGAGGTAATTGGATGGAGTTCAGTCAGGTTAAATGCACCGTTGATTGGAATTATAACTGAAGATAGTATGCTATTTGTGACAACTCTGCTAGACTCCAAATTTCTCGTCCATGCGGGAGTATCGCAAAAGTAAATGAAACATCTAAACTTAACACTTTTTCCCTAAAACTGACTGACATGGGACACATTAAAGTTGGATTGACACCAGCTAATCAGTCTGAAGGTAAGTGTTTTTTTCACTTATTCGAGAGAAGTCAGAAATGCATTCTCATTACTGTTTGTTTTGACTTTTAAGCTACCCTGCCAGGATATTTTCATTCAAGTGCTAAAACAAAATGTCAATAGTTATGACTGTGAAGACTCAAAAGACTAGTTAGTTAATAGTTGTCGATGGATTTATGAGACTTGATAAAAACTACAGAGGTTGCGCCCAAATGCTTAAAGCTGATAGCTGGTCGGTGTTTTCAGGTGTGCTTGTACTACCTGTACGGTGCGGGGTGCTGACTTAGTCAGGCTAAACCAGTTTAAGCGTCAAGATAATTGGTCTTTGAACTTTTTGCAACTATGTGTATTTGTAAATTTTGTGGCTTCCGTGCACACAAATTTATATTGTTCAGTTTGCATGTTAAAAGCCACAAACATGTAGGTAACTATAGGTTTTCTTGTGTAGCTGAGAACTGTCCTGCCACTTTCAGAACATTTTCTGCCTTTCATTCACATATGCCTAGGAATCACAGAACAAGAAGGGAGACCACTGAGGAGAACTTCTGTAAGTTCACTGGTTACCTCAGCTGTCAAGTTCCTGGATGTCGGTATTCTGCAGGGTTCATCTTTTAGTGAGGACATATTTGTTGAAATAGCCATATAAAGTAGCTTTTCCAATGATCTCTCTTTTTTCAGATGGCAACAGACCTTAAACGTGCATCTTGTGAAAGGTTGCTAAGATCATTGTGGACATTTTTCACTACTAAGAAGCATCAAATCTAGAGTTGAACATGTTAATCGAGATAATACAACACATAGGCTTCGTCAAACAAAGAGAACCAGGAATGAGGAAGACTGCAGTCCCAACAGTAATGCAACCTCACCTAAAAAAGTTAGATGCCTTGTGGATAGCTATGGCTGTATTCATTGGCAGCCAGTTGAACTTCCTGAGGGGGAAACGTCAGCTTTTTAGAGGAAAAGAAAGACATCGTGTTAACAATTTTTAATTCACAAGTACCTGGAGCTGTGGAGAGACCTGATGTGGATGACTTCATGTGCCTCACATATATTTCTCAGCGGCAGCTTATCAACAGTTGCCCCTGTATATGTATATGTATATATATATATATATATATATATAAATGGTAAGAACAAGATCCGGGCCATCAACACCTATGCCCTGCCCGTGATCAGGTACCCTGCTGGGGTAATAGGCTGGCCAAAGGAGGAGATAGAAGCCACTGACATAAAGACAAGAAAGCTCCTTACCATGCATGGAGGGTTTCACCCCAAGTCCAGCACCCTGAGGCTGTACGCTAAGCGGAAGGAAGGGGGCCGGGGACTGGTGAGTGTCAGCACCACAGTCCAGGATGAGACAACGAACATCCAAGAATACATTGGGAAGATGGCCCCAACTGACCGAGTGCTCAGTGAATACCTCAGGCAGCAGAAACCCAAGAAAGAGGAGGGAGATGAGGAACCATCATGGAAGGACAGGCCCCTGCACGGTATGTACCACCGGCAGATAGAGGGGGTGGCTGATATCCAGAAATCCTACCAGTGGCTGGACAAAGCTGGACTGAAAGACAGCACAGAGGCACTAATCATGGCAGCACAAGAACAAGCTCTGAGCACAAGATCCATAGAGGCTGGGGTCTATCACACCAGGCAAGACCCCAGGTGCAGGCTGTGTAAAGATGCCCCAGAGACAATCCAGCACATAACAGCAGGGTGCAAGATGCTAGCAGGCAAGGCATACATGGAACGCCATAACCAAGTGGCCGGCATAGTGTACAGGAACATCTGTGCCGAGTATAACCTGGAAGTCCCGAGGTCAAAATGGGAGATGCCCCCAAGGGTGGTGGAGAATGACCGAGCTAAGATCCTGTGGGACTTCCAGATACAGACGGACAAAATGGTGGTGGCTAACCAACCGGACATAGTGGTGGTAGATAAACAGAAGAAGACGGCCGTAGTGATCGATGTAGCGGTTCCGAATGACAGCAATATCAGGAAGAAGGAACACGAGAAGCTGGAGAAATACCAAGGGCTCAGAGAAGAGCTCGAGAGGATGTGGAGGGTGAAGGTAACGGTGGTCCCCGTGGTAATCGGAGCACTAGGTGCGGTGACTCCCAAGCTAGGCGAGTGGCTCCAGCAGATCCCGGGAACAACATCGGAGATCTCTGTCCAGAAGAGCGCAGTCCTGGGAACAGCTAAGATACTGCGCAGGACCCTCAAGCTCCCAGGCCTCTGGTAGAGGACCCGAGCTTGAAGGATAAACCGCCCGCAGGGGCGTGCTGGGTGTTTTTTATATATATATATATATATATATATATACATATACATATATATATATATATATATATATGTATATGTATATATATACATATATATATATATATATATATATGTATATGTATATATATATATATGCATATATATATATATATATATATATATATATATATATATATATATATATATATATATATATATATATATATATGCATTTTTTATTTTTTTTAAACAGTCTCTTACAATATGTTACTGTTTCCTGAAATTACGGTAAATTACGACCTGTTAAACAGTAAATGACTGCCTGTAGGAACACGGTATCCTCTAGATGTATATTTTTGGTACTGATGTGATGATGCGTGATAACGGTAAGTTACTGGTAAATATATTGCAGTTTATTACCTTGCAGCGTGCTTACAGTGACATACCGGGAATAAACAGTATGTCACTGTACCGTTTATACCAATACACCAATACCAATTTCTGTGATAAGAAATACCAATTTCTTATCACAGTATGATGTTACTTTGTTGACATAATTTACGACATAACGGTATCTCACTGGCATCACTGTCGCCAGTGAGATACCGTAAAAAAGGCTACAGTGTGTTACCATAATTTGTCCAAGAGTATTATACCACAACAGCAAAAAACGGTATCATCCTGCAGAACGGTAACCTACCGTAACACGGCGTCATGGTATGACGCTGGCAACAGTGACGCCAGTATGTTGCCTTAAAGTGGAGATGAAAAGTCTAACAGTGTAGTCTAGTTTTTTTTTCTTTCTAGCTTCTGCAAATTCAGAATACACAATTTCAAAAATGTTGTGAGAAGTGCACCAGTATTATTAGAAAGTGGAAAATGTGTGTCAGTGTCTTGCTTCCAGCTGCTTTCATGTTAGTGCAACAACAAAGACTTCTAAGGTGTTGTAAAAATACTCATAAAAGTTTCTCTGTGTCATTTTATTATGTTTTAAGGTTTTGTACCTGAGTTCAGCAGGTGATGGAACTGCAGAGACCTGACATTGAATCAGTTGGAAACGAAAGCTTGGAGAACTGGCAGTTAATTGACTCTGGTGGATTTGGTCAAGTCTTCAAGGCTAGACACAAGAAGTGGAGGTGTGACGTGGCCATTAAGCTACTTCAACATGCTGCTGGGTAAAATTAGAACAGAACTATTTCTTAATTTTTATACTTCCAAGTACATGAACTAGTCCTTTCCTAAAGCCTTTTGCATTTTCCTTCCAGCACTAGGGACATAGAACTGTGTGAGGAGGCAAATCATATGGCCAAAGTCTCCTTACACAGTTCTGTGCTGAGGCTTTATGGAATATATAGGGGATGTCCACCAAATGGAGGGCAGAACATTCAGTTGGGAATTGTTATGGAGCTCATGGATAGAGGATCTGTTCAGACCCTGCTGGAGACTTTGTCAGGTCCACCACCATGGCCTCTGGCCTTCCGCTTGGCCTACGAAATCGCTCAAGGAATGAACTTCCTCCATGAGAAGAACATTTTGCACCATGACCTAAAGCCAAGCAATGTACTGCTGGATGGTGACCTTCATGCCAAGGTAAAGTGCTATCCACTCAACTCATTAGTTTATACTGATGTAATTGTGTTATTTTATTTTTTTCCTTGATTATTTTGCAGCTGGCAGATTTTGGTCTGTCCAGGGTTTCCACCAGTGCTCTGATGAGCTCTGAAGAAATGTCCACAGTGAAAGGAGGCACATGTCAGTACATGCCTCCAGAGTCTTTTGATCCATCATATAAGCCTGTTCGTAAATTCGACATATACAGGTAAACATTAAAAGAATAGTTGTGGGGATTTATGTATGATTATAGATTTTACCTTAAACACATTGTGTTAATTCCTTCTCTTTCTTTATCTTGTAAAGCTATGGTATTCTTCTGTGGTCTATTATTTGCGGGAAAAAGCCTTTTCCAGGTACAATGAATGGATTTCAGTTACTTATCATTTTCCATATATTTGTCTTTGTTTGTATGTTTGTTTTTCCTTATAAGTTTCCAGTTTATTGGTCAAATATTTGCCCTTCTTTTAAAAAAAAAAAAAAAAAAATTTCATTTATATTTTATGTTTTATATTTAATATAACTATTATCAATACAATGTGAGGCACTTCCATAAAAACATTCTCTCGTTTGTGCTCATGTTTTTTAATGAAAGTCTTTATTGTATTTCACACAGATGCTACTCTAGCTCTTTTGGCACTGAAGATCCCAAAGGGGGACAGACCTCCCTGTGATGAAATAGACCAGACAAAGGCAGAAGGGCTGAGAGAGCTGGTTGGCCTCATGAAGAGGTGCTGGGATGGAGATCCATCCCAGAGGCCAGACTTTGGAGGTATGTGTTCACTACCTGTATTAAACACTCTGTATTAAACAGACCATTTTTATATGTGCACGAAACCACTAACAATTAATGAACTCTCTACTTTTCGTACATTATGCCTTTTAAACATGGACCATGGTTTTGTTTCAGAGTGTGATGAAATCACTAAGGATGTGTTCTCAAAGCACAGGGCGGGGATTCACCAGGCAGTCGGACAAGTCATGAAAAAATTGGTGCAACTCAACTTATAATTTCAGAAATGAACTAATAAAGTAGTCAACAATTTCAATTTTGGAGGGAGCACTTTTATCAGACTTCTTTGGGTACTGTTTACTTTCCTAGGATTCACAACATGGTAATCAATATCCTGACACATGTGGTCCACTCGGTGTTAATCATGAGATGCCAGGTAGATTCTTCAGTACGGTTTGTCACTTTATTCTCAGACTTATTCCTTTCTTATTAACAATGAACATCATACAGATATTTCTCTTTTTTTCAGGACAGTCAGAGTCAAATGATAAAGTTGATGGAAGAACTGAAATGCAGGTATTTAATATGCACTCACAAATCTACCTCTCACAAAGTGAAAAGAAATGTTATCAAGTCTTTCTCAAGTGTTTCTTGATCATTTTAATTACACTTTGCATCATTAGACAGAATGAATGATCTTATTAGTTGATTTTCACATTATGCCACATGTCACTTGGACACAAGTAGGAAGGATTCACAATCACAATGTACTGTAAAAATAGATATTAGTGTAAAGCTTTAGTTCAAGAGTAAAACTTGATAATAGCAATTAATGGTGAAGACTTTTATCAGACTTCTCTGCGTTCTGTTTATCTCTCTGGTCTAGAATATGCAACTTGGTCATCAAGATTCCAACATGTCACGTCCATCTGGTTTCACTGCTGAGATGCCAGGTTTGTCACTTATGTTTATTCTAGGGTTTAACGCAGATTAGGGTTAGGGTTAATGCGTTAATGCGGATAAATCCCTTTTTAACGCGTTAACGCTGACAGCCCTAGTTTATTCTCATACACATTTCTTTCTTATTAACAAGAAACATCAGACATATATATTTTTCTTTTTCAGGACCGCCAGCATCAAATGATACTGTGGACATCCCATTGCAGGTATTTTTTATTTGGACTTTGTCCTTTGCCTCTCAGTTCTCAGGGTGACTTCATTTAATCAAGTCTCATTTTGATCAGAAGATACTTGAGAACAACAAAACCAACTTAAACATTTGTACGTAAATATTGTTATGTATAAATACATGTAATAAATTTCGTGCTAAAGAGGATGGATGTTTCCAATTTTTACCTCCCTCAGAAACAAAGTAGGCAAACCAAAAGCTGTGTCAAATTAAAAAGATAAAACATAAAAAAAATCATCCTAAACAATCAAAAGGATTCACAGTCAAATCAGATGTTTGTGTGCTGATATGGTTAAAAAAAAGAGACTACATAAATTTTCTTTTCTTTTGGCAGCAGAATAATGTGAGCAGTTCTGCTAGAAATCTGACTGAAAATGAAAAAGGTGTGTATTATATATTATTTCACAGTCACGTTCACAATTTTTATTTCATGATTTTTAAATACATGCTTTCTTTTTTCTTCATTTATAAGCAGCAGACTTTGTTGATAAAAACAGGGCAACGTTAATCAAAGAAGTTTCTGAAGTGCTGGCGATAGCAGAAGAGCTTGGAAACCTGGTCCATCCTGAAGCCTATTCAAATATTCGAGCTACACCGACAAGTCAAGATAAAATGAGGGAGCTCTTTCAAAGAACACTGCGTTCAGGAGGGTGGAGGGTCAAAGCAGCCTTCTTTGATGCCCTTAAAAAAAATCATCCAGAACTAGTGGAGAGGCTTGGTATGATTTGCTCTTATTAAAAAGGTCAAATATGGTTTAACATGTATAACAAGTTAATAGTTTCTCCTTTATTTTCTGTAGGTGGCTAGTTCAAAGGAAGAGAAAGAGGAAAGAAGGAAGAAAAAGAAGAGACAATGGTGTCAATCCTATAATCATCCCATTTATTAGGAATGAGTTGGACAGCCTTATCAGGATCCTTTGTACAGATTTGTATACAAAGTGAATGACACCGGTTTCCTAGACAGACTGTCTTTGTTGTCCTGTTACTAAGAATCTTCACTCTAAAAGAAAGAGGGATGTGAGAGACAAATAAAAATCCAGCAGCAAGAACACACCACACCTATTAACACCAGCTGAAACAGCAAGCCATCATGGGATATGAGTGAATACTCCTCAGTTTACTTAAAGAAAGGGGTTTGCTTAATGCGTGACACAGATCATTGTCCTATTGTGCTTTGCAAGCACTAGTTCTTTGTGCTTTCAAAGGATTGTGTTGGACGTTAATAGTCTGCATTAAAAAAACATTTTAATTGGGCTTTTTAATATTTTACTGTTAAACCTTCTTACAAGGACCTGTATTTTATCAACATGTTTAGACATAAAAACTAAAATTGATATGTATTTGCCTACTCAGTAGAATTGCTTATTTTGTACTCTATACACAGATGTTCTGCTGATTTTACTTTAAATGATCATCTGTCTCTCTGTTAATGATAATAAACTCGTGCTACTCATCAACCTCCTAGTAGATGTACATGTTCCAGGTCCGATTCACAAGATTTTGGAAAACTTGACCTCTGACCTTGACATCGAGGTCACTGAAATTAGAACTCTTCCAAGATTTTTAGTAGCTGCAACTATAGTTTGAATTTCAAAATATTATGCCACCTCATTTTTGAGTTATTGCATTCAGAAAACTTGGGTCACCACGCCATCCGCCAGGGGAGTATTGACAATACCCATCACAGGAGTGTGTGAGGGTGCAGCTCAAGCGTGAAGGAGTCTTTACATCAACTACATGAACATTTCTGACTCGCACTGGAATAAATTGGCCGTGGATAAATCAATGAAATGTTTAAAACCAGTTGCATGGATCATAGTGTTAAAAGGGCAAAAGGGCTCTGCGTCAACCAGCAGAGCACTGAAAATCCCTTATTAGTCATTAAATCTTTGGAGCAGCATATGATTTATGTGACAGTGCAATGATCTTGTTTTTACTAGAAACAAACAAGCTGTGAAGAAGTTATAAACTTGACTCTCTTAGTCAAAAGCATAAAACTCCAAAGTAAAGTCCTGAAGTAAAACAGTTTTTTATTACATGGAAATGATCGGCCAGCTGAAAAATGTTGAAAATTCAATCAACTAGTGGGAATTTTTAAATTAATGGCTCCAGTAGGATAGACATGCAATTACTGGCACTTGTATCCACTTTTGAAAGATTGTTTCATTTCTCTGACCCACTACAGTGCTTCACGTTGTTACACCAAAACTACCAAAAATAAATGTATCCATATAAGTGACTGCCTATGACTGTTTTTCAATTTTTCTTTTATTTTTTCTTTATAATTAAGTCGTTGACCAGATCATCATCTATACCCAGGGGATGCTATACCCTGTATTTACGGACTTCCAAAGATCAACAAAGATCCCACTCAGACCCATTGTTAGCAGCATAATCTAAGCTACCTGCAACATTTCTAAAAATCTTGCCACCATCCACCCTTGTGGGGAACACCCCCCATCACATCAAAAAACTCCACCGACTTCACCAACAAGGTCTAGAAACTTACAGCAGCAAACCTTGATACTCTAGTTAAACACTTTTTATAGCGGTGGTTTGAAGCCTTAAAGGTCATGATTTCTTTACGTGTAAAGACGTGCATGCGTTTTTGTTTTGTTTT
This sequence comes from Rhamphochromis sp. 'chilingali', assembly GCF_963969265.1. Taxonomy (NCBI): domain Eukaryota; kingdom Metazoa; phylum Chordata; class Actinopteri; order Cichliformes; family Cichlidae; genus Rhamphochromis; species Rhamphochromis sp. 'chilingali'. The sequence continues at coordinate 60,305,952 of NC_137930.1, read as the reverse complement.
TGGCGAAAGAAAGCATTTTTTCAGCAAAATATTGTCTCTCAAAAAAGTTATAAGCAACTGTTCATACCAGTAATACTGTCAATACTCGCTCATTACGTTTAATGTAAGCCCCGCCCCTTCACTACAATTCGAGGGCGTGTCAGGATACGAAAATGAAAGTCGGAACGTCTGTTTTTTTTGTTTTGTTTTTTTTGACCACGGCTTTGGTTTGAACTAACTCTTAGATCTGCATGTGGAACAGCTTCAGGTGAGTAGCAGCCAGCGTTTTACTTTTTTATCCTCTTTCCTCACAGATGCTTTAGCTCCAAATCAAACGACAGCTCCAGTTTGCAAAACAATACGCTACGAAATGTCCCTCAGAACTTTTCTTTATTACTTGTTCACAACAGGAAGACCATTTCTCGTTGCTCATTAATATTTTTTGTCATTTCCTTCCAAGCATTTTTTCAAACGTGTTAGGACATTTGGACACAGTATTATCAACGATGTGAATGGGTACTGTAAAAGATGAAGCGGAATGGAATTAAAACAATTTGTGGAGGGGACAGCGGTCTGTCAGTGAAGTAGGAAGAAGAAGACACAGAAGAGTGAGGGTAGAGCCTTACTGGCTGTATAGGAGTTTAGTCTCCTTTTTTTCTTTCTAGCTTTGGGAAATTCAGAATCCAGAATTTCAAAAATGTCGTGAGAAGTGCACCAGTATTGCTAAAAAAGTGGAAAATGTGTATCAATGTGTTGCTTCCAGTTGCTTTCATGTTAGTGCAACAACAAAGACTTCTAAGGTGTTGTAAAAAATACTTACAAAAGCTGGGTTTATTCTCCTCACTGTGTCATTTTATTATGTTTTAAGGTTTTGTACCTGAGTTCAGCAGGTGATGGAACTGCAGAGACCTAAATTTGAATCAGTTGGAAACGAAAGCTTGGAGAACTGGCAGTTAATTGGCTTTGGTGGATTTGGTCAAGTCTTCAAGGCTAGACACAAGAAGTGGAGGTGTGACGTGGCCATTAAGCTACCTCGACATGCTGCTGGGTAAAATTAGAACAGAACATTTTTTTCTTTCTATACTTCCAAGTACATGAACTAGTCCTTTCCTAAAGCTTTTGCATTTTCCTTCCAGCACTAGGGACATAGAACTGTGTGAGGAGGCAAATCATATGGCCAAAGTCTCCTTACACAGTTCTGTGCTGAGGCTTTATGGAATATATAGGGGATGTCCACCAAATGGAGGGCAGAACATTCAGTTGGGAATTGTTATGGAGCTCATGGATAGAGGATCTGTTCAGACCCTGCTGGAGACTTTGTCAGGTCCACCACCATGGCCTCTGGCCTTCCGCTTGGCCTACGAAATCGCTCAAGGAATGAACTTCCTCCATGAGAAGAACATTTTGCACCATGACCTAAAGCCAAGCAATGTACTGCTGGATGATGACCTTCATGCCAAGGTAAAGTGCTATCCACTCAACTCATTAGTTTATACTGATGTAATTGTGTTATTTTATTTTTTTCCTTGATTATTTTGCAGCTGGCAGATTTTGGTCTGTCCAGGGTTTCCACCAGTGTTCTGATGAGCTCTGAAGAAATGTCCACAGTGAAAGGAGGCACATGTCAGTACATGCCTCCAGAGTCTTTTGATCCATCATATAAGCCTGTTCGTAAATTCGACATATACAGGTAAACATTAAAAGAATAGTTGTGGGGATTTATGTATGATTATAGATTTTACCTTAAACACATTGTGTTAATTCCTTCTCTTTCTTTATCTTGTAAAGCTATGGTATTCTTCTGTGGTCTATTATTTGCGGGAAAAAGCCTTTTCCAGGTACAATGAATGGATTTCAGTTACTTATCATTTTCCATAAATTTCTCTATGTTTGTGTGTTTGTTTTTCCTCATAAGTTTCCAGTTTTCTGGTCAAACAATTTTTGCCCTTCTTTGTAAAATTAAATTTTAATTTAGATTTCATGTTTTACAGCTAATATAAACATTATCAAGAAACTTCCAAAAATACACTGTCTCATTTGTGCTCATGTTTTTTAATGAAAGTCTTTATTGTATTTCACACAGATGCTACTCTAGCTCTTTTGAAACTGAAGATCCCAAAGGGGGACAGACCTCCCTGTGATGAAATAGACCAGACAAAGGCAGAAGGGCTGAGAGAGCTGGTTGGCCTCATGGAGAGGTGCTGGGATGGAGATCCATCCCAGAGGCCAGACTTTGGAGGTATGTGTTAACTACCTGTATTAAACACTCTGTATTAAACAGCCGACGTTTTATATGTGCATGAAATCACATATATTCACAATCACATTTTGTTTCAGAGTGTGATGAAATCACTAAGGATGTGTTCTCAAAGCACAGGGCGGGGATTCACCATGCAGTTGGACAAGTCATGAAAAAATTGGTGCAACTCAATTTATAATTTCAGAAATGAACTAATAAAGTAGTCAACAATTTCAATTTTAGATGGAGCACTTTTATCAGACTTCTTTGGGTACTGTTTACTTTCCTAGGATTCACAACATGGTAATCAATATCCTGACACATGTGGTCCACTCAGTGTTAATCATGAGATGCCAGGTAGATTCTTCAGTACGGTTTGTCACTTTATTCTCAGACTTATTCCTTTCTTATTAACAATGAACATCATACAGATATTTCTCTTTTTTTTCAGGACAGTCAGAGTCAAATGATAAAGTTGATGGGAGAACTGAAATGCAGGTATTTAATATGCACTCACAAATCTACCTCTCACAAAGTGAAAAGAAATGTAATCAAGTCTTTCTCAAGTGTTTCTTGATCATTTTAATTACACTTTGCATCATTAGACAGAATGAATGATCTTATTAGTTGATTTTCACATTATGCCACATGTCCCTTGGACACAAGTAGGAAGGATTCACAATCACAATGAGTGTAAAAACAGATATTAGTGTAAAGTTTTAGTAAAGCGTATGGCCTTTATGGTGTATCCTTTTATCAGACTTCTTTGTGTTCTGTTAATTTCGCTTGTCTAGGATATGCAGCTTGATCATCAACATTCCATCACATCGAGTCCATCTGGTTTTACTGCTGAGATGGCAGGTAGATGCTTCACTATGACTTGTCACTTATGTTTATTGTCATACACATTTATTTCTTAACAACAAAAAACATCAGACAGATGTTTTGTATATCTATATATTATTTTCTTTTTCATGACCGCCAGCATCAAACGATACTTTGGACATCCCATTGCGGGTATTTATTTGGAAGCAAGAAGACGCCATAACTATTATCCCCAACTGAAACAGCAAGCCATCATGGGATATGAGTGAATACTCCTCAGTTTACTTAAAGAAAGGGGTTTGCTTAATGTTTGGCACAGATCATTGTCCTATTGTGCTTTGCAAGCACTAGTTCTTTGTGCTTTCAAAGGATTGTGTTGGATGTTAATAGTCTGCATTAAAAAAACATTTTAATTGGGCTTTTTAATATTTTACTGTTAAACCTTCTTACAAGGACCTGTATTTTATCAACATGTTTAGACATAAAAACTAAAATTGATATGTATTTGCCTACTCAGTAGAATTGCTTATTTTGTACTCTATACACAGATGTTCTGCTGATTTTACTTTAAATGATCATCTGTCTTTCTGTTAATGATAATAAACTCGTGCTACCCATCAACCTCCTAGTAGATGTACATGTTCCAGGTCCGATTCACAAGATTTTGGAAAATTTGACCTCTGACCTTGACATCACATTCAAAGTTACTTAGATTTGAACTTTTGGTTGGTGAAATTATAGTATGAATGAGAAAACTTGACCTCTGACCTTGACATCGAGGTCACTGAAATTAGAACTCTTCCAAGATTTTTAGTAGCTGCAACTATAGTTTGAATTTCAAAATATTATGCCACCTCGTTTTTGAGTTATTGCATTCAGAAAACTTGGGTCACCACGCCATCCGCCAGGGGAGTATTGACAATACCCATCACAGGAGTGTGTGAGGGTGCAGCTCAAGCGTGAAGGAGTCTTTACATCAACTACATGAACATTTCTGACTCGCCATTAATGACACTCTGGATGCCCCTGTAGTTATCAGTGGGGTTCCAGTAAAAATAAAATAAAAAAACGATTTTAAAAAAAATCTGTAATTTCTAAATTTATAATATTTATAATTCTTTTCAGGTAGAGACATCAGTAAGTTTAGAAATGAACACCACACAATGCCAAGTGTATTTCACCAGTGATAATTACTGTGAATCATTGTATGTATGAGCAGTGAAATTAAGAAATTTACTGTGTTTTAAGAATGTAGCTTTCATTAAATCCACAAAAACAATAGATTCCACACTTTCTGACTGTACTTTGAACTGATGCATAATTAATATTATTACAAAAGGCCAGAAGTTGCCTATATTTTTTAAAGGTCTTGATGCATGCTCGATCATCCAGGTAAGGAAATTTTTCATTTTAAGATCTAGCAACCCTGTGCCTCACTCAGAATCACACAACTCAGTCATGACAAATGTGTAGCCGGGATTGCCAGAGGTACAATCTTTGTGAGAACACTTTTGACAGACAACACATAGAAGCCATACATTTTTGAGTCAGCTATTGGTGTATGTCGAAACAAATCATTTTGCAACAAGCAAACACATTTATATTACCTTCAGTTTTTAATAAGCATCTATTTATTTAACTCACTAACATTGTGTGAGCTTTCAATACAAAAACACCCCACCACCACCAACATGAAAATTTACTCTGACTCACAAAACCTACAAAATACTTCCTCTATTTAAAGGCTTGTGTGTTTTCCACAAACTGACCATTGCAAAATGGGAAGCTTGCCAGGTTAAATGGTGAGCTGTTAACAGAATCCCACAGTGCTGTGTAATGTGCCAGACAATCCCGGTCTGCAAAAGCTTTGTTCTGTTTAATTTTCGTTCGAAAGAAATAAGTTCAGTTTCCTTTTTCTCCATTGTTTTTATTTCCTTTCTTTTTCCACATGGTGGCACTAAGTCATCTATACAGAATTAATTAACGGTGCTGTAAAGTTAGAGCGGACTATACCATTATGCTTCTTTTGTAAGGAGTGACAGTGGTATCGAGAGGCTTCTCTCTTTTTTGGAAATTAAGGTTCAGTCAGGAAGTTTAGTTATCACTTTAATTACTGCAGACAAAAACACATTTTCCTTCCAAGCTGCCAACCTCGCCCCGCCCCATCCTCCCTCTTGCTCAGTAAGTAAAGATGGGAAAGTGAAAGCTAGAAAGTCCATAGCTTGGCCACCGCTTTGGTTTGAACTTTCAAATCTGGAAGTGGAACATCTTGACAAAAAGGTGAGTAGCCGCAAGCATTTTAATACATTTTTCGTTTTTAAAACATAAGCCATTTTCCCTTTAAAAACCCCCACACGTAGGAACATGACAAAGAAAATGACGCATGATTGTCTACAACTTGAGGAAGTTTGGGTTGCATTTGTATTTGTGGTCTCAGAAGAGCGAGTATGAGTAATCTAAAAGATATTTAGAGACCGTGATCTCTGAAATCGGAAAAGATTTCAAACAGTTTGTGAACATGGAGGACCCTGCACAGAACCGCGGTTGCACAGACGTTCATGTTAAAATGCAGACAAGACAAGAATATATAACTTGTGAATAATCTATGCAAAAGTTGTGAACATGGAGGAGTCTGCACGATAAACACGAGGGCAACGTTAAAAAAGGGTGCAAGAGTGACGTTAGGTCAACGTCACACTTCAACGTTGATTCAATGACATCGCCTGATATTGACTCAACATTGTTTCAATGTTTCCTTGCTATCTGGGCAGCCTGCCAGTGAAAGAGGAAGCAGTAGATGTAGCTTGCTCTGGTTCGTTCCCTGCTAAAAAAAAACGCATGGAAGAAAATGCCCAGGGATTTGCATCAGTTTGTTAGTGTACTGATAGTCTAGTTAGTTTGCTCATCTTTGATAATCTGTGCTTGTAACTGAGCCCTTATGGTTCCCTTTGATACATAATAACAGTTTTATCAGACGTCCTGCGCACTTTATACCTCTCTGTTCTGGGATTCCAACACGTTCTCACTCCCAAAGCGTAACATTTTACGCTAGGTGACAAATCGTCACCATATTACGTTTTCGGCTACCCACCACGTTCCTAAATGACGACCTCGGAAAAAAGAGGAAATATGAGAACCGCCTGGACTCCATCTACACATGTTCACTACGCATTAGCAGTCAGTGTACTGTTTGTTTGTCACTCGTGTTTTATTCTGTATTCTTTGCTTAATGGTCGTTGGATTAATATTTCTAAACAGCCAAATATTTGTGCATGTCTTTCTACTCTGTTTTAAAAACGTATCATGGTACTGCTGTAGTTATTGAGTATAAACTAAAAGTATGTCTGTGAAGGTTCTCAGTCATCCAGGTCATCTAGTCAAAGGAGTTTGCAAAGAAAAGCGTCTGGACTTCTTTAAGTTGCTTGAAGACGTTTCACCTCTCATCCGAGAAGCTTTTCAGTTCTAAGGTCAAATGGTGGAGAGTCCCAGATATAAACCTAGTGGGAGTGACCCCCCCACAGAGGGACAAAAGGACCCCCTGATGATCCTCTAATCGCCTGAGCCAAGGTGTGAAACTGGGTGTGGGTCCCAATCAGCCAGAGTTTCGGGTGAGTTCATTGTGAAACCTGAGGTGGCCACACCTTATGCTGTGGCCCCACCTTATTTGCATAAGGTGGTGGTGGTGGGGGGGGGGGGGGGGGGGCACCTTATGCGAATAAGGTGGGGCCGCGGGGCCGCTATTCGCAGGTTTTCACAATGAACTCACCTGAAACTCTGGCTGATTGGGACCCACACCCAGTTTCACACCTTGGCTCAGGCGATTAGAGGATCATCAGGGGGTCCTTTTGTCCCTCTGTGGGGGGTCACTCCCACTAGGTTTATATCTGGGACTCTCCACCATTTGACCTTAGAACTGAAGAAGCTTCTCGGATGAGAGGTGAAACGTCTTCAAGCAACTTAAAGAAGTCCAGACGCTTTTCTTTGCAAGCTCCTTTGACAACTAAAAGTATGTTTTATTTCCCTTTGCCAACAGAATTATATCAGCAGTTTTGCTACAAAAATGAATGAACATGAAAAAGGTGTGTATTATTTATTATTTCACAGTCACGTTCACAATTTTTATTCTATGATTTTTAAATACATGCTTTCATTTTCTTCATTTACAAGCAGCAGACTTTGTTGATAGAAACAGGGCACAGTTAATCCAAGAAGTTTCTGAAGTGCTGGCGATAGCAGAAGAGCTTGGAGACCTGGTCCATCCTGAAGCCTATTCAAAGATTCGAGCTAAACCGGCAAGTCAAGATAAAATGAGGGAGCTCTTTGAAAGAACACTGCGTTCAGGAGGGGTGAAGGTCAAAGCAGCCTTCTTTGATGCCCTTGAAAAACATCATCCAGAACTAGTGGAGAGGCTTGGTATGATTTGCTCTTATTAAAAAGGTCAAATATGGTTTAACATGTATAACAAGTTAATAGTTTCTCTTTTATTTTCTATAGATGGCTAGTTCCAAAGCAGCTTTTGCATTCCTGCATCTTTTGGACAGAAGCGTCAAAGACCTTTCCTGCCCTTTTAAAACCAAACTTGAATCTTTTGTGAAAAATATGTACTGGTATTATATTTGATACATGAATTTTTTTGAGTTTTTGAAACCTCATTAGTGTGTTTTTTTCCCCCTAAAGACCTAAATAGACTGCACCCAAAATTTCTAAACTAACTGCTAAAAAAATGACAGAATTAGCAAATATGATACAATTTAAAATCAAATGTGCCAATTTCTTCTTATTGTTTTATAATTTGTCAATAAACAGTCCCGTTTTTTTAAAAACCAGTATTCTCTGGGAGTTATTTCATGGTTCAGGCTTTGGATAGTTAATATAGAAATATCTTATATGCATATGTTTTGGTCCATATATCATTTATTGACATTTTGTTAAACCATACTAATTTAAGAACAAGTCATGAATATGAGGCTTAATAAAAATCTCTGTGCAAAATAAGTTTTGCTTCTTAGCTTTTCAACATTTCTGTTGCATTCATTATACATTGGAGGGTTTGTTTTTTCCTTTATCTGGTGGGAGAATGGGAGCAACTGCGAGATAATGAGAGACTTGCAGTAGATAGATAGATAGATAGATAGATAGAGAGAGAGAGAGATTCTAAGAGGCTTTTCTAGTTCAATCCCTCGGTAACTGTCACAAGCAGTCAGTCAGTCAGTCACCTGTAGATGATGTTACTGAAAGCACTGTAGGTAGCAAAGTTCCTACTGTTTCTCAATGAACAGTCCAAACAGTTTAACGATTTAAGATTAAAAAGCTCCCACAGCAGCCAGAACAGACATTTCAAAGATGTTGATCTGCTAAATTTTATTAATTAAAACGTCATAATATAAGAAAGTATTTATAGAACTCTGTTGTTATACTGCCATGATAAATAATAGTGCCACGGTATACAAGCCACTCCTAAATTTAAGTGTGACAAACTAATTAGACAGCATTACGTCTTTAAAAGTTATTCTCTGTCTCATTTCTCAAAGACAGGAAGTTTGTACGTATCCTGGGGTTCGACCTTGTCTCATTCACAGCTCTGTCTACACACACACACACGAACACAGACCGTCACAACATGGTAATCTCCTGTGAGGAAAGTGTTTTCAAGTGTCATCTTGACCCATCCTTCTCTTCCTCGGTACTACTACCTACACTCCACCCAACACCCATCTCACCCCACCCCATTCTGCATTAATGCTCCCAATCCTCTTTGTGGGAGAGTGACGTCTGCTGTCAGAAACAGAGTTAAGCTCAGCAGGCATCAGGAGAATAGAGTAGAGAGAAGCTCCCAGCCGTAGGGATAACCAAGCAAGTTTGGACCTCCAGGGGGATGAATCTCTGCTGCCTACGCAAGGCTTGACTCTCCTCCCCGGGGGCTGCTTGTTCCTTTTGCTGGGGAGAATACAGGAGATCTAAATTTGCTGTGCCACGATAGCGACCTTCATCAACAGGTAGGCAAAAAAAGACTATCCACTGTCTGAGGGCCTTAATGGCCTCCATGGATAAGTGATAACTAACTGGAATACAAACTCAGCCTTGGACAATTTGTTTAGGATCTTTTGTTGCTGTTTCTTCTATTTCCTACAGGTTTGTCATCTGCAAGTCTCGAGCGGCACGATAGCTTACTCCCATATCAGGTGTGTCTGAAAGGTGTTTGTGTGAACATGCACTCAAAGCATTGACTGCGTTAGAGTGTGTCTCCCGGGGTTTGCTGAGGCCACTGTTTACTTGCAGCGTGAAGGTGTGATTGTATTTGTGTGTATGAAACAAGTCACAAGTGCTTAAAGAGTGCGTGATAGGTGGTTGGGCACCGTGGAGGTCAGAGCCCTGGATTTCATAGAGATGGAAGGTCATGCTTCTGACCGCTTTGGAGATGGAGAAAGGGACAGCTACCTCATTGACTACCGAAGGATTGTTGGAGACATGGAACCAGCACGGCCACGGCCCTCAAACAGAGATGGGGAGCAACCTCACCCGTATGGGGGATATGCCCACCCTGTGCTACATGGACATGGATATGAGACAGCAGCCCAGCGATACAGCGCTACACGTATTCAAGCTGGGTATGAACCAGAGAGGTCAGTGTCACACTCTCTTAGCAATCTTCGCACGCTGCAACATCACAAGCTTCTATGTGCAGATGTGATATATGAAGCCGTATAACTTGTAAACATTACACTTCCAGTAGCAACTGAGCTGTTTTCACTTTCTAGTTGCATTGGCTGTGCTCATTACAAGCTCATTTATCAGCTACCTGGGCAGCCTACCAAATCCTCTTACCTACTGTACTGCCGTCATAGGTGTATAGAAGGAGTTTCCATTGACAAGGACGGATTCTCTTTTGTTTGCGTTTCCTGTCTTCTCTCCAACATTTGTAATAGGATCTAGTTACAGTATGTTTGTAAGAAACAGAGACAGATGAGCCACATGCTTTTTGAAATGGATTCAGAATTTAACTGCTGACTAACCAACCATACCTTTATTTTTAGTAAAAATACACTTTCTCCTAATTTAGGTGCACCTTTTTCAATCAGCTAAAGTGATGGACAGAATAATAAAATATTCACTTAAGTGTATAAAATCTGCAACAAGAACAAATTATTGTAAATTTAAAGCTATATATATGTCTATAATGCTGTTGTCTTTTCATTGGGATACACCAGTATTTCGCTCAGTATTTAGATGTGGTGGTGGCTAACTCATATTCTCAGCTCCACGATGAGTGTGTGTGTTTTTTAAATTTCAGCATGGCTGACTACTTGATCAGCGGGGGTACGGGTTACGTTCCTGAGGATGGACTCACAGCACAACAACTTTTTGCTATCGGTGACGGACTTACGTACAAGTAAGAAATGCTAAATTTAAAATGAAAAAAACAAAACCCCCAAAACAACCCTCACACACACAAACACATTCATGGCATTGCTTACATGCTGACACAGATCCACATGCACCTAAAGAAACACACATATACACTGTTATGTCATATCTTCCATTAAATCTTTATTAATATCAGCAATGACACATCTGCTCAGGTTTTATTTGGGGGATTATTACGCATAATACTACTTTCAAGGATGAGTCTTGAGTGGTGCTACAGACATTAAAAGCAGTGTCTGTCAGAGTGTGTGTGTGTGTGTGTGTGTGTGTGTGTGTGTGTGTGTGTGTGTGTGTGTGTGTGTGTGTCCTGCACATATCAGTGCTTTAATGGCTGTCAGGATAGTTTCCTTAATGGGGCTATGTGTAGGGTTTATCAGTGTGCAGAGGATAAATGCAGAACGTTTCAGTGTGCTGCTGACAGATTATTTCTGCTTACTGTCAGCTATAATAAAATAAAATAAAATGTTGCCGTGTAGGAGTGACTGCAAAACATATAGTTCACATACACAACTATAAGAGGTAGCTTTACAAGTGTTTTGCTGGTCAGTCAATGTCACTATTAACATTAAATGCTGCTTACCAGTCGCCACAGTGAGGCTGGTTTTGTTTTTTCAGTTAAGTCTTTGTGTGTTTCCTCATGGCAAAAAGTGGTCCTGGCGACACCTGCAATAGCAGGAAGCACTAAAAAGGTGGTGTTGAGTTTGTCAGCACTGTAGCATCGCAACAGTGGAAGATGCACACACAAAACTTTACAGGTGAGTAGCTGAGATCAAAATGAGTGCCGAGTTTGAAGATAGGTGGCATCCAACCCATGAGTGCTAACAACTCATGTGATGATGTAGTGATCAGTGAGAGCTGAGATCAAATCGACGCGCTGACCAGTGCAATGACTGATGTGACCCCACTGAAAAGTGATTTCTAATTTAGTTTGTGCAGTACTTCATAGTCGTCATGATCTTATCTCTCTGTCACCTCTCCCCTTTCAGTGACTTCTTGATCCTCCCCGGTTTCATAGATTTCACTTCTGATGAGGTGGTAAGTGTCATCATACTGTCTAATATATTAAACATAGCCTACTGCTCAAACTTTCTCAGTGTACTGCTCATGTGATGTGATGTAGTTGGGATTAGGGTTCTTCAACATGGGTTATGTCACAACACTAGTTGCTATAATCCCTGTGAGGTTGCTGCTTTGGTGAATGGCAACACAGGAATAGTTTCCTTTGAAAACTGTCACGAGCAAAGTGAGCTAAGTGTGCTTCAAACACAGTGTCCTTTAACTCATTATATTTTATATTGCTGTTATTAAGGTGCTGCTGTAATCAGTCCCTAACTCTTTGTTGTGTTGCTTAGTTAAAGGTGCATGAGCACGGGGTTGTTTATTTGACTTGCACTGTGTTCATCTTTTTGAACTCTGCTGGAACATTAAATTAATTTCATGACTAGATCACATGGGTTATTGCTGGAGAGCAGGTGTTCGAGGAAGCCACCTGGGTCCTTTAAACACTCACCCGGTTAGTACAGCAACTCCACTTCTGATGCGTCCAAACTGGCTCACTGCAGGGCAAATGAGCCAGTTAAGAAATACTTATTTAATTTGCTAAAACGCTTGTTGTAGACCTCAGTGTTGCAGTATAAGGTGATAAATTTGTTTCCAAATGCATTGAACTTTTAAGGATCTAACTTCAGCCCTGACACGAAAGATTACCCTGAAGACGCCTCTCATTTCATCTCCTATGGATACAGTCACGGAGTCATCCATGGCCATCGCCATGGCAGTGAGTACAAACACTGCAGAGTGTTATATACATCACACTTAGTAGCTGAGTAGGTACTGCTCAAATGATGCTTTTCTTCACTTACTTACTCCTGTCTCTAAATGGTTGGATTCAGCTGATGGGAGGGATTGGAATAATTCATCATAACTCCACTGCTGAGTTCCAGGCCAATGAGGTGCGCAAAGTGAAGGTGAGACAGAAAAAGTCACTGCACACATGTGCTCTAATTAAACAGATGAAATCATTTTTGATCTATGAAGCCCCTAACAGCCATCTGATATGGAAATTAAATCCCACTCGACATTCGTGTTTCTGTTTTTGCTAGAAATTTGAGCAGGGCTTTATTACAGATCCAGTGGTAATGAGTCCCCGTCACACAGTAGGCGATGTGTTCGAGGCCAAGTTACGCCATGGTTTCTCTGGGATCCCGATTACAGAGACTGGCAAGATGGGCAGCAAGCTGGTCGGCATAGTTACCTCCAGGGATATCGATTTTCTTTCTGAGAAGGACCATGACCAACCTCTTGAAGAAGTGAGTGTATTAATGTTGTGGACGATTCTGCAAGAATTTGTATATTTTTGAGAACATAATCTGGTAAATGGTAAATGGACTGATTCTTATATAACACTTTTCTACTCTCCCGGAGTACTCAAAGTAAGAATTATAATATCAAACGAGTGTGTGTGTGGTCACAGTTTATTTTCTGATGCAGGCAATGACAAAAAGAGAAGATCTAGTTGTTGCACCAGCTGGAGTCACACTAAAAGAAGCTAACGATATACTGCAACGTAGCAAAAAAGGTAAAACTTTAAAGAGTAACTCTGCCGTATAGGTAGCAATCATAATTGTGACTGTAGCATATTTGGCCTTTCCTTTCTCATTCTCCCAGGTAAGCTCCCCATAGTTAATGACAACGATGAGCTCGTCGCCATTATCGCTAGGACTGACTTGAAGAAGAACAGGGATTATCCTCTGGCTTCCAAGGACTCTCGTAAACAGCTGCTGTGTGGAGCCGCCATCGGTACCAGGGAGGACGACAAATACAGACTGGACCTCCTCGTGCAGGCTGGAGTCGATGTTGTTGTCCTGGTAAGTTTTGATTGTATTGTAATTAAACTTTTGTTTGATCTGTTATTTGATTCTAATTTTTTATTGGATCACATATAGTCAGCTAAGTCATTGGTCTCATAATAATCACCGGATGAATGGAACTACAGAGTTGGTATGAGTGTTTGACCGATCTTAAGTCATTTTCCCATAATTTTGTTTTATTATTATTATTATTACAGGACTCTTCTCAAGGAAACTCAGTCTATCAGATTAACACGATAAACTACATCAAGCATAAATATCCCGAACTACAAGTGGTTGGAGGAAATGGTGAGCACCATTTCTTTACTCGGGACTGTCTTCTTGAATTCATCTTCTACATTTGTGCCTTTCTTTGTCACTTTTCTGTGCCTCTGTCTCTCTCTAGTGGTGACAGCTGCTCAGGCCAAAAACCTCATAGATGCCGGTGTGGATGCCCTGAGGGTGGGAATGGGGTGCGGCTCTATCTGTATCACACAGGAAGGTACGATCATACTTAATCATGGGACATAAAAATGTATGAATTTCACTGTATTGAGGATACTTTGCTCCCAACCATCACATCGTGGTCTTGTTTCTCAGTAATGGCCTGTGGACGGCCCCAGGGCACATCAGTGTACAAGGTCGCGGAGTATGCCAGACGTTTTGGAGTGCCGGTAATCGCTGATGGAGGCATTCAAACTGTTGGACATGTGGTAAAAGCTCTTGCCCTGGGAGCATCTACGGGTAAAAGAAAGAAATTTTCTCTCATTTTCTGGAGGCATTAAATTTGTGTGTATACTTGGATTAGTCACTGAACAATTCAGTCTTTTTCCTTCCTCAGTAATGATGGGATCATTGCTGGCGGCAACTACTGAAGCTCCAGGAGAATATTTCTTTTCCGACGGTGTGCGCCTGAAAAAGTACAGAGGAATGGGCTCCTTAGATGCCATGGAGAAAAATAACAGCCAGAAACGCTACTTTAGGTGAGATTTTTACTGGAAAACACTTAATCTGGAAAACTTACCTTGTTAATCATGTGAATTATGTTTGTGTGCCCAGTGAGGGAGATAAGGTAAAGGTAGCTCAAGGTGTTTCGGGGTCAGTACAAGACAAAGGCTCCATTCATAAGTTTGTTCCTTACCTCATTGCTGGCATCCAACATGGCTGTCAGGACATAGGAGCCAAAAGTTTGTCCATTTTACGGTAAGTGTCAAACTGTGCGTCTGTTTAGTGTGAGATTTGTTACGTGAAGGCTTTCGCCAAGTATCCTCCTGTGATCTGTCTCCAGGTCAATGATGTATTCTGGAGAACTGAAGTTTGAGAAGAGGACCATGTCGGCTCAGATGGAAGGTGGCGTCCACGGGCTTCACTCGTAAGTCTGACGTTTGACTGTTTGTTTAAGGTGACCTTTACCCCTCCGCTGCAACCCCTTCTTTCTCCATGTATGTCTTTTTCTTTTCCTGTTTCTGTTGTCTAAACATTTTAATACCAGTGACAGTATGTGAACATGCTGTTGTTAGATATACTTCATTGTTAAGTGTCCATTAATTTACCTTCAACAGTATAAAACTCTCTTATCTTTTTCTCTTTATTACTCATGCTATCATATTAGATATTCTTTTGTGCCATGTAAGTAATCATTACCTCCATCTTCTCCTTTCTTAAAAAAAACCCATCTTCATTTATTTTTCTAACTGTAAAGTTTATGCTTTCCCTCTTTTTTTTCTATTCCACATGTAGTCATGAGAAGCGGTTTTACTGAAACAGGTGGAAGAGGAAACACCCGATCGGGACCCAACGTCCCGACCCCAGCAGCTATGAGCAGATGCACCGGGCGCATGTGATCAGAATGCAACGCATGAAGCTCCTGTGACTTCTACACTCTAAAGTTTAAACAAAACTATTCTGTGACCTTCTGTTCATTGGTGTCCCAGCTCTGACCCCAAAACAACTCTCTTAAAGTTCAAAGAGCCTAAAAGGATCGAGCCAAAGAACAGAGTTTTAGAGGATGGTCACAAACTCTTAATCTGTTGTTCTCCCTCTCAGGTCAAGGTGTAGAGGGAATCCTGTTATTACCTATTCTGTTGTTCCCTTTCAACAAACTTGTCATGATATATCTGCCGAGCTTGATAGAGAGGAGTACAGCCATATATTTCCTTGCTCATTTACTACTTTTACTACCCCTCCCCCCCTTTTTTTTGTGGGAAATCAAGTAAATAACAGCGCACAGAGCTTTAATCACATACTTTTAGTTCTCTTTCTCTCATATATATAACAATAACAAGTGAAGTGTGCTAATAAACACAGAAGAGTAAAATTCTCATAATGGTTTTAGTGCACAGCTTTGTCACTCAAGTCATTTCTTTGATGCGTGTCGGTGAGCTCTGTGCTGCTCTGTCATAGAAGGGACAAGAAAAGCATCAGCCTTAATTTATAAACGAGCACTCCAAATAGGGAGTGCCTTCAAAAAGCAATTTACACTCTCACCTGGAACTTTACTCTTATTTTAATGTTATTGCTTGATTTAAAGGAGAGTATTCACTGTTTTCTTTCATCATTCTCATTTTTATTGTCACTATGCAACCAAAGCTCCACTTAGCTTTATAGTACATGCTGTATTCTCCAAAAATGCTATTTTGCAAAAGGTTATCATTAATAACACAGCAGGATATAGAATGGTTGGTTATTTGTCTTTATTTCCCAGACTCAGTATTAAAAAAAAAAAAAAATAAAGCACAAAAAAAGGTAGATGGATTATCTAGTGTTGCAGTAGAACAAAACCAATATTCCAGTTTTGATTTATTTATTTCTAACGATCTTTACAAATATCACTTTTAAATGAATTTAATTTTTCCTTTTTTCTGTGAGGTACTCAGTATATTTGGTTAGAGACGTATTACATGTATCACTCAGTTTTTAAAAAAATCAACAATTAATTTTTAATTTTGCCAACAATTTGTCACCAGTTAATTAAACTTCTTACTAGTTGACACATCTTAATTATAAACAATGCCATAAATAACATCTTTTTTTGGTCAACCTAGGAATCAAACTTTCATTTAATGTAACTTGTGTCATATACTGGATGTATATGTATTTGAATAAAGAAAAATTTTCAAACAACAGTTTGATACTATTTAAAAACTGTTTTGCTACCACTTTAAATTCATGCAATGTAATGATGTTGTTTTCATTCTTCAAAGATATTCCACTGTTAAAAGAAAACACCCAGAAACAACTCAAGGAAACAAACAAACGAAAAACAAAAAAACACCAGCTTGTCCCTATTAATGCTTTTACACTCAAAATTCAAAGAAACCTCAGAAGGTTTATATATTTAGACTGTAATTCTTTTAGCACACTATCGGGAAAGGGGAGCGGAGAAAGTTAAGCCCTTTCAAGTATGTCTCACAAACCACAGAACGCATCAGCAACGCAAACTTTAACTTTTGTGACTTTTGCTTGTCCTATGGCTGCTAGATTTCCTCAACACAATCCTGGATTTTCACTAAAACAAAATAAAGCAAAAAAAAAAAAAATTTGAACTCCTTTTTGGCTAACTTCTTTGCCACAAATATTACCTTTTTTAGAAACAAATGTTTGATTTTACATATGATTTCAATGGACACATTCTAAAATTATAATGTTGCTCAAATAAAGCAATACTGCAAGGAAGAAATAGGTTGCTGAAAACAGCATAATGAAGACAGTCTTATAAACTTTTTTTTGTTTGAATATACAATATCAACAGTACAGTATTTACAAAAAATATTGGCTCATATTTTAGGTCTATATAACGTTTTTGACATATAGACTACGGTTTAATTCCCCCATTTAACCTGAATAGACTTAAATCTACACAATTTGTATTCCAGTTACACCCAGTTTTATTTTGTTTTTTAGCTTTCTACAATTCAATGGTGTCACTGCAAACACTCAGTGCATCAATTTGTTTGCACACACTGACAAACTCTGCTTGTACAGCCATATCCCATTCCAGCTGTTTGCTTTCACTCAGGTGTTTAGTTCCTGCCAATCGGCCAGACCCCCGACTGTCCTGGGAAGCTAAGCTCAGGGTTCGGTAACGTCTGTGGTATGGCAGGTGGGGGATTGCACGTGGGAGGCTGCTCTGAGTAAAATTTTGCCCTCTGTTGGCCCATGAATGTGATCGCAGCTTTCCTGTTTCTTTGGAATGGCTGCAAAGGCCCTGGGTTGAACCAGTAACACTCCCTTTCCAATCACATTGGTCTGGTGATAATGGTTGATTTCTACGAGCTGTCATACAGCCTTGAGGTTGGGAATACCTGGAGTTGGACAAGGTGTTCTCTTGAGCTACATCTCCACAAGAAGAAGTTCGGTAAAGGGTATTTCCCACAGAGCTGGGCCCTTGCTTTGATGTACCTTGGCTTGGGGAGCTCAAGGAAAGGCTTGAGGAAACAGGTATGAGTCTTGGGAAACCAAAGATACTATGAGAAAACAGGGATTCGCTGAACAGAGCTTGGTCGATGCTGCGCGACAAGTCTATGGGAGATGGAGGCTGCAGATCCACAGTTGAGTCAGTCTCGAGACTTAAATGATCCAGTGATGACAGGCGAGTCTCAGGTGAGGCTGTAGGTTTATGCGGTGGGTTTGGGGGTGTGGGGAGAGGTAGTACAGTTTTGCTTCGGCTGGGTTTGTGATCACAGTCTGGTATATTTCCAGGAGACTCCACAATTGAGTAAAGAGGAAGAACCTCTGACTGCTCCTTGGCTACAACATCACAGGCCACCAGCTTTTCTTGCTTACCCTGGGAAAGGACGGGGGAATTTGCACCATCCTGAGAGGTTATGGTGAGCATTCGTGAAGGAGAGCCACCGGATAGACGGGACCAAGATCCTGGTCTAGGATGTGCTATGGTCTTGTTAGAGTTGCTACAGAATAGAGGATGTGTGCCAATGACAGACAAACCTAGGCAGACCCCAATCTCACAGAGTCTGCAGCCTACTTGGTAGCCCCACCATGGCCAAGGCTGAAACCCATGGCCATCAACCCCACCCAAACCAAGGGCATGCAGGATCCCATAAAGCTGAAGACCTCCACACCCTAACAAACACAAAGAAGTTCCTACTCCAGCTCCTGCTGCCCTACCCCAGTCCTTCACACTAGCAAAGGGGCAAATTGCAGGTCGCATCACCTCAGGAGATCCTCCACTCTCTCCATTGTCATTTAACCTGTAAATGTTTCTACTGTTGACTTGTGTCAAGCAGTAGAAGATGAGGTATGAGCATGAGAGAAAGGTGGCGAGACATACGAACACACCCTGAGGAAAGAGCAGGATGACAGTCGGGAGGCTGTGAAAGAGCTGAAAAATCCCAAAACATCCCAAAGAGATAATAAAATGTAACAGGGCCAAACATAGCAACAAGCAAGGCTTTGGCAAGGCTGAGAAGGAGGCAGAAATAACAGGTGAAAGTGAAAGATGCTTGCATGAACGAAAGGAAAGAAGGAGGAAGGCCAGGGAAAATGCTGAGATCAAACATGGCAATGGCAGTTCGGAGAGCAGCAGAGAGACAACAGGGGAAAGGCGATCTTGGTAACTGTAAGCATCGTAAAGCAAACAGAAAGCTTGGATCCCTGCAAATGCCAAAATGAACAAGTGCAGCATTGTGAAGTAGGGGCTTCCTGGGGGACACCTCAGGGGCAGCCCTAACAGGCAGACTACAGAGATTAGGCCAAATACAGTGAAGACAGAGCCCAGGCCATAGATATGTGCTTCCCATGCAAATCCCCACGTAGCCAGGGCAGAGTTCCAGTCTGAATACAAAGGGACCAAAAATGAAGGGGTGAGAGCCAGAAAGGGGTGCAGAGGCTTGTTGTGAGTAAAATCCTCTGGGTAGGTAGGTGTCCAGGAATGATTTAATGTTTTGCAGGTTGTGGCAATTGTGTCCATGTTACCATCTAGCCGGCTTGGGCTTCTGGCTTTTGAATCATTCTTGGAGTCATCTGTAAAGAATATAAAAAACACATGAACACCATATTGGTTATGTCAAAAGAAAACCAAAAAGTAGAAAATTTAAGTACAGACTTAATTTAAAGTTTTTCGCTGGCAAACGAGCAAACATGCTAACTTGCATAAATATGATGGTATAGTAATACATAGACAGTGTAAAAGATGGACATCGCTATGGTTTTTTAAAACATAGTATTAAACATGTCTTAGTTTTTAAAAATTTAATATGTCTCTAAATGAGTGACTGAGCCTGTGAACTCAGCAGGGTAGGTCAAGTCAGGAGTCGTTTTTCCCATAGACTTCTATAGGGCCGCCCTCTGGTGGCCATTAATTAGAATGCAGGTTTAATGCTCTGTAAGCTACATCCCTGTTTTATACTGTCAGTGTCATCAGCACTTTATCCATGTCATCATGAGCATGTTAGAATGCTAGTGTTAGCATTAAGCTCAAAGCATGGCTTTGCTTCACACCTAATACACCTGTGTATTTTTATTATTTTTTTGTGTGGTGGTAATGTGTCATATTATCTTTAATAATGACATTTTTTTCTCGAGAAATGAACATACTGGTGCTAATCTAACCTCTGGATACAGGCCAAATTTATTTTTACGCACAATCTTCATTTTCTAAAAAGAGAGCAGGGTGTAATCTGCTGTGTGTGAAGCTAATCCATAATAAAACAGAACGGGCTTGTAACTGGGAATCTAACTGGGTCACAGACAGAGTGGGAGCATGAGCAGTAGGTTGTGTGCATATGTGTTTGTGTGAAAGTGAGGAAGAGAGATACTGTATGTGTGCTGATTAGCCAGTATTGACCTCATGCCTGCTCTCATTTTTTGTGGCTATAAGTAAATTTGCATTAGTGAAGCGATGTTGTTATCTGTAAGAATGCGAAAGAGGTTTATGACTGATGATAACATTGTAACAAACAAAAAATGTGAGTTTCTTATTCTGTATATGAAATAAGCTGTATAGGGCAATCAGGGAATCAGGGAACCTACTGGTTATAAATGGAATGTGTCCTATTTCTGGTCCTCCATTAGTAGTGAAGCAATCAGTATAGATGCAGCGAACAGAGAGCACTTATAAGTGTGGGGCTTTCGCTCTGCTGTCTATGAAATCTAATAAAAATGAGAGTACATTTAATATGTACTCCATCTTGATGCAGTTATTCAATAAACTTGTTGTTACACTGAAAATGTGTGGTGTTAAATGCATACACAGGAGGAAGCAAATTCCTTATTAATTTCTTTCAAGTCCTCATATGCTTGTGGACACAACATTTACTTTGACAAGTAAATGCTAGTATTTGTGTGTGTGTACAGTAAATAGTGTGCATGCTGCATTATCCAGTAACCTTTGAGTGCGGGCTGACTGCAATGTGAATAAAATGTTTTACTTTAACAGGAGAGTGTAAGTTTGAACTGGAGAATCTGTGCTAAAAGGCTTGAATGAGAAAGACAAGGGCAGAGAACTGAGTCAAAGAGAGACATTTGAAGAAAGTGATGCAACCCATTCTGTGAATGTAAAAGAACTGTGTTTGCCAGCAGAATACATATCATAAGCACTGCAGTGACATGTGGATTCTGAGTTTTTGGAGGTTATGCAAGGAAACTGAAATGCACTGTAGGGCATAGTTTCAGCTTTAGATTTAAAGTAGGAATGCTGTAAATAATTAAAGGACTCTTACCTTCTTTTGCCTCCATGCTGGCAGTTTCTCTCTGTAAAATAAGATCTGTAATATCAATGAATCCATCTCTGTTTCCCTTTGTGGTAACAGAAATGCCTGTGGTCCATCCAAGAGTGTCTGGCCCCGGTCCAGTGGGCAGTGATGAAGTTGAGTTCTGGTCTGATGTGTGTGATGGGAGTGAGCCAGGGAGAAGAAAGGGTAAGTGAGTATCAGTCATCTGATTTTGAAAGCCTGGGAATGTTGGCTGATTCTCTCCAGACTCTCTAGGATACAAAACTGATGCGGTGTTGGTCTCAGCTGGCTGATTCTTTAATGTTTGTTCATGGGTAAGCTTGGGTGGTACACTTGCTGATGAGGACTTCATTGTTTGCATTCTCTCTGTGGAGGCAGTATCTACTGTAGCACCCTTTGTGGGTCTGGGTATGGGTCCCTTCTCATTAGGAAAGAAAAGAGATGTCTCAGCGCTCTCCAGTAAATCGCCATATTCACCAATCACACCTTGTCTGTCTGTGTCCTCAGATGATGATAAGGACCAACTTAAAGGGGAACCCAGGAAGTCATCATCCTCGGGTGCAATCATGGGGTCACTTGGTGCTGAACCGGGTACATGAGGTCTACTCGAGAGCTGTTTCAGAAACTGCCCTGCCTTGTCACTGTCTGGCTGTTGTGTTTCTTTCACATTTTCTCCAGTTAACGCTATGGCACGAAGCGAGTGAGGCAAAGAGAGAGGCAAGAGAAAATAAATATTCCACAGAGAGACCATGTTGAGGGTCGGCAAACTTGACCTCAGAGTCACTTGGAGTTGTTGTGCAGTCACATGTTTGAGTAATCCCTAATATCAGGTTTCCAAAGATGTCATTCTTAACACACCTGGAGAAAACAATCACACGTAGGAAAAACAAGTAATGCCAACTGCCTTCAAATATGTCTTGGACATCTCTAACATAGATAAAGTTAAACTGCTGCATGTGGGTCACAGCGAAAATCAAAAATTGTTGGTGAAAATAACGGCAGTGTGATGAATATGAACGCGGTGTGCTGAAACCCTCTGCTAGACTATAAAGTCTTGTGACGTGCACACAGTACAAACATTAAAATGCAAAAACCCACTTAAACAAGAGCATTAAAAAAAGAGACATTAGACCACGCAACTCTGTGTGGCAGCCATTCCTTTTTTAGCTTCCTTACCTCATCTATAGCCCTCTTTGCTGCAGCCTCTTTAAACATATATGCCGCTCTGTGCTGCTGCATGTCTGCAGTCTCTGTCTGCATTGCACGGCGTGTCCTTTCATACTCACTCTGCTATGCCCCTGTTCTATCCATCGGGCTGCTGACACACGGGACAGACCCCACCTCCTCTACACAACCCCCGCTATGCCCACACGCTGCTTCTGCACTCATCTGACAGTGAGGCTGTTTGCTGCCTTCGATTCTCCTAAATCTGAGGCTGCATCATTATGAGTATCACCTTTATTTTAGTTACGTGAGAACCTCGGAGAAGAGAAGAATAAATGTAAAAGCAAAATATATCAGAGCAGATCAATACATGGATTTGTGTGTAATTTACAACTGGTGGCAAAAGTAAACAGCTCAGCTAGAAACATTTGAACTAAAGTATATACTGAAAAGCAGATTCTTTTTTGACAGCATACATCTATAACGCATGATCATAGTTACTTGCTTGTATACGAACACAGAACACCTGAGAATCTCGTACATGCACTGTTTGACCAAGGATTTTTACCACCACTTATTGCGGCGAGAAACTGTGATGGTGTTATCTTATTCACATTCCTTTATTTTCCTCCTTTTATTGTTCACGTGAGCTGTTTTTACCCAATGGGGGAAATCCAGTAACCTCATGGCCTAATTCAATTCCCATGGATGCTTCTAAAATAGACACTGATCCACATACCTTTGGACATATTTGGGGACAGTAAGCTTGAGGCACAGACACACATTATATGCTCTCTTTGCCTAGATGTTGCAGCCGTCTCAAAACTTCTGTTTTATAAACTTCTCACTGACCATTACTATTGAATGGGAATTCTGCCAAATGCATAATGATTGGTCGCTGGGATGCAAACCTAACTTCATCTCATAAACAAATACGCCAAACATATCGTTAGGACAAAACACAAAGGCATAAATAATGGTTCTACGTGCCAAGACACACACACTGGCTGTGACTAGCAACACCAAAGATAATAATAAAGCGTTTACACTTGGATAAGTACAGCCAGAATGACAGCGAAGGCTATGCCACATCATTTAGACAGTCAAAGATGGGAGATAGGAACTTCCCCAGGGGTGTGATTAACCCAGTGTCTGATGAGGACACAGGAAAGCATCAACCCGGCCGTGACTAAAGGGGCTGGAAAGGAACAATGACAGGCCAAACATATGAGCTCAGAAAGGGTAATGGCCAAATGATTGCCGCCTCACACTCGCTATCTGAATTCACTGAGCAACTGGTTTCTGTTTAGACAACTCATCCTCCAACAAGACAAAGTCAGCAGGGGCTGGGGTCCTGCAGGGAATGAGGACTGTCATGTCAAGACTCATAAACAAAGCTGCACAAGCAAAGAGGAGGATAAAAGCAAGCAATTCCCTTACTTTAAAAAAAAGATGAAGATGGGACAAAATGTACAGTACAATATTATACAGTGATGCCCTCTTAACATGTGTATACAAACATGACCTTTACACTTCACCTCAGTTGTCTGTTATTGGACCAACAAAGGAGGTCAAAGTAATGAGGGCAATGCCACAATCACATGCATCCCTTTGTGGAAACTCAAGTGAATTCTTAGAACATAAATCTAAAAGCATGTTCATTGAGGACAGGCATCACAAGTGTCTTTGAAAGAAGAACTGAGTGAAATGTTTATTCAGCATTCGTTTTTGTAATTGTAATAACTCCAACATTCATTAAACATACATTAAAATGAGTACAAATCTTAAAATAATTCTGAACGTGAAACAGTGGAACAAATTTGATTAAGATGTGTAAAATGTCAGAGGTCCCTTGGAAATACTATGATATACTAAATGATATACTAAATACTATGATTTATATTTAAATAATTGAATTCCGGTGTTCCAGTCAACAACTAGAGCCAAAATCCAAAATCCCTGTCTGCCCTCACAGATGTGTTTCTGGAAGAATGGTCATAAAGTCCCATAAACACACTCTTAAACCTTGTGGGAAAAGGGTGTGCCAAAATCATATTAAACTCCATGGATTAAGAACGGGATGTCACTCAAGTTCATAGGGAAGCACAGATTTTTTTTCATGAAAAGCTGGAATCATAAAGGGAATTTATTAATAAGTTCCCTTTGTAATTATAAAGTCTCTCTGATTCTGATGTGTATAAAAGTAAAAAAAAATTATATATATATATATATATATATATATATATATATATATATATATATATATATATATATATATATATATATATATATATATATATATATATATCGGCTGGTTTTTAATTAGAGTGAAACTCGCTCATTGATTATGTCAAGGAAGACAGAAGAAGCCGAAATGGAAGCAGCTATAAAAATATAAAAATCAGCCAAATACAGGAAGCCCACTAATCAGTGATATCCACAGGTTCCAGGATAAGTATTTTCCTGGTATTATTCACAAAAGGGGAAAACTTGGAACTTGGTGGTGGACTTACCAAAAATACTGCATAAATGCTTGAACAGGTCGCAGTTCGCAGGAGGTCGCAAAAGAACCACTCAAATTAAATCTGTAAATTTGCAGTTCAGTTACTATAGGGTTGTTATATTGGAAATACATTGCTCAGACAGGCAGAGGCGAATGATTTACAGTGGGTGACAGTCCAGATATTTTCAGACTGCACAGTAGGTGGCGGAAAATATGCAGTTACAGAAAATCACGAAGAAGAAGGAGGAGGAGTTAAGAGGAGGACTTAGATACCCACACTGGGATCAATTCCGTCCTCACGTCAGACTCACTTGGGATATGTCCATATAGCTTAATATTAACCTTTTTTTAAATTCTTTTTTATCTTTTGTTGCAAACTAGGTGTTTGGGAACATCCTATTCTTACCTACTACATATTACTACAATATAATTGGATGCACTTTTGTAACTCTGCCACAGAAAATAGCTACTAGGTTTAACTAGCTAAAGCTTTCCATGCTTTGACGGTAAGTTCATTTTGGTCTTAAATTAGCATTGCATTTGTTTGTTTGTTGTTTGTTTCAGCTGGCTGTGAAAGAAAGGCTAACCCCATATGTTTAAGGGGATTTAAAAAAACAAACAAAAAAAACCTAGACAATTGTACGCCAAATGAGTGGGTGGGTTTTGGTGGTGGTTGGGGACATTTGGGCTCTATACAGTTAGCTTTGTTTGCTTAGCTCAAATTTAACGGCTCTTGTAGCAGCAGTGAGCGGAGAAATCTTTTTTCTGAGAAAAATAAAAAGGAAAATTACAAGGAGAAATAGCTTAAACTGGTAAAATGTATGAGCTGCCAGTAAGTTTGTTTTGCAGCTGAAGAACAGCACAAAGCAAGCATCCATGTATATGTTTGTTTTCCTGCGACTTTGAGCAGAATAATCAGTAGCCATCGCTAACCACAAGTTAATGCATGAGGAATAAAACAGCTACAATTAATGATAGGAAAATTGTAACCAAATCTTTATTTTGTTGTAGGGCAGTTGTTTTGCATTTAGTATGTATGTGCATGCATGATTAGAGGCATGCCCCCTCAGCTTGGTGGTTCCTACAGAAATAATCGTACAAAAGTACATTTTACTAACCCCATGTTTGCCTACTGGTGGTGGTCAGAGGGCCCGGTGGCGCCAGTGTCCGGCAGCCTCGCCTCTGTCAGTGCGCACCAGGGCAGTTGTGGCTACAATGTAGCTTGCCATCGCCAGTGTGTGAATGTGTGTGTGAATGGGTGAATGACTGAATGTAGTGTGAAGCGCTTTGGGGTCCTTAGGGACTAGAAAAGAGCTATACAAATGCAGGCCATTTACCATTACATTGTGAAATAGGACTCCTGTCTCCGCCATTTCCCTTGCTTCGTCTTGCTATAGGCTAAAACAGTCCTAGATAACATCCCTGACTTGTGTGCAACTTTTGCATGATTCAGTGAAAGAAACAATCAAGCTAAACAACAGGGAAACAGCTTTCATAAGTTATGGAGAGTTGTACAATTTGTGCCAACATGTTCAATATGATTTATAACATTATAAGTAACATTATTACATGTTGATAAAATATAAGTGATCCTTTAAAGTCTGATATGGAGTTATACTTATTCTATATAATGCAGAAAAATAAAATTCCTATACTGTTTTTTTCAGCATAGAAGCATCATTGGTGATATATCAAGAAATTGATGACATATGTATAGATTTAATATAAATGTAATATAATATATAATATAGATATAAAGTTAACATATTCATATTTTCAAATTTTGCCTAAACATGTACAGGTACTCCAAGTACTCCAATTTTGGCAAATAAAAAAACCTGTCAGCTAATGGTGTGTGGCTGTGTGCATATGCTCTTGCAGAGAGGTTGTGACCTTCCTATAGACATACTTTGCAAAAATATGTTGTGACATAAATATGTTTTTGCTTGAAGACGTTTCAACTCTCATCCGAGAAGCTTCTTCAGTTCTAAGGTCAAATGGTGGAGAGTCCCAGACTTAAGCCCAATGGGAGATTCCCCCAGGGGGACATTGACCCCTAATGATCTAATCACACGAGCCAAGATGTAAAAAACGGGTGTTGGTCACAATCAGCCAAGGTTTCGGGTGAACTCATTGTGAAAACTAGCCCCACATTATCATGTGATTTCCTGAGGTCAACAGGCCCAGGATGTGAGTGGGCGTTAAGGCGTCTGGGCAAGGATCTCAAAACTGGATTATAGATGGCAGACAGTTGGTGTCATAAACCACCGCCTCTGTTCAAAGATGATCGTTCACAGTGGACAGGGCTTCTTTCAGTCCTCTTTCAAACCATCTGTCTTCTTGACCTCACTAAATCACATCACAGGTTGGGGCTGGGTTTCACAGTGAATTCACCTGAAACCTTGGCTGACTGTGACCTACACACCTTGGCTCGTTTGATTAGATAGAGGATCATTAAGGGGTCCATGCCCCCCTGGAGGGACACTTCCATAGGCAAAACATAGGACCAGAATTGGTTATAAATGATTGCTTTGATTTCTGTCATTCTTAGTTATTCTTGATCTTTGTATTTCTTTGTTTTTCCCTATTTTGTGGTTTCTGTGTCTACCTTCCTGGTTCTCTGTTTTTTATTATTCCAAATTCATGCATGTGTCATGTGTCTTTCTCTTTTATCCAGGTAGCCTTGCGTTTTTGAATACTCCTCTCTCTCTTAAATGAAAGCCCTACAATTGCTGACATGTTTGCAAGTGTAGCTCTTAGCAGAGGCATTACTGCCCACCGCATAAGTAAGAATGCCACGTTCTTCATGAATGAAGCAACATTTGCAGTCCCTGGATGCCAGAACCGGACCTCAGAACGGCACAAACCTCTATTGCTGATGTTACCGTGGTTGGGTTCACGTCCTCAAGCGCTGGTTAAGTACTGTGACATCTACTTCAACACAGGATTTGACGTGCTAGTATTTGAGAGCGAGGTAAGAATTCAGGGACTTAGAAATTGGAGCATATGTTAAACTTAATCGGTTTCTCACACTAACTGTATAGCTGCTCTTCTGAGTCAGCTAAAACAGTATGACCGTGTGTTTTATTCTTGTATTTATCGCTAAAATGCATCACAGGGCAGTTAATGAATAATAGTCTTTCTAGAAGTATGTGCTCTGAGTGCAAGCTTGTGCTTCCCAGAATTACTAAAAGTACAATAGAAGGCAGAGCCTTACATTATCGAGCCTCTGTGCGGTTGAGGTTGAGAGAGACAACCTGTACTTTGAAGATTAGGCTTAAAAGTTTATAGTTGGGGTGGATCAGATGACCCCGAATCATCCATAAATCATGCTGCTGTAGGCTCAGCTGTTGGGGACTTCCCATGATATAATACCCACTTTTCTGTTCACGATGCATTTATATGAAACTGTTGTACATCATTTCCTTTTCCCTACTCTCTCCCCTTGTCCCCCCTTTTTGTGATCAGATTACTCCCCCCACCCTCTGTTGGAAGTTGTTTAAACTTGTTAAAAGGAAGTTCTTCGTCCACAACTGTTGCCATAATATCACCGTTCAGATTGTCAAATTAAAGGCTCCTTTTCTTTAAACTGTAAAGTGTTTTAAGGTCTATATCTGTGAAGTAGCACTATAAGAATGAAACTGCATTAGATAAATGTGAAGAAAGTTTGTATTAAACTAAGATTGCAATGGAAACCTAACTCATAAAAAGGCAACAGTAGAGGGGACCCCACCAGGACATTGTGGGAGCACTGTAATGTCGCGCATTGATCTTACTTTGAAAAATGAATTCACTCAGCTTTATATTCAAAGTTTAGTGTGTGTGTATGTTTTTAAATGATTTTCGGAAAGGCTGATTGAATTTCTCCTTTTTTTTAAAGGTGCAAGGGTTCCTTTGGCCCCGCTGGGGTCTGGAACATGGAAAGACATTACTGGAGTTGCTGGAGAGCGAGCGCTTCGTGTCCCGCCCCTTGCTTGTTCATGCATTTTCAATCGGTGGATATACCTTCTCTCAGCTCCTTGTGCATGTGTCGAAGGATACAAATAAATATCAGGCATTCACAAAAAGGATCACAGGACAGATTTATGATAGCATGGTGGCAGGATCCCTTGAGCACATGGCTATAGGTGAGTTACCATTAACTCACACTTTATCTAATTCTTGTTTTCCTTTTCTTGCAAAATTGATAGTTATTTTCCTTCTTTCTTCTCAGGTTTGGGAAAAACTGTATTTCCAAAATGTGAGTGGTTGGTAAAGCAAACAGCCATGTTTTACTTTGACAAGTTTAAAAGCCACACCGTGGACTACTTTGACATAGGCTTGGATGTGTTTTGGAATACGCCCGTCACCGCTCCTGTGCTGATGTTCTACTGTAACAACGATCCACTGTGTGACCCACGAAATTTGGCGGACTTGGCCGGTTACTGGCGAAGGCGTGGAATGGATGTCACAGAAAAGAAGTGGGACAATTCCATTCACGCGGGCCACCTTAAGAAACACCCAGAAGAATATCTGTCCACACTTTGCATATTCCTCAGTTCCCTTGGTTTTACCCCGTTAAAGGCAAAGTTATGAGGTAAAATCCCAACAATGTAATGCAAGAGGAACTTCACTGTGCATTAACCTCAAATGGTTTAAGCTGTAAAAGTACATCTTGAATTTTTACACTAATTGGCATGTGTAATGAAGGTACAGTAACAGTTCAGTTTTATTCAGAATGAAGATCGAGTGTACTCAGGGTTTAGTTCATACAGTTTCATAAACACTAAAGCAAAGCATATAAAGAATAAAATGCACTTTGGATTACAATGTTCATGTACGCCAAAGTAATAATAATAATGGATTGGATTTATATAGCGCTTTTCAAGACACCCAAAGCGCTTTACAATTCCACTATTCATTCACTCTCACATTCACACACTGGTGGAGGCAGCTACAGTTGTAGCCACAGCTGCCCTGGGGCAGACTGACAGAAGCAAGGCTGCCATATCGTGGCATCAGCCCCTCTGGCCAACACCAGTAGACGGTAGAGTAAAGTGTCTTGCCCAAGGACACAACGACCAGGACAGAGAGAGCTGGGGATCAAACCGGTGACCTACCGGTTACAGATACGCTTCCCAACCCCCCTGAGCCACGGTCGCCCCTTAAAAGTTAACAAACAAATATAAAGTCTGACATTTTTCTTTTAGGCAAGCAACTGTCTACTAACTTCGTTGTATTTTTACTCAGTTGTATATAGCATTCGTATTCTATTTTTATCTTATTGTATATTTTTATTCTATTTTATTCTACTTTATATAGTATATTATTTTATTCTATTCTGTACAGCTGTGTACTGTATTTATTCTTATTGTATTCTAATTTTTGCGTCATAACTTTTGCACTGTCCACTTCCTGCTGTGACAAAACAAATTTCCCACGTGTGGGACTAATAAAGGTTATCTTATCTTATCTTATCTTATCTTATCTTATCTTATCTTATCTTATCTTATCTTATCTTATCTTATCTTATCTTATCTTATCTTATCTTATCTTTAACTAAATCATGGAAGGGAAGACAAGTGCAGGACATATTCTCATTTGAAATGGTGGAACCAGCATAATTTTACTACAACATAATGGTTTGTCAGAACTGTTAATGTACTGGTGCCTACAGACATTTTCAGTTAACTATATATCTTTAAAAATGATTACATCATTACATTTTGCACAACATCTCAACGCCTTTGGAAATGGAGGGTTATACATTGAAGCTCCTAACTGTTCTTTGCCGCTCAAAAATACAATTTCCAAATCAAATGTGAACTTTGCTTTTTGCTTCTTTTTTTAAAAAATATTTGAGACAAAATGTAAACAGTCCAAAGAATGATGTGAACATCGATGACCACAAGCATGCAAGCTCCAAGTGCTTCCATTTATGAAACACGACAGGTCAAGATGTGTGCTTGAGGTTTTACTGTCTAATGTTTGGAGTCATGTGTTTTGGTGCTTGCATTAACGAGTTCAGCTTAAATACAATCACTTGTTGCATATCTTTCAGATTTTGAGCTACTGGAGAGAGGGTGGTGGAAATTTTCTCATGTTAAAGACAAAAGGCTAATCATTAGAGTGATAAAGAGATTAATCATTGTTACACAAAATATTTTAGTAGTTAATTTGGTGGACAGCGCTGAACACACAGAACAAACAAAAGAGGGGAAATCAGCATAGTTTTAGATGAAACTTAATTTAACTTTAAATTAAAACTGGACATTTACTTTTCCTGCAGTAATTTACAAGTAAAGAAACTTGTTCCTTGCTTTAAAAAAACAGTTGATTCATGTGAATGAGCTTCAGGGTTAAACTGCTGGTCTGATTTTCAATTTCCTGCTGATGAGTACAGCATGCTGTGTGCACTCAGAAGAAAATGCAATACTACTTGACACTGCTGCTGCTGAAGTTTTGCTTTTTACACATTTTTACACAAAGCCTTGAAAGTGCCTTAAAAAGCACCTCACTTGTTACTACCACCAAGTCTAGCAAGAACTAAGGTGATCACAACACATTTTCATGAAAGTATATATTTGATTAATTTAGGTCAGTGTCTATGTGTGTGTGTTAAACTACTCTAAGGTGTTTGTATTCTCAATATTCTTGAAGGATGTGACCTACTAAAATTGGGAAAAGAAATCTTATTCAGTCATTTCTGTTAACACTTTTCATGTGAATGACTTGTAAGTTGAAGATGTTTAAGCATAACATGTTATACTTCTAACTCTGTGCAATAAAGATTTGTTTATCTTAACTTGAACCTGTGCAAGTATTTTTTAACTTTTCCTTTTTTGTCCAAGTTGATTACGAAGGGTTAGGAGTTAAAGCACCAATGTGGTGAAATGCAATATTATTCTTGTTGTAAAGCACTGTACTCTTGCCTACAAAAATTGTTCTTTATAACTATGTGTACAACATAGTTTCTAACTAACTGGGGGTAAATGAAAAGTATGTATTTATATTAGGAGGTAATTATGCTTGACATTTAACCACCTAACCTCAGAACTGATTAGCACATTTAGACTTCAACCTATTCTACTATTGAGACAGGTGATAAGCAGGTAAAGAAATGAACCTTTGACCAATGCAATTAGTACATCCAGTCATTGTGATGTTTTTCCAGATATGGTTTGATGCAGTCGGTTTCTGTAGGGTAGGTACTGTACTTCTCCAACAATGTCATAGCCCAATGTGATTTTAAAACTGTAACACTAAAGAAGGGAATATCTTTTGGAAGAATGGTATTCAATCCTTTTAGTAGAGTTACGGGTTTTGAGAACTGAAGTGGCCCAATGCCTTAAAACCACACACTGTTTTCTTTACTGTAAATTTTTAGTTTGTACTGCACCTAGAAAGTGATTTGAGCTACTGAAGACACCACCTGGTGGCAGAAGCCATGTAGCTCACTCCCAGTATTATCATTACAGTTATGCTTTACTATCAGCACAAGACCCTAGAAATGATTAATCCAGTGTAATATAAGTATGACATAAAAACAAAACAGTACTGAAATTTACAGAAGGATATAGGTAAATTATTGGTAAATTATATCTGTTAACCACAAGGGCCTCTTGTGGTAAGGAAATAAAGAAAATCAACAACATATCAGTTGTTTTGGATTTGTGCTGTCATGGTTGGTAACCGCAATCCTCATATGCTCCCTTTAGGCTTTCTGCAGGAAGCACCACCTCAATAAAACAGCTATTGTGGGAAGTTAAAGTAAATAGTAAGCATATGCAGGAAACTCAGTAATGGTGGAAACAAACATCAGACAGAAATGGTACTTCACAAAAAGAAGCTGAATTTTACTTTTATATCAGCTTATTTAAATTTAGATATTATTCCTACATTGAAACCTCCTGGACGATAGGTGGCGCACGTGACGAATGCCCTTCTGTTCTTTTTCAAAGATGGCTGCTTCCACATGTAAACATGCGACTTAGTCCCGTGGCTAACGACGTCCAAGTTAAACAGTTCTGTGGCGTGTATTCATGCCTCTGATAAACGTGTTATCGAGAACTTAGACATTAGCTTCCTGTAGTGGATTTGTATTAAACTGCATTTCACTTTTTGAGTTGGTGCACACGCCGTAAAGTTAGCAGTTAGCCATGGCGGCGCACACCGTATTTGTTGGTTCTCTACCAGATTCAGCTTCTAATGAGCGACTCGAAGAAATATTCTCAGAAATTGGTCCGGTAAAGAAATGCTTCGTGGTCAGAGATAAAGGTACTGTCGTGTATTCGAAAGAACCATACAATAATAATGGAAAAAGTCGTACGAAAGTAGAATTAAATTAAAATTGCAAACATAAACATATTTATGTACATAACAGATATTGGTGGTGTCTATTTATTTTTCAACCAGAGACAGAAAAATGTCGAGGGTTTGGTTTTGTCACATATTCCATGGAGGAAGATGCACAACGAGCCTTAAAAGAAATTAAAGAATACGACGGGCAGAAGCTGTCCCTGACAGTCGCCAAGAGTAAAATCAAAGACAAAGACAAAAACAAGAAAGGTTCGTATGAAGACATGTTCCAAAACGGGCAATTAGGAGAGTCCTGTGTCTCCATGGTAACCTTGCACTTATGTCATTTAGCACCTACAGAGGCAGTCACTGCTCCAAAGGAGAATCAGCAGAAAGGCTCCAAGAAAAAGCTACTGAAAGCAAGACTTATTATAAGGAATCTCAGCTTTAAGGTACAGTATGTTTCATGATTACTAAATGTAACAGCTCAGAGCACACTGACAGAAACCTTTGCTAACACACACCATGTGTTACAGTGCACAGAGGATCATTTGAAAGAAGTATTTGCAAAGTTTGGGACGGTTATTGAGGTCAAAATCCCCCTCAAACCTGGTAAATACATATGTTTCTTAGCAGATGTATACATAAGTGAGCATGTTGAAGTATTGCCAGACTTTGGAGTGGATTGAT
Source organism: Rhamphochromis sp. 'chilingali' (assembly GCF_963969265.1). Lineage (NCBI taxonomy): Eukaryota > Metazoa > Chordata > Actinopteri > Cichliformes > Cichlidae > Rhamphochromis > Rhamphochromis sp. 'chilingali'. The sequence goes on along the minus strand of NC_137930.1, from coordinate 60,272,310 downwards.
TCGTTATGAGGTTGATTTTTATGCTTTTTCATAGATGGAAAGATGCGTGGATTTGCATTTGTCCTGTTTAAAAAAGTGCCAGAGGCATCAAAAGCACTTAATGCTATGAACTTGAAGGAGATAAAAGGTAAATGAGTGAGACCGTTGAGTTGTGTGCTTAAAAAAAGCTCATTATGACTTGTTACATTGTTACTTTGACATTTCTTTTTTTTTTTAAATGTTGGCATTTAATCTCCAGGCCGACCTGTAGCAATTGACTGGGCTGTACCAAAGGACAAGTTTGTTACTACACAGCAGTCCTCAAATTCAGGTAGTTAAATGACAAAAATACTTTGTGTGCTCTAGTTCCAGAAGATATAAAGCTTGTTGTCATTAACACAATTTTTTTTTCTTCATAGCCAGTACAAATCCAGAAGAAGCAAATGCTAACACTGACAGTGACATGGATGATGAGGATGAAGAAAAGAAGAAAGCTCCACCTGAGAAGAAAAAGTATGAACCTCAAACATGCATTCCTCTGTTTATATGCCATGAGTGTTAAAAGGTGATTGACTACACTGGTTATTTTTGCTCCACATCTGTCCACAGTGTCAGTTCAGAATCAGCTGTGAAGCATACAGAGGAATTCGAATCAGGTGATGAAGATGGGAGTGAACAAAGCAGTGAAGTGAGTGATTCTGATGATGAAAAAGATGAGGAGGAAGAGGATGATGATGATGGGGAAGAGGAGGGTGATGATGTTGATGAGGATGGAGAAAGCCTTGATTCAGATCATGATGATGGCAGTATGGATGAAGAGGATGAAGAAGATAAATTAGGTATGGATAGTATAAATAACATATTTAATATTTCCTTTCCTTTGAAGTTGTTTTCATACATTCTGTATTTGGCTTTTATCCGTAGCTGAGAAAAAGACCTCGAAAAAACAGCTTCCTTCAGATGTGAAAGAGGGCAGAACGGTTTTCATCAGGTCAGTGATTTTTCCTCCTACTCAGTCCTGAGCCAGGTTTGGTTTATTTTTCAGTTTATTTTACTGAGACCCGTTTCTTTTGTTTTTTTAAACACCTACATTTAAACCAATTTAGGAACCTGTCATTTGACACGGAGGAAGAAGACTTAGAGGAAGTTCTCCTTCAGTTTGGAGAACTTAACTACATAAAGATTGTTCTCCACCCAGATACAGAACATTCAAAAGGTCAGTTGACAGTCCTCGAAAGTCCTTAAGTGAAACACTTGTGTCTATTAGCTGTTTGGAGAGAACCAGTTCACTTACTCTTCTGTGTTATTGTTGGCAGGTTGTGCCTTTGCTCAGTTTAAGACTAAAGAGGCTGCAGATAAATGCATAGCTGCATCACAGGAGGAGGCAGAGGTAATATATAATCAAGTGTAATGTACATGATGTTTGACTTATTGTGCAATCACACACTGTTTAGATGGAGCCACTTCTTGGGAATTTGGCCTTTTAATGTTGATGTTTTTAAATTGGAATGTGGAAACAGCATGGGCAGAATTGGCACAACACATTGATAGCTCTGAGTGGCCAATGTATATCTATGTATTTTTATTCAACATATTAACTGATAGTAACTACTAATAAATAATTTTTCTAATAATTTTTTGTCAAGCTACATGGAGGGTAATTTAAAGGTTATTAGTTTGAAGCAAAATATTTTTACTAATCTGTCACTTGTCCAATTGATGTTTGAACACTGTTATTACAAATTTCTTGTGTATTCACCCTTTTATAGCGTCACTCGAGTCTCTTTTGTGTAATAACCCTTGTTGTAGACAAGCCTTGCAAACATTTGTATGTTTGATGCAGGATGGTGGTATCCGTATACATGGCAGAAAGCTGATGATTGTTGCAGCAGTGAGCAGAGAAGATGCCGTGAAGCTGAAGGTCGATAAAAAGAAGGTCGAAACGGGCACGAGGAACCTGTACCTGGCCAGAGAGGGATGTGAGTAATCATTTATCTTATGTGCAGCTATATGCTATGTGGCCACTTCATTAGTTAGACTTTGCTAGTACCAGGTTGGACCTCCTTTTGCCTTTGGAACTGCTTTAATTCTTCATAGCACAGATTCAACAAAGTGCTGGAAACATTTCTCAGAAATTTTGTTTCATATTGACATGATAGCATCACGCCGTTATGCAGATTTGTCAGTTTCACATCCATGATGGGAATCTCCTGTTCCACCACATCCCAAAGGTGCTAGAGCAGCAGTTTGTGAAACATACAGACTAGCCCATCTGGCTCTAACAACCATGCCTCATTCAAATCACTGAAACCACATTTCTGATGCACCTGAAGTGTAGGTTTTAGCAGCAGGTTTGAATTTTGGTCCAGGTTGTTTTTGGTGCCTAGTGCAGCACGGTGGTTAGCACTGTTGTCTCACAGCAAGACGGACCTGGATTCAAAATCAGCGCCTGGCCGGGGCCAAAGACACGCACTGAATGGTGGTGAGGTTAACTGGTCATTGAGTGTGAATGCTTCTGTCTTGCTGTGTCAAAGTGCCCATAAACCCTTCGCAGTGGTCGCTTTACTTACTGCCGCGGTGTCATCACCTAGATGCAGTCATTTATACCTGCAGTTAAGGTGCAAGAAGCTGCTGCAGTGTTCTCCTAAACGATGGGTGTTGCCACTCAGTTATAAGTCAAAACAGGAAATCAAGGGTTCTTTCCACAAACTCAAATCAAATCACTTTTTATTGTCACATCACATGTGCAGGTACAAACTCTGAAGTTTTCAAACAGTTGCAGCATCTCCCTCTGTGTGTCAGTATGTCTCTGAGCTTGTGTGCAGGATCATTAAAGTGGAGGTAAAAATTGGCACAATTGTACAGTCATGTCTTCAACCCAGCTGCGACAATTGTGGTGCAGCACACAAAGTTACAAAAAAACAAGAGGTCTGGCGACCTGTACCATGCACCCCGCCTCTCGCCTTATGGTAGCTGGGAGGCCCCACCCCTGGAATAGAATAGAATAGAGAATAGAATGCCTTTATTGTCACTATACAGTTGTACAGTGAGATACAGAGCATCTTCTACTCAGTGTAAACATGCTGGGGGGGGGGTGTACAGTTCTGCAGCGCTATGTACATATGGACAGTATTAACATAGGGAAAAACAGGTAGCTCCATGCCCTCCTGGGTTTTAATTGCACCTTAGAACACATATGCATCAACACTACAATGAGCGGGTGGAGGGAGGTTTGGAGTCTTCTCCCACCCCCATTCTCTGCGGCCTGCTGGAGCGGGAGGGCTAGTAGGAGGAGTTGGCCGTCCGACTGCGGTCTGGGGTGTGGGGCCTCCCTGCTGCTGCGGAGTCGGGGTGGTCTGCCTCTCCCCACCGCAGGGAAAAGGGTAACACCACCTGGGTCTGGGTGCAATTCCCCCCTCCAGGGGCAAGGGTACCTAGACCCGGTTTGTAGAGTACGCTTGGGGAGTGTGATTGTGTGTACAGCGTCTCTTTATGTCTGTCTCCACGTTGGTTGAGTGTAGAGTGAGTGCATATGAGAGCATGAGGGTGGGAATGGATGTTTGTGTCTGTGTGTGCCTGTATGTCTGTGTCTATATGTCAGGTTGGGTATCAGACGCCACCTCTCTGGGGACA